>NC_047095.1:101747306-102430114 GCF_902459505.1 Geotrypetes seraphini | reverse complement strand
CCCTACCCCTGCCCTAAGGGATGGCCACGCCACAAAGGATGGACTAAATAGGGTAATTGCGTAGAATGTAAAGTAAGATTAAGAATCTCTCTGACCTGTGGGTAATGATATATCTGGAACATGTTGTAGAATCCATATGTTTCCTCCTCTGTAAAGCCATTCAATTATGGCAGCTACTGGGCGAGGTGAATTACACTTGAAATTTGCTATTGTGCTCTGTCCTGCCAAAATTTTCAAGGTTAATTCAACTATCTCCTTGTATACCTGAAAGCATCTTTAATATGGAGCCCCAGTGTGATGTTGGGTAAGAGCTCTGAGCTGTTGTAATTTCCTCCACCGCAAAAACAAAGGCCAAGAAGTTATAGGTATTTTGTGCATAATATCTGTAATGATATTAAGATCATATTTCATAACAGTATACCTGAAATAGTTGCAAAAATGCAGATATTTATGCACATTTATTTCTTAAATAAAATATCGGAATACAAAAAAAAAACACAAACTATGGTCTCTTTTTCCATGCAGTGTGAGAAAGAAACCTCCAATAGCCCTGATACAGGTCTTCCTGGTGTGCTGAAGCCACTTTTAATGCTGCCAGGAACATGTAGCTTTTTTTGTTTTTGATAATGGCCATGAACTAATTTCCCCACTAAAGCAAGGCCTTTAGATTTTGAGCTAATCAGTTAGCAATGAACAAGTGTTTGATGGTCTCAAACTCAAACCCTGTGTAGGGTTACATTTTGGATTTGTAGGATTTGTAGTGGGCCTCATAAAAATATAGTTAATGTTTTATTAAAGAAATGACAATATTGCATGAGGTAAAACTCTTTATAGTTTATAAAACTTTCTTTTTGGCTTAAGTCTTAATAATAATATTGTAATTTATAACTAAAGAAACATACGATCAAGAAACTGTTTTATTTTGCTTTTGTGATTATGAAAAACACTAGTATTTAAGCCCATTACATTAACGGGTGCTAGAATAGATGTGTAGACTTTTAGCACAAGGGTCGCTGAGGCGTTTCTTTCTTTCTTACTTTATGTTTTTTATCTCTCTCCCTGCCCCCCCTTTCTTTCTGTCTCTGTCCCCCTGTGTGTCTCTGTCTCTTCCCTGGCCCCCTGTCTTACTGTCTCTCTCCCTGGCTATCTGTCAGTCTTTCTTTGCTTCTGTATCTTCTCCCTTTGCGAGTGTGGGGCAGTGTAAGCACGCATGCGCACTCCTTCCGGCCATGGACATACGGAACGCGCAGGTAGGAGTGCGCATGCGCCGCTTAGGGTTTTTATTATCTAGTCATTAAGCCCGTTACATTAACGGGTGCTAGAATATATGTTGTCTGTCTCCTCCCGCTGACTCTCTCTCTCTCCCTGGCCCCTTTTCTCTGTCTGTCTTTCTGTCCCTCTCCCTGCCCCTGAGTCTTTCTTTCTTTCTGTCTCCCCTCCCTCCCGCTGTCTGTCTGTCATTTTTCCCCATTTCCCTGTGCAGCAGCATTTCCATCCCACTTCTCTATGCAGCAGCAACAGCATTTCCCTCCTATTCCCCCCTCTTTCCTGTGCAGAAGCAGTATTTCCCTTCCCCTCCAAGTCCCTGTATAGCAGTAGCAGCATTTCCCCCCACCCCCCTTTCCCTTCTCTTACCGCGATCTGGCCTGCTCCGTTCAGCCCCTCCCCCTTCTTTTACTGCCGTTGTTCTGCTGATCTAGCCTGCTCCTGACAAACCTCCGGGCTCCAGCCGCATAGGCAGCACTTTAAACACGCTGCTTCGCGGCCTACTGCCGATTTCCTCTCCCGCGTCTGTCTCCCGATGATGTCATCAGAGACGCGGCAGAGGAAATCGGCAGTAGAAGGGCGCGAAGCAGCGTGTTTATAGTGCTGCCTATGCCGCTGGAGCCGGGAGATTTGTGGAAGGTCAACGGGCGGAGCGGGACTGCTCTCCACACTCAGTTGCTGCCACTGCCCCACAGGGCCGCGAGTGTGGGGCAGTTGTAGTTGTGCATGCGCACTTCTTCAGGCCACAGACATACGGAACACGCAAGTGGAAGTGCGCATGCGCGGCTTAGGGTTTTATTATAGAGATACCATGAGCCTTAAAATAGTACCTGGCAGGCCGCATATGGTCCCCAGGCCGCCAGTTTGAGAGCACTGTTATACAACATAAGAACAACCATACTGGGTGACCAATCCAGGTCAGAAGTATGTTGTGTTATGTTAGGGTATGTTAAACAGGTTCTTTGTTCCCTCTCTACCTATTAAGTTCAAGGTCTGATTACATTACAAGAGGTTGGTTCAGTTACCCAGGAAGTTACATTGAACCGTTTCTAATAAAGTTGGAAGTTCAGGTAGATCAGTATGACTATTCATACAATAAGTTACAGCTTAGGGAATATTTTGGAAACAAAGAGAAGTGCATGCCATTCCTAGTGTTAGGTAAGTTGAGTGTTGTAAGGGTGTTTATAGTTCTTTTTTTAGGAGATTCAGAGTATATGAAGGGGTTTTGTGATCATGCATGTTTCTGATGGTGTGTTGTTTGTTTGTTTTTTTTTGGGGGGGGGGTTTGGGAGCAGCTTTAAAGTGGTTTTCTAGATATTCAATATTATATACAGTATATGATCAAATTCTCTAACATATACTTCCATTAAACCCTGGTTACTTAACATGTTATCTGATTAGAAGCATAGAAACATAGAAGATGACGGCAGATAAGGGCCATAGCCCATCAGGTCTGCCCACTCTACTACTGACCCACCCCCAAGTCTACTATCCTAGAGGGTGGGTCAGTAGAGTATGCAGACATGATGGGCTATGGCCCTTATCTGCCGTCATCTTCTATGTTTCTAATCAGACACAAGTGGGTGCTGTTAATTAGCACAGGTTGTAGACTCTCCTTGAGTCAGGAACCTTCTTGATCCTTGAATTGTTTTGAGCTAGGTATAATAGAGTGAGTTTTAATTGAGGTAACTTTATTCTTGTTAGATGTTGCTGTAGGTGGTTAGATATTTAATCATGTTATGTATTTTTCTAGGGTATCAGCAGCAAGAATCCCCTGACGCAAGTTGCCTTAAATCATGTACCAATGTTTGGTGTTGAAAAGGGCATATATTGTTTAGACTATTTTTGAATTTTCTGGGTTCTCTGAATTTACAAGTTGGTGGTGACTTCTAACAACGGAAAGTAAATAGGAAAAGAGTCACTTGATTAAAGGCTTACATAATAAGATCAGGACCTGGAATAACTGTGTATTATAGAAGTCCAGGTTTCCTAAGCAACCCTGATACCTCTCTTCCAATTTATAGAAAGCAGGAGGGGGGTTTCAACAATTTGTTTTGAAGTTCATTGCAACTCTAGGGAGTGATAGTAATTTATCTACTCACCTGTCCCCCTTTTTCTTTTGACTTGTTAAAGCAGTTTGGGATAGTGTGTGAGAAACCCAAATAGAAGCAACATTCCATTCTATTGATCCCATGGCAAGCAGTGAGTTTCCTCAAACATCCATCTCAACTATGAACTTTTCCTCCAGGAACTTGTCCAAACCCTTTTAAAACCCAGCTATGCTAACCACTGTTACCATATCCTCTGTCAATGAGATCCTGAGCATAACTATTCTTTGAATAAAAAATCTATTTCCTCTTACTGGTTTTAAAAGTATCTCCCTATTACCGTATTTTCACGCAAATAACGCGCACCCGTATAAAACGCGCACACGGGTATAGCGCGCAGAAATCACGATGATATGTACAAAAACTTTGGTATACCGCGCTCACGGGTATACCGCGCATGCTGCCCGACGCTCCTTTCGCCCGCCCTGACTTTCTGTGCGCTGTCCCGACTCTCCGTTTACCCCCCCCTGACTTCCGTGTACTGTCCCCCCTTGAAGGTCTGTCCCCATCCTGAAAGCCTGATGCCCCCCCCCGACGTCCGATACATCCCTCCCCCCGAAGGACCGCCGACTCCCCAACAATATCGGGCCAGGAGGGAGCCCAAATCCTCCTGGCCACGGCGACCCCCTAACCCCACCCCGCACTACATTACGGGCAGGAGGGATCCCAGGCCCTCCTGCCCTCGACGCAAACCCCCCTCCCCCCCAACGACCGCCCCCCCCAAGAACCTCCGACCGCCCCCCAGCCGACCCGCGATCCCCCTGGCGACCCCCACCCCCCTGCCCCGTACCTTTGGTAGTTGGCCGGACAGACGGGAGCCAAACCCGCCTGTCCGGCAGGCAGCCAACGAAGGAATGAGGCCGGATTGGCCCATCCATCCTAAAGCTCCGCCTACTGGTGGGGCCTAAGGCGCGTGGGCCAATCAGAATAGGCCCTGGAGCCTTAGGTCCCACCTGGGGGCGCGGCCTGAGGCACATGGGCCCAACCCGACCATGTGCCTCAGGCCGCGCCCCCAGGTGGGACCTAAGGCTCCAGGGCCTATTCTGATTGGCCCACGCGCCTTAGGCCCCACCAGTAGGCGGAGCTTTAGGATGGATGGGCCAATCCGGCCTCATTCCTTCGTTGGCTGCCTGCCGGACAGGCGGGTTTGGCTCCCGTCTGTCCGGCCAACTACCAAAGGTACGGGGAAGGGGGGTGGGGGGGTCGTGGGGGTCGCCAGGGGGATCGCGGGTCGGCTGGGGGGCGGTCGGAGGTTCTTGGGGGGGGGGCGGTCGTTGGGGGGGAGGGGGGTTTGCGTCGAGGGCAGGAGGGCCTGGGATCCCTCCTGCCCGTAATGTAGTGCGGGGTGGGGTTAGGGGGTCGCCGTGGCCAGGAGGGTTTGGGCTCCCTTCTGGCCCGATATTGTCGGGAAGTCGGCGGTCCTGCCGGGGGGGGGGGGATGTATCGGACGTCGGGGAGTCGACCGGGCAAGAGGGCTTGGGCTCCCTCTTGCTCCGATCGTGGATGCGGGTGCGGGTGGGAGCGCGTGCGAGCGGTCGTTCGGGGTGAGGGTGCGAGCGGTCCTGCTGGGGGGGTGAATCGGGCGTCGGGCGGGGTGGGAACTATGTTTTAAAACTTTTGTATACCGCGCTCACGCATATAACGCGCGAGGGGTATGCGCGGTAGGTAAAAACGCGTATAACGCGCGCGTTATATGCGTGAAAATACGGTACTTCATCGACTGTCCCCCTAGTCTTTCGGCCTCTTTTACAAAGCCATGCGGCAACAGCCCCAAAGCCATTTAAATCTCTATGGGCTTTGGAGCCGTTAGCGCAGTGCAGCCGCTAGTGCGGCTTTGTAAAAGAGGCCATTTGTTTTCAAAATATTCCCATTTAATTTAATTTCCCCTGGTTTCTGTACTTTTTGAAAAAATTGATTCTATCTTACTCTTTTAGGTATATATTTATCCTTGACTGATAAGTCTCTTACACTAAAATTTGGTGAGTTCACAAAAGCAAAATATAGTTTCACAAACTGTTCACTCTTTATCCCAAAAACATTTTATGTAGGAATCAGTGTTTCCCATTCAATCCAAGAATATAACATCTTTGAAATTAAAATGATTAAATATTTTGATTCCTACCAGAAAGGACTTAACAAAGATCTGGGCTTTATTTCATACTGCAAAGAAATTTAAAACTTCCTTGCCACCTCTCTATCTCCTATCCACAAACCCACCCACCAACCTCTCCCTCTTCCTGTGAACTATCACTGAAATGCCTTCATATAGACTGATATTGTCACCAATTTGCATCATAAAATGCATTGTTACCTTTTTGCCTTTGTTTTATTTCTATATGTTACCTTGAAAAGTGGGCCACATCATTTCAGCACATGCACAGTCTTACCAACTGAGTGGCATAGTGAGGGAGCTTACAGTTTAGCTGTAAGCTGATAACAGTGGCTGAGTGAACCCTTATACAATAGTTACAGTAGGCTGGGGGTGGAGGGGGGGTTAGAATGTGAGGATTGATAGTGGGAGCTGGAGGTTGGCAGGGATTGGTGGTTGGGGTGCTAGGATGGGAGGATTGGTTGTTAGGAAGGGTGAAGGGTGATTGGTGGAGGAATTGTGTGGATGAAAGGTGATTTGGCGGTTAAATCATTTTGGGAAGGGTAGGAGTGTGATAAGAGGTGGGTAGGCAGGGTTAAATTTGTCCCTTGCCGCCCTCCCAGTTTTTTGGGTTGTTTGGTTTTGGTGGGTGGTGGTTGGGTTGGTCGCAGCTTTTGCGGAAATGTGTTTTGGGGGTGATTGTGGACAGTGTGGCTTATGAAGTTATGTATTTTATGTGCTTATTCTGCTCATGTGCGGAACCACCATGGGTGGCCAGCATGATTCTGCACTACTGTGAGTCTTGCAGGGGGAAGTGGGGTTTGCTGGAATGTGATGAATTTGGTGAGATGAGCTAATTCGACTCCGATTAGCATCAAGGGGTTTGAGTTTTGTGAATTGAGCTAGTTCGACACCGAATAGCTCCAAGGTTTATGGTTGTTAAGCTACACTGAATTATTTATGTATGAAAATGTTATGTTTATATGAATTCATTGATGGATAAGTTTAATAAAGCTGCGGCCCATGCTTTGCCATTACTAAGTGTTATGTGTCTTTATTCAGTGATGTGTATATGAGGAGTGATTGCGAATGCCAGTGTTATGGTAGGAAATACCCACTTCTGAGTGAATTCTGTACATTTGGGGGCAGCATGTATATGTAGGATATTCAAATTAAAAAGAAATCTCTTCATCCTTCACTCTTGTTGTCACCTCATCCTTGATGTGATACAAAAATCTTACTGTCACTAATATGATAAATCAACTTCTATAAAAGATTGTCACAGTAAGTTTTGTCACTTATCTTTATTGTGCAGTGTTACTAACAAGCCCGAAGGGACCTGTTTTGCAATGTATTGGCTTTATCATGGTTCTATAGGAGCTCGGCATACAATAAGAAAGACATATTTAAAACCAATTTATAACACATCATCAACACACTCAAACTATGTTAAAGCCCCAAGTGAATCTATCTAATCTGTTATTATTATGATTTAATAATTACATATAATTCATAATCATTTTAAAATATAGGAAATTTTTTAAATTCATATTATACTAATCTATTGTTTAATGCTTCAAATTCTATGGCCAATTAAACATTTAATTAAAAACTTTTTAAAATTACCTAAAATCTAAATACAAGAATTCGATCTTCACCATCACTTCCTCAACACCGATCGTGTTTCACGTAGGCTGCTTCATCAGGAGGAAGATTAGCAAATTAACTAAAAATTATTGTATTGGAATATATTCTTTTATAACACTACACGTTAAGGATTTGATTTTTGATATAACACGTTGAGATTTTCTTTTGGGACAGAATTTGAATGGAACACCTGAATGGATTGATTTTGATTTCAAGCCAGCAATATTGATCTGAATAGAGCATTTCAGACTCTTTGTACTCGTGACCAAACTCTTATCTGGAACATAATGTTTGAAGCTAAGTACCATCTTTTTTTAACATCTCATATTACAACAATTGGGAACATATATATATATATATATATATCTATATATATATATATATATATATATATATATATATATATTGAGTACTATTTTTCATTCAATAGATTGAGATTAATCTTACTAATTATATGCTAGGTAGGTAGGTTGGAGAGTGCAATGATGTCTTGATACAGTATCATTGTTTCACTACACTGCTGTGTTTGATGCTATTAACTGAGCACTCATAAATATTGAGCACATAGTTTATATTTAAGAACTATTAATACAGTTTTAAGTAATTAAATTCTTGTTTAATTTCATAGTTTTAAGTGAATTCATATTATATTAAGTTTTTCTTCTGTTATGTATTTTGTTTTTGATACTAAATCTAATGCCACATGAATAGCCAATAATCTTGTTAACATACCTAACAATCCATTACACTATAAAGCACACATAAAATAATTCTCCATTATTAACATATTTTCTTAACTGTGCTCATAAAATTTTCAGTTTATCCCATCCATTAAAACTCAAATCCACATGTCAACATTTTACCCAAGTTTTAGCACATTTTTTATATCATGCTGCCTTGATAGGGGCTCAATTTAAATATAGAGCTCAATCTATAGAAGCATGTTTCAGAATCAGCCTCTTTTTCTCGTGTGTGGTGTAATCCATCCTACATTTGTGCAATACTATCATCACATGTTGAATCAATACTCCTACTTTACACCACATTCTTTCAAAGCAATGTCTTCTAAAAAATTTATTTCAATCAATACAAAAACCTTTGATGTGAGCTAAAATAACTTGTCTTTTTGTAAAAATTTAATTTTGGATGGATACCATGCAAGATTTAAATCACACACAAACCTTCGCAAATATAATTAAATTCCTAGAACACAAAAGAGCTATTCAAATCTAACCCAATTCCGCTTATATTTTCAAATATTAATCACTGGCTTATTGCTGAAATGTATTCTAAAATGATCTCTCTTAACATATATTAAAGTGTCATTACTTTGTACAATCTAGTTTAAACGCACAAAGTTAATATTATTACTTTAAATTTTTAAATATGTTCACCATAATGAACATTAATTTCTTACTTGTAGACAAAGATATTATATATACTTTTTAAAATCATCTCTTCAATGATTGGCTTACTAAATTAAAATTATGCTCATGATTATAAAAAAGTCTACATCCTTCTTATATTACTTAGTGCGTGAGAGAGTTATATAAATCAGCAGAGGTATAACTTACATTTTTCAGCATCCTTTCTATCTTTAGAGCTAGATTCAACTGCAAAGGCACCTTCGTTTCTAGTGAGTTTTAAAGCCACCTAACTTTGCAAATGCATGATGCATTTATCACACACATGCACACTATATTCTGATCTCGTAAATTTTAAAAATTTTTATTATTAATCTATGCTTTTTTAATGAAAGCCAAACTTTCATGAATACATCTAAATGTATAATCACTAATTTCATATCAATTGTGAGCATTAATTCATGAATAATAGTATTTCATAATCGTAACTTCTTTCAACTCTAAGCATGCACAGTTCCATCATGTTACCATATAAACACTCATAAATGATTCATAGTCAGTGGCGCGCAAGATGCCAGCGTGCCGACAATCCAGCGCCGACAATTCGGCGCAAGACAGAAGCGCGCGGGGGAAAAAAGTAATTTTAAAGAGCTCCAACGGGGAGTTTGGGGTGGCAACCCCCCCCACTTTATTGGTTAATGTTCGTGCTGCTGTTGGAGGGGAGTTCAGGGGGTTGGAACCCTCCATTATAGAGAAAATGGAACGTTTTCTGATTTTTTTCGAGAAAAGTTCTGTTTTCTCTATAATGGGGGTTTTACCCCTCACATCCCTCCCCCCGCAACGGCAGCACGAACACTAACCAATAAAGTGGGGGGTTGCCACCCCAAACCCCCAGTTGGAGCTCTTTAAAACTATTTTTTCCCCCGCGTGCTTCTGTCTTGTGCCGAATTGTCGGTGTTCTGGCATTTGGCGCGCGATTATCCAATCACCGTGTAGCATATATGTCCATCTAGTTTCCTGGCGGAACATTGCTGTACATACCAGCAAAAATTTGAAGACTTGAAATGTTTAGCCATTGACCAGGACAAAGGGGGTGGCAAAAGGAAGAACAGACTTCAGAAGGAAACTAGATGGACACCTGGAATGCGCTTCCGGAGGTTATAATAGGACAGAGTACCCTACTGGGCTTCAAGGAAGGATTGGACAAATTCCTGAAGGACCCGGGGATTGAGGGATACAGATAGAGGTAGAGATAGGTTATGAAAGGGCTTAGATAGAAGGATAAGGGGGATTAATAGGGTTTAGACAACGATCACCTTACAGGTCATGGACCTGATGGGCTGCTGCGGGAGCGCACTGCTGGGCGCGATGGACCTCTAGTCTAGTCCAGCGGAGGCAACTTCTTATGTTCTTATGTATGTTACAGTCAGTGGAACCAAATGGTCTCAATATATATATTGACTGGAAAAGCTTTTCTATGAAATATTTTCTGTGAATTGTTTATGACTATATATTTAGATAATTTAAAAAATATGTACTGTAGATAGGCTTTCCCATTAGAGTAGCATTAAGAAGACAGAGAACATAACATCATCTTTCATAGATGCTTTTAACCAAAATAGAGTTAAGCACTTTAAATTAAAGTAAATATAACTTAAATTAAATATATTTAAGCAATTTAAATTGGTTCATTTTAAATGGAATACATTATGTTTAAAGATGAAAGAAGTTAGGATCACTAAACATTTTTATTATTCATGAGTAATAGTTCACTATGGACATTTAATATTAGTACATATATTTAGATCAGAGGTGTGATATGCATGAGATCTATTTGCATGCACTGCTTTCATTGTATGCTAATAGATCTCATACATATTCATTGGGGAAATCCTGAAAACCCGACTGGATTGCGGCCCTCGAGGACCGACATTGGACACCCCTGATTTAGATGAATTCACGACAATGGAGTTCTTTTTAGATCTATAAGGTTATAGCAGATTGTGCATGCTCATTATTAAAAACACTGCACATGTGCAAAATAGACAGCTTTAAAATTAAAAATAGTTAAGCATTTTTATTTAAATTAATTTAAATTTGAGTTGAACATAGTGAATATAATACACATATCATTTGAGTGTTTTTATGGTAACATGATAGAATTGCGCATGCTTAGAGTTGAAATAAGTTACTATTATGAAATGCTATTATTCATGAATTAATGCTCACAATTGATATGAAATTAGTAATTATATATTGAGATAGATTCAAGAAAGTATAGCATTCATAAAAAAAAGCATAGATTAATAACAAAAAAAATTAAATTTACGAGATGAGAACATAGGGCTCCTTTTACTAAGGTGCACTAGTGGTTTTAGCACACGCACAAAATTACTGCATGCTAGCAAAATTATTATTGCCTGCTTAAAAGGAGGCGGTAGTGGCTAGTGCATGCGGCAATTTAGCAAACGCTATTCTGCATGTTAAGGCCCTAGCGCACCTTTGTAAAAGGAGCCCATAGTGCACATGCACGTGATTAAATGCATCACGCATGTGCAAAATTAGCTGGCTTTAAAACTCACTAGAAGTGAAGGCGCCTTTGCAGTTGAATCTAGCCCTAAAGAAAGAAAGGATGCTGAAAAATGTGTTATACCTCTGTTGATTTATATAGCTCTCTCACGCACTAACCCCCTCTTTTACAAAGCTGCGCTAGTGGCTGCCAAGCTGCAACAGCCCCGAAGCCCTTTAAATCTCTATGGGCTTCGGGACCGTTACCGCAGTGGCCCGCACTAAACGGCTTCGTAAAAGAGGCCCTAAGAAGGAAGTAGACTTTTTTATAATCATGAGCATAGTTTTAATTTAGTAGGCCGAACATTGAAGAGATAATTTTAACAAGTATATATAACATCTTAGTCTACAAGTAAGAAATTAATGTTATTATGGTGAACATATTTAAATTTTAAAGTAATGGCATTAACTTTGGGCTCCTTCTACTAAGCTGCGCTAGCGGTTTTAGCATGCGCACCAGATGCTAATGCCAGCATTGAGCTGGCGTTAGTTCTTGCCATGTACCGTGGGGTTAGCATACGTGGCAATTTAGCATGTGCTAAAAATGCTAGAGCACCTTAGTAAAAGGAGCCCTTTCTGCGTTAAAACTAGATTGTGCATGTGCAAAATGAAATGCACTGCACATGTGCAAAGTAATGAAACTTTAATATATGTTAAAAGAGAGAGCATTTTAGAATATATTTCAGCAATAAGCCGGTGATTAACGTTTGAAAATGTAAACAGAATTGGGTTAGATATTAATTATATTTGCGAAGGTTTGTGCATGATTTTAAATCTTGTGTGCTATCCATCCAAAATTAAACTTTTACCAAAAAGGTGAAATATTTTAGGTCACATCAAAGATTTTTGTATTGATTGAGCTAAAAAAATTTTTGAAGACCTAGCTTTGCAAGAATGTGGTGTAAAGTAGGAGTATTGATTGAACATGTAATGATTGTAATGCATAAATGTGGGATGGATTACACTGCGTATGAGTAAGAGAGGCCGATTCTGAAACCTGCTTCTATAGATTGACCTCTATATTTAAACTGAGCTCCATATCAAGGCATCATGATGTAAAAAATGTTTGGGTAAAATGTTGAAATGTGGATCTGAGTTTTAATGGATGGGATAAACTGAAAATTTTATGAGTACAGTTAAGAAAATATGTTAATTAATAACTTTATTTTTCTATACCGCCATAGTCAAGCGACTTCTAGGGGGTTCACATTGAAAGAAGGCTGGACAGTCAGCGAATAACAATAAGCCTAAATAGAAAAATTACATACTAATTGGAGTTCCATGAGTAAAGAACTACATGAAAATGGAGCTTCCTGAGAGAAAGAAATAGCGTTTACAGAGGGGGATAGAGGGGAGGACTGTTTTAATCAATGAATTTGTCGAATTGGGCGGTTTTCTAATTGATTTTTCAGAATGCATTATAAGTCAGATTGGGTCATTTATGCAGTTTTTTCAGCCAGACTTGCTGTCTATTGATTGGAACATGAAGGTTCTATCCAGGAAGGATTTGTATCTGCAGCCGTTTTCTTTGGGTATGCAAAGATGTTTTTGTTCTAGGTTGTTCGTGTGGGGTTGTGCTACAATGAAGTGAGTTTGCAGGTAGGCAGGTGCAAGTCCCCAGACTTGTTTGTAAACGATGCAAAGCAATTTGAATAGTATTCCGCTTTCTATGGTAGCCAGTGCCAGTTTTTTTTATAGTTCGGGGCTAATGTGGTCTTTTTTTCTCAGTCCGAAGATTATTAAGCGAACAGCGGTGGAAAGTTATTTTGATTATGTATGCTTTATAGAGTAATGAATTGTTAGGTATGTTATTACTCATAAGTATAACAGATTAGATAGATTCACTTGGGGCTTTAGCATAGTTTGAGTGTGTTGATGATGTGTGTTGTAAATTGGTTGAAATATTCTTTCTTATTATATGCCGAGCTCCTATAGAACCCTTGATCAAGCCAATACATGGCGAAATGGGTCCGTTGGGCTGGCTAGATAACACTGCACAATAAAGATAAGTGGCAAAACTTACTGTGACAATCTGTTATTGAAGTTTATTTATCATTTTAGTGATGGTAAGATTTTTGCATCACATCAATGGAGGAAGTGGCAACAAGGGTGAAGGATGAAGAGATCAACCCTTTTAATTTGAATATCCTACATATACTGTACATGCTGCCCCCTTCTGTATAGAATTCACTCAGAAGTGGGTGTATCCATATTTAACCTCACTTCATCATGTTCTTCATTTTGATGGTAGGAGGTACCCCTCTCTCCTTCTGCACCCCCACACTCCTACCAATGTCCCTATCAACGTTTGTCTACTTTCTTCCTATATCTCTCTTTAACTCTTTGCCAGCACAAGCAGCACCTGCAACCCTCCTGCCCACACTGTTCTTGGCTCTCTCTTTGATGTTACTTCCTGTTTATCAGCATTACCCCAGACCATCTTACATCTAATCAGCTAGTGATGCTTCAGTTGCACTGCATTTTCAGTGGCATTAACCAGTCAAGTAGTGCTGAAAATCCAGCAGTAACCAGCTCATCAGGATTTAACTAGGCAAGAGTCTCTCATGAGGTATAATTTCTTATCTAGAATCCCCTCCTAAATGGTTTCATTTGCAAAGTATGTGCTTAAATGTAACTACACCTGTTATTTTGGGTGGGTGTTTGAGAAAGGAAAATGCCCTGTCTTGTGAAAATGTCATATACATTCTCTGCTTTTCTCATCTTTTCAAAGCACCCCTCTGGAGAAATCTTTGTCACTGGCTGCCTAAAGGTGGAAGAAGAAATATATTTTTCACTAGGCAGAGGACATTTTCAAACAGGACTATCAAGGCATGTTCATCTGTTTTAAAATTGATAAAAGTGTAAATATGTTAAACTTCAATTAAAAAATGATAACATATTAGCAGTGTAGGGAAGCTCATTGCTTGGCTAGAAAGAATTCACTTGCTATAATTCAATGAAGGCACCAAAAAACTCAAATGTAATTATAAATGCAGTAATATCGTATATAGGTACAATAGAAGAAGGAAAATATATACTCCTTAGAAGGCAAAGACCACAAAAGATCCTGCATACAGGTACAAGTTACAGCTGCAATTCAAAGTCAACAGCTAGTCACAGCGAAACACACAAACACTTCTTAAAAGGGAAGTAATACACAATGCTACTTACCCTACGTCTTTAAAAGATATGATGTTGCTAAAGGATTTAGTTAACTCAACTTGATACTGTTCAACAAATCCCCCAAATATAATGTCCCCATCCATAAAGTAGCCATCTTCTGAAAAATCCATTGACGGCTTTGCACATCGGCTCTCAACTGGCTTCCACAGATCAGTGTAAAATATGAATAAAATCAAAAGGGGATGAGCTCCCATATTTAAAGGTGAGAAACAACTGTTCTTCCTGCTCTGTCACTTTGGGAAATTTCTAGTGGAAGATTCTGCATATCATGGTGTACACCACCTTTTTAAATCTATGTATTATGTTTCAAACTGACACTGAGAAGACCCTTTGATGGACACAGATTACATTAATGATGAACCAGAGAAGCCTCCTCCTGATGTTGATGTGAGCTATGATCTGAGCGAGTATCCTGCAGCTGTGTGGGCACCCTGTGATCTTTATAGGTCTCTGCTCCTGAAAGGTTCAGCCTCAGGGGATTTCATCCACTGACCTGTGCATTTAATATTACATATAGATTGTTTTTATAAACTTGTTTTTCTGAAAATGACCTTGCAAGATAAATATTAATTTGAAAGGAGTGTAATAATGCTAGCAAGGGAATTGTGCACTTGATTTATAATACACAGAAAACAAATAAATTTTGATGATTAGAATCTACCAGATATTCAACCTCCTGAAGGCCATGATAGGACTCACTGTATATAGAACAATATTTTCTGTCTTAGAGCTGAATTTATCAGTTGTTTGATTATGAAAATACAGAATTTTGAGGGCAATCTTGTGGATTTGTTCACCAGTGCATGGGTCTTTAGTCATATACAAATACGCATGGCAAAAAGCCACTTTTCATAGTAACATAGTAGATGACGGCAGATAAAGACCCAAATAGTCCATCCAGTCTGCCCAACCTGATTCAATTAAATTTTTATTTTAATTTTTTTTTTTCTTCTTAGCTATTTCTGGGCAAGAATCCAAAGCTTTACCCGGTACTGTGCTTGGGTTCCAACTGCCGAAATCTCTGTTAAGACTTACTCTAGCCCATTTACACCCTCCCAGCCACAGTTGTTATGGGAGACTTCAACTATCCTGGGATAGACTGGAGTCTTGGAAGCTCAAGATGCGCTAGGGAGACAGAATTCCTGGAGGCTATACAAGATTGCTTCATGGAGCAGCTTGTTAGAGAACCGACGAGATGAAATGCCACTCTGGATTTAATCCTAAATGGACTAAGGGGACCTGCAAAGGAAGTGGAAGTAGTGGGACCGTTGGGAAACAGTGATCATAATATGATCAAGTTCAAGGTTGAAGTAGGCATACCGAACGGAAAGAGAACCATAGTGACATCTTTCAACTTCAGGAAAGGAAACTATGAAGCAATGAGGGAAATGGTAAGGAAGAAACTTAGGAACACTTCCAAAAAATGGCAAACAGTAGAACATGCCTGGTCTTTTTTCAAAGACACAGTGAGCGAGGCACAAAATCTGCACATCCCCAGATTCAGAAAGGGGTGCAAAAAGGGTCGAACAAAAGACCCAGTATGGATGACTAAAATAGTGAAGGAAGCGATAGGCAATAAGAAAAATTCATTCAGGGAATGGAAAAAGGACAAAACTGAAGGGAACCAGAAGGAGCACAGGAAGTATCAAAAAGAATGTCACCGTGTGGTTCGAAAAGCCAAAAGAGAGTATGAAGAGAGGCTAGCCAGGGAGGCACGAAATTTCAAACCGTTCTTCAGATATGTTAAAGGGAAACAGCCAGCTAGGGAGGAGGTAGGACCGCTGGACGAAGGAGACAGGAAGGGAGCGGTGAAGGAGGAGAAAGAAGTCGCAGAAAGACTCAACATGTTCTTCTCGTCTGTATTTACAAACGAAGACACAACCAACATACCGGAACCTGAACAAATATTCAATGGAAATCAAGCAGAAAAATTAACATCCATGGAAGTGAGCCTTGATGATGTACACAGGCAGATAGAAAAACTTAAAACTGACAAATCCCCGGGTCCGGACGGAATCCATCCCAGGGTTCTGAAGGAATTAAAGGAGGAGATAGCGGAACTACTGCAGCAAATTTGCAACCTATCCTTGAAAACAGGCATGATCCCGGAGGATTGGAAGATAGCCAATGTCACGCCCATCTTTAAAAAGGGATCAAGAGGTGACCCGGGAAACTACAGACCAGTGAGTTTGACTTCGGTTCCGGGGAAACTGACGGAAGCACTGATTAAAGAACACATCGATGAACATCTGGAAAGAAACGAACTTTTGAAAACAACCCAACATGGTTTCTGCAGGGGGAGATCGTGCCTAACGAACTTATTGCACTTCTTCGAAGGAATTAACAAACGGATGGACAGAGGAGACCCCATAGACATCATATACCTTGATTTCCAAAAAGCCTTTGACAAGGTGCCTCACGAACGTCTACTCCGGAAACTGAAGAACCATGGAGTGGACGGAGACGTACATAGATGGATCAGAAACTGGTTGGCGGGTAGGAAACAGAGGGTAGGGGTGAAGGGCCACTACTCGGACTGGATGGGGTCACGAGTGGTGTTCCGCAGGGCTCAGTGCTCGGGCCGCTGCTATTTAATATATTCATAAATGATCTAGAAACAGGCACGAAGTGTGAGATAATAAAATTTGCGGACGATACAAAACTATTTAGTGGAGCTGGGACTAAAGAGGAATGCGAAGAATTGCAAAGGGACTTGAACAAATTGGGGAATGGGTGGCGAGATGGCAGATGAAGTTCAACGTTGAGAAATGTAAAGTATTGCATGTTGGAAACAGAAACCCGAGGTACAACTATACGATGGGAGGGATATTATTGAATGAGAGCAACCAAGAAAGGGACTTGGGGGTAATGGTGGACATGACAATGAAGCCGACGGCACAGTGCGCAACAGCCGCTAAGAAAGCAAATAGAATGCTAGGCATAATCAAGAAGGGTATTACAACAAGGACAAAAGAAGTTATCCTGCCATTGTATCGGGCGATAGTGCGCCCGCATCTGGAATACTGCGTCCAATATTGGTCTCCGTACCTTAGGAAGGATATGGCGTTACTCGAGAGGGTTCAGAGGAGAGCGACACGCTTGATAAAAGGGATGGAAAACCTCTCATACGCTGAGAGATTGGAGAAACTGGGTCTCTTTTCCCTGGAGAAGAGGAGACTTAGAGGGGATATGATAGAGACTTATAAGATCATGAAGGGCATAGAGAGAGTAGAGAAGGACAGATTCTTCAAACTTTCGAAAAATAAAAGAACAAGAGGACACTTGGAAAAGTTGAAAGGGGACAGATTTAAAACGAATGCTAGGAAGTTCTTCTTTACCCAACGAGTGGTGGACACCTGGAATGCGCTTCCAGAGGGAGTAATAGGGCAGAGTACAGTACAGGGGTTTAAGAAAGGATTGGACAATTTCCTGCTGGAAAAGGGGTAGAGGGGTATATATAGAGGATTACTGCACAGGTCCTGGACCTGTTGGGCCGCCGCGTGAGCGGACTGCTGGGCATGATGGACCTCAGGTCTGACCCGCAGAGGCATTGCTTATGTTCTTATGAAGCCCTCCCCTGCCCATCCTCCACCAATGGGCCATACACAGACACAGACCGTGCAAGTCTGCCCAGTAACTGGCCTAGTTCAATATTTAATATTATTTTCTGATTCTAAATCTTCTGTGTTCATCCCACGCTTCTTTGAACTCAGTCACAGTTTTACTCTCCACCACCTCTTTCGGGAGCGCATTCCAGGCATCTACTACCCTCTCCGTAAAGTAGAATTTCCTAACATTGCCCCTGAATCAACCTCAAATTATGTCCTCTGGTTTTACCATTTCCTTTCTCTGGAAAAGATTTTGTTCTACGTTAATACCCTTCAAGAATTTGAATGTCTGAATCGTATCTCCCCTGTCTCTCCTTTCCTCTAGGGTATACATATTCAGGGCTTCCAGTCTCTCCTCATACGTCTTCTGGCGCAACCCTCCTATCATTTTCGTCGCCCTCCTCTGGACCGCCTCAAGTCTTCTTACGTCTTTCGCCAGATACGGTCTCCAAAACTGAACACAATACTCCAAGTGGGGCCTCACCAATGACCTGTACAGGGGCATCAGCATCTTCTTCCTTCTACTGACTATGCCTCTCTTTATACAGCCCAGCATCCTTCTGGCAGCAGCCACTGCCTTGTCACACTGTTTTTTTCGCCTTTAGATCTTCGGACACTATAACCCCAAGGTCCCTCTCCCCGTCCGTGCATATTGTGGCGTCGCCGGTGCCGGCTTGAACGAAGGCACCGGTCAGCGCCCAGAATAGCCTGTGTCCCACGTGCCTCCAGGAGACGCTGGAGGTCCTGCTGGTTTTTTAATCAATAAAATAAAACAAATCAGGAACAATAAAGTTCTTATATAAACCAGTCTCAATTTATTGAGTGCCTTGTCCCCTAAAGCTGGGGTTTAGATCATGTGCTTCATGAATGAAAAGAAATATAAAAAAACATCTGGGCTGTAAAACCAGCAAGTCCTCACCTTCCTTGCAGGTATTAGCAGGTAAGCCCTGCAACAGTCTTTGGTAGTCCAGTTCCAATAATCCTGTGATTCTAGGCAGGGTAAGAATCAGACTATTAGACCTTCAAAATTGTATGCAAGAGTTCAATTAGGCCTGGCTTGCAAAGGGCTCCAACCTTCCTGAACAGTTGGTGGGGGAGGGAGTAGTCAAATCCACTTCTCTAATATACTTGCCACAAATGGCCCCACAATCCCACCCAAGGATCTTGTGTGGATTCTCCCCAACTACTATCCCTTCACACAGTTCATAACATAGTCCACAATCAGCCCCCAAAAGGCAAAAAGGAAAAATTGTTATAAACAAATTGAACCTGGTTTTTAATGCTACCAGATTCTAGCACCTTTGTAGCCTTGGGGGCCTGCTCAGCAGGCTCCCCCCAGGTGCATACAGGTTTTCAAAAGAAAACAAAACCAGCAAAAACAAAGTTCATCAAGTTAAGCACTGCCAAAAAGCAAAAGTTACTGTACTTAACTCATATCCATTGCTGTGGCATCCGGTTCCATGGAAGCATCCAAGAACTCCATGGGCTCCAGGTTGGCTAGCTGGCTGGCTTCAGGAACAGGGCTGCCTCTACCATTTCAACATCCTGATTCCTTTGGGCCTCAGGAGACTGGTCCTGAGCACCTTCTTCCTGGGTTGTCCCAGGGTGGACTAACTTGTTCCTTCTCAGTGCTGCCTCTAAAGCACTGAGGTGACCCCGCCCTGTTCTGTGAGGGGAAGGGCAGCCTGTAGCTGTTGCTGGGATTTTCCTGGGACTCTAATTAGGCCCAGTTGCTGTGAATTACCTAAGCTTGTGTTCTGGCTCTTAGGCAGTTGCTTTGTATGAGGCACCTCCCTCTGCCCCAGGCTGTTCTCTCCATATCCCTCTCCTCCCCAGGGTTTGGTAACCTGAGTTTTAAATGGTAAATCAGAACTTTCTTTTTTCTTTCTGTCTAACCCATCACATTGGTTAGCCCGGGTCAAAGCCACTCCAGGGTTAGGAGGAGCCTTCCCTGGCACAAGCCGAACCTTAGTGCTAGGGTTGTGACAATATCAGCTTCTCTCCTCCCAGCATATACGGTTCCTTCCTATTATTAATCCCCAAATGCATTACTCTGCATTTCTTTGCATTGAATTTCAGTTGCCAGGCATTAGACCATTCCTCTAACTTTTGCAGATCCTTTTTCATATTTTCCACTCCCTCTTCGGTGTCTACTCTGTTACAAATCTTGGTATCATCTGCAAAAAGGCACACTTTTCCTTCTAACCCTTCAGCAATGTCACTCACAAACATATTGAACAGGATTGGCCCCAGCACCGAACCCTGAGGGACTCCACTAGTCACCTTTCCTTCCTTCGAGCGACTTCCATTAACCACCACCCTCTGGCGTCTGTCCGACAGCCAGTTTCTGACACAGTTCACCACTTTGGGTCCTAACTTCAGCCCTTCAAGTTTGTTCAACAGCTTCCTATGAGGAACTGTATCAAAGGCTTTGCTGAAATCCAAGTAAATTACATCTAGCATATGTCCTTGATCCAGCTCTCTGGTCACCCAATCAAAAAATTCAATCAGGTTCGTTTGGCACGATTTACCTTTTGTAAAGCCATGTTGCCTCGGATCCTGTAACCCATTAGATTCAAGGAAGTACACAATCCTTTCTTTCAGCAACACTTCCATTATTTTTCCAACAACTGAAGTGAGGCTCACCGGTCTGTAGTTTCCTGCTTCATCCCTGTGACCTCTTTTATGAATAGGGACCACATCCGCTCTCCTCCAATCCCCAGGAATCACTCCCGTCTCCAGAGATTTGTTGAACAAGTCTTTAATAGGACTCGCCAGAACCTCTCTGATCTCCCTTAGTATCCTGGGATGGATCCCGTCTGGTCCCATTGCTTTGTCCACCTTCAGTTTTTCAAGGTGCTCATAAACACCCTCCTCCATGTCTCGGTCCTTCTCCAGGATTTTCTTCTGTGAACACAGAACAGAAGTATTTGTTTAGCACATTTGCTTTCTCCTCATCACTCTCCACGTATTTGTTCCCAGCATCTTTTAGCCTAGCAATTCCATTTTTATCTTCCTCCTTTCACTAATATATCTGAAAAATTTTTTATCTCCCTTTTTTACATTTTTAGCCATTTGTTCTTCTGCCTGTGCCTTCGCCAAACGTATCTCTCTCTTGGCTTCTTTCAGTTTCACCCTGTAGTCCTTTCTGCTCTCCTCTTCTTGGGTTTTTATATTTCATGAACGCCAACTCTTTCGCCTTTATTTTCTCAGCCACTAGGTTGGAGAACCATATCGGCTTCCTTTTTCTCTTGTTTTTATTGATTTTCTTCACATAAAGGTCCGTAGCCATTTTTATCGCTCCTTTCAGCTTAGACCACTGTCTTTCCACTTCTCTTATGTCCTCCCATCCTAACAGCTCTTTCTTCAGATACTTTCCCATTGCATTAAAGTCCGTACGTTTGAAATCTAGGACTTTAAGTATCGTGCGGCCGCTCTCCACTTTAGCCGTTATATCAAACCAAACCGTTTGATGATCGCTACTTCCCAGGTGAGCACCCACTCGAACATTAGAGATACTCTCTCCATTTGTGAGGACCTGATCCAATATCGCTTTTTCCCTTGTGGGTTCAGTCACCATTTGTCCGAGCAGAGCCTCTTGAAAGGCATCCACAATCTCCCTACTTCTTTCCGATTCCGCAGACGGAACATTCCAGTCCGCATCCAGCAGGTTGAAATCTCCCAACAACAGAACCTCCTCTTTCCTTCCAAACTTTGGATATCCTCAATCCTCAATTTGCTGCGATTGAGTCGGAGGTCTGTAGACTACACCCACGTAGATAGAAGTTCCATCTTCTATTTTCAGAGCAATCCATATCACTTCTTCCTCTCCCCAGGTCCCTTGCATTTCGGTCGCTTGGATATTGATCTTTACATAGAGAGCTACTCCTCCATTATTCTTTATGCCATCTCTGTCCTTCCTAAAAAGATTATATCCTGGTATGTTTGCATCCCATCCATGTGATTCACTGAACCATGTCTCTGTGATAGCAACAATATCTAGATCTGCCTCTAACATCAGGGCTTGCAGATCATGAACTTTGTTGCTTAGACTGCGAGCATTTGTGGTCATCGCTTTCCAGCTATTTTTCAGCGATAATCTCCTTTTTCGTATGGATTTTGTGTCGTTTCACTTTCCGTTGCAATACTAAGAAATGAGTTGCTGATATTGCTTATGTTGCAGCCTTTACAACTATCACATCTTTTCTTTTGCCGGGGGTGGTCTCTATAATTGTCCTTCGTACATACACCACCCCCACCTTCTAGTTTAAATGCCTAGAAAAATATTGTCTAAATTTCTCTGCAAGGTTTCTTTTTCCTGCTGTAGTAATATGTAGCCCATCAGTGCAATATAGCTTCTTGTCCTTCTATGTATTTCCCCATCCCTCCTATGTACCTGAAGCCTTCTTGATGACACCAGGCTCTGAGCCATCTATTAAAGTCATCTGTGTTTTTCACTCTTTGCTCTCCCTTTCCATATGCAGGCAGTATTTCAGAAAAAGCTAAAGTCTTTACAAAAGGTTTCACGCCCTCACCAAGCTCCCGAAAAGCTTTCTGTGCTGCAAGTGTGGAGTTATTGGCCAGGTCATTTGTTCCCAGATGGATAACAACATCAGTGTTAAAATCCTTAGTTTCTTCTTTAATTATAGTCAGTATTTGCCTGGAACTCCTGGTAGCTGAGGATCCTGGAAGACATTTCACTATTTTGGTCTCCTCGCCCTGTGTTCCAAGGTTAATGCCTCTGATGATGGAATCCCATAACAGTAATAGTTTTCTGTTTTTGGCCTTTTTATTTGTGCTTAGGGTGTGCTTGTTCTCTTGAGTTACCTTCATTGGTTCCAGTCCCACCTCCCTTCTGTTTTCTTGAGTATCGCAGTGCACTAGTGGAGCGAAGGAATTCTGTAGAGGTAATATTAGTGAAGGTGGATGTTTCTGTGTTACATGTCGCAGTCTTCCTGAGCCTACTGTGACCCATTTATTCCTGGGCTGGTTTATTCTTTGAGGTAGAGGTGGTAAGTTGGTATGATTTTGTGGAGTGATGGAAGCTGCTTTAATTGTATTCAATTCCTGTTTAAGTTTGCAGAGCTCCTCCTTAATACTGGCAAGTTGAAGACAGATGGGGCAAGCCTCCAAATAGTATGTCTTGGAATTAAAGCACCACAGTGATTGCATAGAATAAAGGTCATCTTGATTGGTTGTGAAGTCCTGATTATATGGGTCTCTATATATGAATAGTGGTCCCTGGGGTTGGTGGGACTATAAGTCTTACCCTTATTCCTATGAAGGGAAAGAGGAAATAAGATTTAACAGAGGAAAGAGAAGGGTTTATTTTTTTGTGCTTTTTTTTTTAGTAAGAAACAGTAGATGAGAAGAGAAATTAAGCAGACATAATGCTGAAAACCAGTGAAAGGAGCAGAATATGAAATGCAGAGCAACTTATCTTATTGAAGTTCCAGGTCAGCCTTGTTCACAGCAATGTCCCAAAGATAATGCAATTAACCTTAGAAGTAAAACAGAGCCCCTCCCTTCTCCACCTAATCAGCAGAAAACAATGGCTGAATACTAGTAAGACAGAAATATAGGCTCTATACCACCTAAAACACAGTATTTTAAACAAAAATGCAGGTTCTATCAGTGCTACCCTAAAACACAGGATTTATAACAGGATTTTCCCTACTTTAGTCACCCTGAGCCACAGGCACCAGGATTTAATTAGAGTTAACAAAGTCTTACCCTTTTTCCTATGAAGAGGAAGAGGAAATAAGATTTAACAGAGGAAAGAGAAGGGTTATTTTTTTGTGCTTTTTTATTTTTTTTTTAGTAAGAAACAGGGATGAGAAGAGAAATTAAGCAGATATAATGCTGAAAACCAGTGAAAAGAGCAGAATATGAAATGCAGAGCAACTTATCTTATTGAAGTTCCTGGGCAGCCTTGTTCACAGCAAGGGTATTCTTTCTGCATTTCTTTGAGGGGATAAGCAAACAACTGTGTTATGGCCCTTGACACCAATAAAGTCCTTGATTATGTTGAATGGACATATTTGTTTCAGGTATTGTACTGGTATCATTTAGTATACAATTTTATTAATAAGGTCAGTGTATTGTACTGTCACCCAATGGCCAACATTTTTTTGATGGTTGTGTCACAGAGGCCTTTGAGTTATCCAGGGGAACCAATCAAGGATGCCCCTGATCACCGTGCTCTTCAATTTAGCTATAGATCCATTATTGCACAGAATTCAGTCACACCACAATCTTTGGAATTCCCATGAGTAATTGAGTTAAGGAAGAAGTCCAGCTCATGGCCTTCCCAGATGATGCTCTCTACTTAATTCATCCAGAAAAGTCTATCCCAGTGATATTAGCCATGTTAAGCATTTTGGATCTCTATCTGGATATACTGTAAACTGGGAGAAAACTGAAGTTATGCCACTGAATATACACTATACAAAAACTATGCTAGCTACTTTCCTCTTCAATGGTACTCCTCTGGGCTTAAGTATCATGGTATAAAATTTTCTCCCCCTTGGGAAGACAAATTGAAAATGAATATACATACTCTGTTGACCAAACTATGTGTTTTATGCCAGTCTTGGTCCCTCTTATGGCTTATGTGATGGGGTCTGTTGGAGAATATTTGGATGACCATGACTCCGCAAATTCTCTGTTCTACAGATGTTACCCTTTTCTTTTCCAGTTTCCTTTTTTAAACAGGTTTATTGTATCTTGCATAAATTTTTAAGGGGAGGTATAGGCCCGGGATATCTCTCAATACCCTGAAAAACCCAGAGCTAAAGGGGGAGTCAATTTTCCTGATTTTTGCAAATATACATTAGCTTTAAATTTACACACCATATGCTGGTGGTTTCATTGTGACTCCACATTCCCTGTTCCAGTCTGGCTGTCATCGGAGTCAAAGCATGCTAACTACAGACCGGTGAGTCTCACATCAATAGTGAGCAAGCTAATGGAAACTCTAATCAAACGTCAATTGGATACGATCCTGAACAAGGAGAATCTACGAGATACCCGTCAACATGGATTTACCAAGGGGAGGTCCTGCCAATCCAACCTAATCAGCTTCTTTGACTGGGTGACGGGGAAGCTGGATGTTGAGGAGTCCCTGGACATCGTATACTTGGACTTCAGCAAAGCATTCAATAGCGTACCACACCGCAGGTTGTTGAGCAAGATGAGCTCTATAGGATTGGGAGACACATTGGCAGCATGGTTGGGGAGTGGCTTGGAGGTAGGTTTCAGAAGGTGAAACGACGGAGGTGATCAGTGGAGTGCTGCAGGGCTCGGTCTTCGGCCCGATCCTATTCAACATCTTCATAAGGGACTTGGCTGAGGGGCTTCGAGGTAAAATAGCGCTATTCGCCGATGATGCCAAACTATGCAATAAGAACATAAGAAGTTGCCTCCGCTGAGGCAGACCAGAGGTCCATCTCGCCCAGCGGTCCGCTCCCGCTGCGGCCCATCAGGCCCATTGCCTGAGTAGTGGTCCCAGACTATACCTATAACCTACCTCTACTCCTATCTGTACCCCTCAATTCCTTTATCCTCTCGGAACCTATCCAAACCTTCTTTGAAGCCTTGTAACATGCTCCGGCCTATCACAGCCTCCGAAGCGCGTTCCATGTATCCACCACCCTCTGGGTGAAAAAGAACTTTCTGGCATTTGTTCTAAACCTGTCCCTTTTAATTTCTCCGAGTGCCCCCTTGTACTTGTGGTTCCCCATAATCTGAAAAATCTGTCCCTGTCTACCTTTTCTATACCCTTCAGGATCTTGAAGGTTTCTATCATGTCTCCGCTTTTCCAGGGAAACAGCCCCTCTCAGTATATGAGAGGTTTTCCATACCCCTTATCAGTTTAGTTGCTATTCTCTAGACTCCCTCAAGTACCGCCATGTCCTTCTTGAGGTACGCGACCAGTACTGGACACAGTACTCCAGAAGCGGTCGCACCATTGCACGATACAGTGGCAGGATGACCTCCTTCATCCTGGTCGTGATACCCTTCTTAATGATACCCAACATTTTGTTTGCTTTTCTTGAGGCTGTGGCGCACTGTGCCGACGCCTTCAAAGTTGTGTCTACCATCACTCCCAGGTCTCTTTCAAGGTTACTTACCCCTAGCAGTGATCCCCCCATTTTGTAAGTGAACATCGGGTTCTTTTTCCCCACATGCATGACCTTGCATTTCCCTACGTTAAAGTTCATTTGCCACTTTTTGGCCCATTCTTCTAGTGTCGTTAGGTCCCTTTGCAGATCTTCGCAGTCTTCCATGGTTTCAACCCTGCGGTAGAGTTTGGTGTCATCCGCAAATTTAATAACTTCACAATTTGTTCCCGCCTCCAGGTCATTAATAAATATATTGAACAGGAGCAGTCCCAGCACCGACCCCTGCGGAACTCCGCTCGTGACCCATTTCCAGTCTGAGTAATGGCCCTTTACTCCAACCCTCTGTTTCCTG
Source organism: Geotrypetes seraphini (assembly GCF_902459505.1). Classification (NCBI taxonomy): domain Eukaryota; kingdom Metazoa; phylum Chordata; class Amphibia; order Gymnophiona; family Dermophiidae; genus Geotrypetes; species Geotrypetes seraphini. The sequence continues at coordinate 102,403,806 of NC_047095.1, read as the reverse complement.
TCCGCCAGCCAGTTTTTGATCCATCGGTGGACCTCCCCTTGCACCCCGTGTTTCCACAGCTTTTAAGCAGTCTTTCGTGCGGTACCTTGTCGAAGGCTTTTTGAAAGTCAAGGTAAATGATGTCAATGGATTCCCCTTTATCCACCTGGCTGTTTACCCCTCAAAGAAGTACAATAAGTTTGTGAGGCATGACCTACCCTTGCAGAAGCCGTGCTGACTCGACTTTAGCTGTCCATTGTTTTCTATGTGTTCACAGATGCTGTCCTTAATCAGTGCTTCCATCATCTTTCCCGGGACCGAGGTCAAGCTCACTGGCCTGTAGTTTCCAGGGTCCCCCCCTGAACCCTTTTGAAGATGGGCGTGACATTTGCAATTTTCCAGTCCTCCAGGATCTCTCCAGTTTTTAAGGATAGGTTACATATTTGGCGAAGTGGCTCTGCTATTTCGTTCCTTAGTTCCTTGAGGACCCTTGGGTGAATGCTGTCCGGACCTGGCGATTTGTCGCTCTTTAGTCTGTCTATCTGCCTGAGGACATCCTCTTGGCTTACCTCTAGTTGGTCCAGCTTTTCATCCCGTCCCCATTTACGATGTCCTCCGGTTCTGGAATATTGGATGTGTCCTCCCTCGTGAAGACTGACGTGAAGAACTTATTTAACCTGTCAGCTATCTCTTTTTCCTCCTTTACCACTCCCTTTTTGTCTCCATCATCCAATGGCCCCACTTCCTCCCTTCCTCCAGACAAAAGCACAGTGCTGGACGGAAACTCAATGCCTGACAGTATGGTGCACGACCTACTCCTACTGGAGCACTGGTCCAGGACCTGGCAACTAAGTTTCAGTACTGAAAAATGTAAAGTCATGCACCTTGGCAGCCAAAATCCATGCAAGACTTACACCCTTAATGGTGAGATCCTAGCAAGGACTGTATCAGAACGTGACTTAGGGGTGATCATCAGTGAGGACATGAAGACTGCCAAGCAAGTGGAGAAAGCTTCATCTAAGGCTAGACAAATCATAGGTTGTATACGTAGGAGTTTCGTCAGCCGTAAGCCCGAAGTTATTATGCCATTGTATAGATCCATGGTGAGACCCCTTCTGGAATACTGTGTACAATTCTGGAGGCCGCATTACCGCAAAGATGTGCTGACACTTGAATCAGTCCAGCGAATGGCCACCCGGATGGTCTCGGGACTCAAGGATCTCCCATATGAGGAACGGCTAAAAAAATTGCAGCTATACTCACTCGAGGAACGCAGAGAGAGGGGAGACATGATTGAGACGTTCAAATATCTCATGGGCTGTATCGAGGTGGAAGAAGATATTTTCTTTTTTAAAGGCCCCATAGCATCCGTGGAAAATCAGGGGCGGGAAACTACATGTTGATACCAGGAAATACTTCTTCACCGAAAGGGTGGTTGATCGCTGGAATAATCTTCCACTACAGGTAATCGAGGCCAGCAGCGTGCCTGATTTTAAGACAAAATGGGATCGTCACATGGGATCTCTTCACAGAGAAAGGTAGGGGAGGGTTATTGGGGTGGGCAGACTTGATGGGCCGTGGCCCTTATCTACCGTCTATTTCTATGTTTCTATGTAACCTTGTCCACTGTAAGCTTTGCTTGGATCTCCAAAGCTTCCCATTCCTTTCTACCACTCCCATTGTAGCAGCAATCTATGATTCCCAATTAAACTGTTCCATTAACACTACACTGGACACTCCTTTATGAGGTAACCCTTTATTGACTTTTGGTAATCATTCTTTTTATTGGAAACAGTGGATGGTTCGGGACATTTTTACACTGAGAGATATCATGGTTAACAACTGATTTCTATCTTTCTCAGAGTTGCAACTAATGCATGATCTTTTGGATTTTCAACTTGGACATTGTGTTCAGCATTATTTAACATCATATCACTATGAGTATTTAGACCATGACTCAGATGTGTTACCACTTTTGAGAACTGGTATTTTCATTCCAAATATTATGTCTCGTTTTGTCACAAGTCTGACTCCCATACCAGGATTGTGCCAGGTAAAAGACACAGAAATAACCCCATTAAGCTGGTTACGGCAGATCAATGTGCCTCTGCTGGGCAGAATCCTGAATATAGTGACCCCGCTGAGCCCAGAATGAACATTAGGCAAATAACACTACCTGTACTACTTTACAAGCACAGCCAGGGAAAACAGGACTCTGTCCCTTTAAGAGCATCCATTTTGAAGTTACTGGCTGAACAGGCTTGGAGGCAGTCAGAGCTGAGGAGAGACCATCCCCTGTGCAGGGCTGGGTGTGGATATGCAAGATTTAGATACCTAGGAGACTCAGTCAGAGGAGCAGCACGGGGAAGCTCCCATGCAGGAGGAGCTGTTGCAGCCCCAACTGCCAGAAGATATGATATGTCCTGAGGAGGACAGGGAGCCGGCAATGCAGAATGGGTCTGAGGCCATGGAGGTAAGAATCATGCCTGAACAACTTATGGTGGAAGCCATGGAAGTAAGTTAAGCTTGCTTGTGATTATGGGGGGAAAAAGTTGTTGTTTTTTGCTTTGCAAATTGACAGGCCTTGACTCTGGACTGAGTTAACTTAATTAGAGCTGATGGCAGGCTCTGTAAAGGGGGAAGTCATTATTTAAACTTTCCCAAGTATTGGAGATTTTGAGGTTTATTTCTTTGTTGCCTTGATGGAAGGTTTTTTTTCTTTTCTTGTCCAAGATGGCTGCTGATGTAGTCAGGAATTGGTTTAACAACTGTGCTGAACCCACGAAGGTTCCAGCACTGCAGAAGATAGTGGGGAAGTTTGTATTTCTTCTGAACAGTAAAAGCCTGGACTGCATGCAAGACCTATAGGGATTGAGGGCTTGAGTTTGCTGACATCTGTGGAGTGGGTATTCTGGGATGCATTTTGGAAGTGCTTTTCAAAATGCCAAATTTTGGCAGACTCGCCAATCTCTCTCCTAACCTAGTCAGAGAATAAGGGCTTTGAAGTACCTGGAAGCCAACCTGTTTATTTTTGTGGTGATTGGATTATGGACTGTATGAACTGGACTGAGAGTCTTTTGGTTTCTTTTCTGTTTGGGATTTTTTTAAAGCAGTTTGAAGATTCTGGAGAATGGCTGGATGATCATGCTCTCCCTAACCCTGCTCTTCTAATAGTCATCATCAATGATTTCTAAAACCCTTTTTTCTGGTTAATCACTTTCAGACTTAAGGATTATACCATGACTTCAAAAAAACAACCCAAACCAAATTGGAGACAGCTTTTGCAGCACCTACTGGATCAGGAGCAAAAAGACTCAAATCCTCCAACACCTTCTAAAGTGCCTTTACCAGCAGAGACTGAAGATTTCAATACCCAATTAATGGAAAAGCTGCAAAAGCTGCAAGATATTGTACAAGGAAACACTGAAAGACTTAACTCCATCCAAACTGAAGTCAGCAATCTGTCACAAAAGTTGACAGTTTGCTCTCTCAGAACAGACCAGCTTGAAGAAAGAGTTTCCACACTTGAAGATGATATGATACAAACAGCCATTGACAGGAAACTTATTAAACAATTGGTGAAAGATCTAGGAACAGCTGAGAATTATAGTAAAAGGAACAATTTTCATATTTTGGGATTTCCTGAGGGACTGGAGGGAGCAAATATTATTCAATATCTGGAGGAATTCTTACCTGGGTTTTTATCCATCAAGTTCACCTCTCCTTTTGAAACAGAGTGGGCTTACTGCTTGCCAGCTTATAGACCAAGTAAACAGGGAGGACCAAGACCTATCATAGTCAGGATGTTAAGGCATCAACAAACAATGCAAATTCTGATAGCTGCCAAACAGATTAGACCTCTTAAATGGCAGGATAAAAAATCTCAGTCCTGCCTGATTTTGCCAAGAAGACAGCTGCAGTAAGGAAGAAGTTCCTCCTTTTGTGCCCACAGCTTCAACAGATGAAGGCAAAGTATGGTCTCTTTTATCCAGCAATTATGTGGGTAACTATGAATAATAAGACTATTAATTTTGAAGATCCAAAGGACTTAAAAGAATTTATTAAGAAACAGGATAAACAAATGGTTCAATGATGATTTTAAATTGACAGAAGGTTCCTATAATAGGACATAATGAGAGACAAGGACTTGAAGCTAAATTTTGGATCTCTATCACTATATACATTTTGTTAATGTTATATCGTTGAAGACTGCAGTTGACAGTGGAACTTTGAGGAAATTGAACTTTTTTAAAAAGGAAAAAAAGCTGCTTTCCATTTTTTTAAACTTTGCGATCCTCATTTGCATAATATTGATGACAAAATCTCCTTCTGATCTGATTGAATTATACTCTGCAACTCTTGGATGTAGCTTTCTTGTAGAACATGAATGGAGTGTAGAGTTATCGATTTCATGGTAAGTCCAGAAAGAAGAAGGCCTATTGGGTTGATAGATGGGAAACCGTACCAGAGCTAAAGAGTTTAAGGCAGCAGTGAGATAGTGAATGCCTGAACATCAAGAGTGAAATGGACAATAGGTTTGATAGATGATGGAAGATCACAATATGATCTCAATATGATCAATTTTTCCATTGGCATCGGAAAAGGGAAAACAATCAAGACTAAAGCCACAACCTTTAACTTCAAAAAAGGGAATTATGACAGCATGAGAACCATGGTCAGAAAACGGCTCAAGAAGGGGAAAGCACAAATCCAAACAGTTGATCAAGCATGGTCTCTTCTGAAAAACACCATCATAGAAGCACAGAATCTTTACATACCGAAGATATCCAAAGGAAGGTGAAAAAAGGTCAAAGCGAACCAGCTTGGTTATCCAAAGAGGTGAAGGAGCAGTGCGGGAAAAGAGGAAATCATTTAAAAGATAGAAACGAGAAAAAACGACGGAGGCCTGGAACTGTCACAAAAATGACCAGAAAAATGTCATATAGTGGTAAGAGATGCCAAAAAAGTCTATGAAGAAAAGATAGCGAAAGAAGCCAAAAACTTTAAGCCCTTTTTTAGATATATAAAAGGAAAGAAACCAGCAAGAGAGGCAGTGGGCCCTCTCAACGACCAAGGAAGGAAAGGGTCAATTAAAGAAGACAAACAGGTTGCCGATAGGTTAAATTCATTTTTTGCATCTGTCTTCACAAATGAGGACACTGCAACAATGCCAGAAACAGGGAAGATATTCACCGGAGGCATAGAGGAAAGCCTCGCAACAGTAAATGTGGAGTTGGACATGATATACTTTCAGATTGACAAACTAAAGAATGACAAATCCCCTGGACCGGACGGAATTCACCCGAGAGTATTAAAGGAACTTAAGGTGGAAATTGGGGAACTATTACAATCCTTAGCTAAAATGTCAATTAGAACCGGCAAATACCAGACGACTGGAGGATAGCAAATGTCATCCCAATTTTCAAGAAAGGATCAAGAGGTGAACCGGGAAATACAGACCGTGAGTCTCACATCGGTCCCTGGGAAGATAATTGAAGCAATAATTAAAGATAACATTGTACAACATCTGGAAGATCACAACCTAATAAGAGCTAGTCAACACGGCTTCAGGAAAGGGAAGTCATGTTTGACAAATTTACTTCAATTCTTTGAGAAGGTGAACAAACACATGGATAGTGGACAACCAGTGGACATAATTTACTTGGACTTCCAGAAAGCATTTTACAAGGTCCCGCACGCAAGGCTTATGAGTAAATTACTAAGTCATGGAATAGGAGGAGAAGTGCACAGATGGATCGGCAAATGGTTAGAGAACAGAAGGCAGAGAGTAAGCATAAATGGGAAATTCTCGACTGGGAGAAGGTGACTAGCGGCGTGCCCCAGGGCTCTGTTCTTGGGCCCATCTTGTTCAATATTTTTATAAATGACCTGGAAGAGGAGACAACATGCAATATAATCAAGTTTGCAGATGATACAAAACTATGTCGGGTGGTGGGCTCTCAAAGGGACTGCAAGGATTTCAGAAGGATCTGAACCAGCTGGAAAAGTGGGCGATAAAGTGGCAGATGAATTTTAACGCAGACAAATGCAAGGTAATGCATCTGGGAAAGAAAAACAAAGAACATGAATATAGGATATTGGGTGTGACATTAGCCAAATGCGAACAAGAAAGGGATTTGGGGGTACTGATAGACAGAACCCTAAATCCATCAGCTCAATGTGCGGTGGCGGCAAAGAAAGCAAACAGGATGTTGGGCATGATTAAGGGGATCACGAGTAGATCGGAGGACGTCATAATGCCACTTTACAGAGCATTGGTCAGACCACACTTAGAATACTGTGTCCAACACTGGTCTCCATACCTTAAGAAGGATATAACTCTACTGGAGAGGGTGCAGAGGTGAGCCACGAAACTAGTCAAAGATATGGAGAATTTGAGCTACAAAGAACGCAGACTGAAAACTGGGACTGTTCACCCTCGAAAAGAGAAGACTGCGAGGAGGTTTGTTAAAGACTTTTAAAATATTAAAAGGATTTGATAAAATTGACCAGGAAACAGCATTACTGACATTTTCAGATGTGACACGGACAAGAGGTCATAGCCTGAAACTGAGCGGCAGCAGGTTCAGGACAAATGTCGGGAAGTTCTGTTTCACACAACAGAGTGGTGGGTGCTTGGAATGCTCTCCCAGAGGAGGTTGTGACAGAGACTACTGTTCTGGGTTTCAAGCGCAAGTTGGATTCTTCTTTATTGAAATATAGCTCGGAAGAATACAAAGCTTTATAATAATCCAAAAATTATTTTAACACATCTCCAATATGGGTATAAACTTTACCTTTTTCATCTTTAATTACCGCAATCTTTTTTCTTCTTTTTTTTTTTGCTTTAAGATAATTAGCCAATAATCTTCCCACTTTATTCGAGTTTCCATAATACACAGCTTGTTGACAAAACAAATCTTTCCTAGCCAATTGTGAGGAAATTTCATTATATTTAGCTTTCAACAGGGCATTCAAAGTATCTTGTTCCTATTTCAAAGCCAATTATGACTCTAAAGTCAAAATAATTTGTTCCAAATTGGAAAATTCTAATTTAAGTAATTTCCTAATATGCGCCGAATATGAAATAATATGCCCTCACACTGTAGCTTTAAAAGCATCCCATATAGTTTTCAAAGAGATTTCCTTCTAAAGGAGTGTTGAATTGAAAATATTCATTCATTTTTAGTTGAATTTCCTCAAGAAAGTTCAAATCTGAAAGCAGTGCATTATTAAACTTCCAAACAGGTCTATTAGAATCTTCTTCAGTGAACTAATATTCTATCCAAATTCCAGCATGATCCGACAAAAGAATTGGATCTATGCTGGCCTTTGTAACCTGTTGGAATAAATGATCTGAAACAAAAAAATAATCAATTCTTGAAAATGATTTATGAACTTGGAGGAGTGTGTGGCACAGTGGTTGGATCTACAGCCTCAGCACCCTGGGGTTGTGGGTTCAAACCCCGTGCTGCTCCTTGTGACTCTGGGCAAGTCACTTAATCCTCCATAGCCCCAGGTACATTAGATAGATTGTGAGCCCTCCGGGACAGAGAGGGAAAATGCTTGAGTACCTGATTGTAAAAACCGCTTAGATAACCTTGATAGGCGGTATATAAAATCCTAATAAAACTTGAAACTTGAACAAAATGAAAATTCACGAGCATTAAAATGAAAAATCCACCATATATCCTTTAATCCACATGTATGTATAATATTATCCAGACCAAATGATTTAAATTGCCTACTTGATTGTTTATCCATTATGGGATCCATGACAGTGTGCCTGGAAGAGAAGTCGGCCAGTATCTTGTGTGGAGCAGAGCCGGCAGCAGGGAACAGAGCTAGGGGTGGAGCTATGGTGAGTGAGTGCAGGACCAAAGGCCTGTCTTCAGGGTTCACTAATGCTACTCTGAATCCTCCAGCTGTCTTCTGCCATGGAAGCTGTTGAAACTGCCACAGGCAGAGTTCTACTCTACTGCACATGAGGGGGCACGGCACCACGGATCACGGACCCACCAAGTTTGAAGTGTGCATGCGTGCTAAGAGTATTACTATAGCAGATAATAAACACCCATAAATAATCTATAATGAATAAATGACACTAATATAAAGGCTCTCTTAATCTTAACCAAATCTGCTGAAGTTGCCACCGCCGTCTCCCATAAGAACATAAGAATTGCCACTGCTGGGTCAGACCAGTGGTTCCATCGTGCCAAGCAGTCTGCTCACACGGTGGCCCTTAGGTTCAAACACCAGTGCCTTATCTGACGTCTAGCCTTACCTGCGTATGTTCTGGGCCAGCAGGAACTTATCTAACCTTTTTCTTGAATCCCTGAAGGGTGCTTTCCTCTATAACAGCCTTTGGAAGGAGCGTTCCAGATTTCTACCAACTCTCTGGGTGAAGAAGAACTTTTTTACGTTTGTACAGAATCTATCCTCTTTTAACTTTAGCATGTTCCCTCTCGTTCTCTTCACCTTCGGATAGGGTGAGCAATCTCTCTTTCCTCTACTAAGTCAATTCCCTTCAATATCTTGAATGTTTCGAGATCATGTCCCCTCTCGGTTTCCTCTTTTCAAGGGAGAAAAGGCCCAGTTTCTATAGCCTCTCATTGTACAGCATCTCCTCCATTCCCTTAACCATTTTGTCACTCTCCTCTTACCCCTTTCGAGTACTATGTCATTTTTTTATGTATGGCGACCAGAATGATTATAGTGTAGTATTGCTTTGCAAATTAATCAAGACAACATTAAATGGAACTGGCTTTTTCTTTGGAAGCCTCTGTAAGAATACAGACAAAGAGGGAAACAGTCTGAGTAAATTTTTTCAAGCTGTAAATCTCTTCAACCTAGTCTTTTAAAAAGGTAAACCAGTGAATGTACTTGAAGGGAAATAGGGACATTTTCAAGGGAAAACAGTAGGCAGGAAGATGGGTTGAGTATTTCTTCCTATTGGTTGCACCACTTGGGTTTACTTTTCAAGGCCCCCTACTCTTGAAAACAGAGATTAGTGCACAGGTAGATGATGTTATATGTAATCAAGTGCAAAGTGATGTATGTGGGAAAGAAGAACCCAAACTATAGTTACATGATGTTGGGTTCTACATTAGGAGTCACCACCTAAGAAAAGGATCTAGATATCACTGAAGATACATTGAAACCTGCAGCCAGTGTGTGGAGGCAGTTTTTTTATTTTTAGAATTGGCACTGCTGGGTCAGACCAGTAGTCCATCGTTCCCAGCAGTCCGCTACCGCAGCAGCCCCAAGGTCAAAGACCAGTGCCCTAACTGAGACCAGCCCTACCTGAGTATGTTCCAGTTCAGCAGGAACTTGTCTAACTTTGTCTTGAATCCCTGGAGGGTGATTTCCCCTATAAAAACCTCTGGAAGAGCATTCCAGTTTTCTACCACTCTCTGGGTGAAGAAGAACTTCCTTACATTTGTTTGGAATCTATCCCTTTTAACTTTAGAGAGTGGCCTCTTGTACTCCCTACCTTGGAGAGGGTGAACAACCTGTCTTTATCTACTAAGTCTATTCCCTTCAGTATCTTGAATGTTTCTATCATGTCCCCTCTCAGTCTCCTCTTTTTAAGGGAGAAGAGGCCCAATTTCTCTAATCTCTCACTGTACAACAACTCCTCCAGCCCCTTAACCATTTTAGTCGCTCTTCTCTGGACACTTTTGAGTAGTACTGTGTCCTTCTTCATGTACGGTGACCAGTGCAGGATGCAGTATTCCAGGTGAGGGCGCACCATGGCCCGGTACAGTGGCATGATAACTTTCTCGGATCTGTTTGTGATCCCCTTCTTAATTATTCCTAGCATTCTGTTCAACCTTTTCACCACCACTGCACATTGCGTGGACTGCTTCATCGACTTGTCGACCAGTACTCCCAAGTCTTTTTCCTGGGAGGTCTCTTCAAGTACCACCCCGGACATCCTGTATTCGTATAAAAGATTTTTGTTACCAACTTGCATCACTTTACACTTATCCACATTGAACCTCATTTCCCATGTCGTGGCCCATTTATCAAGTGTGTTTATGTCACGTTGCAGGTCTTTACAATCCTCCTGCATCTTCACTACTCTGAATAACTTCGTATTATCTGCAAATTTAATCACATCACTCGTCGTACCAATTTCCAGATCATTTATAAATATGTTGAAGAGCACGTGTCTAAGCACCAAACCCTATGGCACTCCACTGCTGATACTTTTCCAGTCCAAGTATTTTCCATTTACCCCACTCTCTGTTTCCTATCCTCCAGCAGGTTTTTAATCCACGTATTTTACCCTCGATTCCATGGCTTGGAACCTTGTCAAACGCCTTCTGAAAATCCAGATATATAATGTTGACCAGGTCACCCTTGTCTATCCGCCTGTTTACTCCATTGAAGAAGTGCAGCAAGTTAGTCAAACAAGATCTTCCTTTGCTGAAGCCATGCTCGCTGGTCCTCATCAGATCGTGTCCATCAAGGTGCTCAATGATTCAGTCCTTTATCAGCACCTCTACCATCTTTCCTTGTACTGAGGTCAGATTCACCAGTCTGTGGTTTCCCAGCTCACCCCTCAAACCTTTCTTGAAGATCGACGTAACATTAGCCACTTTCCAGTCTTCTGAAATCCTTCCCAATTTGATCGATAAATTGGCTATCTGTTAAAGCAGTTCAGTCCCTTTATTACCCTTGGATGGATGCCATCTGGTTCCGGGGATTTATCAATTTTAAGCTTATCAATCTGCCTGCATACCTCTTCTAGACTGACCGTCAACCTTGCCAGTTTTCCATCTTCATTTCCCACGTATAGCCTGTCAGCTTCCAATATGTTGTGTATATCCTCTTTGGTAAATACATATGGAAAAAATGTGTTCAGTTTGTTGGCGATGGCTTGTCCTCCATTAGCACTCCCTTTATTCCATGGTCATCCAGTGGCCTCACCGCTTCATTCGCGGGTCATTTCCCTTTAATATATCAAAAGAACAGCTTGATGTTTTTTGCCTCCTTGGCTATTTTTTCCTCGTAGTCTCCCTTTGGCCCCTCTTACCACCTTATGGCACCTGCTTTGATGCTGTTTGTGCTTTTTCCAGTTTTTGTCCATTTTTGACTTTTTCCATTTCTTAAACAAAGTCTTCTTGTCTCTGATCGCTTCCTTCACCACTACAGTTTGTCACGCCGGTTTCTAGTACTTTTTCCTTTTGGATCCCTTGTTGAAATGTGGTATATATAGATTTTGTGCCCTGGTGACTGTGTCCTTAAAAAGGGACCATGCTTGCTCTAGAGTCTTTATACTGCTTATCCCCTTTTTAATCTTCTTCCCCAACATAAGTCTCATTCCTTTGTAATTTCCTTTTCGGAAGTTCAGCATCGTGGCCATTGTTCTTGATTGATCTTCCACCCTTGTGTCTAGGTCGAAGCAGATCATATTGTGATCACTGGTTCCAGTGTCCCCTCTACTTCTACACCTTGCGCCGGTCCTCGTAGTCCAGAATTGTGTTTCCTCTTGTATTTTCCTTGACAAGTTGTTCCAGTAATCAATCGCCTACAGCATCCAGGAACTTGGTCTCCCTACCACAGCCAGAAGTGCATAGGTTCCAGTCTATCCCCGGATATTTGAAGTCACCCATGATAACTGCATTGCCTCCCTTGCAGTTGCATTTAATCTCATCCGTCATTTCTCCATCAATTTCTTCGGACTGCCCTGGGGGTTGGTAGTAGATGCCAATCTTCTTTTCCGTTCCATTTGTTCCCAGAATTTTTATCCATAGAGATTCTAACTTATGTTTTCTCCAGTAGACTCAATTCCCTCTTTGATGTATTGGACAATGTCTCTATCTTTATGATCCATTCTGTCTCTGCGGTATAGCTTGTATCCCAGTAGCGCAGTGTCCCAGATGTTTTCCTCATTCCACCATGTTTCCATGATGCCGATGATGTCAAGGTTATCGTTTTGTACCATAGCTTCAAATTCACCCATCTTATTCTTTAGGCTCTTTGCGTTCGTGCATATACACTTGAGTTTGAGGCCTATTACTTTCTTGCAATTCTTTCCCTCTTGTGTCCCTTTCAATCCGTCAGGTTTTCTGTCCTGCCCATGATCCAGTAGTCTTCCCCGCTATCTTCTTGCATGGTATCCTATGGGTATACCGGTTCCCAAACCATCAACTCTTGGTCAACTGTCGGCTTTCCCCTTCTTCCTAGTTAAGAAAGCAAATCAGATTTTAGAAATGGAAAAGAAGGATGCACAACCATCTGGGACTAATTCAACCATGTCACAGAGGAAACTCTCGAAAACCCACTTAAAGGCCTATGGCCTACAACCTATCCTCTAAATCTCTGTCCAGCAAAAATAGTACAAGTGGGTATAGGCCTCCTTGAAGCGGCCAATTAAATTGTTAACTCCTTGTTTGGAGAAGGGCAGCAGCCAACAACTCAAAAAAGATCTGTGGTGCTCCTCTTGCTGATAAAGAGTTCTCTTGATGAGGATAAACTCAAAAATTACAAACCAGTCTCTTACATGCCTTTCCTGACAAAACTGACACAAAGTCCCGCAGCAACAAGGGGGCATCCGTGGAAAATCAGGGGTGGGAAACTGCACGGGGACACCAGGAAATTATTTTTCACTGAAAGGGTGGTTGATCGCTGGAATAGTCTTCCACTTCAGGTTATTGAGGCCAGCAGCGTGCCTGATTTTTAGGCCAAATGGGATAGACACGTGGGATCTATTCACAGAGAAAGGTAGGGGAGGGTCTTTGGGGTGGGCAGACTAGATGGGCCGTGGCCCTTATCTGCCATCTATTTCTATGTTTCTAAAGGGCTCCTTTTACTAAGCTGTGGTAGCTTTTTTAGCGCGTGCTGCAGATTAGAGCACTAACCCCACGCTACATGCCAAAAACTAATGCCAGCTCAATGGTGGCATTAGCGTCTAGCGCGAATGGCAATTTAGTGTACGCTATGTCCTCTACTGCAGCTTAGTAAAAGGAGCCCTAACTGGTTAACTGAACATAATTATCTAGACCAGGATCTGGCTTCAGACCTGGGTACATAACAGAGATAGTTCTTGTGTCCCTTCTTGATAATCTGCACAAGGACCATTACAGGAGATTATCCTTCAACACTGTGAATCATAATATCATGCTTACAAGACTAGCAGAAAAAGGTATTTGTGGCACAGTACTTACAGTACATTGCTCAAAACTTATTTGTCAAAGAGAGAACAATGAGTTTTGTTCAGCAACTGCACATCATTACCTTGGGCAGTGAATTGTAGGGTGCACAGGGGTCCATACTTTCTCCTATCTTATTTAATATCCACCTTAAGTCTCTGGCTGAACTGCTTCAGTCAATGGATTCACAATTCTATATTCATGCCAATGATGTGCAACTTCTCATACTCATTGAACGAGATCTACCAACTGACTGGCTGTCTAACCACAAATCAAGAATGGGAAAACAACAACAAACTCCATCTGAACCCACACAAAACAGAGATTCTTTTGGTTCCTAACACAATGGGACAAATACCTGACTTCAAAATTTATTTGGGTACGTATGACAGAAAAGGAATCTGGGGATACTGTTAGACTCATTGCTCACTCTGATTCTGCAAATTCAAATAACCTTTTAAAAATAGTCTGTATTATCTTTGGCAACTATGAAATCTCTTTCAATATATTGAAAAGACAAGTCTAAACAGAGTTGCCCATACCATGATAGCATCATGACTAGACTACTGCAATGCCCTGTGCACTTGGTCTAAATAAAAAGAGTTTGAATCAGATGCAACTAATTCATAATTCAGAGTGACAGCAGCATGACCACATTGCAACCTTCTTGAAAAACCTACATTGGCCACCAGTACATTACAGGGATAAATTTAAAATGCTATTTTTATCTTCACTAGGACTAGTGGACATACAATGAAACTACTAAGTAGTAGATTTAAACCAAAGTGGATAAAACATTTCCTCACTCAACATATAATTAAACTCTGAATTTGTTGCCAGCGAAGGAGGTGAAAGCAGTTATCTTAGCAGGGTTTTTAAAAATGTTTGAATAATTTCCTAAAATAAAAGTCCATTAGCCATTATTAAGATGGACGGGGAATTCCACTGGTTAGTCCAAGGAATGGCAGCATAAAATCTATTTTACTCTTTTGGGATCTCTCCAAATATTTGTGCCCTGAGTTGACCAGGATAGTAGGCTTGGTTGACCTCCAGTCTCTCCCAGTATTGCAACTGTTTTGTTCTTATGATGTTATGGTACTGTAGCTCTGATGATTGAAAAATAAGATTGAAAGAATATGAGAGTGACAAAGCTTTCAAATGAGGGTTTACCATCTTAATAATAAAATGCTAAGCGCGCATGCGCACTCGCGCTGCATGTTCCCTGATCCCTTTTCTGTCAGGATGTGGCAGCACAAGTGCGCATGCATGCCAGACAAGCTTCCCTGCTCTCCACCTCACAATACGGCCCTACCGGCCAAAGCTTCTTTAGATGCTGCTGCGGCAAGGCAGTGCAAAGGCAGTGCGGAGCGACGGCTGCAGGGAGGAGGCTGTGGCGGCTTGAGGCGAAAGGCGGTGCGGAGCAGCGGCTGCCGGCCGCTAGCACCCCCTGCCCTCTCCGTCACGGCCCAGGAGAGACGTGGCAGTGCGAGGCCTGGACATCACCGCCACACGATGCGACGCCTGGGCGCTGCACACAGAAGAAAGCGCTGTGGCTCGCCTGGGCGGACATGTTGGTGGTGGCGGCTGTGGAAGAGGGAATGGGAGCAAACACCAGCTCCCCGCGACCCGGCAGAGGCCCCACACCAGAGTGAACTCATGCTGCCACCCAGAACTCCCTCACCTTTGCTGACTCTTGCCCCTGCCTGTCCCACAGGGCACCCCTGGCAATCCTGGCCCACAATAGTCGGCCCAGACCCAAGGCAGAGGAGACACTGGAACCCCAACAATGCAACAGGTACTCTAATGATGCTGGATGAGGTGAAAAAGGTGGAAATAGGAAAGGTAAAAGGGGAAATGAGAATATTGGTAAGTAAAAAAAAGGGAGAAGGGCTGCTGCTGGACAGGGGGAGCAGGGAAGGGGTACTGCTGGACAGGATGAGGTAAAAGGAAGAGAAAAGGGCTACTGATGGACAGGGGGAGCAGGAAAGGGGTTCTGCTGGACAGAGGGGAGGTAAAAGGAAGGGAGAAGGGCTACTACTGGACAGGGGGGAGAGACAGAAAGAAAGGGGGGCAGGGAGAAAGAAAAAAAGACACACATACAGAAAGAGAGAAAGAAATGCCTAAGTCTACACATCTATTCTAGCACCCGTTAAAGTAACGGGCTAAAAAACTAGTACAATATAAGCAGGTTATAGGGATATGTGCACCTTGGATTGTACAAGGTTTGTTCAAAAAAATCCAGGACAGTTTGAATTGTACATCAACAGGAAGCTCTTTTGAAACATGCTAGATGGTATTGAAAAGTTTAAAACCTCATGAGCAATCTCTTTTTTCCTCTGTTAATAACTGTTTTTGTCTCAAACCTACAGCATTTCTTGTGATTGACTATTTTTCAACATTTTTAACTCAAAGAGCAGTGCTACTGCATGACATTCAGCTTTAAATTGGGCAAGACCAGTACAGAAACTTATGAAATGTTGAAAGTGGCTTATGGGGAAAATGTCATGATTCATGGAAGGTGTTTTGAATGATATTCCTGCTTCAAAAGTGGTTGTAAATCAGTGAAAGATGATTCACAAACTGGAAGACAATCAATGACAACTGATGATGATCATGTTGATCAAGTAAGGATTCTTGTGCACATTAATTGGTGATTAACTGTTAGAGAATTGGCAGACAAATGCATCTCCATTTGTTTAATCCACAACATTCCAATAAATAAGTTGGTGATGGATTGATTTGCGGCAAAGTTTGTTCCATGGTTGAGGACTGATGACCAGAACAACCACAAATTTTGCACAAAAATTACAATGAAAATTCTTCCCCAGCCACCTCACTTTTCTGACTTGACCCTTGTTGACTTCTTGTTTGTAAACTTAAATCCATTCTGAAAGTATAGCGATTCAACACCATTGAAGACATAAAGCAAAATTTGATGCAACAACTTTGTTGATTTCTGAAGATGTGTTTAATGACTGTTTCCAGAAGTGGAAATGACATTGGGAAAACTGTACAGTATATGTAGGGAAGGGGAGTACTTTGAAGTGGACCCAATGGAATAAGTTGTAAGATTGCAGGTTTTTCAATTCAAGCAATTTTTATTGAAAAGATTTTGCAATAGAAAAAAAATAGAACAGAAAACATTGCACATAGGCAAATAGGAATGTCTGGAGTTATATCACAAATGTGCATCAGCAACAGAAGACAGTAGTAACAATCTATAAAAGAACAGGATATCAGCAACATATGAATGAAATAAGTAAGGGAGATTTGTGTATCAGTACAGATAAAATATAGAAGCGGATCCCAAAAGTGCTTATATTTACTCAGTCTGTGATTGCGATCTGCTAGTAAAAATTCATATTTAGCAACAAGAATTATATAGTTCAATCAATTGGCCTATGTGGTAGAATAATTGTCTTTCCAATGTTGCAAAATTACTTTCAATGTAGAGGAAATCAGTATATCAATCAACTTCTTTTGAGAGTTCAACATAGCATCTGGCAACACTGCAGATCTCAGAATTATTAGTGCAAAGGTGGAAGAAGATGGACAGGAAGTATAATGAGCAACTGTCTATCACACAGCAGACCAGTAAGAAGGTAAACAAGGACAATGAAACAGATTAAGTTGCAAAGTATCTACACTATGGAAACAATTCCAGATTGTGCTGAGATATTAGCATTCTTACACACTTTATAAACCTTTAAAGCAGTCCATGTTATCTTATGACTTATATAATACAATGTTTGTTGGATGGGTGCCAAGTAGACAGGTTTATTACTATGATTCCAAAAATTAAGCAGATAGATTCAACTGAAAGAGGGGTAGTGTAGTGAGACAGGGTAAGATGATAATATAATTTTGGATAAGACATGCTGAGCATGCAAGCCATGCTGTAACACAATATAAATCTTGAGTTCTTGTTCTACCAAGGAAGGAAGGCTACATGGGAAGGATTTGTTATACAACTCTTAAGTTGTATATATATATATTCCCTTGTGTGGGTGTCAGGCCATATTGTTTTTGTAAAGACTCAAATGAACAAATCTGATTATCTAAAAGAATGTCTTTAAGAGGTCCAGCAAATGGGTCGCTTTCCTATCTATATGAGAATTACCCCACAAAGGGGAAAATTTATATTGTGAATCAAAATTGAAAAGGTTTTATCAAAACCATGTAATGTATTCACAATGATCTTCAAGATGTGTGATAGGAAGTGCAAGAGCACCTACCAATTGAACTAAGGGTAAAGGCTAAACTAGAAATCACTCAATGTTAAACCAAACAGGATCCTAGGAATGGGATCAGTTTGAATCCACCAACTAGTGCTGATGGATTAGCATAGCTGTGTCCACCCTCTGTTCCCTTAAAGTATATCTTATAGAATATAAGAACAACCATACTAGATCAGACCAGTATTCTCCTGTTTCCAAATGTGGCCAATCCAGGTCACAAGTATGTTATGTTAGGGTATGTTAATCAGGTTCTTTGTTCCACCTCTGACAAATTACATTACAAGAGGGAAATTTGATAGTGACATAAGGAAGTATTTCTTCACAGAAAGGGTTGTAGATCACTGGAACAAGCTTCCAGAGCAGGTGATCAAGGCCACCAGCGTTATTGACTTTAAGAATAAATGGGATGCCCTAGTAGGATCCTTACGAGGGTCGAGTTAAGGAACTAGGTCATTAGTACTCAGACTTAATGGGGTGGGTCAGTAGAGTGGGCAGACTTGATGGGCTATAGCCCTTTTCTGCCGTCATCTTTCTATGTTTCTATGAGGTTGGTTCAGTTACCCAGGAAGTTACAATGGACCATTTGACACAGACATTCAATAGAGTTGGAAGTACATGTAGATCAGTATGACTATTAATACAATTATGTTGTAAAAGGGGAAAAGGGGATAGAAGGGTATAGATAGAGGTTTACTACACAGGTCCTGGACCTGTTGGGCCACCGCGTGAGCGGACTGCTGGGCGCGATGGACCTCAGGTCTGACCCGGCAGAGGCATTGCTTATGTTCTTATGTTCTTATGTACAAGCTACAACTCAAAAGGAGCCTGAGAAGTTTCAATTCATGTACATCGAGAGTACTTTATGTACTGTGGTGCCTTGTCAATTAATTTAGGTGGATAAAACATGAAGATTTTTAAAAATGATGCTTATTGAGCATTGAATTCACCTCCAAAAACAGGTCAAGAACTCACCTATAGCTGCACATTGTTTGATTTCTACCATTCTTTTAATAACTTATGATTCACAGTTTTGAAGAATATTCACAGTATGCCAATTCATTGGCTCTTGAAACAGGAGGGGTATTGGATTTTTTTTATTTAGCCAGTGTGTTTCCAAATGGCTAGAATCATGAGTGTGGCATTGGAGCCCCTTTTTTTGTATTCCAGCTTAGGGGATATTTTGGAAACAACATAGTAACATGGTAGATGATGGCAGAAAAAAGACCCAAATGGTCCATCTAGTCTGCCCAACTTGATTCAATTGAAATTTTAAAAAATTTTTCTTTCTTAGCTATTTCTGAGCAAGAATCCAAAGCTGTACCCGGTACTGTGCTTGGGTTCCAACAGCTGAAATTGCCATCAAAACTGACTCCAGCCTATCTACACCCTCCCAGCCACTGAAACCCTCCCCAGCCCATCCTCTCCCAAACGGCCATATACAGACAGACACAGACCGTGCAAGTCTGCCCAGTACTGGCCTTAGTTCAATATTTAATATTATTTTCTGATTCTAGATCCTCTGTATTCATCCCACACTTCTTTGAACTCCATCACCATTTTCCTCTCCACCACCTCTCTCGGGAGCGCATACCAGGCATCCACCATCCTCTCCATAAAGTAGAATTTCCTAACATTGCTCTTGAATCTACCACCCCTCAACCTCAAATTATGTCCTCTGGTTTTACCATTTTCCTTTCTCCAGAAAAGATTTTGTTCTACGTTAATACCCTTCAAGTATTTGAATGTCTGAGTCATATCTCCCCTGTCCCTCCTTTCCTCTTGGGTATACATATTCAGCTCTTCCAGTTTCTCCTCATACGTCTTCTGGCACAAGCCTCCTATCATTTTCATCGCCCTCCTCTAGACCGCTTCAAGTCTTCTTACGACCTTCGCCAGATATGGTCTCCAAAACTGAACACAATATTCAAAGTTGGGCCTCACCAGCGACCTGTACAGGGGCATCAACACTTCTTCCTTCTACTGGCTACACCTCTCTTTATACAGCCCAGCATCTTTCTGGCAGCAGCCACTGCCTGGTCACACTGTTTTTTCGCCTTTAGATCTTTGGACACTATCACCCAAATGTCCCTTTCCCTGTCCGTGCATATCAGCTTCTCAGCTCCCAGCATATACAGTGCCTTCCAATTATTAATCCCCAAATGCATTACTTTGCATTTCTAGTGCATGCCATTCCTAATGTTAGGCAAGTTGAGTGTTTTGAGGATGTTTATAGTTCTTTATTAGGTGATTCAGAGTGTATATGAAGGGGGTTTTGTGATCATGCATGTTTCTGATGGTATTTTTTTGGGGGGGAGGGAGCAGCATTAATGTGGTTTTCTAGATATTTAATGCTCCTAATGTTTGATGGAGTCATTATATATATATGATCAAATTCTCTAACATAGGATTATGAAAGGGTATAGATAGAAGCATAAAGGGGAATAAAGGGTTTTAGACAAGGATCACCTTACAGGTCATGGACCTGATAGGCACCGCAGGAGCGGACTGCTGGGCGCGATGGACCTCTGGTCTGACCCAGCAGAGGCAACTTCTTATGTTCTTAAACCCTGGTTACTTAACATGTCATCATCTAATTACTCACAAGTGATTGCTGTTAATTAGCATGGGCTGTGGACTCTCCTTCCTGGATCCTTATTGAATCATGAATTGTTTCGAGCTAGTTGTAATAGAGTAAGTTTTGATTGATGTAATTTTATTGTTGTTAGAAGTTGGTGTAGGTGGTTAATTATTTACTCATGTTATGTATTTTTCTAGGGTATTGGTGGCAGGAATCCCCAAAGCAGCTTGTGTCAACTGAAATGCATGGTTGTGATATTGGGAGTTACATTTTACCAGTGCTGGATTCTTTACAGACAGAGAACTGGTTGACTTAAGCCATTTACCAATGTTTGGAGTTGTAAAGGTCTTATATCGTTTGGACTATTTTTGTATTTTCTGGGTACTCTGCATTTACACGTTGATGGTGACTGCTAACAGCAGAAAGTAAATAGGGAAAAAGAGTCACGTGATTAAAGGCTTACATTATAAGATAAGGACCTGAAATAATGTGCGTTAAAGGCGGCCCTATGATCCGGCTTTGATAAGCAACTCTGATGCCTCTCTTCCTATTTATAGAAAGCAGTTTTTTCAACAATTTGTTTTGAATGACCTTCATTGCAACCCTTTACATTTGACATGTTACTGATCTCAGGGCAAGTAGTCACTTTCCCCAATATTTTGGGGTCAATTCCTTTTGTTTTTTGCTTGTCACTTTCCCCAATGTCAGTCTCAAAAGCAAACTATGGACTTTTCCTCCATGAACTTGTTCAAGCTTTTTTTAAACTGCTGTTTCCACATCTTCTGGCAATGAGATCCAAAGCTTAACAATTCTATGAATAAAAAAATATTTCCTTCTATTAGTTTTAAAAATATCTCCCTGTATCTTCATCTAGAGTCTCCTAGTCTTTTTTCAAAGTATCCTCATGTAATTTCATTGAATGTCCCCTGATTTTTGTACAAAAGCAAAATATAGTGCCACAAACTGCAGCTCAAGTGGGTAGGTGGTTGTCACATAGTTATTTTCATTTGACATTTTTGGTTGGAGGGTGTGTGAATGGTGTATGGGTTCTCCTTTGTCTGGTTGAGGTGGATTGAATTAATCGATTGTTCCAATAGGCTGGGCTGTGTCCATTTATTGCTTTAAATAGTAGGCAGTAAAATTTGAAGTGTACTTTCGCTTGTATTGGGAGCCAGTGTGAGTCCTAGTATGCCTCTGTGATGTGGTCAAATTTTTTCAGTGAGTAGACCAGTCTTAGGGCTATGTTTTATATTGTTTATAGTTGTTTCATCATGGTTGCTGGACAAGGGAGATATAGTATGTTGCAGTAGTCTATTAGACCTAGGATTAGGGATTGTACCAAGAGTTGGAATTGTTTTCTGTCAAAGAATTTTCGAACTTGTCTTAGGTTTCTCATGACTGTGAATTATTTTTTTTATTGTTTTGTTGATTTGTGGCTGCATTGTACAGCCTCTGTTTATCAGTACTCCCAGGAATTTCATAAAATGCATTGAATTACCCTTTTTCCTTTGTTTTTGTTTTATTTCTACTTGTTACCTTGGAAAAGTGGGACAACACAGCCACCATACCTTTTCAGCACATACACAAAGTCTTACTCAGCAACTCAGTGGCATAGTGGTGGTAGGAAGAACCCCATCACTCCTTCTGCATCCCCACAATCCTTCCCTGTGTCCCTATCAAACATGTGCCTACTTTTCTCCCCATACCTCTTTTTCTCTTTGCCAGCACAAGCAGCACCTCCAACCTGCTGCCCACACAGGTCTTGGCTTTCTCTTTGAGGTGGCTTCCTGGGAAAATTTCAGTATTACCCCAGACCATGTTACATCTAATCAGCTAGTGCTACTTCAGTTGCACTGCATTTTTAGTGGCACTAACTAGTCAAGTAGTGCTGATATCCAGGAGAAGCCAGCTCATCATGAATTAACTAGACAAGAGTCTCTCATGATATGTAATATCTTTTCTAGGGTCCCCTCTAAATAGTCTTCATTTTGTGAAGTATGTGCTTTAAATGTGACTGCACCGGCTATTTTGGGTGGGTGGTTGTGAAGGGAAAATACCTTGCGTTCTTATGAAAATATTGTGTTTATTCTATGCTTATTCTCATGTTTTCAATGTACCCCTCTGGGAAAACCTTCTCACTGTCTTCCTAAAGGTGGAAAAAGAAATACACTTTTCACTGGGGAGAGGACATTTTCAGACAGGACTATCATAAAAACATAAGAATTGCTACTGCTGGGTCAGACGATGGACGTGCCCACAGTCCGCTCACGTGACGGCCCCCAGGTCAAAGACCAGTGCTCTAAAATGAGTCCAGCCTCAGCTGTGTATGTCCCAGTTTAGCAGGAACTTATCCAGCTTAGGCTTGAAACCCTGGAGGGTGTTTTCATCTACAACCGACCCCAGAAGAGCGTTCCAGCTCTCCACCACTCTCTGGGTGAAGAAGAACTTTCTTACGTTCGTACGGAATCTATCCCCTTTCAACTTTAGAGAGTGCTCTCTCGTTCTACCTACATTGGAGAGTGTTGTGAACAGTCTGTCTTTATCTACTAAGTCTATTCTCTTCAGTATTTTGAATGTTTCAATCATGTCTCCTCTCAGTTGCCTCTTTTCCAGGGAGAAGAGGCCCAGTTTCTCTAATCTCTCACTGTACGACAACTCCTCCAGCCCCTTAACCATTTTAATTGCTCTTTTCTGGACCCTTTCGAGTAGTACCGTGTCTTTCTTCATGTACAGTGACCAGTGCTGGATGCAGTACTCCAGGTGAGGGCGCACCATAGCCCGGTACAACAGCATGATAACCTCTGATCTGTTTGTGATACCTTCTTTATCATTCCTAGCATTAGTGAATTGCAATCTGCCCTTAACACACAGGAGAATAAAGATCAAGTTATTAATGCTATGAATCTATTAGGACATCCAGAAGGAGTCAGGACAAATATGAATTGGGAATATTTTATCATTCCAGATTGGAATTTTTTTGTAAACTTTACTCAAAATATGCCAAAAAAATATTGTCGTCTAGATATCTGCCCGAGGAATGTTTGGAGGAATGCATCAATTACTTTCCAAACCCAGCTTTTTAAATGGATGATTATTCAGCTGGACTCTAGTCAATTTGGAAAGATTTAGGAAGGATCATAATTACACCCATAGTAAAAAAAATCATAAGGAATCACATAGCAGTGAAAGTAATTACAGACCAGTAGCCAGCATTCCATAATGGAGGGATTGGTAAATGCGGAATTAGAAAAATATCTGGAAAAGTTTAATATTTTACATGACAATCAATCAAATGGGATCAAAACGTGGGCTCACTTCAAAGAAGAACTTAGAAGGGAGGGTTATTTGAATGGGCAGACTTGTTGGGCCGTAGGCCCTTTTCTGCCATCATATTCTATGTTTCTATGTTAATCTGGATTTTGCTCAGGACATAGCACAGAAATAGTGATAGCATCATTACTTAATCAACTTACGATTCTGTTTAGTATAGATTTAAGTACCCTGATCCTGCAGTTGGACCTAA
This sequence comes from Geotrypetes seraphini, assembly GCF_902459505.1. Lineage (NCBI taxonomy): Eukaryota > Metazoa > Chordata > Amphibia > Gymnophiona > Dermophiidae > Geotrypetes > Geotrypetes seraphini. The sequence continues at coordinate 102,380,328 of NC_047095.1, read as the reverse complement.
GCAGTGCTTTTGATCTGGTAGATCATTATCATCTGCTGTACTGTTTGGATTCAATTGGGATCAGTGGCAATGTTAAAAATTGGTTTAGGGGGGTTCCTAGAACAAAGAACATATGAAGTGTTTATCGAGGACAATTATTCTCTGTCATGGAGGAACTCATGTGGAGTCTCGCAGGGATCTCCCCTATCCCCAACGCTCTTTAATATTTATCTAGTTCCTTTGGCATATTTACTGGTTGGCGGGTAGGAAACAGAGGGTAGGAGTGAAGGGCCACTACTCGGACTGGAGGAGGGTCATGAGTGGGGTCCCGCAGGGCTCGGTGCTCGGGCCGCTGCTATTTAATATATTCATAAATGATCTAGAAACAGGGACGAAGTGCGAAATAATAAAATTTGCAGATGACACCAAACTATTTAGTGGAGCTCAGACTAAAGAGGACTGCAAAGAATTGCAAAGGGACTTGAACAAACTAGGGGAATGGGCGATGAGATGGCAGATGAAGTTCAACGTTGAGAAATGTAAAGTATTACATGTGGGAAACAGAAACCCGAGGTACAACTATACGATGGGAGGGATGTTATTGAATGAGAGTACCCAAGAAAAGGACTTGGGGATAATGGTGGACATGACAATGAAGCCGACGGCACAGTGCGCAGTGGCCGCTAAGAAAGCAAATAGAATGCTAGGCATAATCAAGAAGGGTATTACAACAGAACGAAAGAAGTTATCCTGCCATTGTACTGGGCGATGGTGCGTCCGCATCTGGAGTACTACGTCCAATATTGGTTGCCGTACCTTAAGAAGGATATGGCGATACTTGAGAGGGTTCAGAGGAGAGCGACACGTCTGATAAAAGGTTTGGAAAACCTTCCATACGCTGAGAGATTGGAAAAACTGGGACTCTATTCCCTGGAGAAGAGGAGACTTAGAGGGGATATGATAGAGACTTACAAGATCATGAAGGGCATAGAGAGAGTAGAGAGGGACAGATTCTTCAAACTTTTGAAAAATAAAAGAACAAGAGGGCATTTGGAAAAGTTGAAAGGGGACAGATTCAAAATGAATGCTAGGAAGTTCTTTACTCAACGTGTGGTGGACACCTGGAATCGGGCAGCACTAGTCACCACATTGTCCTTAGCGGGGATGGCCAGGCGACAGTGTCAAGACTTGACTAAAATAAAGATATTAAGCACTATAGTTCATCTTTTCTGTTTTCTTTGTCTTTCTAACATGAAAAGGTTGGATTTCCTGCTTAGGTGCTTTGCTAATTTTGAAACAGAATTCAGAAGGCTGCCTGGCACTGGCCTTACCTCACAACCACATGTCCTTTTTGGGACACAGATTATATATTTAAAAATTTATATATCGCCTTCACTGGCCGTACTTTCCAACATATTAGAGTAGCTGTCTAAGCACCATTCCTGCCAGTGATAGCATTCTTGACTACCCAATTCACTTGGTTTCTATTCCTGTAAGTTGTGTGTCACTGGTGTTCTCTGTATCCCCTAGAGTTCCACTGCCCTCCCTCTCTGCCATACCTTTTAAGCTTCAATTTACTGTGGGTTATTCATACTCATTTTCCCACAATAAATATTTTCATGTTGCTTGGGGTGTCTGCTGTCCTGGAGCTTCATAACCCCCCACTACTTTTCTCCAAAGTACAAATCTGCCAACAATAATCCAGTCCAGGTTTTTATTCTTCCCAGCAAATCTCATTACATAATTCCAAAACTAAAACAACTTCAGATAATGAAACAAATGACTTATAAAGGTCAAACAGTGCTTTATGTGGTAGGCAAATTAATCTCATAAGTAAGATCTTAGTCCCCCTCTCTTCCTTAAATCAAGAGTGTTACTTAAGCAAGAAGTTTGGCTTTACTTTGGATCAGTTAATTTTAGGCAACAAGCTCTCAGACACTCCATGTATTTTTTTTAAATTATTGGTCTAGAAAGTTTCCTGTTCAGAACTCCTTTTAATTCAAATGCCCATTTTAAGCTGCTTTCCCAATACTTCATCAAAGTATAGCATGGTTCAATCAATGATCTGAAACAGTGAAAAGGGCATATAGAATGCTAGGAATGATTAAGAAGGGGATCACGAACAGATCGGAGAAGGTTATCATGCCACTGAACCAGACCATGGTACACCCCTACCTGGAATACTGCATCCAGCATTGGTCACCGTACATGAAGAAGGAAACGGTACTACTCGAAAGGGTCCAGATAAGAGCAACTAAAATGGTTAAAGGGCTGGAGAAGTTGCTGTACTGCAAGAGGTTAGAGAAACTAGGCCTCTTCTCCCTTGAAAAGAGGAGGCTGAGAGGGGACATGATCAAAACATTCGAGATAATGAAGGGAATAGACTTAGTAGATAGAGACAGGTTGTTCACCCTTTCCAAGGTAGAGAGAACAAGAGGGCATTCTCTAAAGTTAAAAGGGGATATATTCCGTACAAATGTAAGGAAGTTCTTCTTCATCCAGAGAGTGGTAGAAATCTGGAACGCTCTTACGGAGACTGTTATAGGGGAAAACACCCTCCAGGGTTTCAAGACAAAGTTATACAAGTTCCTGCTGAACCAGAACGTAAGCAGGTAGGGCTGGTCTTAGTTAGGGCACTGGTCTTTGACCTAGGGGCCACCGTGAGAGCGTACTGCTAGGCATGATGGACCGCTGCTCTGACCCAGCAGTGGCAATTCTTATATTCTTATGACTTTGGGGAGTTGGTGGACTAGAGAGGGAGAGATGGGGAGAAGATGTATGGGACAGATGAACTTGGTGGAGGTGGGAAAATGGATGGTGGAGGGGGAGATGGACTTGGGGAGGGAGATGAATTTGGGGGGATATCATGAAGAGGGGAGATGGGGGGAGGGAGAGGGGAGATAGGGGTTGGATAGAAGAAATAATGGATCTAATGACAGGAGAGGGAGAGAGATGGTGGACAATGGGATTTAGGGAGGGAAGAAACAGAAAGGGAGATAAGTTGAACACAAGGGATGGTGTAGCAGGGAAAAGAGATACTTGATTGGAGAGAAGTTGGAAAGAGAAAGGGAGAGCTGTGGACTCTGGGGTGGTGGGGAAGGAGGGAGAGATGTTGGATGAAAGGGTAGTTGAAGAAAGGATAGATGGTAGATCTGGGGATGGTGGAGGTCCATCGCTGCAGCCACAGAAATAGATACAAAAACAGGAAAGATACCAGACCTCCAGGGGAGGGAAGGGAAATAGAAGGGGAGGACAGAGAAGGAAGATGGATGGTTAGAAAGAAGGAGACCCTGGCAAGCGAGTTATCAGAAGACAACCAAAGCCTGGGACCAACATGATTTGAATAATGACCAGAAAAAATAATTTTATTTTCTGTTTTGTTAATGCAATGTGTCAGATTTGAAATTTGTATCCTGCCAGAGCTGGTATAAAACCGCAAACATGAACTAGGATTTAACAGAGAGAGGAAAATTTTCTTTTGTTTATTTATTTTGTTTACACCACAGTGCCAGTGTGGGTAGGAGAGAGAAAAGGGGGTGAAGAGGCTATAAAATAAACCCACCAGGATGTTTGAAAAACAAAACAAAACACTCAATTGGGCAGGAAAATCAAATCAAATTGAAAAAATCAATTCAATAGGTTGAATTGAATCAAATTGAAATATTTTTTCCTGAATTGGGCAGGACTACTTGGGACTTGCAAAAATTAAGATATGAGTACTTAACACCTATTATTTAGGAAGTCCTAACTTCTTTGTTAAGTCCACATTATCCAGTTTTCATTTGATCATTTTAGTGTGCTAGCAGGCCCAATCCCTTCCCATGACCCATCACTTTCGATTAGTACATACTGACTGGCAAAGTACTACAAAAAGCTTTAATGCAGCTTATGATTAATCATTTTCCCCATATTAAGGGCTCCTGTTACAAAGATGTGCTAGTAGGTTTTATCGCCTAGTGTGCACTAGCTGAAAATCTACCGCCTGCTCAAAAGGAGGTAGCGCACGCTATTCTGCACGTTAAGGCCCTAGCGCACCTTCGTAAAAGGAGCCCTAAGTGTGTGATAGCATTTAATGCTGTTTAGTAAAAGGGCACCTATATTTTCTTAGGTCCTTCTTGTTGTTCCTTTCAGGCCTCAGCAGAATAATATAGCATTTAGGGAAAAAGATACAACCCAATAGTCCAGTGCTAGAGGCCAGAATAGCAAATATCTCTACTGCCACCATGTACTTGCCTTTGGAGCTCAGGTAGGTTGGGATGAAGGAGATCCAGACGCTGCAGAAGACCAGCATGCTGAAGGTGATATTCTTGGCCTCATTGAAACTGCCAGGTAGATTTCTTGCTAGGAAAGCTATGATGAAGCTGATACCAGCCAGAAATCCCAGGTAAATCAGAACACAGTAAAATGCAATTACTGACCCTTCATTACATTCAATTAGTATTATTCCAATTTCTGATTTCAAATTAAGAAATATAAATGGGGGAGTAGTAAACAACCAGGCAAGACACAGAATGATTTGAATAAAGGAACAGGAAAGGATGATACAGTTAGAGACCCTGGAACCCATCCATTTCCGGAGCTTGCTTCCTGGTTTGGCAGCTTGGAAGGCTGTGACCACAGTGATGGTTTTTGCCAGAATAGAGGAGAGAGCAATGGAGAAAGTGATCCCAAATATAGTCTGTCTGAGAATGCAAATAACATCATCAGGATGCCCAATGAATAACAATGAAGAGAGGAAGCAAAACATGAGGGAGATGAGGAGAATGTAGCTGAGGTCCCTGTTGTTGGCTCTTACTATTGGAGTGTCTCTGTAATAAATAAAGATTCCCAAGATGACAGCAGTGATGAGAAAGAAGAGCATGCTGATGGAAGTTAAAGCAATCCCTAGAGGCTCTTCAAAAGATAGGAAAGTTATCACTTTTGGGATGCAGGCATCTCTTTTCTTATTGGACCATTGATCATCCGGGCATGTTGTACAGGTGTCCATATCTGAGAAAGAATGAAAGATTAGGTTTCTTACCACTGCTAATCTTCCTTCTTGTATAGCTTCTCTGGATGCTGAACGGATGGGATCTTGTATCTCTTTTTTTTTTTGTTCAAACATTCTTTATTAGAATTTTCAAATCAAACAAGTAAAACACAGCATATACAACAGAGCAAAAATAAAATATGCATACAAAGAAATTAAGCATTTTCAGCATTAAGATAGGATTGAAAAGTGGCCCACATACAATTGACAGACCTGAATTGAGAGGTAAAATAAGCATTCTCCAGTTCAAACTTATGGGTTAGAGAAACCAAATTCCACCAAGAGGCCACATGTAGATCATGATGAATTTTCCAGTTTCTAAGAATCATTTTCATGGCAAGAGCCATCAAAATATCAAATAAACTAGACTGATCCTTAGAAAGGGGAGAGACAAATACAGTGCTTCTTCAAAAGACAACAGCCACAGTGAGCTCCTCATCTATGGAGAAGATATGAGAAATAATACTCCAAACAGAAGACCAAAAAGGTTGCAACTTAGAACTTTCATAAATCATATGTACCAGAGTACCAGTTTCAGCAGCACAATGCCAACAAAAATCTGAAGATAAATGTCCAATACAGAATAATTTCCTTGGAGTCCAGAGAGCGCAATGATAAACAAAAAACAAGGACTGAGTCAGATTAGCAGACATCAATATTTTAAAAGTCCGAAGCCAAAAATCCTCCCATTGCACTGAAGTTAAATTACCCAACACATCCTTGTCCCAAACAGCATACAATGAATGAGGAGACCTAGCATCAAACTTATTAAGGTCCTTATATATACGAGAAGATAAATGGTGCTCCGTACATAAAAGAGACATGTATTTATAGAGATCTGGGAGCTCAGTAGAAAAAGACAGCTTACTTTTAGTCAAACATTGTTGTAAATGCAGCCATTGATACGAGGCCAAATCAGCCAAATGAAATTGACCTTGTAGATCCTGAAATGTAAGCAAAGTTTGATTTCACAATTGAGACAGGAAGAATACCCCTTTAGCCAAGATGGCTAAAAAATGGGAGCAAGAACAATGCGAAAATTGGTGTTAAGCCAAATAGATTGATGGAGTGTATCGCGTATACGAGTCTGAAAAAACGAATCCAACTTGAAAAGAGCCTGAATAGTGCTCAACAAAATAGGATGGGTTTGAATCTTAGATGGTAAAATACAGCTAAGTAATGATTTAAAGGTAAATGGTAGAATCAAAATTCTCTCTATCCCCACCCAACGAGGAAACAGCAACTCATTACACGGTTGAAATCAATACCATCCATGCCTCAGAAGAAAAGCCCAATGATAACGATAGAAGTTAGGGAAATTAACCCCTCCATGACACTTCGATCATTGAAGAGTGTGTCTCGACACTCGAGGCTTATCCTGCCACAAAAATCTACTGATCTTGGATTCCAACAACTTATAATACGCTACTTCAAACAAACACGGTAACATCATGGACGTGTGGTTTATAACAGTCTCCATTCTCCCCCACCAAGTAAGGAACAATGGAGACCATTTCCGTAATAGGCCTTCTACAGCAGTCAAAATCCTAGCTCTATTCAGGGACAGACTAGAATCAAAATCCATCGCGAATAAAATTCCTAAATATTTAACCGATGAAGTAACCCAATTAAAAGAAAAATGAGAAACATCTTGTTGGAAGCAGTGAATATTCAAAGGCAAGATATCAGACTTTTCCCAGTTAATTTTATAGCTGTAAATAAGAGAAAAATCTGAAATAAGTCATCAAAGGGGGGACGGAATCGGACACATCAGAAATATATAAGACCATATCTTCCGCATATAGAGAAATCTTAACCTCCTGAGACTGAAAATTTAATACCCTTAATCAGAGTAGACTGACGAATAGCCAGAGCAAGTGGTTTCAAAGCCTAATCGAAAAGGAGCGTGGATAAAAGACACCCTTGTCTAGTACCATTGGAAAAGAAAAAAAGAGCGAGACAAAACAGAATTAAGCCAAAGTCTAGCAGAGGGTTGAGAGTACAAAACACGTATCATATGAATAAAAGAAGAGGGAAATCCAAACCAATGGACAGCAAACAGATAGGGCCACTCGACCCTATCAAATGCCTTTTCCACATCCAGAAACAAGGCAGCCATAGGGTCTGTAGACTGTTTAGCAGCTAAAAGCATATGGAATAAAAGACGACTATTAGAGCTAGAATATTGAGAAGAAAGGAACAGTTTGGTCAGGGTGAATAAGGTTAGATAAAACAGAAGATAATCGAACTACTAAAACCTTGGCATACAATTTGGCCTCCACATTTATCAAAGATATAGGGCGATAATTTTTGATCTCCATAGGATCCTGATCTGGCTTTGGAAACAGTACTATAAGCGCTTCAAGAAAAGTGGAGGAAGCATGCACATTATGCGAGATATGATCATATAATTTCAATAATCTAGGCAAAAGAAAAGAAGAAAACTTATGAAAAAAATTCTGCTGGGAAACCATCCCCCCAGGTGACTTACATGGTTTCAGTGATTTTAAAGCAACTTCCAATTCCTCCACAGTAATAGGAGCACTGAGACTAGCACCATCAACTTCCGACAAGGAAGGGATAGTCCAGCGAGAAAGTCTGATATCTTGCTGTCACCATGAGTATAGTCTGTAACATATAAGGAAGAATAAAAATCAACAAAAAGCGAACTAATATCTGCAATACTCGTGACCACCTTCCCCAATGGAGATCTAATTCCAGAAATTCTCTGAGCAACCCTTTGAGTTTTCAAATAAGATGCCAACCTTATTTCCACTAGCATAATATTTAGCTGACTTTTTAAATAAAAAGAACGCAGATTCTTCAGAGCAAATAGTATTATATCGATACTTCAAGCGCAATAGATCATAATAAACAAGAGGATCATTATTACAAGCATGCTGATGTTCCAAATCTTTAATCTGAATATCTAACTCCTGTTTTAATTTAACATTAATCTTATGTTGTTTAGAGACGTGGAGGGGCATAAACAAAAAAAACGTCTAAGTCCCCTTTTGGCCTAAGTCCTTAAACGTTCAAAGCAGAAGCAGGGAAAGTGTCCATAACCAAAATAAACGTCCTTGTTTTGATTATGGCCTGCCTCTACTAAACGCCCAGATCACCACTGCGTCTAAAAGTACACCCCCACGACGTCTACACATTTTGCCCATAATGAACCAAAAAAACGCCTAAGCACCAAACTTCCAACAGAAGGGCTTTTAGGCGAAGGAGTAGCTAGTCCTTCGCCTAAAAGCTGGATTCTGTAACCGGTGTCTGTCAAAAACAACACTGGTTACAGAATCCCCCCTCCCACAACGATCCAGGCAGGAGGATGCCCATGTGCCTAAGGCCCCACCCACAGGAGGGGCCTAAGGCTCCCGAGCCTATTCTGATTGGCCCAGGTGCCTCAGGCCCCATCTGTGGGCGGGGTGTCTTTTGCCTGGGCCAATCCGGCCCCATTCAGAACCCGGCTGGTCTGGTACGGGGAAGGGGTGGGGGTAGGGAGTTGTGGAGTCGGCCGGGGGGTCGCGGGTCGGTCCGATCGGGGGATCTGGGGGGGCGGTAGTTAGGAGGAGGGGGTTGTGCCGAGGGCAAGAAAGCCTGGGATCCTTCCTGCCCGTATTGTAATGGGGGGTAGGAGGTAGGGGGGTCGCCGGGGCCAGGGGGGCTTGGGCTCCCTCCTGGCCCAATCCAGTAGGGGGGATCGTCGGGGCCAGGAGAGGGCTTGCCCCGATGTTGTATGTGTGTGTGTGGGGGGTGATGTATCGCAGCAGGAGAGATGCCTCATCTCCCCTACCACGATGCCATCACTCCTCTACTCAAGCTGCTGCAACCCGCGGCAGGAGAGATAGGGCATCGTTCAGGTAGAGGTAGAGATCGTGGCAGTTCATGTAGAGGAGTGATGGCATCACGGTAGGGGAGATGAGGCATCTCTCCTGCCGTGATGCTTGCGGTGGGTAGGTTGCCAGGCCGCTGAACTGATGGCGCCAGCGGCCATCAGCTCAGCAGCCCCTTTTTCGGCACTTAGACCTGGTTTGACTTCGTATAAGTCAAAAAGGTCTAAGTGCCGACTAGGCAACCTGTTAATGTTTTGGTTATACCTGTTGTACGCCTAGGTGTAGGTCGGCCCACCTCCCGCCCACTGCCTGCCCTTTCCCTTCCTCTAAACACACCTCTTTTCTCTCTGTGCATTTAGTGGCAGGGGAAAGGCCTAAGCTGTTTTTAGATACGTCTAAAAACCAGCTTTGGCTATGGGTATTTGGACGATCAGGCTTTTTGATCGTCCAAGTAGCCATTTAGGATACTTTTTAGATGTTTTTTTTATTATTAACCCCATAGTTATTAATGAAACCTTGAACCTTCATAGCATCCCATTGTATACTCACTGAAGTGGAAACATCATCATTGAGAATAAAAAATTCAACCAAAAAAGCTTCGACTTCAGTGATATCATCCATGAGAAGGGATGTGTTAAATCGCCATCGGGAATGTGCAGTAGAAGTAAAGTCTCCGGTCAAAACCACACTAACAGCAGCATGATCAGAAACTAAAATAGTATGAATCTGAGTAGATACCACCTGAGAAATTAACTGTTTAGAAAGCAAAAAAATAATCTATACGAGAATAAGATGAATGGGGAGCAGAAAAACAAGTATATTCCTTTCCAGTGGGGTTCAACAAACACCACGGATCAGTTAATCCAAGTTCATCCATAATAAAGCACAGGGTAGAACGAGATGTGGATGAAGAAACTTTACGAAAAGAGGACCGATCTAAAAGGGAGTCCAGGCAAAGATTAAAATCTCCACCGACTAATAAAGGCACCGTACTAACAAGATCTTAAAAAATCCAGGATCATCCCAGTTAGGGGCATAAATAGAGAGAACATCGAATAGAGCACCATTATGTGATAACTGACCCACACCCATCTACCATTTACATCTGATTTATGCTATAATACAGTAAAAGTTGCACGCTTATGTATTTAAACTGCAACACCACCATGCTTCCCTACAGCAGGTGCAAAAAAGCATTGTTCCACCCAATCAGTTTGTAGTTTCAGGGATTCTGCATGGCTCAAATGGGTTTCCTGCAAACAAACAATCGTAGGTTTCAAAGATTTTAAATAAGTCAGAATCTTTTTCCTCTTTACAACATTATTTAGGCCATTGACATTTAGAGAAACACAGTGACAATCAGAACTTAGCATAAGAAAAGATAAAACAAAAGAATATAGAAAATGCTTAAAAACTATAGAGGAATGCTCTGAAGTATCGCTGAAAAAACAGCCCAACCAAGAAACTGAACATCAAGAAAACTAACACACAAAGGGCAACAAAAAAAGCTCCAAAGAGCATAAGGCAATCACTTCTGTGGGGTGAATAACAGGCAAGGAGATGGGTTCACAAGACTCCCATGCAGAGATTTATGATATAAAAACAAAAATCATGCACCAATGAGCAAAGGAAAAGAAAATACTGATAATATAACTAGTACCCAACTATGAGCAATAACCACTAACATTCAAAATACAGTCAAATAGCAAGCTGAGACCAAGAGAAGGCAGATACAGCATTCAAGGAGGATGAGAAGATTGAACGTCCATATCAGAAAGACCCTGATGCTGAAGATAGGCTTGAAGATCCTCGGGTGAATCAAAGTTCTTTGTCACATTATTTAAAGTGACCCGCATCCATGCAGGATAATATAACCCATACTGCACATTTTTCAATTCGGGATGGAAAGCCAAAAACTGTTTCCTTTGAAAATCATAGCTTTCACAAAATCCGGCAGGATCAGAATCTTAGAGTCCTTCCATTTCAGCGGAGCTTTAGCTTTAACAGCATTCAATATCACTAGCACTTGAGGGTAGCGCAGAAGCTTCAATAGCATAGGCCTCGGATAAGGCAATGATGAAGAAGACCTCCCTGCTGGCACCCGAAGGGCACACTCAATTTCCATCGGCGGGGCAAAATGTAGATGTAGCAATTCTGGAAGAAATTTGCCACAAAACCCCACAGGATCATTCACCTCTGCTGTCTCCGGTAGGCCGAGAATTCATAAATTATTCCTGCGACTCCTGTTAGATAAATCTTCATAGTCATGTTGGAGTTTCAGAATCATTTTTGCATGAGCGTCATATGTTTTTGACTTTATCTCAAGCACTGCCGTGCGAGAATCCAGACTCTCAAACTTTTGGCAAAGCGTAGACAATTGCTCCGATTGAGAGTTCACACTAGAGAGTTGTGCGGGGACAGAAATCCCACCCGTCCCCGCCAAAATCCCACCCGTCCCCGTGAGGAATCCCATCCGTCCCCACCCATCCCCGTGAGGAATCCCATCCGTCCCCACCCGTCCCCGTGAGGAATCTCCTCCATCCCCACCCGTTTCCGTTAGGAATCCCCTCCGTTCCCACCCATCCCCGTGAAGAATCTCCTCCGTCCCCATCCTTCCCTATAAACTTCAGAAATAGTTATTTTATTTAATTATGCTACTAAATTAAAGGCTCTGGTAGAGACCCATTTATAAATAAGCAAAGAGACTTTATTAATTTGGAAATATTAATTGGGAAGAATACATATTTTGTAAATGGGTTTCTACCAGAACCTCTAATGTAAATATGAAATATAAATACTCAGCTGATGAGAAGAACCCACAAACTGTCAGCTGAGGACTTCCTTTGCAGTTGGCTGGGGGTCCCTTTTGCCAAGCTTGGCAGGCAGCAGTTGCGTCCCTGAGTCACAGATGCTAGCACCTCAGTGGCTCATGGATGCTGCCAGCGACTGCTGCGCTTGGTGGAGGGGAGTTCTGGCCATCTCTTGAGGAGGTCCTCTGCTGGTGGTGCTTGGGGATCCCCACCAGTCACAGCAAGGGTCAGCAAGTACTTCAACACTATAGAAATAAAACCAGAAATGCATTTCCTTTTCTTTTGAACACAAAACAAAGACATCTGCCATATACATTTCCCAAAGCTAACATATTTTAGTCAATAAATTCTGTTTTTTACCTTTGTTGTCTGGAGACTTATTTTTCCATAAAGTTGGTCCCAGTTTCTTTTTTCCGCTTTCCCATCTTCTGTAAATTCTTCTGTTGCTGTCCATTGGTTCCCCCTACCATGGTCCAGCATTTATCTCTTTCTCATCTTTCATGCCTGCCCACCAGCCCCATGCCCAACATTTCTCCTTCTATCACCCCCTCTCCAGCACCATGCCACATCTCTCCCTCCATTCCCGTCACCACTGTCCAACATTCCTCCCTCTTGCATCCCTTTCAATCTATCCCATTGTTCTCTTGCCACATTTCTCACTCTCATCTTTTTCTTCCCTATCATATTCTGTACCTCCCTCCCTACGACCAAAAATTCTCCTCTTTCTTCCATTTGCCGTGTGTACACAACCATCTCTCTTTCCCGCTCATTGACACACCCACACCCAATCCTCCCTTTCTATTCCCTCCCCCACCTCAGCATCTCTTTCCCTCCCTTCCTCTCTCCCCAGTTCATGACTTCTGTGTCCAAAAATGCACTCCCTTCCACCACTTCATTCGAGTCCAGATGACAGCAGGGGTTGGAGGCAGCCTGCAGCACGCCATATGTAGCCGACCCAGAAGTCTTCCCCCAAAGTTTATCAAGTTTCAAGTTTATTCAAGTTTATTATGTGATTTGATTAATCGCCTAATCTACATTCTAGGCGATGTACAAACAATAGCTGACATCGGAGAGAAGGATTTGTATCAGTCTGGCGGCAGCTGAGGTGTCAGGTGGGAGGGGGTAGATACTGGATGTAAGAGGTGAGAGGAGACAGACTGTAGATAGAAAGGGGGAGGGATCAGACACACTGGATGAAAGGGGAAAGATACAAGCTGGAATGCCTGGGGAGAGAGAAAAAGACAGATGATGGATGTAAAGAAAAGGAGAGGGGAGGAAGACATTGAATGTAAATGAGGAGAGGGGGAGGATACGGATGGAAGGGAGGAAAGAGAAAGATGGGGCAGACACTGAATAGAAGGGGGAGAAAGAGAAATGAAGCAGATGCTGGGCTGAAAGGGGGGAAAGATGGGCAGATGCTGGATGGAAGGGGAAGAAAGAAGGGTGGATGATGGATGGATGACAGAGGGGGCAGAAAGAAGGAAGAGAGGAGATAGATCAGATGCTGGGCAGAAGCAGGAGACAGAGGGGCAGATGCTGGATGGAAAGAGGGGGAGGGGCAGATGCTGGATGGAAAGGGATCTCAGGTCAGCATCAGAATGGCCGTGCAAGTGTACATGGGTCCAAATGGTGCCACACACTGCTAGACCCCCCCCAGTCCATTGTGCTTTCTAGAAGCCAGTATTGTGGTGCAGCCAGGTCCCTGCTAGATTTTCTCCCCCTAGAATGGGACAGACTGTGCTTTTGCCGGCAGAGGCAGAGTGGTGAGCCTGCACGATGACCTCTAGTTAGTGAGCGTGAGCTAGGACCTAACACCACGGCACAGGTGTGGGGTTGGAGAGGGCAAAGGGGGTGGGGTGAGTAAAGAGGCTACAAAATACCAGTCTGTTTAAAATATGCCCGATTGGGCAGGAAGTGAATCGAATTGAAAATATTTTTCCCTGAATCGGGCAGCACTACTATGGATCACTCCTGCCCTCTGAAGAGACCACTGATGACGGGGTTGGGAGATAAGCTGATAAAGAGAGTAAGTGGGTTTTTTTGGTGGTTTTTTTTTAAACAAAACAGGAAACTGTTCAATTTCTCTGCCGTTTGTACTAAATTTTCACAGGAAAAATACCAGAAAGTGTCACACACGCTTTTCAGACAACAGATTCACAAGTAAAAAACATGTTTTGCTCCATTTAAAAATCACTTTGAAAAGTTAAAATTATCCCCCACAAAGGTAAAACAGGAACCTTTTGTTGAAAAAGGCATCTATTAGAGGCAAATTAGGGCCTGTGTGTCCGGCGTCGCGGCGGGAAACAGCCATGCTGAGCAGTGATCTTAGCACGTACACAGCTGAGAGCCTTGCTTGCTAATCCCGCCCCGCCGTGCCGCCGGACCAATCAGCAAGCAAAGCTTTCAGCTGTATACGTGCTGAGCTCATTGCTCAGCATTGCTGTTTCCGCCGCGATGCCGGACTTGTCTTGTACTTAAGCTGCATGCCTGCATTGCCAGAATTTAGATAGGCCTGTTTTCATCCCCGTGGGAGTCCCGTGGGCCAGGGGGGGAACCCACGGGATCCCCGCGGGACCTGCGGGATTCCCGCGATCCCCGTTCCCGTGCAGACCTCTAGTTCACACCAGCTTGCAAGTCTTTAAATGCAGCATGAGTAATCTGAAGCATCTCCTTGATCTCAGCAAACTCTTCCTTCATGGCTACCGGCAAGGCTTGGCTCGTCAAATCTTTAGCAGCCGACGTCTTTTGAGGCGAAGGTGGATATTGTTTCGATCGTTTAGTAGACTGACCAGCCGCAAATTCCATGTCAATACGCTGCATTTTGGACATAATCTAATTATACATTATGCACAGTAAAAACCAAAATAAAGAAAATCTCTAAAAGGAATAGTAATCCAAATGGTGCATGAAAAGTAGGCCCAACAGGAGCTCTTCTGAAACACGTCCTCGCACATACTCAGCTAAACAGCGCCCCCCGGGATCTTGTATCTCTATTAGCTTCAGCCTCAGGGCAACTAAAAGATAATAATAATAATAATAACAGTTTATATACCGCAGTACCGTGAAGTTCTATGTGGTTTACAAAAGATTAAGCAAAGGTACAAATTGATTGACTTTAAGAGGGGTGGAAGAAAGAGAATTAATAGGACAGGAAATCCATTGTTGAGGAGAAAGTGATCAATAGGACAAGTTAATCGCTATTGAGGGGAGAGAGATGAGTGGATCAGTTGTCTAGATGCTTTAGGAACAGGTGTGTTTTTAGATGTTTCCTAAATTCCTCATAAGTAGTGGGCGAAAGCAATTGTTCTAGGTCTTTACCCCATGATGCTGCTTGGAGTGAGAGAAGGTGTTCATGGTGTTTTTTTCAGTTTGCAACCTTTCACTGGGGAGGAAACGAAGTTGGAATGTGAGCTTCTCTTGTGTCTGTTGGCTGAGAAGGAGAAAAGGTCAGTTATGTATTTAGGGGCAAGTCTGTGTAGTGCTTTAAAACAGAAGCAGGCAAATTTAAACTTTACGCGTGCCTCCATCGACAGCCAATGCAGCTGCCGGTAGTAGGGTGTCACGTGGTCAAATTTCTTTAGCCCCAAGATCAGTCTGACTGCTGCATTTTGCATCAATTGTAAACGTCGCATATTCTTCTGGGAAATTGCTAAATAGTCGATGTTACAGTAGTCAAGTAGACTTAGTACTTAGTATCGAAATAAGCTTTAATGGATCTAAGTTTCCAAAGAGTAAAGAATCCCTTTCTGATTAAGGAGTCCACCTGGTCTTTCATGGTTAGGCATTGATCCAGAGTTACACCTAGTATCTTTATGGTGGGCTGGATAGGGTAACTAAGTTTATTGATACACAGTGGTGTTTTGGTGTCAAGCGGATGTGGTGAAGCAACGAAGAAAGTCGTTTTTTCTGAATTAAGTTTGAGCCTAAAGTTTGTCATCCATTGCTCCATCACATTTATGGCTTCTGAAGCTTTGGGAATAGTTTCAGAGACAGAATTAGCGAATGGGATGATAATCGTAAAGTCATCTGCATAACTAAATAGTTTTATCCCCAGCTGGGTTAGCTGCGTGCCCAGTGAGGACATGTAGACGTTGAAAAGCAATGGGGATAGTGGAGACCCTTGGGGCACACCGGATGGATTGCTCCAGGTATTGGAAAGCTCATAATTAAAATGTACCTGATAGGTGCAGCAAACAACTAGTAAAGGAACAAGCTACTTTAGATACCTTTTTAAACGAGTAAAGGTGCTCAGAATCCAAGATGGAGTAAAAAAACTTCAATTTGGGGTACAAACCCCTAAAAGGCGTTTTTTATAGAATCAATCATTGCACCATTTTGAGTAAAAAGGTAATAGAGAGTGCTTGTTGAAAAACACTCAAAAATTAAATGTCCTTTAAATGTCCAATAAAGTAAATATTCTTCAACTACTATATAAATTCAAAGAGTTTGAGTTCAAAAAAATTAAGAACTTATCTAAGTGGGTTCAGATAGCGTTGACCCAGCGAGGTTCTGACGCGTTTCACCAATCCTGGCTGCTTCAGAGAACCTGCTACACTGCTAGTGAACTGTTGCTTAAATAGTCCAAAGTTAAAGGTGCTTCTTATATAAGAAGCATCCAATCCATCCATGAGCTTTCTTATATAAGAAGCACCTTTAACTTTGGACTATTTAAGCAACAGTTCACTAGCAGTGTAGCAGGTTCTCTGAAGCAGCCAGGATTGGCGAAACGCGTCAGAACCTCGCCGGGTCAACGCTATCTGAACCCACTTAGATAAGTTCTTAATTTTTTTGAACTCAAACTCTTTGAATTTATATAGTAGTTGAAGAATATTCACTTTGTTGGACATTTAAAGGACATTTAATTTTTGAGTGTTTTTCAACAAGCACTCTCTATTACCTTTTTACTCAAAATGGTGCAATGATTGATTCTATAAAAAACGCCTTTTAGGGGTTTGTACCCCAAATTGAAGTTTTTTTACTCCATCTTGGATTCTGAGCACCTTTACTCGTTTAAAAAGGTATCTAAAGTAGCTTGTTCCTTTACTAGTTGTTTGCCTATCCAGAGTTTTTGGGAACAACCCTTTTTCTGAAATTCTCCCCAGTTGTGTATATTGGGCCTGATAGGTGCAGGACATAAGGAAGCCACGGAACCAGTTCAGCACCTCATCCCTGATACTAATGGCGTCTAGGCATTGCAGCAGTTTCCCGTGGTCTACTAGATCAAAGGCTGAACTCATATTGAATTGCATAACCAGGGCATTAAGGCCCTTGCTAAACAGTAGGCGCAGATTGTCTAAGATAGCCGCAATTACTGTCCCCGTACTGAATAACGGTCTAAAACCGGATTGAGTTTCATGTAGGAGAGAAAATTGATTAACATAATCCATCAGTTGGGTGTGTACCAATCCCTCCATGATTTTTACAATAAACGGAATAAATACAATACAATAAAAGATCCCTCCCCTTTGGGCTACCTGCCCGGGAGCTTCCTGTCTTGCTTCAGTTAGTAGAAAAGCCATGTAGACCTATGACAACAGGAAACAGAAGAAAAGAGAGAGAGGGTACGGGAACTCTCGCTATCAGTTAAAATCTGCTCAATATCGTATTATACCAAAAACTACGGCCAACAATGACCAACTGGAAACAAACAGAGAATACAAACATCATAAACTGCAAAACCCAGGAAAATCCTAGAACAGGGACACAGCCTGAAGATCAGAAGGGGCACACCCCCAGGGAACCCCCAGCAACTCTTAAACCCAACAAAGGGGAATACACATGAAATTTTTTTAATGTAGTGAGACTAGTCAAAGACAGAAATACAGCTTACCAGGTACTGAAGAGGCGACCTGTGAATCGGACAAAAAAACAGATGGGCGGGTGTTCAGCATCCAGAGAAGCTATACAAGAAGGAAGATTAGCAGAGGTAAGAAACCTAATCTTTCATTCTTGTACAAGCTCTCTTGATTCTGAATGGATGGGATGTATCAAAGCCATCCTAAAACTCAAGGGGGGCCCAATGAGCCCGCCACAAGAACAGAAATGCTAAAGACCGTATCTCCCATAGCCACCACATCAAGCTTGGAAAACCTGCAAAAGGTATGAAGGGAAGTCCACGGGGCCTCCCGACAAGTCTCCACAGGCGAGACCGTGTGAGATTCAACCCATGAGGAAGCCATTCCTCAGGAGTGTGGACCTCCACCTCAAGGGAAGTCTTCTTTTTTACCGCCCCTTAGGCCATGAATTAGCCGCTCGCATCCACGTGAAAGAGAAGTCTTGGAAGCAGGCCGACCCCGACGCGTGGGGCCCGCCAGGACAAACAGATGGGCTGACAAATGTAAGTTGATAGTGGCTAAAAGGTGTCTCAAAAAACGATGCCAGATAGCCAGAGACCACAGAACATGGACCCGAAACATGGAACCCGAAGAAACAAAAGGCTGGCAACCGAACTCCCTGGTTTATGGGGAAAGAAGAAACCACTTTCGGGAAAAGAAGGCACAGTCCTCAAAATCACCACTGACTCCATGATGTGTAGAAAAGGATCTCTGCATGACAAAGCTGGAAGTTCTGACACTCGCCGTGCAGAAGTGACCACCACCAGGAAGATGGTCTTAATGGTAAGATCTTTCAGAGAGATGTCATCCAGGGCTCAGGGAGCGTAGGACCAAATTCAGGCTCCACGATGGCAAGGCTGTCGTAATGGAGGCCCCAGCCTCCCTTTCCCCCGCAATAACTGGACAATAGTTGGGTGAGAAGCTAGAGAATCCCTGAATGAAGAGGGACCCAAACAAGAGAGGCCCGCAAACTGAACAAATAGAGAGAAGACTGCCTGCAGGAAGTCCAGAACCGGAGCCATTGACGGAACCCAAAGGGTCCAACCGGAGCCCTGCACACCAAGCCAAAAAACCCCCAGGCGTTCGCGTAAGCCGAGACCGGCAACTTCTGCTTGTATTACAGAAGCGTGGCATTAACTGCAGAGGACTAACCCGTGGCTGTCAAGGCTGACCACTCAAGCGCCAGGCCGCAGGACCAAAGCGGTCTGGATCTTGAAGTGCAAAGTGACCCTATTTGAGGAACCGCCAATGGCGAGGAAGATGCAGGCCACTCCCAGAGCTCAACCTCACAAGGTCTGTGTACCAATGTCGTCTGGGCCAGTCCGAAGCCACAAGGATCACCGTGCCCGTGTATGAGGATACCCAGGGCAAAACACACCCTATTATGGACCACGTAAGCAGGATGCACAGAAGGACTCCTGTGGGCCAAGGTTGAACCAGACCGTCAAGTCTGACGACGCCCACCTCACATCGATGGCTGAAGAATCTGTCCGCCTTCCTGTTCACTAGGATGCCATCAAATTGAATGAGTGAAAGCCAGCTGCCAAGAGATGACACGCCACCCATGGAAAGAGCATCCGAGCCTCCAATCCCAGCTAGGGATTCTTCATGCCCCCTGACAGCAGACATAGGCAACAGCCGCCGCATTGGCTGAGAACAGACAAAAGTCAACCACCACAGCACACTGCTGCGCGCCACTGCCAACCCAGGTAGCAGCATCCCCAGTGCAGCTCTTAGGGGATTCCACCTTTACAGAAGACGCAGTTGAGCTCTCACCCATGGATGATGTCCATGGTTGCCACCATGAGACCCAACACCTGCAGGTACCACCAAGCCAGCGGAGCCGGCACCGCCAACATGTCCCGAATCACACTCTGGAGGTCCAGAATTCGGGATTCTGAAAGAAACGCCTGGTTCAGCCCCATGTTGAACCGGATACCCAGGTACTCCAATACCTTGGTTGACACGAGGCAACCTTCTTCAGGTAGATCACCCATCCGAAACTTTCCAGCCAAGACACCACTCGGCGAACTGCCAAGCAGCCCTGCTCCCACCAGGGAGCTCTGATCAGCCAGTGAGGAATGGATGCACTAACACACCCAGTGATCGCAGAAAGGCAGCCACCACCACCATGAACTAGGTGCCGATGCCAAACCGAAAGGGAGCACAGCCAACTGGAAATGCCTCCCTAGAACACGAAACCGCAGGAACCTCCGATGTTCTGGGAAAATCAGGATGTATAGATACACTTCCGTGAGATCCAAGGAAGCCAAAAACTCCACGGGTGCCACCGCTGTAAACACAGCACGCACCGATACCATGCGGAAACATTGAACACGCAAGAATGCATGCACCTTCATGAGGTCCAGAATTGGTCTGCAATCGACGGAGTTCTCCTTTGGCTCGATGAAGTAAATTGAATATCTCCAGAGCCCAAGTCACCCTGTGGAACCAGCTCTATAGCTGCCAGATCCAGCAACCGGTGCACCCAGTCTGGATTGCCCTTTGGAGAGGACATGAAGAAGACTTCTGCCGGCTGGAAGAAAGGCAGTCGAAGATCTTCCCTGAGTACCTCCAGAACCCACTGGGCTGAGGTTATCTTCAGCCATTCAAGAAGGAAGGCTGATAGCCGATCTGGGGAGGCCTCACCAGAGCCCTGGCATCATAATTCTCTTTTGGAAGGCACCGAAGGTCGAGAGTTGGGAGTCTGTGGGTGTACTGTACCTCCAAGCGAGGCCTGTTGGAGGCTCCGAAATGCCGTCCCGCCACAGAGGGTCTGACGTACTGCGAGGTACTCCTGAAATGATGAAAATTCAGCTGTCTCGGCCCCCTGGGCAGCCAAGAACCAGGGCCAGAAAGCACCTGAGGCTAACGAACCTGCACACTTGCCATAAGGTCATCCAAACCCTGGCTAAATAAGAGCAAACCTTTGAATGGCAGCTTGCCCAGAGCAGCCTTGAATGAAGAATCCCCCAACCACTGGTGAAGTCATAACAATCTCCTAGCAGAAACTGAATAAGCTTCCAACGTAGCGAAAACTGTCAAAATATGATAGAGGTTTAGTTTGACATACCCGGACCACAAAGAAAGTGGCCGCTGCAATTCGCACCCCTGTCGCAGCAGAATCAAAAAGGCGCTTCAAGACAAAATCCAGCCTATGGTCCTAGACATCCAGCAGGACCACCCCTCCATACGAGGGCAAGGAGGTACGTTTGGGGACCTGAGCCATCGCCGAATCCACCCACGGCGGGATTATGCGCATGGAAAATTCCGAAGCCATGGGATACAATTTAGTCATAACCCTAGCATACTTCAGCGGACCCTCAAGGGCACCCCAACCTCCAAGAGCATTTTGCCGACTCCTCATGATCTGGAAATGCAGCAGAAAATGGGCATGTAGAACACATGATCGAACACTCTGCTTGAACTGCAGTCAAAATCAAGTTCCAATGTCCGCAGGGATTCAGAGATAAAATCAGGGAGGCAACTGGACTTAGCCTGTGCACCATCTGATACTCTCCCACATCGTGAGAATCAGTGTTCTAAGAATCCCCAAGATCCGCTAGGCTAGTCACGCAGCGGGACCCGCCGAATCACCGTTCGACAGAAACGGCTTAGAAAGAGATACAGGTACCACGACAATAGCGGGAAGTTGCTGCTGACATTCAGGCATACCAGCAAGGATCAGAATGACATGCTGGAATCCAAAGGCTGAACAGACTGCTGTACCGCAGTCTGAAAGGGAGACACAGGCATAGCCCGCTTTCTCATGAAGGCCTGAGACAACATATCCACAATTTTCAGCTGAAAATAGCCCTTGGCAGCCTGAGCTGATCAGCGGGACTCAGATTTGAAATTTTCTGAAGATCCGGGCACAGAGGACAAAGCAGGCGCTGAGGACACACAACCAAGCAGACACTGAGGGCACAACCAGGCAAACACAGAAGACACAACAGGCACAGAAGACATCCACAAGAGACCAGCAATGGAAGCAGCAGACTGAAGCAGGATGAGCTACCCAGTTTTCTGCACCATCTGCCATATGTATAACTACCTCCCTTCTGGGAGGTGGTCTTACGTATGCGCTCGATGCAGAGAAATGGAAAGCCTGAAGAAGCAAGTCAGACTCCTGGAGGACAGAATACTGGAAGTGGAGGCATGTCAAGTAGTGGAGGAGGAATGCAGAGATGCAGAGATCATCAAAACAGAGGATACAATCAAGGAAAAAGTCCAAGAACTGGAGAACTTCACAGAAGAGGAATATAAGGAGGCCGTGGAAAGACACCAGCAACAGTGGAACTGCAGGGATATGCCTACAGAGAGTGTGGACCACCAGCCAGACAGCCACCAGGAGGAAATGGGGGACACAGCAGCAAGATCTGGAAACAGCTGCTGTGTCCCCCAGGAACACACAAGAAGATGAACGCCAGGATGAGAGGAGATGCATAGGAATGAAGGACACGGACCTATGGTTAGAGAGATGGACACACACCAGTGACACGGACTTGCGGCTGGAGAATCAAAAGAAGATAGAGAGGACAGCAATCATCATGGGAGACTCTATCATCAGACAAGTTGACAGCCACATAGCGGAAGGAAGACTGGATCGACTGGTGACCTGCCTACCAGGAGCCAAGGTAGAAGACATAGTGAGCCGCATTGACAGGATCATCGACAGTGTGGGAGAAGAAGATACAGCGGGTAGTGATCCATGTGGGGATGAACAACGTGAGCAACAGGAACTACAACAGAGAAGTACTGAAGGACCAGTTCCGTATGCTAGAAAGAAAGCTGAAGACCAGAACGAAGAGGGTAGCATTCTCGGAGATCCTGCCGGTACCCAGGGCAGATGAGAAGAGACAGATGGAGCTGCATGCAGTCAATGTGTGGATGCGGCACTGCTGTGAGGAAGAAGGATTCCACTTCATGCGCAACTGAACGACATTCTGGGGGAAGAGAAAGCTATTCAGGAAGGATGGACTCCACCTCAGCAGAGACAGAATGAGGCTACTTGCAAGCAACATCAAGAGAGAAGTTGAGAAGTTTTTAAACTAGGAAGAAGGGGAAAGCCGACAGTCGACCGAGAAAAGAGTTGATGGTTTGGGATCCAGTATACCCAGAGGATACCGTGCAGGAAGATGGAGGAGAAGAATCACCGGATCGCAGACAAGAAAAACCAAAAGGGAAGGACACGCAAGAAGGGACCAGTTTGCAAACTCAAGTGTATGTACATGAATGCAAGGAGCCTTAGAAATAAGATGGGTGAATTAGAAGTTGTGGCACAAAATGATAATGTTGACATCATTGGCATTCCAGAAACATGGTGAACTGATGAAAATGTCTGGGACACGGTGCTACCGGGATACACACTATACCGCAGAGACAGAGTGACTCAAAAAGGAGGAGGCATCACCATATATGTCAAAGAGGGACTTGAATCTACTGAAGGGAACATGCAACAACATTTGGATAAGTTAAAGTCTTTATGGGTCAAAATTTCGGGAACAAATGGACCGGAAATAAGGATAGGCATCTACTATCGACCCCCAGGGCAGTCCAAAGAAATTGATGGAGAAATGACAATGAGATTAAATTCAACTGCAAGAGAGGAAATGCAATTATCATGGGCGACTTCAACTATACGGGGATAAAATGGAACCTAGGC
Source organism: Geotrypetes seraphini (assembly GCF_902459505.1). Classification (NCBI taxonomy): domain Eukaryota; kingdom Metazoa; phylum Chordata; class Amphibia; order Gymnophiona; family Dermophiidae; genus Geotrypetes; species Geotrypetes seraphini. Next base: position 102,357,175 of record NC_047095.1, on the reverse strand, counting down.
ACCTCCGGCTGTGCTAGAGAGACCAAGTTCCTGGAAACTGTAGGCGATTGCTTCTTGGAACAACTTGTCAAGGAAAATACAAGAGGAAATATAATTCTGGACCTAATTCTAAATGGACTGTGAGGACCGGCACAAGATGTAGAAGTAGAAGGGACACTGTGAAACAGCGATCACAATACGATCCGCTTCAACCTGGAAATAGGGGCAAAACATTGGTCCAGAATGACAGCCATGGCCCTAAACTTCCAAAAAGGGAATTACGAAGGGATGAAATGCATGGTGGGGAAGAAAATTAAGAAGAGCATAAACAATGTAAAGACGCCAGAGCAAGCTTGGTCTCTTTTGAAGGATACGGTCACTAAGGCACAGAATCTATATATGTCGCGTATCAACAAGGGATCAAAGAGGAAAAAGAAAAAAGAACCGGCGTGGCTCACTGTAGAGGTAAAGGAAGACAAAAAACCTCATTTAAGGAGTGGAAAAGGTAAAAAACGGATGAAAATTGGAAGACGCACAAACAGCATCAACGCAGGTGCCATAAGGCAGTAAAAGGGGCCAAAAGAGACTACGAGGAAAAAATAGCCAAGGAGGTGAAAAACTTCAAACCGTTCTCTCAATATATTAAAGGGAAAAGACCCGCGAAGGAAGCGGTAGGACAGTTGGATGACCAAGGAATAAAGGGAGTGCTAAAGGAGGACAAAGCAATCGCTGACAAATTGAACACATTTTTTGCATCTGTTTTTACCGAAGGTTTACACAGTATACCGGAACCCATCAGGCTATATGCTGGAAATGAGGACGGAAAGCTGACAGGATTGACGGTCAGTCTAGAGGTGTGTAGGCAGATTGATAGGCTTAAGAGCAATAAATCCCTGGAACCAGATGGCATCCATCCGAGGGTCATCAAGGAACTGAAAGGGACCATAGCTGAACTGCTTCAAATAATAGCCAATCTGTCGATCGAATCGGGAACGATTCTGGAAGACTGGAAGATGGTGAATGTTACGCCAATCTTCAAAAAAGGTTCGAGGGGAGACCCGGGAAACTACAGACCGGTGAGTCTGACCTCGGTACCAGGAAAGATGGTAGAGGCGCTGATAAAGGACTACATCATTGATCACCTTGATGGACATGGTCTGTTAAGGACCAGCCAGCACGGTTTCAGCAAAGGCAGATCTTGTCTGACAAACTTGCTGCACTTCTTCGAGGGAGTAAACAGGCAGATAGACAAGGGCGACCCGGTCGACATTGAACGACTGCTTTGGAATATTGCGAGCCATGGAATCGAGGGTGAAATACTCACTTGGATTAAAAACTGGCTGGAGCATAGGAAACAGAGAGTGCGGTAAATGGACATTACTCGGACTGGAAGAGCGTCACCAGTGGGGTGCTGCAAGGCTCGGTGCTTGGACCTGTGCTCTTTAACATCTTTATAAATGATCTGGACATAGGTATAACAAGCCAGGTGATTAAATTTGCGGATGATACGAAGTTATGCAGAGTAGTGAAGATGTAGGGGGACTGCGAAGATCTGCAACGTGACATAATCAGGCTCGAGGAATGGGCATCAACATGACAGATGAGATTCAACGTGGATAAGTGTAAAGTGATGCATGTCGGTAACAAAAATCTCAGGCATGAATACAGGATGTCCGGGGCAGTACTTGGAGAGACCTCCCAGGAAAGAGACTTGGGAGTTCTGATCGACAAGTCGATGAAGCCATCTGCGCAATGTGCGGCGGCGGCAAAAAGGGCAAAGAGAATGCTAGAAATGACAAAGAAGGGGATCATAAACAGATCGGAGAAGGTTATCCTGCCACTATACCGCCCTCACCTGGAGTACTGTGTACAGCATTGGTCGCCGTACATGAAGAAGGACACGGTACTACTCGAAAAGGTCCAGAGAAGAACAACCAAGATGGCTAAGGGGTTGGAGGAGCTGCCGTACAGTGAAAGATTAGAGAAATTGGGCCTCTTCTCCCTCAAACAGAGGAGATTGAGAGGGGACATGATCGAAACATTCAAGGTACTGAAGGGGATAGACTTAGTAGATAAGGACAGGTTGTTCACACTCTCCAAAGTAGGGAGAACGAGAGGGCACTATCTAAAGTTGAAAGGGGATAGATTCCATACAAATGTAAGGAAGTTCTTCTTCACCCAGAGAGTGGTAGAAAATTGGAACGCTCTTCCGGAGTCTGTCATAGGGGAAAACACCCTCAAGGGATTCAAGACAAATTTAGACAAGTTCCTGCTAAATAGGAATGTGCGCTGGTAGTACTAGTCTCAATTAGGTTGCTGGTCTTTGACCATTGGGCCGCCGCGTGAATGGACTGCTGGGCATGATGGATCACTGGTCTGACCCAGCAGTGGCACTTCTTATGTTCTTAGCAATGAGACTTTCCCTGGAACTGTGCCTGCGTTTATGCAAAAAACACCATCCTCACGCAATAGCGGTATCCCGGACACTGGAATTGCAACTCTGGCAGCAATGGAGGAAAGCAGGTCCTCTCCAGAGGAGGAAAGTGTGGAATCCACACACCAGATATGTCCCTGATGAGCAGCGGCAGACAGAATATGCGGCTGCACAACTGCAAGCCATCCGCTGGATTTACAGCATGAATCCATGCCATCCTGTCCTGAGGTGGCCATCTGTGAAGTTTGGAGCAAAAATGAAGCTTCTATGTCCAAAAAATATAGTTTTTAAAACTTTTTTAAAAATCCAAGATGGATGCCGAGTTTGACATAAAAACGGCTGTTAAAAACGCAGGAAAATGCTAAAAATAGTGATTTTAGGATTTTACATGTGGGGGGACTAGGGCATGGAGGGAAACCCCCTAAAACCCTGATTTGAGGACCTCCCCAAAATTGGCAAACTCTGTGACTCACAGACCCCACAGATACATGTGCTTCAATGCATTTCAATGGCAGCCAGCATTACACAGTGCAAGGGGACAGATTCAAAACAAATGCTAGGAAGTTCTTCTTTACCCAACGTGTGGTGGACACCTGGAATGCGCTTCCAGAGGACGTTATAAGGCAGAGTACGGTACTGGGGTTCAAGAAAGGATTGGACAAATTCCTACTGGAAATGGGGATAGAGGGGTATAGATAGAAGATTACTGCATAGGTCCTGGACCTGTTGGGCCGCCGCGTGAGCGGACTGCTGGGCACGATGGACCTCGGGTCTGACCCAGCAGAGGCATTTCTTATGTTCTTATGTTCTTATGTTCATAGGGAGATCATACCTCAGGAGCTGATTAAACTGGAATTTCAAATCTTCTGGCCACCTCAACTTCCCTGCTACCTCAGATCACGACCATCAGGACCCCTCAGGGAAATCAGGGAAGACATGCGGCGCAGTTCCAATCCCGGCATACTTCCTCAGAACCGCAGAAGTCTACGCTCTACCCCTTTGCAGACGAACCAGGGGAGAGATGACTCCAGAACCTGGAGACCTGATTCAATCTGCAGGCTGTCTAGAGGGCTTACTGCAGTTTCAGGCTTACAGAGCACCCTCCCGAAGCAGACAAATGTTAACATGTCTGCAATCTCCCACCGAAGGATCACTCGCATGGAGTTGATCTGCAGCACGCGGGCAAACCCATGAAAAAACCACAATAAGACTAGAAAGTGAAAACAAATCACGAACAGAATTAACTGTGAAACCAAGCAATGAAGCTGCAGGAACAAACTGAAGCAAGACAGGATGCTCCCGGGCAGGTAGCCCAAAGGGGAGGGATCTTTTCGTTGCCCTGCAGCTGAAGCTAATAGAGATACAAGATCCCATCCATTCAGCATCCAGAGAGCTTGTACAAGAAGATTATCATCTCATTATCTCACATATATCATGAGGTCTATTTACTAAAGTGCACTTAAATATTATTAGCCTTATAACCTTCACAACTCAGCCAAGATAGAGCATTCTAATTCACTCTAACTGCATGGAGAGTGAAGAACTGAACTTCGTACTGAGTTAGCACCTGGTACTTTAACTCTAATATCTACAAATAACACGGCTGCATGTAAGAGCAGGTAGTATAGGCACTCATGTTACCCACAAGCAGATACCACAGACCATTGCACAAACAATGCAACTATTCCCCCAATCTGAATCCTGAACCCTCCCATTCCACTGGTGAAGACCTAACCCTTCTCTTGCTCATACTGATTACCCAAGCGTTAATAGTGTTTCTCTGGGAGGTTAGGCAGGGGGCATGAGCAATTCTCAGACATTTTTGTTGCTTTTCAAGTTCAAATTTAAAATAGTGGCTCTGATCCATGGTACTACAGTCTACCAAATAAGGATGATACAACTTTATTTGATAATTTGACCCCTTGTGCTAGGGGTGGGTCAAAGAAAATAAGAGGAACAAATTTCCTAAATCTTATTGGGATGGTGGGAAGGGTGGGCAGGTGAGTGGTAAGGAAATCTAGAATCCTGTCAGTGGTGTGAATTCAAAACAACAGTAAATTCCACTCTTTATACAGCTATCTTCAGACATTCAGTTTATTCTTGGAACTTATTCACAACAGTTCATCATCTTAATCCAAGACACGTCCAAACAACTGTAAGCTGTTCACAACATGGCTGCTGCTTCAATTCAGTGCTTGCAGCCACCGCTGTGGGCACCTCACCCTGCTGGTCTGCCTACCAGCAGGAATGAATAACCTTCTACTTTACCTTTTCTCCACATTAATCCTGGAGGAGCTATCAAACAGTTCTAGACCAATCTTTCTTTGAAGCACTGAAACACTTTTACCTAACTGACCTTTCTCACAATCTAAGGCCAGAAGGTAAGGAAGCCTTCATCCTTATAGTGATTTTATGGTTCTGTACCCACCCAATATCCCTCTACTATTAAGTGTCACTGGGGTAGCAACCTTGGAGCATTAAAAGCAAATTCAATTACTTTTTAATTTAGCACTGGAACTGTTACTTGTGGTCATCAGGACTCAACCAGATATTATTGGTTTCAGATACAATGGTGGTAAAATTAAGCTCTCTGCTTATGCAGATGACATCATGCTTTATATCCAAACCACCTTCCAAAAATAGTATATTAAATACAAAATACCAAAAAAGGAAACTCTTTGTTTCAGAGTAAATAAATTTGTTCAAAAGATAACCAATCTCAAGTGTCTGCAGTCAGACCTCAGAACAAATCTTGAGGGCAAACTTAAATGCAGACTATCATTGATCGTTAAAATCTCTTTTTAATAATTTTATCAGTGCTAAATGTTTATATTAATCATTGAAATGAAGTGGCACCTCTGAAAATTACCTGGTGGGGTTGACTTGCCACCATTAAAATGATGGCCCTATCTTTTAAACAAAAGAATATATAATAATATAGAACAAATTTTGAGTAAATTTCTACGGAACAACAAGCAACCATAAATTGCTTTACATAAACTTAAAAATGTAAAGTCAAATGATGGCGTCAACTTCCCAGATTTTTAAAAAATACCATCAGGCTTTTATCATGCGCCCAGGGCACCTTATGGATTCTCAATAAAAACATTCTTAATCCTCCATCATGGCTCCTTATGGAGAAAAGTTTACTTGGTGCAACATGCTTGCACTTACTTTCCTTTCCACTAAACATATCCTTTCCACTAAACCAACAAAAACAGTTAAATTGCATCACTCGATCAACAAAAAGGGTACTACAACATTTTGACAGTGTGATGGAAACTAAATGGATGGACACCTCATTGATCTCATTATGGGATAATGACATTTTTAAAATTCAAAATACCACCTTGAATTGGTCTTATGTGGCATAAGCATGAGATTTGCACTCTACAAGGTCTTCTTACCCATAATAACTGGATGTCTTTTGAGGAAATATGTAATAAATATAATCTACCACTTAACCGGTATAATAAATGGATACAACTAAAGCAATGTGCTAGTGCAGCATTTCCAGATTTGAATAAATTAAAGTCTATACCTGACCTTCTACTTCAAAGTATTACTATTTCTCCACTCAAAGGCATTGCCTCCAAATGGTAAGGACTGCTGTGTCAAGCACTACTGGTATCTGTATCAATGCTGATGAGTCCCTGGCAATCTGACTTAGATATATCCACTAATGATTAAGTATGGCAAGTGGTGTGGACAAGATTATTTAAATCAATTTGCTCTGCTTAAGTACTCCAATCAATATACTTATTTTTACATTGGGCTCACTGGACCCCACAGAAGATTGCTAAATTCTCACATAAAGTCTCTAATTCATACTGGTCATGTGAGTTCTGTGGGTACCTTGCCGCATATGATATTCAAGTTTCAAGTTTATTATAACATTTGATTAATCGCTTATTCTGAATTCTAAGTGATGTACAAAGTAATAAAATTACAAAAGTACAAAATAAGGGGAGACAAACTTAAAAGAAATGTATTATAGCTACTGATACATAATAATGATTAAAATTACAAATATAAACAACAAGTTTCGTAGCTACTAATACATAATAAATTAAGATAGACATACATTGATAAAAAAAGAAACAAGAGGAAAACTCAGGATGAAATACAATTTAAATATAAAAGTAGAACAATCAAGGTAAAAACAATAGGATGGGAAATAAAAGATGATAGAAGTAGTAGAAGAAAAAAAAATTTCACAGCCAAAAGTAGTTCAATTAAACATTGAATGCATCTTGAAAAAGAAGACTCTTTAATTTACTCTTAAATATTCCAAGATTCTTTTCATCTCTTAGGTGAATTGGAAGAGAATTCCAAGATTGAGGAGCCGTGACAGAAAAAATAGTCTGCTGCCCTGTGTTAATTACTTTTAAGAGAGGGAATGACTAACAATTCCGATGTCCTCAGCTCAAAATCTATTGGGAAAGAGTTTGGAATATCATCTTCTCCATTGTAATGATCCAAGAGCCGCTTAAATCTCAAGATTATTTTTTTTTGGTCAACAGGGTCTCATACAACACCTCTCGGAGCTCAGTGCTCGCCTGCTTAACATATTATTGTTTTTGGCCTTCAAAAATATCTTGCACTGTTGGAAGAGTTTATCTAATGTAGAATTCATGGTATGGTGGAACACTGTATGTATCGCTTTTCTTTTTTTTTTTTATAAATTCTTTATTCATTTTCAAATTTACAATAAATGTAACAATATATCCAAACAAATTAACAATAAATATAACACTTAATAATCATCAATGGTACAAATGATATGCTCTTATCTCCCACCCTTCCCACCCTTTCTTATCATATAATCAATATCTTATATAATATGTAACAATAAATTTACCCTCCCCTCCCCCAATCACAATCAAACTTGTAAATTTAAGGGAAAAAAAGAAAATAAAATGTCATCTAATCGGTATAATACTTTGTAAATGGCTCCCACACATCCTGAAATTTCCTGAAAAAACCGCACTGTATTGCAATAAATCTTTCCATTTTATAAACATGACATAAGGAATTCCACCAGAAATTTTAATTTAATCTACTCCAATTTTTCCAATTAAACATAATTTGTTGAATGGCAACCCCAGTCATTATAAGTAATAATTTTGTTATTATTTGTAGAAATCTGACTTTTTGCTCTCACTGTAAGTATCACTAACAAATATGAAAGTGTAATCGCAGGGAAACATCATTCACTAGCATATTTCTCAAAATATGGAGCCCTGTTCAAACCTATTGTGCTTTATACCATTGACAAACAGAGTTTCAGAATATATTGCTATCTAATCTAATCTAATCCTTAGGTTTGTATACCGCATCATCTCCACGTTCGTAGAGCTCAATGCGGTTTACAGTAGGAGAAATAGGAAGGAACTACAACAGAGGGTTAGAGGTAGAAGTGGGAAGAAAATTTACAGGACTTGGGATGGCAAGATATAAGAGTTTCCTTGATTCCTAAGTTGGAGGGAGACTTACATTTTTTGAGAAAAGCCAGGAGCCAGGTTTTCAGATGTTTGCGGAAAACTTGGAGAGAGCTCAAGTTCCGAAGAGGGGAGGTAAGGTTGTTCCAGAGCTCAGTGATTTTGAAGTGGAGGGAGGTCCCTAGCTTTCCTGTGTGGGAAATGCCTTTTAGCGAGGGGAAGGATAGTTTTAATTTCTGGGAGGATCTGGTGATATTAGGGTTTGAGGAATTCCAAGAAAGAGGGATAAAGGGAGGGAGGATACCATATAGGATTTTGAAAGTTAAACAGGCACATTTATAGTGGACCCTGGCGATTATCGGAAGCCAGTGGAGCTTGGCCAGGAGTGGGGAGACATGGTCAAATTTACTTTTAGCGAAGATGAGCTTGGCCGCAGCATTCTGAATCCGTTGGAGTCTGTGGAGGTTTTTCTTAGTTAGGCTTAAGTAGATAGAATTGCAATAGTCCAATCTGGAGAGGATGATGGATTGGACAAGGAGGGTAAAATGTTTTTGATGGAAGCAGGATCTAACTTTCCTCAGCATGTGAAGGCTGAAAAAGCATTTTTTTACCAAGGATTGGAGGTGGTCATTGAAGGACAATGTGGAATCAATGATGATGCCCAAGACCTTGCTCGAGAACTGAAGCTGCAGAGAGGAGCCAGAGGGTAGTGGGATGGAGGTGGGTAGGTGATCTAGTTTTGGACCGAGCCAAAGAAGTCTTGTTTTGGACTCATTCAATTTCATTTGCACAGTGTGGGCCCAGGATTGTAGGTTCATTATACAAGAGGATATGTTCTTAGACAGGTCGGTGAGGTTCGAATCGGTCTCGAGGAGGACGAGGATGTCGTCTGCATAAGTGTAAATTGTTTCAAGGGGGGATAGGTGGAGGAGTTTTAGGGAGGACATATAGATATTGAAAAGGATAGGGGATAGTGGAGAACCTTGCGGGACTCCACAATTCGGTTTCCAGGGGGAGGATGAGGTGCCATTCATGTTAACAATGTAAGAACGAGAGCGGAGGAATTTAGAGAACCAACCTAGGACTGTGGAGTCGATACCTATCTCAGAGAGTTGGTAAACAAGAATATCATGGTGAACAACGTCAAAAACAGCGGAAAGGTCAAATTGCAGGAGGACGGCGAACTTATTTCGAGAGTGAAGTTGTTGAACCCTTGAAATCAGGGAAGACAGTAGGGATTCGGTGCTGAAGTTAGGACGAAAGCCATATTGATAGAGTAAAAGAATAGAGAATCTCTCTAAGTATGATGAGAGTTGGGAAGAAATGATGGACTCTAGCATCTTGGTTAGGAGAGGGATATTTGCAATTAACTTATGTAGCTGGTGATGCCTCTTGAAAGTTTCACTACATTTTAATGTGATTGCTGCTTACCATGTGCCGACAATACATATGATGGTCCCCCCCCCATATTCATTAACTATTTATATTTTATGTAATCATATAGATTTATATGCACACAATGATTTGTACATATGATCTACTTCTTGTCTTATTTAATATTTGTATTTATTGCTTTCTACATATGATTTGTTTTTTGTTTTACTTAATACTTGTACTTTCTGTTCACTAATCTTATAAAATTAATAAAACATTTTAAAAAAGCAAATTCCACTCTCTTCCTGGTCTTTAAACCAGGATCCTGTTAGCAGCAGTGCTGGTGGTCTCAGTCTCTTTCTACCCCCATAGCTATTGCAACTCACTCCAAGCTTTATAGCCAATTCATTTCATATTCTTTAATCTTCAGGATCATTCTATTTAAACACAGTCAGGCTAGCTACAATAACCAGTTCATTCACTCATATATTCATCTATCACACTTTATTCTGGTTCTGCACTGGTGGTTTACACCAGTCCATATATTCTGGTTTATTCAAATCTAGGTCATCTTCTCCATAGAGCTTTCTTCTTCAGTTAGCTGTTCCCCACCCCCTACCAGTGGGTGCAGATGTTTTCCTAAAGCACCTTCTGGATACACCTCACCTGAGAATTCCTCCTCCCAGGAAAGTTTATATTTAGAAGCCTTGTATCTGACTTTCCTGTCCCCTTCTGTTAGAGCTCTGCTACAGGGCAGTGGCGTACCTAGGGGGGGGCGGGGGGGGCGGGCCGCCCCGGGTACCAGCCCTGAGGGGGTGTTCCCGGCCTTGCCGCTCAGTCCCCCCCCACGCCCGAAGGACCGCTCGCCCCACTGACCTTCCAGCACACCTATGAAGCAGCCCGCAGCAGGATCAAGACGTCAGCAATCCCTCAGCTGCTTGGGCACTGCTTCCTGCGCCGCGGTCCCGTCCCTCCTCTGACGTCAGAGGAGGGGGCGGGACCGCGGCGCAGGAAGCAGCGCCCAAGCAGCTGAGGGATTGCTGACGTCTTGATCCTGCTGCGGGCTGCTTCATAGGTGTGCTGGAAGGTCAGTGGGGCGAGCGGTCCTTCGGGCGTGGGGGGGGGCAGTAGCTTAAGGTAGCCCGGCGCAGGAAGCAGCTCCTAAGCAGCGCAAAGATAGCTGACGTCGCGATCTTGCTGCGGCTGCTTCATAGGTAGTGCGGGGAGGCCAGGGGGGCGAATGGTCCTTCGGGGTGGGTCGGGGCATCAGGCCTTCAGGGTGGGGCGGGCGGGCGGGCAGGCAGACTTTCAGGGGGAGGGGGGTGATAGGCAGGCAGGCAGGCCTTCAAGGGGGGGTGCAGGTCTTCGGGGGGGGGTGCAGACCTTCAAGGGGGGACAGGCCTTCAGGGGGGGTGCATGCCTTCAGGGGGGGTGCCGACCTTCAAGGGGGTGCAGGCCTTCAAGGGGGGGACAGGCAGGCAGGCCTTCAAGTGGGGGGACAGGCCTTCGGGGGGGTGCAGGCCTTCGGGGGGGGGTGCAGACCTTCAAGGGGGTGCAGGCCTTCAAGGGGGGGACAGGCAGGCAGGCCTTCAAGGGGGGGACAGGCCTACAAGGGGGTGGGACAGGCCTTCAAGGGGGTGCAGGCCTTTGGGGGGGTGCCATCCTTCAAGGGGGGGTGCAGGCCTTCAAGGGGGGGACAGGCCTTCAAGGGGGGACAAGCAGGCAGGCCTTCAAGGGGGGGACAGGCCTACAAGGGGGTGGGACAGGCCTTCAAGGGGGTGCAGGCCTTTGGGGGGGACAGGCAGGCAGGCCTTCAAGTGGGGGGACAGGCCTTCGGGGGGGTGCAGGCCTTCGGGTGGGGGGTACAATCCTTCGGGGAGGGTGCAGGCCTTCAGGGGTGGGGTTTAGGCGTTCAGAGGGGGACAGACCTTCGGGTGGGAGGTAAAGTCCTTCGGGGGGTGCAGGTCTTCAGGGGTGGGGTGTAGCCCTTCTGAGGGGGGACAGACCTTCGGGGGAGGGGGGTCCTGGTGTAAAAGTACACAGAGGGAGAGAGGGAAGGGGGGGTTCAAAGATACGTGCATATGCCAGACTTTGGGGGTTAGAAATAATGGGTCTAAAAACAGAGGAGTGGGAGAGAGATGGTGCATAATGGGATTTAGGGAGGGAAGGAACAGAAAGGGAGAGAACTTGGAAACAGGGGATGGTGTGGAGGGGGGATAGAGATACTGGATAGGAGGATAGTTGGGAACAGAAAGGGAGAGATGGTGGATCCTGGGGTGGTGGGGAGTTGAGAAAAGGTGAATCTGTGGATGGAGACAAAAAAAAGGAAAGATGCCAGATCTCCGGGAGAGGGAAGGGAAACGGAAGGGGAGAACAGAGATGGCAGACGGATGGTTAGCACGGAGAAAGGAGACCCTGGCAAGCAAGACAACAAGAGCCTGGGACCAACAAGATTTGAATATTGATCAGAGAACAAAAGGTAGAAAAAATAATTTTATTATTTGTTTTGTGATTACAATATGTTAGATTTGAAAAGTGTACATGAGACAGCTTGAAATGGGAACTTTTCTATTTTTGTGAATGGCAAGGCTGAGTTCAGTTAAAATATATGCTTTATAAGAAAATATAATAATGTGTTTTATAAAGTTTATAAGCATTGCTGGCATACTCGGTGAGGTGTTCCTAGTGTTGGTGGTGGTGGTAGCATGTCAGTGTGTTGAGAGGAAGAGGTAGTCTGGGAAATTCTGCTGAGCAAACTCTGGGCCCATTTCCACCCCCAGTTAGTCCACTCCACTCAACTGGTTCACACGCTGAGTGGGTCTTTGGGTGTTATTTCTGGGTAGTTGTTTTAGAATCTCTTCCAGTGGTTTGTCAGTATCTCCTTCTGGTCCAAGGAAGGAAACTTTGTCAACCTTAGCATTGACCTTCAGAATATGTTTGTAACAGCGCTGCTTGTGTGGCATTAGGCTATGTAGTGATCGAAAGAAAAAAACAGACCTTTGCACATTTTTGCACTATATGGTGGGTGTATGAGGAGATTCATTTCCTGCACAGTTAAGTCCATGTGAAGTTACCTTGTGCTGTATTTGACATCTAGCAAGGTCTCTGTTTGGAAGGAAAGATCTAAGCTTAAAAATGAAGTGGCCAGAAGTTATGTTAAAAGTAGATAGCGTAGCTGGTTTTAAGAAAGGTTTGGACAAATTCCTGGAGGAAAAGTCCATTGTCTGTTATTAAGACATGGGGGAAGCGTCTGCTTGCCCTGGATTGGTGCACTCAGCAGCAACAATTTTTTCTACTGAATAATAGTCTAGGTACAATGAAAGTAAATAGCAAAAATGTTTGAGTAGATAATTAAGGAAATCTTTTTCATATTGCTTGCTTATGGACTGGGAAAAAAGACTGTTCAAGCAAATGTCTCCAGAACTGCTTTAATGGAAAAATGTGATTTTTTTTTTTTAAGTACTTTGTGAAATTTATTGTTGTTGTGAAATTTATTGTTATACTTTGTTTAAACTTAAAAAGCGGTGTCATTAACAGTGAATCTAATCGAAAACAGGGTGAATCGAATCGAATGAAATATTTTTCTCTGAATCGGGCAGCACTATTGGCTACCATGAGAATGGGCTACTGGGCATGATGGACCATTGGTGTGACCCAGTTAGGCTATTCTTATGTTATGTTCTCATCTGTAGGGGCCTTTGTTTTCACTTCTTATTTTAATGTATTTTTTTCCTGGGAACTTATCAGTGTTTTTTTATAATGGGAACAAAAATGGAAGAGAATTAATGTGTGTGGAATGGGGGGGTAACTAATTTCTTCAGCTAAATAATTCAATCCACTTCAAACAGACATAGGAGAACTCACGCACCATTCACACACCCTCCAACCAAAAACGTCAAAAGAAAAAAACTGTTCGACAACCTCCTAGCCATTCGAGCTGCAACACTTGACCCCCAACTCTACAACCTATTGACCTCGACCACAAACTACAAAACCTTAAAAAAAGAAATAAAAACCCTTCTATTCAAAAAACACATAAAACCAAACTAACATAATCAGAACTGTCCCAAGCATCACCTGCAACTACTCCATATGTACTTCTGATGTCATGACAATTCCGACATAATTTATGTTATGTTATGTTTGGAATAATGGTTACATAAATGAGGTTCAATAAAAGAAAATTTTCACTGCCTGTTTCTTTTTTTTTTTTTTTTTTTTTTGGTGCCGTTTCTATTCTGACCATTTATTCCATTTCATGGTTATTGCAAAAAAAAAAAAAAAAAATTTTACATGGGGGGGGGGGGGGGTGTCAAAAAATGATGGGCCCCGGGTGCCACATACCCTAGGTACGCCACTGCTACAGGGCACAGGTTAAGGAACCCAGTTTCTCTCCTGAGCATCCTGCATGGCTAGGAAGTTTCTCACTTCTCTAGTTCTATGCTGTCCTGGTAAATTAGGTTCCCCAGTTGAGTAGGATATATCCAGGTAAGGCTTCTGCATTTCTCAGTTTCCATTAGCAAATGAATGGTGTAACTGAGGCACATTAGCTCTGCTACTCCCTCACCCCTATATTTTACCCTTCCCTGGTCAGGCTTGAGGTTTAAAGCAGACTTTCCAAGTATGCTTAAGAAAGGAAGAATAGGGTGACAAAGCAGATTCTAGCGTTAACTCTGCCCTGTCTCCTCAACTACTAGTGGGACTTTAGCCTTCTGCCAAAGCCTTCCACTTCTATTTCTTGCTCTAGGAAGGAGAACAGGTTGATTCAATGCTAGGCTGGCTGCAGGGGTTTTAGCCGGTAACAGGGGCATACCTGTCACTATATATATATATATATATTGTGACAGGGCCAGGGGTAAGCCTAGTGCTGGCAACCCGGCTCCCACCTCAGGTGAAAATATTAGTGCTCTTTGGCGGACCACTCTGGAATAAGAACAGCAGAGAAAAAGAAAAGGGAAAAAAACCTTCCACCAATAATTGCCAGTTCCAAGTTTTATTATCCAGTTCAGTTTGCACTAAGAACATAAGAACATAAGAAACGCCTTCACCGGATCAGACCCTAGGTCCATCTAGTCCGGCGACCTGTACATGCGGAGGCCAAGCTAGGTGCTCCCTGATGGAGACCTTGATTACCCGTATCCCTCAAAGTGATTTGCAAGAAGATGTGAATCCAACTTGCGCTTGAACCCCCGAATGGTGGTATCCGTCACAACCTCCTCCGGGAGAGCATTCCAAGCGTCCACCACTCGCTGTGCGAAACAGAACTTCCTGACATTTGTTCTGAGCCTGCTGCCCCTCAGTTTCAGTCCATGACCTCTTGTCCGTGTCACATTTGAGAAAGTGAATAACGATGTTTCTTGGTCTATTTGTCGAATCTTTTTAATATTTTAAAAGTCTCTATCATATCCCCTCGAAGCCTCCTCTTTTCGAGGGTGAACAGTCCCAATTTTTCTAGGCGTTCCTTGTAGCTCAAATTTTCCATACCTTTTACTTTAAGAATAGCAAGATTCCAGAATCCCAGAGAGTAACAAGATTTTAGAACCCCAAAGAATAGCAACATTCCAGAATCTGAAAGAATAGCAAGATTCTGGAACCCAAAAAGTAATAAGATTCTGGAACTTCAAACAGTAGCAACATTCCATGCTACCAATTCAGGGCAAGCAGTGGGTTCCCCCACGTCTTCCTCAATAACAGACTATGGACTTTTCCTCCAGGAAATTGTCCAAACCCTTCTTAAAACCACCTACGCTATCCACTCCAAAACATCTCTCATATCGATTCAAGTAACCTCCAATCAAACCTTTTCTCAGAGCACTGTGGACAAGCACTTTTTTTTTTATTTCACTTCACAAACTCAAACAGATTCTCTTGACATACATTTGTGAAAAAAAACAGATTTAGGTTCTAGTACAGCCACACCAGCTTATGATGCTTGTAACATAGTAATATAGTAGATGACGGCAGATAAAGACCCGAATGGTCCATCCAGTCTGCCCAACCTGATTCCAGACGACTAGAAAGAATATGGAAAAAAACAGGAGAATTATCAGATCGTAACAATTGGAGAGCCAATATAAAAACTTACAAACAACTGATAAAAGATAAACGCAAAGCATTCTACTCAAACAAAATCAATTCATCCTGCAACAGCCCACAAGGAATCAATACAAAAGAGCTGTTCAATCTGATTACGAACTTATTTGACACCACCCGCTACACTCTACCTACACACAACACTAAATTACCCTCTGCGAACGACTTAGCCTTACACTTTGACTCAAAAATTAAAAACCTAAGAAACAATTGCTCAACAAAAGAACCTAGTGATCACCATATAGCTAACACACAAGGAAATGAAACACCTGCAGACATGATCTGGAATTCTTTTCAAGACATAAATTGGAATAACTATACCAAATTATATAACAAATACTCCAAATCATATTGCTTCCTGGACACATGTCCCCCGGAAATCATGAAAGCGGCACCACTTGAATTTAAACTCACTACTGCACTACTTAGCCCATAACCTGAAAAATGGGAAATTTCTCACCAAGAACGGCCATATAATAATAACCCTTATCCTAAAAAATAGCAAAGAATCCTCAGCCCTAGTAACCAACTATAGACCAATTGCTTCCATTCCACTCATCATAAAGATCATGGAGGGATTGGTACACTCCCAATTGATGGAATATCTTGACCGGTTCTCTCTCTTACATGAGACTCAATCCGGCTTTAGACCTCTTTTTCAGCACGGAAACTGTAATTGTGGCTATCTTAGATTACTCGCATCTATTGTTAAGCAAAGGCCTCAATGCCCTGATCATGCAATTTGACATGAGCTCCGCCTTTGATCTAGTAGACAATGCGAAAATGCTACAATGCTTAGATGCCATTGGCATCAGGGGTGATGTGCTAAACTGGTTTCACGGCTTCCCGCACCTATCAGGTTCGTTTCAATAATGATCTCTCCAACACCTGGAGCAACCCATCCGGTGTACCGTAAGGGTCCCCACTATCCCCAGTGCTTTTCAATATCTACATGACCTCACTGAGCGTTCAATTAACACAGCTAGGGATAAAATTATTCAGTTACGCTGATGACTTTACGATCATCATCCCATTTGCCAACTCCATCTCGGAAACCATTCCAAAGCATCAGAAGCCATAAACTTGATGGAGCACTGGATGACAGACTTCAAGCTCAAGCTCAATACAGAGAAGACAAAATTCTTTGTCGCTTCACCACGCCCACTCGACACCAAAACACCACTAGGCATCAACAAACTTAACTACCCCATACAGCCCACCATTAAAATACTGGGTGTAACTCTGGACCAATGCCTAACCATGAAAGACCAGGTGGACTCCATAATCAAAAAGGGTTTTTCACCCTCTGGAAGCTCAAATCCATTAAAGCATACTTTGATAACTCTGCATTCAGAATCCTGGTACAATCCCTCGTACTGAGTCAACTTGACTACTGTAACATTGCCTATTTAGCAATCCCCCAAAAGAACATGCGACGCTTACAACTAATGCAAAACACTGCGGTCAGACTTATCTTTGGTCTAAAGAAATTCGATCACGTGACGCCATACTACAAACAGCTACACTGGCTGCCGTTGGAAGCTTGTGTAAAGTTTAAGTTTGCCTGCCTTTGCTTTAAAGTTTTTTACGATCTAACCCTTAAATACATAACTGACCTCTTCTCCTTCTTAGCCAACAGACACAAGAGAAGCTCCCACTTGCACTTCGTTTCCCCTCCCCCCGGTTAGAGGTTGCAAACTTAAAAAACACTACAGACACCTTCTCTCACATCAAGCAGCTAAATGGGGTAAAGAACTAGAACAACTCCTCTCGCCTACCACTTACGAGGTGTTCAGGAAACGCCTCAAAACTCACCTGTTCCTGAAGTACCTAGAATCCAAAGCTTTACCCTGTACTGTGCTTGGGTTCCAACTGCAGAAATCTCTGTTAAGACTTACTCTGTTAAGACTTACTTACATCTACACCCTCCCAGCCATTGAAGCCCTCCCCAGCCCATCCTCCACCAAACAGCCATATACAGACACAGATCGTGCAAGTCTGCCCAGTACTGGCCTTAGTTCAATATTTAATATTATTTTCTGATTTTAAATCCTCTGTGTTCATCCCACCCTTCTTTGAACTCAGTCACAGTTTTACTCTCCACCACCTCTCTCGGGAACGCATTCCAGGCATCCACTACCCTCTCCATAAAGTAGAATTTCCTAACATTGCCCCTGAATCTACAACCCCTCAACCTCAAATTATGTCCTCTGGTTTTACCATTTTCCTCTCTGGAAAAGATTTTGTTCTACGTTAATACCCTTCAAGTATTTGAACGTCTGAATCATATCTCCCCTGTCTCTCCTTTCCTCTAGGGTATACATATTCAGGTCTTCCAGTCTCTCCTCATACATCTTCTGGCGCAAGCCTCCTATCATTTTCGTCACCCTCCTCTGGACCGCCTCAAGTCTTCTTACGTCCTTCGCCAGATACGGTATCCAAAATTGAACACAATACTACAAGTGGGGCCTTACCAATGACCTGTACAGGGGCATCAGCACCTTCTTCCTTCTACTGACTACGCCTCTCTTTATACAGCCCAGCATCCTTCTGGCAGCAGCCACTGCCTTGTCACACTGTTTTTCACCTTTAGATCTTCGGACACTATCACCCCAAGGTCCCTCTCCCCATCCGTGCATATCAGCTTCTCTCCTCCCAGCATATACGGTTCCTTCCTATTATTAGTCCCCAAATGCATTACTCTGCATTTCTTTGCATTGAATTTTAGTTGCCAGGCATTAGACCATTCCTCTAACTTTTGCAGATCCTTTTTCATATTTTCCACTCTCTCTTCGGTGTCTACTCTGTTACAAATCTTGGTATCATCTGCAAAAAGGCACACTTTTCCTTCTAACCCTTCAGCAATGTCATTCACAAACATATTGAACAGGATTGGCCCCAGCACCGAACCCTGAGGGACTCCACTAGTCACCTTTCCTTCCTTCGAGCGACTTCCACCACCCTCTGGCATCTGTCCGACAGCCAATTTCTGACCCAGTTCACCACTTTGGGTCCTAACTTCAGCCCTTCAAGTTTGTTCAACAGCCTCCTATGAGGAACTGTATCAAAGGCTTTGCTGAAATCCAAGTAAATTACATCTAGCATATGTCCTTGATCCAGCTCTCTGGTCACCCAATCAAAAAATTCAATCAGGTTCGTTTGGCACGATTTACCTTTTGTAAAGCCATGTTGCCTCGGATCCTGTAACCCATTAGATTCAAGGAAGTACACTATCCTTTCTTTCAGCAAAACTTCCATTATTTTTCCAACAACTGAAGTGAGGCTCACCGGCCTGTAGTTTCCTGCTTCATCCCTGTGACCACTTTTATGAATAGGGACCACATCCGCTCTCCTCCAATCCCCAGAAATCACTCCCGTCTCCAGAGATTTGTTAAATAAGTCTTTAATAGGACTCGCCAGAACCTCTCTGAGCTCCCTTAGTATCCTGAGATGGATCCCGTCTGGTCCCATCGCTTTGTCCACCTTCAGTTTTTCAAGTTGCTCATAAACACCCTCCTCCGTGAACGGCGCAGAATCTACTCCATTTTCTCGTGTAACTTTGCTAGACAATCTCGGTCCTTCTCCAGGATTTTCTTCTGTGAACACAGAACAGAAGTATTTGTTTAGCACATTTGCTTTCTACTCATCATTTTCCACATATTGGTTCCCAGCATCTTTTAGCCTAGCAATTCCATTTTTCATCTTCCTCCTTTCACTAATATATCTGAAAAAATTTTTGTCTCCCTTTTTTACATTTTTAGCCATTTGTTCTTCCGCTCTTTCGCCACCCGTATCTCTCTCTTGGCTTCTTTCAGTTTCACCCTGTAGTCCTTTCTGCTCTTCTCTTCTTGGGTTTTTTTATATTTCACGAATGCCAACTCTTTCGCCTTTATTTTCTCAGCCACTAGGTTGGAGAACCATATTGGCTTCCTTTTTCTCTTGTTTTTATTGATTTTCTTCACATAAAGGTCCGTAGCCATTTGTATCGCTCCTTTCAGCTTAGACCACTGTCTTTCCACTTCTCTTATGTCCTCCCATCCTAATAGCTCTTTCTTCAGGTACTCTCCCATAGCATTAAAGTCCGTACGTTTGAAATCTAGGACTTTAAGTATCGTGTGGCCGCTCTCCACTTTAGCCTTATATCAAACCAAACCGTTTGATGATCGCTACTTCCCAGGTGCGCACCCACTCGAACATTAGAGATACTCTCTCCATTTGTGAGGACCAGATCCAATATCGCTTTTTCCCTTGTGGGTTCCATCACCATTTGTCTGAGCAGAGCCTCTTGAAAGGCATCCACAATCTCCCTACTTCTTTCCGATTCTGCAGACGGAACATTCCAGTCCGCATCCGGCAGGTTGAAATCTCCCAACAGCAGAACCTCATCTTTCCTTCCAAACTTTTGGATATCCACAATCAGATCCTTATCAATTTGCTGCGATTGAGTCGGAGGTCTGTAGACTACACCCACATAGACAGAAGTTCCATCTTCTCTTTTCAGAGCAATCCATATTGCTTCTTCCTCTCCCCAGGTCCCTTGCATTTCGGTCGCTTGGATATTGATTTTTACATAGAGAGCTACTCCTCCACCTTTTTGACCATCTCTGTCCTTCCTAAAAAGATTATAACCCAGTATGTTTGCATCCCATCCAAGTGATTCATTGAACCATGTCTCTGTGATAGCGACAATATCTAGATCTGCCTCTAACATCAGGGCTTGCAGATCATGAACTTTGTTGCTTAGACCGCGAGCATTTGTGGTCATCGCTTTCCAGCTATTTTTCAGCGATAATCTCCTTTTTCGTACGGATTTTTGTTTCGTTTCACTTTCCATTGCAATACTAAGAAATGAGTTGTTGATATTGCTTAAGTTGCAGTCTTTACTACTATCACATCTTTTCTTTTGCCGGGGGTGGTCTCTATAATTGTCCTTCGTATATACACCACCCCCACCTTCTAGTTTAAATGCCTAGAAAAATATTGTCTAAATTTATCTGCAAGGTTTCTTTTTCCTGCTGTAGTAATATGTAGCCCATCAGTGCAATATAGCTTCTTGTTCTTCCATGTATTTCCCTATCCTCCTATGTACCTGAAGCCTTCTTGATGACACCAGGCTTTGAGCCATCTATTAAAGTCCTCTGTGTTTTTCACTCTTTGCTCTCCCTTTCCATATGCAGGCAGTATTTCAGAAAAAGCTAAAGTCTTTACAAAAGGTTTCACTCCCTCACCAAGCTCCCGAAAAGCTTTCTGTGCTGCAAGTGTGGAGTTGTTGGCCAAGTCATTTGTTCCCAGATGGATAACAACATCAGTGTTAAAATCTTTAGTTTCTTCCTTAATTATAGTCAGTATTTGCCTGGAACTCCTGGTAGCTGAGGATCCTGGAAGACATTTCACTATTTTGGTCTCCTCGCCTTGTGTTCCAAGGTTAATGCCTCTGATGATGGAATAGTTTTCTGTTTTTGGCCTTTTTATTTGTGCTTAGGGTGCGCTTGTTCTCTTGAGTTACATTCATTGGTTCCAGTCCCACCTCCCTTCTGTTTTCTTGTGTATCGCCGTGCACTAGTGGAGCGAAGGAATTCTGTAGAGGTAATATTTGTGAAGGTGGAAAATGTTTATCACAAACAAAGTTCTCCTTTTACAGCAAGTCCTTGCTTCAGTCAGGAAAGAAAAAAATCCAAAATATTTTCCCTTAAACCAGGGTTTCTTTCTCACAATTCACCTGCCATGCTTTGCAGTTCTGGGCAGCATTCTGGTTTCAAGAACTTATATACAAGAGCCCCTGTGGACCAGCTGGCCCTGGGCTTTAGTATAAATAACCCCCACTACCCTTCTTATTTCTGGGCAGGGGGCTGGAAACCATCTACCTTTTTTTTAATGGTCTAAGATTCCCCTCCCAAAAGTTCCCACTATCAGGGATGTGCAATGTCAGGTCAGTGAATTCACTTTGGGCCTTATTTCTCCTTTTAATGATGCGGTATATAAACTTAAGGTTTAGATTAGATTTAAGGTTAGTTAGAATTACCCATCCCCCACTCACTATGCTTTGTTTACATACAGGGATTCTGGTTTAATTTCTGTTGCTAACCAATCCTCACATTCACAAATCAAAATCTCATTCATTATACAGTCCCTCATGAGGACAGAAATGTTTCTTTTAAGTACTTTAGACCATTGTTATAGAACAACTTTCATTCCCTTCCCCCACACAGTACCTTACTGACTCATGCTGTATTCAGTCATATAGTCTAAGGCTTCTGGGCTGCAGTCCATTTCATTCTCCTCAGAGATATCTCCCTCTACTTCCATAAGGGACTCCTCACTCTCTGAAGCTGGATACAAGCTATCCTCTGGAGCAGCATTGGGCCAGCCCTACTCGTGGAGCTTTTCCCTTCCAATTATAACTGCCCCCACATTATGGAATTCTCTCCCTCAATTTCTTCGGGACGAAACCCAATTACCAAAATTTAAGATTAATCTTAAAACTTATCTATTCCAAGATGCCTTTGCCAAATCTTAATCTTTACTTGGTTCATTCGTCGATCTTTCTCAAAACTACCCTTTTCTTCAGCGCATATCTCTTATACCATGCACCCTCACCCCTCGTGTTATATCCCTTCCCTCTATCTCATTTCTTCTACTATTATGTAACTTTTCCCTTCCTCCCCACCCATCCTCACTGTCAGGTTTTGTCCGTACATGTTTTATATGTCTTTCTTTTTTTTTTTTTTTTACACCATTAACTAATTCTTTTTATTCTATTTTAAATTTTATTGTTAACCGGTCAGATATTTGTTTTATGATCGGGATATTAAAAACCAATAAACTTGAAACTTGAATTAGCCTCTGCTTAAGAAGCAGTTTTGTCAATATGGAAGTGCTGTGGAACAGGAGTTTTCTTAGCAACGCAATAAGACAGAGGTCCTAGCCTTCAGTTCCCTGCTCTGTGAGGAATGTCCTTCCCTCCAGGTTTCTGATTGCTTGTGGGTGTTGTCAGCTGGCTTTGATTTATTCTGCTGTATAACTTACACTCCTGCTCTAGCCACATTCTGCCTGTCAGATCCACCCCTTTCCTTAACCCTTACTGTGTCAGATTGCCTGACCAGAGGTATAGTTAGAGAATTAACAGATGATTTATAAAAGGGATTATAGTGGCTTGGAACAGGTATTCTGTTCTTCTCTGCCACCCCTTCTCTGTTCTGCCCTGTCTGTCTGATCTTAGCACTGGGAACAGGATTAATGGGCAGCTTCCTTGGCTTAGGAATAGGCACATTTCCTTTAGTTGCAGGGTTTAAAGCAGATTTTGAAACCATGACAGGGGCTTCCCTGTCACATATTCCCCCTCAAA
The DNA here is from genome assembly GCF_902459505.1 of Geotrypetes seraphini. Lineage (NCBI taxonomy): Eukaryota > Metazoa > Chordata > Amphibia > Gymnophiona > Dermophiidae > Geotrypetes > Geotrypetes seraphini. The sequence goes on along the minus strand of NC_047095.1, from coordinate 102,334,509 downwards.
ATATTATCTTTGGGTGAGGGTCCTATCCCTTCTTCTAGCTGTGACAGAATGTTAGCATCAGGCTTCCCCTGGCTTCTTGTATCACCTATACTAGTGGAACCACAAACCTGGTTCCCTTGTCTGGTGTCTTCCAATCTCACCTCCTCATGCAAATCCGGAAGAGAAATTCTCTCACAAAATAGCTGGGATATTTGGTCCCCCTCCTTTATCCCTCTTCAGGATCACCGAGCTGTGGAACGGCTTTACTGCCCTGCTTCGGAGTACGACCTCCCTCCAACGCTTCCGAAAACATTTGAAAACCTGGCTTTTTTCTAAAATGTAACTACTCCCCACTCTTCGATATGCTAAGTCCCTCTATCTTCCTCTTTACTAAGTCCTTCCCCTCTTCATTGGAGTTCCTTTCTATATCAATTCCTGTAAACCGTGTCGAGCTCTATTTTTGTGGAGATGATGCGGTATACAAACTTAACGTTTAGTTTAGTTTAATCTTCATCCCCTAAATTGAAGATGAGTATCTTTAGAGGTCCTCTATAATTGGGGTCAGTTATGCCTGGCCCTACACATAGCCCATGCCTAAGTGCTAGTCCTGATCTAGGTGCTATTCAACCATAGCACCCTGATGGCAATGATATTTGCAAGTCTTTGTTTATGACCTCCCGGCCCCCACTAGGTATTACTATCTCCCGGGCACTACTTAAATCAAAGCCTGCAGCCTGGGCCGTAGCCTTGTAAGGAGGTCTCACTTTGTATGATAGCCGCACAAACCTTAACAGTGGTTCCCTGTTTTTCTCTTTAGCAAGCCCTATGTTTACCTCAGCTTCACCTTCTTTCTTGCTACTGTACTTGTCTTGATGTTCCCCTGGGACTGGCACAGGTTTACAGGGCTTACTCTTTTGGCACCTGGTTTTAACTTCTTGTAGCAAAGAAGGCCAACAGAGCTTCAGAGAAATGATTTATCCTGGGATCCATATGGGTGACCCAAAACATCCTTCTCCTATAAGTTTGGGGAATTACCAGATGTCTTTGTCACTGCCCGGTTTCCTTATCCCAGGTCAAGTAATATAGTAGGTCCCCACTATCTGAAACTGCCGGTACCTTTTCGCTGGATGCTCTACTTGCCACCAAATGTATCACAAGGAAGGGTCAGCTCTCTGTTCTTGTTTTAGGGTAGGGAACTTCCACACCACCTCCCAGGGTTGCCAGGGCCTCCAGGACAGATCTCCCCCAGATCTTAATTCTTGGGAATATGCTACTTTATCTGCCTTTCTTTCAGCCCATGTTTTCTTAATTCTCTGTGAGGGTGGTCCCATAAATTCATCCTCCCAAGGAAATATTTCCCCCAGTTCTTCTTCCAAGGGCTCCCTCACTCCTTGCGGTTTCAGGTCCTCATTATGCTTAGTCTGGGGCAACCTTTCCAGATTTCTCATGCATTCTTGGAAGCCAGACCACTGCCTAACTAAGATGAGGTCTTAGGGAGGTCTTGGCATTACTGCCACATCTAAGGTCTGCCTTTTCCCCCATATTCCAACCAAATTCTTTTCAGCTCATAGGGAATTGTAGTGCCATACATACACTGGATTCTGGATATGCCTCTTGGTATATCTACCTGCTCCCCTCTCTTGCCAAGAATGCTCTTCCATAATCTTTGAGAAATGCTGGACTGATTGGCACCCGATTCCAGTAGGGCTATCAAAGGCACTCCTTCCAACTTGACATGAATGGTGTATTCCCTCCCTGCATTTGGGAGTGGTGAGTCTTTCTTACTAGCCAAGTTCATTTTCCCCAAACACTGCTTGCTCTTATGGCCCATCTTCCCACATGAGAAGCAGCAAAAGGTCAGATCTCAGGAAGTACTCCATTTAAACCTACCCTGGGCTGTTTGACTGGACCCACATACCCTAGTGGCTTCCTCCCAGTGTATTCTCCCGGACTCTTGGGTTCTAGAAGTGACGTGAACCTCCAAGAAGGCTTCAGCAATGGTCACTGTCTGGCCAAGGGTTGGGGCACCCTGCTTTTCCAACCAGTCCCTTAAATACCCGGGATAATCTCCATAAACTGTTCCCTCACCAGCTCTGCTATTACTGCTGGGAGACTTTGGAGATAAGATGCTAACCACCTTTCACAGAAACATTTAAGTCGCTGCACCAGGGCCTTAGGTCTCTCTCCGGGTTTCATTATTAGGGCCCTGAACTGCAAACGATATTGCTCAGGTGTATGTCTAATGTATTCTAACAGAGCTTCTTTTATGCATTTATAGTCTGAGGCTTGCTCAGGATTTAAAGTTTGGTAAGCCTCTAACGCTTGTCCTGCTAAGCATGGAATAAGCTTTACTGCCCACAGGTCCTGTGGCCAGTGAGATGCCCCAGCCACCCGCTCAAAAGCCAACAAAAAATCTTCAATATCGTCCTCCGGTGCTAGCTTATTAAGTCTAATATGTTCCCCAAAGGAAGCTCCTACTGGGGTGCTGGTAGTTGGATCAGTCACTTGCTGCTGTGTGAGCTTGTACTTGTTCTTCAAGCATATGTAGCAGCTCTGCATGGCATGTTTGCTGGACACTCTGGTCAGCTTTTCATATGTCCATTTGTGTCCACACCGATTCCCGCATCCTCCTGGAAAGGAACCCTTTTACTTGGTATCCCTCACCAGCACCCTAAGGTACCCTTACCTCAGGCACTGATGAGTCTGTGCCTTGGCTTTAGTGCAGAGTCTGGCACCTCTCTCCAAGAACACTGCTCCTCCAGTCACCTTGCCACCAGGATTTGCCTCGGCATCCTTTGATCTCTGCTCTCCAGCTCTTCCAACTGGTTCTGTAGCTCTCTGCTCTCCGGCAAGGATCTTTTTGCCACAATAGCCAAGCCCTCCAACACACTCCTCTACAGTACTCTTTTCTCAGCTCCAACAAAAATATCCTGTAGCACTGTCAAAACTCAAAAAATAATCCACTTGAAATCAAAGTTCTTTGTCTCAGTCTTTTGGCACTGGCATATAGCAATCAAATCCCAAACAAAAGACAGTATTGCAGTCAAAAATTCAAAAAGCAGTTTGTCAATAGTCCTTGCAAGACTAAAAATACAGTGCAATTTTTCAAGAATAATTAGTTCTTGAAGCCAAAATTGAAAAAAACCCCCAAAATTCCACTGTTTTACCAGAAGTGGCTTGTGGGTGGCGCTAAATCTCCAAACTGCCACCATTAACGTTCTGTGACTGGGCCAGGAGTAAGCCTAGTACTGGCAACCCGGCTCCCACCTCAGGCGCAAGTATTAGCACTCTTTGGAGGACCACTCTGGAATAAGAACAGCAGAGAAAAAGAAAAGAAAAAAAAACCTTCCACCAATAATTGCCAGCTCCAAGTTTTATTATCCAGTTCAGTTTGCAGTGGTTCTAGTACAGACACTCCTTTTACAGCAAGTCCTTGCTTCAATCAGGAAAGAAAACCCCCCAAAATATTTTCCCTTAAACCAGGGTTTCTTTCTCACAATTCACCTGCCATGCTTTGCACATTTCTGGGCAGCATTCTGGTTTCAAGAACTTATATACAAGAGCCCCTGTGGACCAGCTGGCCCTAGGCTTTAGCTCCACTCTTTTAAGGCTTGCCACAATTATTGTATTGAGCCCCCTGTTTATTCAGGAATTTCTCCCTACCTGAAGTATAAATACCCCCACTACCCTTTTTATTTCTGGTCAGGGGGCTGGGAACCATCTACCCTTGTTTTAATGGTCTAAGATTCCCCTCTCAAAAGTTCCCACTATCAGGGATGTACAATGTCAGGTTAGTGAATCCACTCCGGGCTTTATTTCTCCTTTTAAGGTTAGTTAGAATTACCCATCCCCCCACTCACTATGCTTTGCTTGCATACATGGATTCTGGTTTAATTTCTATTGCTAATCAATCCTCACATTCACACATCAAACTCTCATTCATTATACCAGAGTTCTTCAACTGCCAGTCCGCGGACTGGTGCCAGTCACCAGAAAATTCCTGCCGCTCTGCGCAGGGCCGGCAAGATTGGATAGGGGCCATCGGCAGCATCTGGGCTGCAACGGCGATGGGTGGCATCTGCATCAGGCCTTCCCGCGCCGCAACTCAAGATCAGCAACGGGCCTCCCCCCTCCTGTGATGGCACTCAAGATAGGGAAAGAGCCTCCTTCTCCCCCTGACATCAACAGCACTTAAGATCGGCAACACGGTGCTCAGCCCAAAGCTACCCCTCTGACGCAGCTTCCTGTTTCCGCCCAGGAAGTTCAAGTCAGAGGGAAGCTTTGGACTGAGCACCGCGTTGCCGATCTAAAGTGCTGTTGATGCCGGGAGAGAAGGAAGCCCATTGCCAATCTTGAGTGTCATCACGGGGGAGGGGATGTTGCCGATCTTGTTGCCAAAATTGGAAAGAAAGGTGAGAGGAAGGGAGAGATCCTGTGGTGGATAGAGAGATTGAGAGAAAGGGGCAGATGGAAGTGGGGGAAAAGAGAGAAGGGGCAAAAGAACATAAGAATTGCCACTGCTGGGTCAGACCAGTGGTCCATCATGCCCAGCAGCCGGCTCACGTGGTGGCCCTCTGGTCAAAGACCAGCACCCCAACTAAGACTAGCCCTACAGCGCATGTTCTTTTTCAGCAGGAACTTGCCTAACTTTGTCTTGAATCCTTAGAGGGTGTTTTCCCTTATAACAGCCTCTGGAAGAGCGTTCCAGCTTTCTACCAGTCTCTGAGTGAAGAAGAACTTCCTTTACGTTTGTACGGAATCTATCCCCTTTCAACTTTAGAGAAAGATGGAAGTGGGGAGAAGGGGGAGAGAGAAAAGGGCAGATGATGGAAGTGGGGAGAAGGGATAGCAAATGTTAAATGGAAGTGGAGAAAGAGAACACATACTGGATAGAAGGAGGGATAAAGAAAAGGAACATATGTTGGATGGGGGAAGAAGATAGAGTAAGTGAGATAGTGGATGTGTGAAGGAAAGGGGTGGCAAGCTGTGGGTAAACATAGTGAAAACAGGGAAACTGAGGACTGCATAGTAAGAAAGAATTTAATTTAGATGGAGGCAGAAAATAAAGAAGGAAGACCAGAGAAGAAAAGGAAAGGGAAGAGAGAGAGATGCCAGAGAATGGGGAAGGAGACAGAGATATCAAATCTGAGTGGAGGAAATGAGAAGAGAGAGATGCTAAAACTACAGGGGGAGGGAAAGAGAGATGAAAGGAGAAAGATGCCAGACCATGAGGGAACAGAGGGAAGATGATGGATGCCAGACCAAAATGGGGGGGGGGGGGTCTAGAGTACAGATGGCAGAGGGAGACAGACAGTTTCTGGAAGGGTCAGACAGTGGATGGAATGGGCAGATGCTGGATTGAAGAGACAGGGCAGATGATTGAAGGAAAAGAGTGAAAAGAAGATGAAAGCAAAAACCAGAGACAACAAAAGGTAGAAAAAATTATTTTATTTCTATTTTGTCATTAGAATATATCAGATTTGAAATATATATCCTGCTAGAGACATAACTGTGGACTGCAAAGCCCAGGCAGTGCTTCTTTAGCTTCCAGCTGGCTTAGGGTTCTCTCTGACCAGGGGGCACTCCCCTAACACTATTCCTGTCATGTGTGACTGCAGTATTCTGTTAGCAAGATATTTCTGTGTAGCATTCTGTAATAATTTGGCTTGTTCAGGGGAGGGGAGACAGGGGTTTTGTTGGTCCTTGCTCTATATGTTTGTATTTATAAAATGACAATTGTACAGAATATTGTTTCTTTTTATACTTTAATAAAATATGTTCAATATAAAATCATAACTGAGGCTTGTGCGGATGGAATCAGATGGTTTGCAGGGACTGAGCTCGCAGAGACGGGGCGGAAATTGGTTTTTTAAATTTCAGTCTTAGTAGTTTGTTGGTCCACAAAAAATTATTTTATTTCTGCTGGTCCACGGGTGTACAGTCCTTCATGAGGACAGAAATGTTTCTTTTAAGTACTTTAGACCATTGTTTTAGAACAAACTTTCATTCCCTTCCCCCACACAGTACCTTACTGACTTATGCTCCTTTTACAAAGCTGGGTTAGGGCTTTAACGTGCAGAATAGGGAGTGCTAAATTGCCCCGTGCGCTAGACTTTAACACCAGCATTGAGCTGGCGTTAGTTCTAGAAGAATAGCGTGGGTTTAGCGTGTGGTAATTTCCTGCGTGTGCTAAAAAGGCTAGTGCACCTTAGTAAAAGGAGCCCATAGTCTAAGGCAGGGGTGCCCACACTTTTTGGGCTTGCGAGCTACTTTTAAAATGACCTACCAACAATAATTTAAAATTTCTTTATTGATTTTCAATACTTTAATAATGCAATACAACAAATGTAACATATAATGATACAATAAAATCACTTTCAACTTACACATATTCATAATCAACCATTTTCTCCCACCCCCACCCACCCAATGATTAATCAATCAAGCACAAAAACATGGATTATCACAAAAACCCTTACCCTTTTCTAATTGATATCTTCCCATCTATTCACCCACCCTCAAATGTAAATACCCCAAAACAAAATTAAGACATAAATAACCTCCCCTTCCCCACCCTTCCCTGGATATGCACCAAAATAAACAAAAACTGACTCACAATCAGAAACATATTATAATCAGGCAACATATGATGTTAATGGGCCCCATATCTGTTTAAATATATTACCATGCCCCAAACTGTCAGTGTTCATCCTTTCAAATCTATAACTGGAGCAAAGACTTGTCCACCAGAAAGGAAAATTTAAACGCTCATAGTTCTTCCAGTTTCGGGTTACCATATAGATGGCTATCCCAGTTATTATAAAGAAGAGACAGCTTTTATATTGATCCAAAGGGGGCTTAACATGTAATATAGTACCACAAATGATCGCCTCATATGTTAGTGGAATTGATGATTCTATAATGTTATTAATTCTACCCCATATTGACCTCCAAAAGTTAAGTATCAAATGACAATAGAATAACAGATGATCCAGTGTCCCAATGTCTACATGACAGTGCCAGCATTTATTAGATTTAGAACTATCTAACTTATGCAACCTAACAGGGGTCCAAAAACATCTATGCTGTTTTTGAAAGATTGCTGAATTTCTGTAGGTTCCTGAAGGATGTTATCCGAAACTGAGTTCAGTTGAACCTTTGCTGAGTCCTCTTTCAAGCAGCTGTTATTTCTATGTGTCCTGGATTTTGTCCTGAAACATGTCTGGGAGCGGTGTGGGTCTTTTGAGCCCTTCTTGAGATAAGTTTTGGTCTCCCTATACTTTTCGGGACTGTGCAGTCACTTTTGTGTTTTATATACTATGCTAGCGCAGCATTTACAGGTTATGATTTACACTGTTTTAATTTTGACAGTTTATTAAGTTGTGCACTAATTTATATCTCAAACGGAAAACGCGATGATAGTGAGGTTGTGGTAACACACGGATTGCAGTATTGAACGTTCACCCATTCATTTGATTACACAATCCTACACTGAGTTCTTCCCACCATTTAAATTTAAACATTATTCATCAGTTCCTGTTGGTGCTGCACTGCGTAGTAGATTCTACACTTGTGTTATAAAACTCATTTTTTCTTTGCTCTTACATCTGTTCTATACAAACTCAGGTTTTGTTAAACACTTAGCAGGTATGGTTTAAATTCCTCTGCAGCTTCGTTCTATCTCCTCGGAGAAGCTTACATTTTTTAACGCATATCACTTTTTAAAACACTCTAGCCAACCTGGACTTGCAGAATAGGGTTTCAAGTTGAATGAGTTATAAAATAATACTATATGGTATTATAGTCAGCACTTTTATGCTTGTCATAGAATCTGAAGGAATTTAGAGAAAAACTAATGCACTTAACAGGATTTGTGGGATATTTGAAAACAAATAGCACTGGACATCTGAATGAAATTTATGAGAGGTCAATGTTTTGTAGATTTGACTAAAAAATAAGAGATGGATAGATCTGGATTACCATAGTAACAGGATAATAAATAGCCAGGGATGTCACCCCTGAAATTAAGCAGATAACTTTACAGCAGGGGTGCCCACACTTTTTGGGCTTGCGAGCTACCTTTAAAATGACCAAGTCAAAATGATCTACCAAAAATAAAATTTAAAAAAACACAAAGCACTCTGTACGCAGAGAAAATGCTAATTATCATTTATATTCCACAGGTTTTCAAAGAGGTCAAGGCAGCTGACTTTATGCAATGTCACCTCAGTAACAACTATACAAAAAATAGACTAATATACCCCCTTCCCTTTTTACTAAACTGCAATATCATTTTTTTGCGCAGGGAGCTGTGATGAATACCCAGTGCTGCTCTCGATGCTCATAGGCTCCCTGTGCTAAAAACTGCTATTGCAGTTTAGTAAAAGGGGGCCATAGTGCAAAATATAGACAGCAGATAAAAATTCTCAAAACGGACACATTTTGAACACAAAATTGAAAATAAAATCATTTTTCCTACCTTTGTTGTCTAGTGATTTCATGAGTCTCTGGTTGCAATTTCTTCTTCTGACTGTGCATCCAAAATTTCTTCCCTTCTTTCAGCCTCCTGTATGCTTCCTCTCCTCCAGACCTCATTCCCTCCCCCAACTTTTTCTTCCTCTCTCCCTGCCCTCCTCCCCTTTCTTTCTTTCTCTCCATCTTTCTTTCTGTCTCCCTGCCCCATTCTTTCTTTCTCCCTGACCCCCTTTCTTTCTGTCTCCCTGTCTTTCTCTCTCCATGCCCCCTTTCTTTCTGTCTCTCTGTCTGTCTTTCTGTCTCCCTGCCCTCCCCCAAGCCACCGCCGCCACAATCAGGCAACAGGCCACCACCACCACAGCCATCAGCAAATAGGCCGCCGCTGTAAAGAGGACACTGAAGCGCCGGGCCCACCAACCTTCCCCACCCAATGTCAATTCTAACATCGGAGAGGAAATTCCGTGCCAGACAGGCAGCAATTGGCTGGCCCGGAAGTTCCTCTTTGACGTCAGAATTGACATTGAGTGAGGAACGTTGGTCAGCCCTGCGCTTCAGCATACTCTTTACAGGGTCGGGAATCAGATAGAATGGAAAGCGACATGAGTCAATCATGGAGCCTAGGATGGGCTCCGCGATCTACTGGTCGATCGTGATCAACCTTTTGGGCACCCCTGGTCTAAGGCTTCTGGGCTGCAGTCCATTTCATTACCCTCAGAGATATCTCCCTCTACTTCCATAAGGGACTCCTCACTCTCTGAAGCTGGATACAAGCTATCCTCTGGAGCAGCATTGGGCCAGCCCTGCTCATGGAGCTTTTCCCTTCCAATTAGCCTCTGTTTAAGAAGCAGAGTTTTGTCAGTATAGAAGTGCTGTGGAACAGGGGGATTTTTAGCAGAAGGCAATAAGACAGAGCTCCTAGCCTTAAGTTCCCTGCTCTATGAGGAATGTCCTTCCCTCCAGGTTTCTGAGTGCTTGAGGGTGTTCTCAGCTGGCATTGATTTATTCTGCTGTATAACTTTCACTCCTGCTCTAGCCACGTTCTGCCTGTCAGATCTACCCTTTTTCTTAACCCTTACTATATCAGATTGCCTGACCAGAGGTATAGTTAGAGAATTAACAAATGATTTAGAAAAGGGATTATAGTGACTTGGAACAGGTATTCTGTTCTTCTTTGCCACCACTTCTCTGTTCTGCCCTGCCTGTCTGATCTTAGCACTGGGAACATGATTAATGGGCAGCTTCCTTGGCTTAGGAATAGGCACATTTCCTTTAGTGGCAGGGTTTAAAACAGGTTTTGAACCAGTGACAGGGGCTACCCTGTCACAATATCTATATATATATCTATATATATCTATATATCTATATATATATATATATATATATATATATATATATAGTGACAGGGAAGGTCTTGTCACTGGCTAGAACCGGTTATATGATACTACTTTACTTATAAATTTATTTTTTTCAGTCAGGGCTCCATCACTTTGGAATGCAGTGTCCCAAGACCTCTGGCAAGAGTCTTCCCTGGCAAGATTCAAATCTCAACTAAAAACATTCCTATTCAAGGAAGCATTCAATATGTGAGACTTAATTCTTCATAAGAGGAAGAACAACAATTTTCCTACTGACTGTGTATTCCCCTTACCCCCTTCCCATTATTATTATTTTTTTTTAACTAAATGTAATGTTGTATTACCCTTTCACTCTCCCTAATGGGTCATGTTGGTTATGTAATGTTTCTACCCCTTTTTAAAATTTTTACAAAAATTAAAAAAGGTTTTAATTAATTTATATATATATATATATATATATATATATATATAGTTTCTCTTATTGTAAACCATTTATGGCCACTTTTACAAATCTGCACTAGCAGCTACAGCATGGCAACAGCCCCAAAGCCTTTTAAATCTCTATGGGCGTGCAGCTGCTAGCACGGCTTTGTAAAAGAGGCCGTTAGATATCTTTGATTGACGGTATATCAAGAAACTAATAAACTTGAAACTTATGGAAAGTATATTAAAGCAACGTGGTACCAATTTATCTTTTCCTTGGACTGAGTTCAGTAAGGTAAAGTCAGCCCCAGTAGGAACCATAAAATGAGGAGGCCAAGATGCAGGTAGGACTGCTAAGCAGGTCACACCATGCTGCAAGCAGGGAAATAGTTTAGATAAGCCTACAGTTTTCACATGGTCAAGTGAAGAACAGCCTACACTTGTTGCTAGTTTCCACAAGCCTAGCAATGAAAAGCAAAGAGGTGGAACAGAGAGCAACAGCACTGAGAAGATACAGGAAATGAAGCCAAAAGCCCAGCCACACTTGGAGAGGAGAAGCAGAGCCCCCCAAAGAAACCAGGTCATACAGCTACAAGATTTTGTATTTGAAGTCCCTGAAATGAAATGCAGGAAGAGGTTCGCATGGAAAACAAGGCCATAGTCAAGAGATTAAATGAATGTTTTATATTTGTCTTCAATGAGGAAGATAAGGGGCAGATACAAGTACCAGAAATGGTAGTCAATGCTGATGAACCAGAGAAACTGAAACAGATCTCTGAAACACTGGAAGATATAATGGGTCAGTTTCAGAAACTAAATATTAGCAACGTGCCTGGACTGGATGAACATGCAGAGCCATTGTTAGTCATTTGTCTTAAAAATCCACATTGTACTGGAAGACTGGAGGGTGACCAACATGACGCCAATTTTTTAAAAAGGTTCCAGAGATGATCTGAAAAATTATAGACTGATTAGTCTGATGTTGGTGCCAGGCAAATTGGTAGACACCATTATAAAGAACAAAATGACAGAACTTGTACATAAGCATGGATTAAAGAGAGAAAGCCAGCATGAATTTAGTCAAGAGAAATCTTGCCTCACTAATCTATTACATTTCTTTGATGGAGTGAATGAACATGTGGATAAAAGTATGCCAGTTGATATTATGCATTTAGTTTTTCAAAAGGCATGTTCATTTTTTAACCTAATTTACCTCATTTTTGTAAACAGGTCCCTTCAGTTTTACAGCAATGGGAGAAAATCTTTAGATTATAAGCCCTCTTGGTACAGGGCAAGTTTCATTTCATTTTATTAAAAATGAATAAATCACTCTATTCTAAAGTGATATACAGTACCATCAATGTCCTCCTTCAGCTACAAATACAGATGCGTGTTTAATGAACAATATTAAAAATTCTACTATAGAATTTTAAAAAAACTTTATTTAGTTTTTAATGCCAACAAAAAGTGCAATACAATTTACATACAAATAATAATAATCAAAGCACTTAAAAACAATCAGAATCTATACAAAAGATAAAAATTCCCTCCCCATCATTACCATCAGGAATAATACCAAAACAAAAGATATACCCCCTCCTGCTCCCAACTCCCTGGATATATGGGTGCAATACAATGGAAAATAAAGAAAGATAAAGGGCAACTATAACAAATCTACAAAAGATATCAATGGACCCAAAACCAATTTGAATATCTTATTATGCCCCAGCAAGTCAGCATCCATTTTCTCATACTTATTAGTTAAGCATAACCTCGCCCACCAGAAAGGAAAACTAAGGCGATCCCAATTTTTCCATTTGTGAGTAATCATTTGCATGGCTATCCCGGTCATAATTAGGAAAAGCCGGCATTTATAGTGGTCTATGGGGGGCTTAATATGCAATAATGTTCCACATATAAATACCTCATACGTCAATACAATTGATGCCTCCAGTATGGTATTAATCTGTCCCCATATTAACTTCCAAAAGTTAAGTATCAAAGGCCAATAGAACAGCAGATGATCCAGTGTCCCTACATCAAGATGACAGTGCCAGCATCTATTATATTTAGAACTGTCTAATTTTTGTAAACGAACAGAGGTCCAGAAACTTCTATGTAACAAAAAAACATGTTTGTCTCATAGATGCTGATGCTGTACATCTCATTCTCCCAGTCCAAATTCGTGGCCTTTGAGATGCAGGAATATGCTGCTTTATCTCAATGCTCCAAATGTCTCTAAGACAAGATTTTGGCTTTTTATTCAAGAATTCAGATATTAATTTATACCACCAGGTGGCCTGATGTCCTAGCAAATCTACTATAGAATTTTTTAACATTTTGGTGATGGTGTGGCTCTACATAATTTTCATAGGACAAAATTGATGCATTTTTAAATTTCAGGGTGTCTCTGTTCTTAGACTAAGCTGAAGGCCTCAGTTTTCATAGATATATAAAAACATGACAGCAGTTAAAGTCCTAATGGCCCATCCAGTCTGCCCTTCCTCAACATCCATTATCATCTCTTCTCTTCTCCATATGAGATCCCACATGCCTGCTCCATGCTATCTTGAATTCAGATACAGTCTTCATCTCCACCACTTCCACTGGGAGGCCATTTCTACCACCTTTTGTATAAAGAAGCATTTTCTTAAATTACTCCTAAAGACTATCATCACTTAGCTTCATCTTATGCCCTCTACATCTGGTATCCTACCCTATGGTGTTTTGTTTTTAAAGAGACAAAGGGCAGTTCCTGAATTATCACCATGACTGCTTGGCTAGCTGGTGGGAAAAAAAGAATCTTATCGAGTATTTTCCCATTCTGTAAATATAAAAATTGTCCCACCAAGCCTGTGTTCTCCCTTTTTTGTATTTGTTTTATTATTATTATTATTCTTTATTTATTCATTTCTTACAATTTAAATAACAAACATGCAGGAAAATTCATTTCAACAATAACATAAATATTCATCAAAAATAAAGTACCGGTTAAACAAGTTCTTCTTGTCGGTCTTCACGAGCGAAGACACATCCAATGTACCAGAACCCGAGGAGACCATAAGTGGGGATCAAGATGAAAAGATGGAGCGAATAGAGGTGAGCCATGAGGACGTCCTCCGACAGATAGATATATTGAGAAGCGACAAATCACCGGGCCCAGACGAAATCCACCCACAGGTGCTAAAAGAACTGAGAAGGGAAATAGCGGAAACACTCCGGCAAATATGTAACCTATCCTTGAAAACTGGGGAGATCCCGGAGGACTGGAAAATAGCAAATGTCACGCCTATCTTTAAGAAGGGATCGAGAGGTGACCCGGGAAACTACAGGCCAGTGAGCTTGACTTCGGTTCCGGGAAAGATGATGGAAGCACTGATCAAGGACAGCATCTGCGAGTACATAGAAAAGAATGGCCAGCTGAGGGCGAGCCAGCATGGCTTCTGCAAGGGAAGGTCATCCCTTACGAACTTACTACACTTCTTTGAGGGAATAAACAGCCAGATGGACAAAGGGGAATCCATGGACATCATTTACCTCAACTTCCAAAAAGCCTTCGACAAGGTACCCCACAAACGGCTGCTTAAGAAGCTGTGTAACCACGGGGTGGAGGGGGATGCACACCGATGGATTAAACACTGGTTGGCGGGCAGAAAACAGAGGGTTGGAGTAAAAGGCCAATACTCAGACTGGCAATGGGTCACAAGCGGAGTTCCGCAGGGGTTGGTGTTGGGACCGCTCTTGTTCAACATATTTATAAACGATCTGGAGACGGGGACGAAATGTGAGGTTATCAAATTTGCGGATGACACCAAGCTCTGCAGCAGGGTTAGTACCAAGGAAGACTGTGAAGACCTGCAAAGAGACCTAACGAAGCTGGAAGAATGGGCAAAAAAGTGGCAGATGTGTTTTAATATAGAAAAATGCAAGGTCATGCATGTTGGGAAAAAGAACCTGATGTTCAGCTATGCAATGGGGGGATCATTGCTAGGGGTAAGCAACCTCGAAAGAGACCTGGGTGTGCTGGTGGATACAACAATGAAAGCATCAGCACAATGTGCGACAGCTTCAAAGAAAGCCAACAGAATGCTGGGTATTATCAAGAAGGGTATCACGACCAGGACAAAGGAAGTCATCATGCCGCTGTATCGTGCTATGGTACGCCCGCATCTGGAGTACTGTGTCCAGTATTGGTTGCCGTACCTCAAGAAGGACATGGCAATACTTGAGGGGGTCCAGAGAAGAGCGACAAAAATGGTAAGAGGTATGGAAAACTTGTCATATGCCGACAGGCTGGAAAAGCTGGGGATGTTCTCCCTGGAAAAGCGGAGACTTAGAGGAGACATGATAGAAACTTTTAAGATCCTGAAGGGCATAGATAAGGTAGATAGGGATAGATTCTTCAGACTGTGGGGAACAACAAGTACAAGGGGGCACTCGGAGAAACTGAAGGGGGACAGATTTAGAACCAATGCCAGGAAGTTCTTCTTCACCCAGAGAGTGGTGGACACATGGAACGCACTCCCGGAAGCTGTGATTGAACAGAACACAATACAGGGATTCAAAGTGGGTTTAGATAAATTCCTGAAGGAGAAGGGGATTGAGGGGTACAGATAGAAGTAGAGATAGGTTATAGGATGAGCTCAGGGACCACTGACAGGTCATGGACCTGATGGGCCGCCGCGGGTGCGGACTGCTGGGCACGATGGACCTCTGGTCTGCCCCAGCGGAGGCAACTTCTTATGTTCTTATGTTCTAATGATCTAGTCCACATCATTCAGACCACCAGTGCTGCCACTAGGAAACTAAATAACTAAACTAGATATTTAACATGTGGCAGGCAAATAAACATGTGGCACACTTTTTAAATGTCAAATAAACATCCTCTCAGTCTTGTAAAGGTAAATTAAGAAATTACCTGTTGGTCTATCCTTAAGAAAGTCTTCCAACTGGACTGGGTCCAGAAACACATATGAAAAAAAGGCATTTAAAGGGAAATTTTAGAAAAAAGGTTGCACCCACCACTAGAACTTTAGGTTTGAGCAGTAGGAATTGCTTCCTCTTTAATTGAGTGTGCTTAGATACATCAGGAAGATACGGCGGTGGTGATACATGTGGGGACAAACAACGTGAGCAAAAGGAACTACAACAGGGAAGTACTGAAGGACCAGTTCTGGATGCTAGGAAGGAAGCTGAAGACCAGAACGCAGAGGGTAGCATTATCAGAGATCCTGCCGGTACCCAGGGCTGACGAGAAGAGGCAGATGGAGCTGCAAGCAGTAAACACGTGGACGCGGTGCTGGTGTGAGGAAGAATGATTCTACTTCATGCACAACTGGATGACGTTCTGGGGAAAGAGCAAGCTATTCAGGAAGGATGGACTCCACCTCAGCGGAGATGGAATGAGGTTACTTGCAGGCAACATCAAGAGAGAAATTGAGAAATTTTTAAACTAGGAAGAAGGGGAAAGCCCATAATCGACCGAGAGTCGATGGTTCGGGAACTGGTATACCCAGAGGATACCATGCAGAAAGACAGCAGGGAAGACACACTGGATCATAGGCAAGACAGAAATCCTGACGGATTGAAAGGGACACAAGAGGGAAGGAAATGCAAGAAAGTAGCAGGCTGCAAACTTAAGTGTATGTACACGAACACAAGGAACTTAAATGTAACCAGGGTTAAAAGTTTAAAAGTTACCCGAGATTTTAAAGGTTTTAAAGCAAAGAAATTCTGGAATGTAAGACCTGTGGGATTTTTTTCTATTTTGAGAAGTTTGGTTTGTGTATTTTTTATATTGCTGCAATTTTGGTATTCTGTTGCTGATCTCCTACATAGGTTTGCTGTCCTAGTGCAGAGATCAGCATCAGCTGCTTGAACATTCTGACAGATTTGACAGTTGGGAGGGTGACTTGGATCTGTATGGAGGTAGTTTGGTTTCTGTGCCTTGTGAGAAGATAATTATAGCTGGTTTTATTTAATTTTGAATAGGAATAGGTTTTGGTCGAAGTTGAGGTTTGATATATAGATTCTGGTATTTTTCCAAGTGTGAAAATATTTTTTTCGAGCTGATGTGAAGAATTGTTTTATCTGTAAAACTGTTTGATGCTGGAAATTTATCTGTGAGATTACTGTGAAATGTTGTAAGAGAAATATTGGTGAAGCAAAGTTGTGAAACTGCTATTGAAACCAGATTTTTGTAGAAATTCTCAATCCCTGTGTAACAAATCTGTGGTGCTGATTTCTGGAGAAAGTTTCAATCTGATATCCTGTGAGAATCTTCTGGGCAATGATTGAGAGATTCTCTGAGTAACAAATCTGTGGTGCTGATTTTTGGAGAAGATTTTATGAGACGTCCTGTAACAGATTCCTGTGAAATGTTGTGTGAGAATATTGGTGAAGAAAAGTTGTGAACTGCTTTAGAAACCTTTTTCTGGGAATTTTTGCTGTAAAGTTTATTGAGAATTTGATTTTTTTGTGATTTGATTTTTTGTGATTTTTGTGATTTGATTTTTTTGTGATTTGAGATATAGGAAATTCTGGGGAGAGAAAAAGTTTAGGGAACATCAACAAGGGATCCAAGAGAAAAAAGAACAAGGAACCTGCATGGCTCACTGAAGCGATGAAGGAAGCAATCAGAGACAAGAAGACTTCGTTTAAGGAATGGAAAGGTCGAAAACAGACAAAAACTGGAAAAAGCACAAACAGAATCAAAGCAGGTGCCATAAGGCAGTAAGAGGGACCAAAAGAGACTATGAGGAAAAAATAGCCAAGGAGGCAAAAAACTTCAAGCCGTTCTTTTGCTATATTAAGGGGAAATGACGTGCAAACGAAGGAGTGGTGCCGTTGGATGACCATGGAATAAAGGGAGTGCAAAACGATGACAAAGCCATTGCCAACAAACTGAACACATTTTTTGTGTCTGTGTTTACTGAAGAGGATATTTACAACAGACTATACACGGGAAATGAAGATGAGAAACTGACAGGGTTGATTATCAGTCTAGAAGTGGTAAGTAGGCAGATTGCTAGGCTTAAAAATGATAAATCCCTGAGACTGGATGACATCCATCTGAGGGTAATCAAGGAACTGAAAGGGGTTATAGCTGAACTGCTTCAACTAATACCCAATCTGTCAATCAAATCAGGAAGGATTCCAGAAGACTGGAAGGTGTCAAATGTTATGCCGAACTTCAAGAAAGGTTCAAGGAGGTGTTCCAGAAAACTACAGACCGGTAAATCTGACCTCAGTACTGGGAAAGATGGTATAGGCGCTGATAAAGTACCGCATCATTGAGTACCTTGATGGACACAATCTGATGAGGACCAGCCAGCATGGCTTCAGCAAAGGAAGATCTTGTTTGACAAATTGCTGCGCTTCTTCGAGGGAGTAAACAGGCAGATAGACAAGGGAGACCCAGTTGATATTGTATATCTGGATTTTCAGAAGGCATTCGACAAGGTTCCGCATGAACGACTACTTAAAAAAATTGTGAGCCATGGAATCGAGGCTGAAATACTCACGTGGATTAAAAACTGGCTGGCGGATAGGAAATAGAGAGTGGGAGTAAATGGAAAATACTCGGACTGGAAAAGCATCACCAGTGGAATGCCACAGGGTTCAGTGCTTGGGCCCATGCTCTTCAACATATTTATAAATGAGCTGGAAATTGGCAAGTCGAGTGAGGTGATTTAATTTGAAGACTATACTAAGTTATTCAAAGTAGTGAAGATGCAGGAGTATTGCAAAGATCTGCAGCGTGACATAAACACACTCAAGAAATGGTCCACAACATGGCAAAAGAGGTTCAGCGTGGATAAGTGTAAGGTAATGCATGTCGGTACCAAAAATCTTATACACGAATACAGGATGTCTGGGGCAGTACTTGGAGAGACCCCCCCAGGAAAGAGACTTGGGAATACTGGTTGAAAGTCGATGAAGCCATCCACACAATGTGCAGCAGCGGCAAAAAGAACAAACAGAATGCTAGGAATGATTAAGAAAGGGATCACAAACAGATCAGAGAAGGTTATCATGCTGCTGTACTGTGCCATGGTACGCCCTCACCTGGAATACTGCATCCAGCACTTGTTGCCATACATGAAGGACAGACTCGAAAGGGTCCAGAGAAGAGTAACTAAAATGATTAAGGGGCTGGAGAAATTAGAGAAACTGGGCTGCGAGAGATTAGAGAAACTGGGCCTCTTCTCCCTTGAAAAGAGGAGACAGAGGGGACATGATCGAAACATTCAAGGTACTGAAGGGAATAGACTTAGTAGATAAAGACAGGTTGTTCACCCTCTCCAAGGCAGGGAGAATGAGAGGGCACTCTCTAAAGAGTGGTGGAAAACTGGAACACTCTTCTAGAGGCTGTTATCGGGGAAAACACCCTCCAGGGATTCAAAAAAAAGTTAGAGAAGTCCCTGCTGAACCAGAATGTACGCAGGTAGGACTGGTCTCAGTTATGGCACTGATCTTTGACCTAGGGGCCACCGCGGGAGTGGACTGCTTGGCACGATGGACCACTGGTCTGACCCAGCAGCAGCAATTCTTATGTTCTTATGTAGGAAAAATAGAAACTTGGCCTCAAAACAGAACTTTTTTCTTCATGAAAGAGAACTTTAAAATAGCTTGCTTCTCCAGTTATGATTTGAACACTACCAACAGAGTAGCACGTTTTGTTATTGTGTCCTTAGATGATTCAAGAAATTGAGATAAATCCAAACTATCTGGTGAAACTAGTTCATCTATTTCCCCCTCATCTACCAACTCCCTAGAAGCCCTCGGAATGTAGTAGAGATTATTAGGCTCAAAGGTATCCTCATTAGTATATTGTAATCTCTCCCATAAATACATTCTTTTTTTATTATTTGTTTATAAGATTTAAAAATTATATTCCAAGCATAACATCTTGTACAGAAAGTGTTATCCAAACATAAAGTACACTTCAAAATCCCAGAAGTAACTATTTAACTGGAACACCCTCAAGTCCTCAAAAAATAATATGGATCCAAGATTATGAAAAAGATTAATTAGTTATGAACATAATCAATTCTAAGTATACTAGTAATCTGCTAAACAAAGAGCTACTTTACTAATTGGATGCAGTTGTTGATATTGTTCCAACATTCTCAAAGATGCTTTGAGTAGAGAAAACTTACTAACTGTTTCAGATCTACAAAGACATATTTAATTGAATGCTATCTAATAACACACTTGCAAGGATATCTGAAGAAAAATGTACCCCCTAGCTGAGTCACCTCAGGCTTCAACATCAAAAATTATCTACTTCTTTTCTGAGTCTCCCTCAAGACATCAGGAAATATTTGAATATAGCACTCAAGGAAGCATCTAGATCTATTCTTGAAGAAAAGTTAAAGGATCCAATCCTTATCTGGAGCCAAAGCTACAGTCAATAAGAGAGTGGCTGGAGTAGCCACTTCACTTTCAGATTGTTCCAATAAAGTGGAAACGTCCAAAGGACCTTCCTGAAGGTTACCGTCATCTTTTTTATTTTGTGGAACTTTAGATTTAATAGGCAAGTAATAAGCCTGCGTAAATAGAGGCAGTGAATGTTCTAGGATCTTCAAAACTTCCAAAAAATAATGTTTTATCATAGCTTGAGGGGAAATTGAGGAAATCCTAGGAAAATTATCATAAATTATTTATTCGACTATTGTTCTCAAGGGCTTCCAATTTTCTCCTCATCATTAAATTATCTCTTACAAGTAAATCCTGATTGTTTTTAACACTTTTCAAGTCTTTTTCCTTCTTTTGTATATCAGATTTTATTAAAATCATATCTTCACTGAGAGAATTAATTTCTTCTTTATGATTATCCAATTCTTTATTCAAATATTCAATTTGAGGAGTAAAAGAGTTCCCCAAATTCACCACCAGATCCCAAAGGGCTTCAAGGGTGACTTGTGGAGATTTAACAGGAACAAAGGAAAATGCAGGTGTGCTTAGACATTGTTCTTTCATCAGTTTTATCTCCTTAGTAGAGCCTTGATCCTCCATAGCTCCAGATATCTCCAGATATTTGTTCAGATATCCTCCATAGATCCAGATATCCCAGCCATGGGTTCATTCGGGAGGAATACCTCACTCCCAGATATTTCTACTGGCAAGCACTCCAGAACACTGGCCTCTTGAGATGAGAGCTCCTCCTCTTCAGGTGTGCTTTCATCTTGTGGAAAGCTGGCTCCCAATGGCAATGGCTGTAGAGGTGGTGTCCTGATGTCGGGGCTCAGAGCAACATCTAGCCGGTACACGCAGTGGGCAAATCCCCAAAGTTTCTTGCTCTTGTTGGAAGCGTCTGAAGAAATCATCTATAGTAGGAAGGGGAACCTACAAGCATCGGGAGGCACCACTAACGCGTTTTCCCCTTCTCTTCGGCATTCCGAAGGAGAAACCGAAGAGGTAATAAGACGCGTCTGCATCAGCAGTCAAATAGAAGCAGCCATCTTAGAACTCTCCCACAAATACATTTTTAACAGCTCCAATGGAGATAGGTAGTGTGTGACAAGGAAATTAATAAACGAAGATTCTTAGCTCTCATATAATTCTCCATTTTTTCTATTTTAGCATGAAGAAATATACTATCTTTAATATTAGATGTAGCAGTGCTCCGTAAACCACCCATAGATTTATCTTATTTCTCTAACTTATTTCCTAGCTCTGCTATTTAACTTTCATGCTCATTCATTTTTACAGTTGTGTCTGAGGAAATTGGCACAATTTCAAAACTAGTTTGTAGTGAAGACTAAATTCTATTGACAGTTAACCAAGTGATGGCTTTATATTTAGGGAGAACATTAAGGTTTGGTTCCATAACCATTTGAATAGGAGTCAAACCTTCTGTTCCCAACACTCCACCAGCAGCATTAAAATTTACATTGGGGCAGGCAGCCCCCACAGCAACCCAGCATCCAGTGCTTCCAGGTGGGGTCCTTTGGGGCCTCATAAAATGATCAGGGAGCCATGAAAGGGATACCAGCCAGCAGCACTAACCTTTTTTTAATTTCTATCCTATCAATAATTGCATTTCCAGCACCTTATCATATGTATGAAATTAAAGCCAAATTCTATAAGCAGCGCCTAAAAGTTAGGCGTCTAATTAGGCGCCGTTCAGCGCGATTCAAGCACAATTGGGTGCTGTTTAGTGAATCACGCTGAGCAGCATCTATTTTAGAGGCGCCAAGTAAATAGGCCAGCTCTAGACACACTTAAAAGTTAGGCACCTAGTTGAGCGCTTAAGCACGCATAAGAGCAGCGATTCTAAAACAAGGCGCCTAACGGGTAGCCACGCCCATGCCTAACATGCATAGTGCCTAATTTTTTGAAGGGCGCCTAAATTTTTATAGGCGTCTTGTTACAGAATCGCTTTTTCTTGATAGGCGCCTATGTTTCAATCAGAGCTGATTAAAAAGCTTAATTGAACTTGTTATTCAATTTAGATAGGCGTCTAACTTTAGGCGCTGCTTATAGAATTTGGGCTTAAATGTCTTTGTCTGTTAGTTTGTACTTGACACCCCATATTTAAGTAAATTATTATTATTATGTGCACAGCTTAGATATGTTAAGTGATATATAAAATTTTAATTAAACTTGAAACTGAATTACACTTTTTGGAGATCTACATCGTTCCCTAATTTCAGGAACAGAGACCATAATAGAGACCCTTTGTTTATTTGTATCCCATGTTTTCCATGATATCACCCACCAGTTTGGTTGGAGATCTCTCCCTCTGAACACGGAATACAGTCATAGCAGCAGACCGGCTCTCCTGTTTTGGTTAATTTCCTGTAACCAGGATGGCAGCTTGGATTACATCTGAACTGTGGAGGTGTCTGAGGATTGAGAAAACTTGATATATAACTTCATTTAATACTGGACAGTTGTTTCTGAAATGTAATGTTCCTTTTATTTATTTTTAAATTGTCATCATGTGTAACAGCATATTTAATGCTTAGGAAGATACTTTTAAAAATACCCAAAAAGTGTTGATTCTTGTCAGTGCATAGACAGATTAGACCAACCTCAGATCAGATGGGACCACTTTCATGGATATAAATTTATAAAAACTAATTAAGTTATATAATAATATTTAGAGCTCACTAATCTAAAGATAGGTTACAGTAATCAATAATTGAATATTCATAATACATCACATTAAAAACAAAAACGGTGAAATGAAAAAAAACTGTTAAAAAGGCAGAACAGCCAACAAATTTCAAAATAGATAAAAACAGCATCATGCCCCCTCACATCCCACTTACTTCCTGAAAAAGAACACCTTCTTCTTTCTGAGTGGGGGAGTGGCCAAGTGGTTCAAGAAGCTTCCTAAGCACCCGGAGGTTGTGAGTTCAATTCTCACAGCAGCTCCTTTTGGCTCTGGGAAAGTTGTTTAATATTTTGGGCTCCTTTTACTAAGGTGCCCTAGCGGTTTTAGCGCACACACAAAATTACCGTGCGTTATAGTACACACTAGCAAAATTATTACCGCCTGCTTAAAAGGAGACAGTAGTGGCTAGCGTATGTGGCAATTTAGCATGTGCTATTCCGTGCTCTAAGGCCCTAGTGCAGCTTAGTAAAAGGAGGCCTTTGTCTTTTGGAACTTTGCCAGTTCTAGCAATTTTTAAAGACTCATTATTAAACTTTGATATAAACTATAAATAAAACATTTGTGACCAAAGGTTGGACTTGACATCTCCAGTGCCTCTTTTTGTTGATTTTGTTTTGCCTCAAGGCTTAGTACCTTCTTTCCCTTTCCCTATAATACTTTATTGTATCATGCATTTTTAAAGACTCATTATTAAACTTTGATATAAACTATAAATAAAACATTTGTGACCAAAGGTTGGACTTGACATCTCCAGTGCCTCTTTTTGTTGATTTTGTTTTGCCTCGAGGCTTAGTACCTTCTTTCCCTTTCCCTATAATACTCTATTGTATCATACTTTATTGTATCATGCATGAGCAGACCATCTGTAGATGATCTGCACATGATCAAGGGCAGCAACCTTTTTTTAAAAAAACTTTGTGAACCTGTGGTTTTAACCCACAGGTTAAAACCATGGGTTCGTAGTGTGGGGAAGGGCAAGAGAGATTCAGGACAGGCAGGAAGAAGAATGGGAGATTCAGGGTAGGCAGGGGAAGAATGGAAGATTCGGGGCAGGCAAGAGAACAAGAAATTCGGGGCAGGCAGGAGAAGAACAAGAGATTCGGGGCAGGCAGGAGAGAACAGGAGATCAGGGCTGGAGCAGAGAAGCAGGACAGAGAGCAGGGTGGCAGAGGGCAGGGAAGTTCGAAAGGACTTCAGCGACTGTTCCTCAGCAGTCACTTATTTTTGGATCAGCCAGCCCAGTCGGTGTTGCTTTTTATTTTAGTTAATCGCTTCCTGCCTATATTTGAATGCCGTTCCCCCTCATTTGCATGTGCGGATCGGAGGATGATCGGGACAGAGGCTAGTGAATCAGGTCACAGGGAAATATGGTCATAAAGAGGTTGCTATGTGGTCAGAAGTTCATCAGTAGGCTTTGTGAATCTAGCCCTTTGTAATCACAGAGAAAAAGCAATAGATGAAGCCCCATCCACTTTGTTTCTATTTCAAATGAGCCAGGAGTTTATTCCTAGTAAGTTGGCAGACATGCCTGTAACAGCTAATTAATCCCAATTGACTAATTACTATATGTACACACCTGGGATCAGCACTCCAATTTAAGTGATCTTTACAGAATCTGGAAACTAACGTTTTGCCCATAAAGCCAAAAAACACCATTCGTTTGACCATTTTAAGACAAGTTTCATGATACCTGTTTGGATCACCATCTTCAATCACTTAAATCTAACCTGAGTGAAAGAACTCTCCCAGATGATCGCCTTCTCATCAATGGTGAAATCCTGCCCTGGGGGAGCGTTGGGGTTATAATGTCCAACAACTTCATATTTCCATGTCCCATCAGCAAGAACAATCATATTCGAAATATCGTATCCAGTGGTGAGCTCTCCATTTTTATCCAGGTACATCTGTTCCCCCAGACCATTCTTAAAATGGAGGTTCCTCAGATAATGATGGAGCTAAGAAATGAGGGGTGCATTTTAAGTAGTGCCAGGTTAAACAGGTAATTTCAAGCATACATAAACATTTGTTTATAACTATAAGGAGAACTAATTTTAAATTAATTAATAATGGGGAGATATTATTTATTCCTCTGTGATATTGATTATAAAACTATTAAATAATCACAGCTCTTAAACTGATTAAAGAACTTTACACTGTTTTATGCATACAGCTACATATAATGTTATGTGAAATGCTCAGACCCTACACCCCGTGATTTTAGTGATAACACCAAACTGGGGTTCATGAGGGGACCATCATGGCTTTCACCGTCCCCATTACCAACCATACCAGACTACTCAAGTGAAGACATTTTATCTGACTTTAGCAAGAATCTTAAAGAAAATGATTCTACACAAACAACTTATCTGGATATGGTGGTGTTGTTAATTGTACTGAACCCCAGACGACTTTAAAACTGCCAATGCGAGTTCTTCTCTTTTATTCTTGTTGGCTTTATTTCTTTATAATAACTGTGTTGATGTCATCGTCCCCCCGACTCGAGTTTCACGTCTTCTTCAGGGAAGGACACTGGATTGGCTCTCCGAAATGAATGAACAGCACAAACAGGGCTAACTCCCTGTTAGCCCTGTTTGTGCTATTCATTCGTTTCGGAGAGCCAATCCAGTGTCCTTCCCTGAAGAAGACGCGAAACTCGAGTCGGGGGGGACAATGACATCAGCACAGTTATTATAAAGAAATAAAGCCAACAAGAATAAAAGAGAAGAACTCGCATTGGCAGTTTTAAAGTCGTCTGGGGTTCAGTACAATTAACAACACCACCATATCCAGATAAGTTGTTTGTGAAGAATCATTATCTTTAAGATTCTTGCTAAAGTCAGATAAAATGTCTTCACTTGAGTAGTCTGGTATGGTTGGTAATGGGGACGGTGAAAGCCATGATGGTCCCCACATGAACCCCAGTTTGGTTTTATCACTAAATCACGGGGTGTAGGGTCTGAGCATTTCACATAACATTATATGTAGCTGTATGCATAAAACAGTGTAAAATTCTTTAATCAGTTTAAGAGCTGTGATTATTTAATAGTGAACTAATTTTAAAGCCATTTCTGGAGATAAAGCACTCTCCATCACCTCCCACTGACAGATGGGCACAACCTTAAAGAATGGACCAACTACCTGAAGAGCTTAGGAAAATTATTTCATAACAGCCATATAAACTTCTCTGATTCCGTTCTAAAAGTGCAGTATACAGTACAGTATAAAAATCCATTAAATAATGTGACTAGCCAGTAAATGGGGAGAAGGAAGGCACAAAGAAAAGAATATCTATATTATCTTTTCAATTCATTCTTCCATCTTTAATGACAGATCTACAGGAAGTTAGGGCTGTAAGAGCAAAGACCACACCATTACACTCATCTTTAAAACCGAAACATGATTTGAAAGTGGCACTAAATTTTTTCTTGACGAAACTAATGTTCAAGACTTTAATGATTTTTGAACCTCAGAATTGGTTTTTTTTTATGGTAGAAATTGTATAAATGGGCTGAAGGTGGCTTTGATTTTAGCTTCAGTGGATGGAATATAAAGACAGTACCTCATGGATTTCTATGGTATTTGTCCAAGAAATAGCAAAAAAAGATGAGGATCAAACATTTTATATCACATTCAGTGTTGATTTTTAATCATGAACTAATATGAATTTGACTTTTGGGCAGACTGGATAGACTTTTTTGCAGTCATCTACTGTTACTATCAGGCACATAATCAAGAACCGTAGACATCCAAAAACTCACAAAAATTGACACTTGGACAACTTACTAATCAAAACATCGAAGTGGTCACTGTGCATTCAGAGTAGAAATGGGCATGTTGGGAGGCATGTCATGGGTGGGATATAGGTCGGCATATACCTGTACATCCTGCACCTATAATCAAACCTTTTCCAGGGTGCCCTAGATGGAAATTAGATGATTTCAAGTAGACCAATTTGAGAATCATCTAAGTGTCAAAAAACATACCCAAATTGACCAGATGAGCACTGGAGGGATTAATTAATGTTCCCCCACACTCCACCAGTGATCACTAAATGCTTCCTAACACCAAAACATGTGAAAATGAATCAGTACATATTTGTATCTAGAATAGCAGCACCTGGTTTTGGAAAAGCCTAGTAAAGCATCACACAGAGGTCTTAAGTAGCCAAGTAGGTGGGCTAGTGAACCATAGAAAGGAAGAGTCAGGATCATAAATCACTTTAACCAGTACATTTTGGGTAGAAACTGTGAGGCCACCAAAAACCACCAAACCCCTACTATACTACTGCCATATAGGTACCACCTGCAGGCAAAATGACTGGTAGACAGGTGGGTATAATTGATTTGAGAAGAGTTTAGGGGGCTCACCATCAATTATAAGGGGGTTATGGTGAGATGTATATGTGGTACCCTTTATGTGAAGTTCACAGTAGTTCCTTTTAAGAAGCCTCACTTCTCTGTTGCAATGTGTGAGTGGCCAGTCCATTACAATGGTAGCCCCTCCCATGTCCAAATAGTGTCAATTTGGAAGTTTCCAAATTGGACGCTTTTTTGGTAAGAAATGAGGTATAAATTTGGTCATCCTGATGACTTAGATATCCAAGTACATGAAATTACAGAAAATTGGATATCTAGCAGTCCAGCTTTCAAAAATGGCTGTTCTTGTACTTCCAACTTTTGGTGTTTTACAGAAAATGTCCAAAATTGGACTTAGAGGGCTATTTTTGATAGGGTGTCTATTTTATACTTAAAGTACTGGATTCAATAACTGGTGCTTAAAAAATCATTGCTGAGAGCTATTCTATAAATGGTTCTTAGAGTCAGGATGAATACAAGCCAGAACCCCCCCCCCAAAAAAAAAAATAAAAAACCCTCCACAGAAACTAGAAATAGAGACAGAGAATACTTTTGAGACTCCATTTTTCATGAATTGAATTGAGAGCCATAGCTATCATTAGGTGTGGCCATTTATACCATCTAAATCAAGCAGGGATTCTACCTTATTTTATATGTTTGTCACCTTGAAAAATACCCCTGATCTAACCACAACTCTCCCCTTTCAAAGCCCCCTTTTTGGACTCATGTAAAATTTAAGTACAAACTCCACACCTAAATTTATATATGAAGATTTTAATTAATGCCAATTAGCACCAAGATTTGCTTGCTTCAGGGGGATACATTTCATGATTATCTCAATTCAGCAGGAGATCTCAGATCATGTGGCCATATTATGAATGTTACATATTAACTCTCCCACTTCAACATGGGGTTTAAAATTAATCAAAGCACTGAATTTCTTTGGATAGCACCACAGAAGTATTTTAAATGAATATAAACTTTTCCTGGTCATTTAAAATGCATTGAATAAGAACATAAGAATAGCCTTAGTGGGTCAAACCAATGGTCCATCAAGCCCAGTAGCCCATTCTCATGGTGTCCAATCTAGGTTACTAGTACCTGGTGTGACAAACCCAAGTCCAGTCCGGGTTTTGCCACAGAGATAAGGAAGAAATACACTATACCCCTTTGCAAAAGAGCTGACTAAGTAGAATGATAGACTACAGAGTTAGCTGACTACTGCTCAGATATTGAAGTGGAGTCAGAAGAGGCAGGTCAGGAAAAGTTGAAGCAGAAAAGCTGCACACGGTTTAAACCTGTCCCTAAGCATGCTAGGAGATTACTAACTTTCCAGCAGCCTATCCAGGCAAGGGTTAAGGCTGGAAAAGAACCTGCACATAGCCAGATGGAACAAGCCTGTGTGTGGAAGGCCCCTCCCCCACCTAGGCTGAGGGGGAGTGTCTCTCCACAGCTTAAAACGAGGCAGTGCAGTATACTAAGGGGGGGAAGCAGCATGGAGGCAAACGGGAGAGAGCCAGTCACTCTCTCTTCACCCAGAGGAGTCTGATGCTACAGACTGGCAGATGGTGGATGCAGAGAAGTTGAGAGTTGGGAAGGAACCCCAGGGAAAGCCATGGATACACAAGAAAGTCTGGTAGGACCGGAGGTGGTGCCCATGGATATTGACATACAGTAAGAGATATGTGTAGTGCTACAATTGTGGAGCCACCAGAGAACAGAGGGATTTATTTTGAAGGGGATTTGTATGTCTCTCCTTGTATAGTAAACTTTAAGTTTGTGCCCAAAAGCTTTATTTCTGAGGCTAACAAATGTTTTGAAGTATTTTCCTGCTAGCTGCTAGGCTGAGCCAGGAACGTTCCTCCCCCACAGCTGTGCATAATTAATTACCTTAACGGCACAGCAGGGCGTGCTGAGAACCCTGCATGTACCCAGAGCTAAGACTAAGCAGAAAGAAAACTTCTTCCCAGTCTGGGGTGTGCTAAGTTTGCCTTTTGAAACTTGTGCAAATGAGGATTACTTTTTACAGATCAACAGTGTGTGAGGAAACATTAAGCTGGTGAAACCATGTGACATGCTGGCCAGGTTTTTGGTTACTCAGTTTTTGTTAAGGTTTGTTTTCCTTTGCTAGGCTTACATGCCCATGAACTGACACAGCTGCTGGAGCATAAGCGGCGTTGTAAATGCCCCGTAGATGATGTGCCTAAACGACCTGCCCTGGTGAAAAGGACTGTGTAGTGGAATACTAAGAAAGTCCAGAGGCAGGGGGACTGAAGGCTAAGATGGGGCTTACCAAAACCTGGACACTGGATTTTGAGGATTTTGCCCTGTTTGAGCAGCTTATGTTTGCCCCATGATAATGATTGTTTGTTTTGAAACTGCTGTTCCTTTTGCTTAATGACAATAATAAAACTTTGATTTAATGCATTCTGACTTGGACTCTTCCCTTGCATGCCCTTATTAGGCTGTTAAGAAGTCAGGCAAAGTCCTGAAGGGTCCCTTGGTGGTAAGGGACACGCCAGGCCAAAGAACTTTGTCATGATCCCTGGGCTCGCAATGCAGCGCCAGAGTGCGGGTGTGACACTGGCCAAAACCCAAGGAGTAGCAATATTCCATGCTACCGATCCAGAGCAAGCAGTGGCTTCCCCATGTCTTCCTTAATAACAGACTATGGACTTTTCCTTCAGGAACTTGTCCAAACCTTTCTTAAAACCAGCTACACTATCCACTCTTACTACATCCTCTGGCAATGTGTTCCAGAGCTTAACTATTCTCTGAGTGAAAAAAAATTTCCTCCAATTGGTTTTAAAAGTATTTCCCTGTAACTTCATCGTGTTTGTTTGTTCATGATTGTTGGGTGTATTTATCAAAATCATGAGGGGAAGAAGGTGGTTAAGGATGAAAGGTCACCTTCACTACTCCTGTGTAAGTTTCCCTCTCACTCTGAGCAAAGGATACCACTCTTTCTTTTGAATAAAAAATTCTGGTATCAAATACTAAAATTACCTTCCATGGCAAAGAGTGCAAAACTTCCCTATTTTCTCTAGTCCATGTGGTGCCATTTCTTGAGCCAGACATGATCATGTCATGCAGTGCGTGTGCCACGACATACACAGCATTGTATACACTGTAGCTGCTGCTAAAGGATGTGCTGAAACATTGAGAGAAAACCATATTGTAAAACTTGCAGTCTCTTCTGATCATCTTTGGGCATCTGCTGTTACACAGGTCTTCCCACCAAAATTTAGCTTCCAAATCACTTGCCAGCCAGACAGGTTTCATCTCACGGATAAATTTAAAAAAATTTGGCATAACTTTCTTTTGTGGTTTGAATATAAAGAACTTGTTGCTTATGTTATAGTGATATAAGTCTATATTTGGATTTATTAATTCTACCTCAGCTAGGGTGATAGAAACCTTGCCACTTTTTGCATATGTTTGATATTCCCGTATAAGTGGTAGTGGAAAGTCAGAGTATTTACCATAGTAGAGAATGATCACAGTTGATGATTCTTTAATTGTTCTTTGAAGTTGCTGTGAATCAAATTTTGTGGTTTTTTCCCGGTGAGGAAAGGTGTGATGAAATGCAATGCAGCCACCATTCCGTTCAATCCCTTCTTTGAGGATCTGGACAGATCTCATACTACTTTCATCATCAGTTGAAAATATACTGACCCATTTCCAGCCAAAATACTTCAGTAGCTTGCCTATCGCAACACAGAGATGCAACTCATTGGAGACAGTCCGATAAAAATAAGGATATCGAACAGGGTCACTCATATAAATATTCTGTGAAATATAACTGACCTGTCAAGAAAATATAAAATAATGAATATATAATCCTTTTTTAATCACTCTGAGAGAACAGTTTATATCACATGGGTCATAGCATCCAATAGCACATAATTTGCAGATTTGCTTGTTTCTGGGCTCCTGTTAGGCTCTCCTTTATAAAATTGGGGGTCATTTTATAAAGGAATGTATTCTGTACCTGGTATTACATGCTCCCCCTTTGGGGAGATTTAGTCATTTACACATAGACAGCCTCACATTAGGCCAATTCTCTTCTTTCCACCCTCCCCACAAATCCAGGGATACTCCTAAGAGGATGGTACATAAATGTATTTAACCCTTTCTAATCCCTTATATTCCTACTAAATCCTTAAGATTAGAAGAGAAATCTCTCCTTTTAGTACCTTCACTAAGACTCATTTATTGAAGGAGACATGATCTTTTCTGTTAAGGCCCCTCAAATCTGGAATTCACTTCCAATCAATATAAGGGGAGAAAAATTACTTAGTAAGTTTAAAAGTCTCCTGAAAAGCTGGCATTTTAAGGATGCATGTTAGAGTATTAGAACGCTGATAAGTGAAAATTGAGCGGGTAACCTTTCCCCCATCCTATTGTTTCATCACCTTGTCCTTTTCATTTGTTTACAAATTGTATTTAACCCTTCATTTTTTTTTTAACCTTCTGTGTCTGGTTGGTCTAAAGTTGTATTAACCGTCTGGTTTGATTAATGTTTTTTTACTCCAATTTTATCATTATTTGTAAATCGCATTGAAATATGATTTTGCGATCAAATCAAATTTTTATTAAACTTGAAACTTGAAGTGTCCCTGAATTTACAGAGAGGCTAAGGATGAACCATCCCAAAGAGTGAGATTGTTGTTTTTTTTACCCCAATTTTATCATTATTTGTAAATCGCATTGAATTATGATTTTGGATCAAATCAAAGTTTTATTAAACTTGAAACTTGAAGTGTCCCTGAATTTACAGAGATGCTAAGGATGAACCATCCCAAAGAGTGAGATTTATCACTCCAAGGAGTGAGATTGAGGGCTACAGAGTGAAATGTTTCAAATAGTACGCACAGAAATCTAGAATGATTTATAAGAACATAAGCAGTGCCTCTGCTGGGTCAGACCAGAGGTCCATCATGCCCAGCAGTCCACTCATGCGGCGGCCCAACAGGTCCAGGACCTGTGTAGTAATCCTCTTTCTATACCCCTCTATCCCCTTTTCCTTCAGAAAATTGTCCAATCCCTTCTTGAACCCCAATACCGTACTCTGTCCTATCACGCGCTCTGGAAGCTCATTCCAACTGTCCACCACCCGTTGGATGAAGAAAAACTTCCTAGCATTGGTTTTATGAGTGGTATTGCTTTGCAAGTGAATCAAGACAACATTAAATAGTATTGGCTTTTCTTTGGAGCCTCTGGAAGAATAAAAACAAAGTGGGGAACAGTCTGAGTAAATTTTTCAAGCTGGAAATATTCTTCAACCTAGTCATTAAAAATGTATGCATATTTGTTTTAGAGTGAATGTATTTGGTGAAGGTACTTGAAGTAAATGGAAAAAGGGACAAATCAAGAAGAAGCAGTAGGCAGGAAGATGGGCTGAGATTTTTTCCTACCGGTTGCACCACTTGGTTTATATTTCAAGGCACCTTTCTTTTGAAAATAGAGATTAG
The DNA here is from genome assembly GCF_902459505.1 of Geotrypetes seraphini. NCBI lineage: Eukaryota > Metazoa > Chordata > Amphibia > Gymnophiona > Dermophiidae > Geotrypetes > Geotrypetes seraphini. The sequence continues at coordinate 102,302,321 of NC_047095.1, read as the reverse complement.
TGCATGGGTATATGATGCTAAATGTGATCAAGTGCAAAGTGATGTATGTGGGAAAGGAGAACCTGCACTATAGCTATGTAATGCAAGTTTCTATGTTAAGACTCACCACCCAGGAAAAGGATCTGGATATCATCACTGAGGATACATTGAAACCCCTAGCTCAATGTGTGGTGGCAGCTAAGAAAGCAAATCAGATTTTAGAAATGGAAAAGAAAGATGCACAACCATTTGGGATTCATTCAACCAAGTCACAGAGGAAGCTCTTAAAAAAAACCCTGAAAACCCTATGGCCTACAACCTGCCCTCTAAATCCCTGTCCAGCAAAAATAGTACAAGTGAGTAAAGCCGGACAGGACTAGTAAGTGCATCATGCTGACTCTACATAAAAGTAGGGGGAAACAGTATGAAGAAAGGTCAAAATAGCCTCAGTAGAAGGCAATACTCCAAAGGTTACTATAAGAATCTTGAAATTGCTGAACTAAATCCTTAGGTTAGGGGTGTCAAACTCAAATCACATAAGGGGCCAAAATCTATAACACAGGCTAAGTTGGGGGTTGAATACTTTATTAAGATACTTAGGGCCTCTTCTATTATACTGCGCTAGCAGTTTTTAGCGCAGTGAGCCATGCTGCTCACGACACTCATAGAGTTCCTATTAGTTTTGGGAGCAGCATGGCCCTCTGCGCTACAAACTGCTAGCACAGTTTAATAGAAGAGGAGTTTAATCTTAGTAGAAATATAGGGATACAACCTCTCCAACCCCACACTGACTCTCTGATATAAACAAAATAAATAAAAAAGACTTTTCCTTTCTCTTTTAGGCCCCAGTTCACGCTTACTGTTTAACACCAGCTCTGACAGGATACACATTTCAAATCTGATATATTGTGATCACAAAATAGAAAATAAAATTATTTTTTCTACCTTTTGTTATCTGGTCATTTTGCTTTTTCATCATCTTGGTCCTAGTTTTTCTCTTTCTGCTTTTTGTCTATCTTCTACTAATTTTCTTTCCAGTGTCTGCTGTCCATTTTTTCTCTTCTTCTTTCTTGCAGAGAGCTGCACAGGAATGGGGTCTATGGGAATCTCTTGGGTTCCCCCTTCAGATCATGGGGATCCCATGGGGACACCATTTTAGGTCATGGGTATCCCGTGGAGTTAGAGCAGTGGTCTCAACCTCATGGCCCGGGGGCCATATGCGGCCCGCCAGGTACTATTTTGAGGCCCTCGGTATGTTTATCATAATCACAAAAGTAAAAAAAAACAGTTTCTTGATCATTTGTCTATTTAGCTATAAATGACAATATTATTATTAAGACTTAGCCAAAAGGAAAGATTTATAAACTATAAAAAGTTTTACCTCATGCAAAATTGTCATTTCTTTAATAAGACATTAACTATTTTTTTCTGAGGCCCTCCAAGTACCTACAAATCCAAAATGTGGCCCTGAAAAGGATTTGAGTTTGAATCCACTGGGTTAGAGGCAGCTCAAGCCGAGAGGCGTGTCTTCTTTCCTTGCCTGCAGCGCGCATTGTGACAGGGATCTGGCTAGTCCTGCTGAATCCAAGGAGAAAGTCCCTGTAAACCCCAGTAAAAACCCGGTAACCAGGTCTAGGAAACATCCTGAGCGAGGTGAAACTCCTGTGAACAGCTGTAGGAAGGTGCCTGCCCCTTTAAGAGTATCCAAAGCTCAAGCTGAAAGAACAGGGCCCTTTAAGAATTTGGCTAACCCTGCTAGGAGGGGGCGTGGCTTGTTGCCGAGGCTCCCATTTACAGAGCTTTCCTCGTCAGATAGAGGGGAGAGAAAGCTGGGACAGGAAGCTGAGGAGAAGCTGGGAAGGAAGCCAGTCCTTCCAATTGAACCATGGCCAGCACAAGAAAGTTTCCCTGAAGATTGGGAAATGGAGGAACCAGAAGTCCAACCTGAGGAACAAGACATGGAATGGCAGGTGGACTATGACTTGCCTAACTGGGAGGAACACTTAATGGAGTGTGAGTAGGCTATTAAGCCCAGAAGTTTTCCTTGTTTTTTTGAACTTTTGAATTTATGTTTTGGAGCAGCTTGTGCGCTGCTCTGACTTGTGCTGGGAGTGTAAGAAGTCAAACCGGAGCCTGTCTCTTTGGGGAGGGCGGCAACACCTGTGGTGAACAGGCTCCTCTCCTCCCAACCTGTTGGGGATTTAGCTCTACCCAACAGGGACACAGTCAGAACCAGAGCCAGAGCCAGAAAGAACATTTTACAAGAAAGTGCTTGGACTGTTTTGTTAAGCCATGAGTATGGCCAGAAGACTAAAGTTTCAAGTTTCAAGTTTCAAGTTTTATTTCACATTTGATGGATCGCCTATTTCGAAATTCTAGGCGATGTACATAATAATATAATATAGAAACTTTAACAAAATTACAAAATCAATTAAGACTCACATGAAAGATAGGGAAGGAGGGTAAAGTTACAATGTGGGAGAAGAAAAAAACAAAAAACCAGGAAAGAACGAAAGGTAGGGTAAAATTTATGAATAAAAATTTATGCGTAAAAAATTTATGCATTAAAAATTTATGCGTAAAAATTTATGCGTAAAAAATTTATGCATTAAAATTGTTTAAGGGCGTCCTTTAGTTATATTATAAATCAAAGGCGTCCTTAAATAAATAAGATTTTAAAAGCTTTTTAAATGTTTTGATATCACTTTCAATTCTGATGTAATGGGGAAGGGAGTTCCACCATTGTGGCCCTGCGACAGTAAACATTTCAGCTCTTCGTGTTCCGATGACTTTTAATGATGGCACAGTTAATAAGTTTTGATTAGATGAGCGCAGAGATCTTTGAGGTGTGTATGGGATAAGTGATTTTAAGATAAATTGTGGTTCGCTGAATGTGAGGGTCTTAAAAATTAGGAACATCAGCTTGTAGAGGATCCTATGGTTAACTGGTAACCAATGCGCGTCAATTAATAATGGGGTGACGTGATCGAATTTTTTTGCATTGTAGGTTAACTTTATGGCTGTGTTCTGAATGATTTGTAGTCTTCTTTTTTCTTTTTTGCTGATATTTAAAAAAAGGGCGTTACAATAGTCTATTTTAGTTATGATGAATGAATGGATTAAAATCTTTAATGATGAAGGATAGAGAAATTTGGAAATTGATCTTATCTGTCGAAGTTTGTAAAAACAATGTTTAACAATGGAAGAGATATGTTCATGATAGGATAAGTTATTATCGAATAGCACTCCAAGAATTTTAACCGTTGGTTCCGTGCTGATAGGTATATTATTAATTAGAAAAGGTTTTATCAGTGAAATATCTTTTTTCCATTTAAATAGAATGGATTTTGTTTTGTTAATATTCAGAGCTAGTTTGTTTGAGTTCAGCCAGTTATGTATTAACTCTAATTTTTGATTAATAGAGAAGATGTCAGTGTCGCTTTCGGGATCTACAGGGTGAATCAATTGGATATCATCCGCGTATGAAAAAGGGATGAAACCTGTTGCCTGACAAATTTCTAGGAGTGGTGACAAAAAAATGTTAAATTAAGGATTTTTATATTGTAGCCAGTATCCGCCTTATACTCAAAAGCTATGACTTGATGCATGACTGTTCTGTCATATCCTGAATGTGGCCGGAAGGCTAAACTGAGGATTTTGCTGCTATTAGTTTGGACTGACTCTGGAAGTACAGCTGGTGCTAGGAGTAGGACTTATTTGTTTGATAAAAGAAGTAAAGAGAATTTTTGAAAGTTTGTTTTCACTCATGCCAAATTCTGACATTTTTGTTTGAAACTTTTGGTGTTCCATTAAAAGTGTTTTGTTTGAACAACCTGGACATTTTAGTGTGCAATTTCTGGGAGACATTAAAGAATCTGTGTTCCACTACCTTTATTTTAACTCCAGGACTAGGATTCAGCAGAGCCACTAGGCCTAGCCAGGATCCTTGTCCCACAGCACACATTGCCAACCGGAAGTCTTCCCCTGATGTCAGAGCTGACGTCGAGGGAGGACTTCACATCAGTCATGTGCAGTGTGCAGTGCATGCAGCATGTTGCATGTGACTAATGTGAAGCCCTCCCTCCAATGTCAGCTGTGTCTTCGGAGAAGACTTCCGGTCAGCTACATGTGCGTGCTGCAGGCAGGAAAAGAATATGAGCCTCTTGGCTCGAGCTGCCTTTCAGAGCTCCATTTGGATGATGAGGAGAAAGTTGCTGAGAAGATGAGAGCTGATCCAGGGCTTTTGCTTGTCAGAGCAACAGGATGGAATTTCCTCTGCCTGGTGCCAGCAGCATTCTGGGGCTGGATGAGGTTAGAACTCAGAGCAAACATTGCCTCTCTGAACATAAAGCAGAGTTCATCAGCAGAAAAGAACCCCCTCTGTTTCTTTTCCCTTTCCTGTTCTTGTCGTGTTTCTGTTTTAGAAAAATAATTCTTTAACCCCTTTCCCCTGCCATCTCCTCTCTCTTGCATGTGTTTTCACTGCTTTTAAAGATGTTTTGAATTTCTTTTCACTGCTTTTAAAGATGTTTTGAATTTGTATTACACTATCAAAGTTTAAAAATCAATAAAGATTTACAGAAAAAAAGAATTACTGCTGCTTGCTTCTCCTCTAGGACCCATCAGAGCTGTAGTCTAATGAGATCTACTCTCCATGGCTTTGGCTTTCAGACAGACTCTGTTTGGAAAATTTTACAGCCTTTTGTCACAAGGAAATGCTACTATGACTCCCCTTTTAGTTGTATTATTATTATTAATAATGATAAAAGGAGCCCACTGCAAGTGGAGTTTGAAACATTAATGGAAACATTTGACTGTCTTTATACTTATTTTGCCTTCACCATACAAAAGAAGACTTTGAGCTGCCTCCAACCCCTGCTGTTATCCGGATGTGAATGTTGGAGGCAAACACGGGACACCCAAGGGGTCAAACGTGGGAGGCAAAAATGGGACACAGAAGGGGGGAGGAAGTACCTTTTTGGACACAGAAGGCATGAACTTGGGAGAGAGGATGGAGGAAAGGAGGGAAAGAGATGTTGAGGTGGGGGAGGGAATAGAAAGGGATAATTGGGTGTGGGTGTGTCAGTGAGAGGGAAGAGATGGTCTGCACACGGGGAATGGAAGAAAGGAGAATTTTTGGTCATAGGGAGGAAGTGAGGTACAGATGAGAGGGAAGAGAAAGATGAGAGGGAGAAATGTGGTAGAAAGGGAACAGTGAGACAGACTGAAAGGGATGCAAGAGGGAGGAATGCTGGACATAGTGGTGAAGGGAATGGAGGGAGAAATGTGGCATGGTGCTAGAGAGGGGTGATAGAAGGAGAAATGTTGGGCATGGGATTGGTGGGCAGGGGTGAAAGATGCTGCACCATGGTCCTGGGGATGATAGAGGGATAAATGCTGGACTATGGTATGAGAAACCAATGGACAGCAACAGAAGAATTTACAGAAAATGGGAAAGTAGAAAAAATAAACTGGGACCAACTTGATGGAAAAATAAGTGAAAAGACAACAAAGGTAAAAAACAGAATTTATTGAGCAAAATATGTTAGCTTTGGGAAATGTATATAGCAGATGTCTTTGTATTATGTTCAAAAGAAAAGGAAATACATTTCTGGTTTTATTTCTACAGTGTTGAAGTACTTGCTGACCCTTGCTGTGGCTGATGGGGATCCCCAAGCACTGCCAGCAGAGGACCTCCTCTAGAGATAACCAAAACTCCCCTCCAACCAAGCACAGAAGTCACTGGTAGCATCCGAGAGCCACTGAGGTGTCAGCATCTGTGACTCAGGGACGCTACTTCTGCCTGCCAAGCTTGGCAAAAAGGGAGCCCCGGCCACCTGCAGAGGAAGTCCTCAGCTGACATAGCTTGGGGGTCCTCATCAGCTGAGTATTTATATTTTATATTTACATTAGAGGTTCTGGTAGAAATCCTTTACAAAGTATGTATTCTTCCCAATTAATATTTCCCAACTAAAGTGTCTTTGCTTATTTGTAAATTCATCTACTCTTTATCTCCTCTAGAAATTACCAGATATCTTCTTCTTGTAACAAATTTTTTTTTGTAATTCTTTTGTAATCCACCCTGAACCACAAGGCAATGGTGGAATAGAAATCTCGTAATGTAATGTAATCAGAGTCTTTAATTCAGTAGCATAATTAAATGAAATAACTACTTCTGAAGTTTATAGGGACAGTCAGGGACAGATTCGAGTGGGGATGGATTTGATTCTAGTAGGGACAGGCAGGGACAAGTTTGACTCCAACGGGAACGGGTTTGATTTTACCGGGGACAGGTGGGGATGGGTTTGATTTCTGTCTCCATGCAACTCTCTATTCTCTTGTTCCATTCCCTCCTTAAGAACATAAGAACATAAGCAATGCCTCTGCTGGGTCAGACCTGAGGTCCATCATGCCCAGAAGTCCGCTCACGCGGCGGCCCAACAGGTCCAGGACCTGTGCAGTAATCCTCTATTTATACCCTTCTATCCCCTTTTCCAGCAGGAAATTGTCCAATCCTTTCTTAAACCCCAGTACTGTACTCTGCCCTATTACGCCCTCTGGAAGCGCATTCCTTATGCCTGTCTTCAACATATTGGTTTTTTCCCATTGAGCTTTCTTAACTTTATTGCTTCTGTCCACTCAAATCTTGCCCTCTTTCTCACCGTTCTTTTAAAGTTTTTTTTAAATTTTAAAACAATTTTATTAAACAGTGCAAAGAGCCAAACACAGGCTAAATGCCAACAACAAAAAACAAAAGAGCATCCCCAAGCAGAACAACAATCCCCCTTCCCTACCGGGTAATATACATTCCCCAAATAGCAGGCAAGTAACCCACCAGCAAGAAAGAATTGACTGGATATTCCCAAATTAAAGCCTTTAGATGATGCCCCTCCAAGCACCATAGGCACGCCAAATGTGATGAAAAGAACTACAGGTATCAGTTTGTAAAGCAGTCAGTTTAGACATAAGATAGATATCATCCACTCTAAGAGGAAGATACAACTGTGCAGGAAGAGCAGTCTGTTTTCAAAACTGGGCCACACAGTCTGGCTGCCGTAGCAACCAAAGCCACAAAATGAGCTGGATCACAATCCAGCCCCTGGGCAGGTTGATTGAGCTAAAAAATGTCCATGTGCAGAGAACAGGAGTATGCAATACATCAGACAACACCTGTTGAACCATTCCCCAGAAGAGTACCACTTTAGGGCAGTCCCACCAGATGTGCCCAAAAGTCCCCAGCCCCCCACAGCCTCTCCAACAATAATCATCCCCATCGGCATACAAATAGTACAACTTCTCAGAAGTGTAATACCATTAAAATAACATCTTGTATCCCTGTTCAACCAGGGGACTGGCCAGTGAGACTCATAACAAGGCACCATAAAGGCTTTCCCATTGTTGCAAATCAAGTGGCACCCCCAAAAGGGCCTCCCATTTATGCTTGAATGATCTGTCCTGGGGACGGCTATACAATAGGGCTTTATACAATCGTGAAATAAGTTCCACAACAGAACCCATGCGGAACACCTGAAGAAAGGCTGAGTCCACTTTCTTCCAGTCCAGGAGAACCCACTTCTGTACAAAATCCCGAAGCTGGGTATAGGCAATAATATCTTCCGCTGGGAGATCATAGACATCCTGCAAAGCTGCAAAAGGGATCAGTTCCCCTTGGAAAATCAGCTGGCCCAGCACTCGGAGCCCACTTCTCTCCCATCGCTAAAATATCCCAGAGTCCCGAGCAGGTAAAAACCCCGGTGCATATTGAATAGGGGTAGCATGAAAATAGCATTTCCGCGGGAACCAAGACCACCACACCTGTTCCCACAGATGCAAGGTGCAAGCCATTCAAGTTTCAAGTTTATTCAGTTTTTGATGAATCGCCTATAACAGATTCTAGGCGATGTACATATTACAATTTAGATAGAAGAAACTTACAAAATAAATACAAATTACAAATTTAAAACTATACATACATGAGTTTGAGGAAAAGGGATAAAAGTTACAATATTTGGGTATAGTTAAAAAGGAAAAAAACAATAGGAAAGGTATTTTAAAACCAAAGCACCATGTAAGAAATAAATTTTAAAATATTTGAAAAAAAAACTAGTTTTAAAAATCATAGGCATCTTTAAATAAATAAGTCTTTAAAAGTGTTTTAAATTTTACAAGATCTAGTTCCGATCGAATAAACTGAGGCAGAGTGTTCCACCATTGAGGGCCCATAACTGTAAAAATATCTAATCTTCTGGTCCCAATAATCTTTAATGACGGTACCGAAAGGAGGTTTTGTTCAGATGATCGCAGAGAGCGTTTTGGTTTATAAGGAATTAATAATTTGGAAATGAACTGTGGTTCATTAGATGCTAATGTCTTAAAAATAAGAAACATTATTTTAAACATGATCCTATGACCGATAGGTAACCAGTGCGCATCTTTCAAGAGAGGGGAAACATGGTCAAACTTTTTTGCATTATAAATTAATTTTACGGCTGTATTCTGGATTATCTGTAATCTCCTTTTTTCCTTATTAGTAATATTTAAAAATAAAGCGTTACAATAATCGATTTTTGATATAATAAAAGAATGGATTAATATTTTCAAAGATGATGTGGTAAGAAATTTGGAAATTGCCCTAATTTGATGAAGTTTATAAAAACAGTTTTTAACTATGAGGGAAATATGGTCATGGTATGAAAGCTTTTCGTCAATCAATATCCCAAGGATTTTAACCGAGGGAACCAAATTAATTTGAATGTTATTAAGATGAAAAGGATTTATAAGTGTTATTTCTTTCTTCCAAGTAAACAGAATGGATTTAGTTTTGTTAATATTTAGTGCCAGTTTATTTATATCCAGCCAATTTTGAATTTGTTCCAATTTTTGGTTTATAGCTAGAATTTCTGAGTGATTTTCAGGATCCAAAGGATGTATAAGTTGTATATCGTCTGCATAGGAAAATGGTATAAAACCTAAAGCCTCACTAATTTCTAATAACGGAGATAAAAAGATGTTGAATAATAAAGGGGATAAGATGGAACCTTGAGGTATACCAAATGATGTGGTAAATGAATTAGAATTTTCATTATTAAATCTGACTGTGGTAGTTCGATTTGTAAGGTAAGATTTAAACCATTGTAATACACATTCATTTATTCCTTTTTCCTCAAGTCTATATAAAAGTAAATCATGATCAATGGTATCAAAGGCAGCCGAAATGTCAAGGGAGAAAAGAATGACAGATCTATGGTGATCTAAATAGTATTGGATGTTGGAGGTCAATCCTATTAAAGAGTATTCAGTACTATGAAATTTTCTAAAACCAGTTTGATTCGGATGTAGTGCATTTGTTTTCTCGATGAAATCAGAAAGCTGATTAAATATTAGTTTTTCTGTCAATTTTGCTATAAATGGTATATTAGTGATTGGCCGATAATTTGATACTTCATTTATACTAATTTTATGATCTTTGACAATAGGAGTAATGGATGCTTTTTTCCAGTGAGATGGCACAATAGATGTAAGCAGACTATTCTGGATAAGAGATAGTATGAATGGACCGAAATGAGAAAAATATTTTTTTAGGTAGAATGGAGGTATCAAATCAAATTGAGAACTTTTTAAATTCATTTGTGAAAATAAGGATTGGATTTCTTGAAGAGAAGGAATTTTGAAATGGGAACATTTTGATGTTGGAATAAGTGTAGAAGAAGAGTCTAAGCTATTTAGGGTAGAAGGTATAGATTGAGTGAATGAGTTTCGGATTTTGTTTATTTTTTGAACAAATGCATCTGCTAAATCTTGAGCTGTTAGAGTAGAATTTTGACTGAAATTATTTTTATTGTTTTTTGGATCCATAGATTTTAAGATTTTATATAGTATCGACGTATTTTTTGCTTTTTCAATTTTTTTAGAGTAATAAAGTTTTTTAACTGAGTTAATTTTTGTTTTATAAAATGAGATCTTATCTCTGTATAATTGAAGATTCTCAGTTGTTTTATTCTTTCTCCATTTTCTTTCGAGGGAACGCACTTGTTGTTTAATTAGTTTTAATTCTAAATTGTACCATGGATTAGTGATACGACGAAAGGAGAGAGTTTTAATTATTAATGGAGCTAACTTATCAAGGAGAGTTATCAAAGATGAATTCCATGCCGACATTTGAGTTTCAATGGTGTTTGAATGTGTTGTTAAAATTTCTGGATCAAGTAAAGAAGTTATGTCTATATTTTCTAGATTGTCAAAATCTCTATAAGATATAGTTTTAATTTTAGAAGGAATGGATAGATTAGTAATATTAACAGAGTTAAAAGTAAATGTTATAAAATGATGATCAGACCAAGGAACAGGTACAACTGAGAGATGTAAAAGGTTTGATTGTTGAGAGTAAGGTAATAATATCATGTCTAGTGTGTGGTTGGCTATATGCGTAGGAATTGATATTTGTGGATGCATCTGAAGGGGCATTAAGATATTAAGTAGGTCCTTTGTATTAGGGTTGTCAGAATCGTCAAAATGTACATTAAGATCACCTAATATGAACGGAATGGTGGTTGAAGACGAAAAGTCGAAAATAATGTCCTGAAGTTGTGTCAATTTATTTAAATCTACCGGTGGTGGCACATATAATAGTAGAAAATGAATCTTATTATTTATATTACATTTTAAGTGTAGATATTCGATAGCAGATGCTTTTGGGGATTGATCAATTAAATTCAGAAAATTATGTTTATAGATAACCGCAAGTCCTCCACCCCTATGGTTATGACGGTGATTGTAAAGAAAATTGTAATTGGAAGGACAACAATATGATAAGTAAGCTTCTTCACCCTCTGCTAACCAAGTTTCTGTGATGAATAAAGCATGTAGTTTCTTATTTTTAATTTCATCTTTTATTAAGTGATATTTATTTTTAATGGATCTAGTGTTAATTAATCCCAATTTAAAGTCATTGGTACTGCTTGTTCCTGAGCTATTACAGGAGGGAGTAGAAATAGGAATTTGTATGAGAGAAGAATGAGTTAATTTGTGTGTTTTAAAGTTTTTAAATATAGGTCTGTGTCCCCAAAAAGGTGGAATACTATTTCCAATTGGGTTTATTGACATATTGTGAAATGTTTGCTTGTTAAGATCGGAAGTTTGGTTAAATGTTAAGAAAAAGTTTAGAATTAATGCATTAATGAGAATAAGGAAAAGTAGTCTATTGATTATAAAGACAAAATTAGGGGTTTGTGGTTTTATTTCGCCCTCAGGCTGCGCACGAAGGAGCACACCAAGGAGCAGGATCTGCTCCTTATGTGCGCTCCTTCGGCGTGCGCCGCAGTAGGCTGGTTTATATAGTTCATCAGCTGACCTGATGGGGGAGGTGTTCGGATTAACCGCTTGCAAACTTTAGAGCCTCATGGTCTAAATACTGTTTATGAGTGGCAACCTTTCTATTGAACTTTGAAACTTCTTATGAAATATAAGATCGCTAACTTCTTATGAAATATAAGATCGCTAATTTTGAACGTTGTAATGTTCCATGAAACATAGGACTTCTAATTTATGTTGGTTGTATATCAGCTGAGGTTTAGCCTATCACGCATCACGTTTTTGTGATGATGTCATGTCGCCCGGTTCGTTCGTCTTTTTGTTCGAGCCGGGCGCGTCTCGCAGTCCCAGAACCATTTTGAGAGGAGCCAGCTTTACAACTGTTGCGTTGGAAGAAGCGGGTTGATTTTTGGACACTGGACTTATCCCCTGAAGTAGCCTTTCAGACGAAACAGAAGGACTTTTCTGTCGGGACAAGAAATTGAGAATCTTTTGAGTCATTTCACACTTTCAGATGAGTGAATGTTTTTTTCTCTTAGTATTGCTCCAGATTCCACACCTCAACAACTGCCTATATCTGTAAAGTTGAGCTGTAGCCCTCGCTAATATTTTAGTCAGTTGGGGATCCTGTTCATGCTGTTGATATGTTCTAATATATTGAACTCTGCTTACACTGTTCGCACTAAAAAATCTTTGAAAAATTTTTTTTTGAAAAATATTACCGTGCATGAATGGAAACTATTTATTTAAATGTACACGGAGTTTTTTCATAAATCAGTGATGATGTGAGTAGGTTCGGGCACTTGTGTAGTCCCGGCCTCTCACAATTGGGGTTTATTTTTCTCCGTTGTTTTATTCTTTTTCATATTGATGGTGTGATGTCAAGTGTTCTTATAAATGTGGTATGAATGATTCCCTGCTACTAAATATCATTCACAATACGTTTCATATACATTTTGATTACCTCTATTTGCTCCAGCTTTTCATCTTGATCCCCACTTATGATCTCCTCGGGTTCTGGTACATTAGATATGCCCTTGCTCGTGAAGACCGACGAGAAGAACTTGTTTAACCTGTCCACTACCTCTTTTTCCTCCTTTACCACTCCCTTTCTGTCTCCATCATCCAACGGTCCCACTTCCTCCCTCGCCGGTTGCTTCCCTTTCACGTACCTGAAGAACGGTTTGAAGTTTCTCGCTTCCCCAGCCAGCTTCTCTTCGTATTCTCTTTTTGCTTTCCTAACTACTCGATGACATTCTTTCTGGTGTTTTTTGTGTTCCTTCTGGGTAAGCCTAGCATTGTTATTTCTCATGGTGTTCAACCATTTGAGGGCTGCATGATCAATTACCAATGTGAATTATCCGCCCTCCAAATAGTGAAACAAGGTCTGCAACGCCCACTTAGCAGCTAGGCACTCCAGTTCTACTGTGGCGTACCCTCTCTCATTGTCATGGAGTTTGTAACTGAGGTACAGTACTGGGTGATCTATTCCTTGCACCTCCTGACTAAGGATAGCCCCTAATCCACTTGTGGAAGCGTCTGTCTGTAGGATCATAGTTTTAGAGAAATCCACAGCCCTTAAAACTGGTTCTGAAGAAAGACAGTCTTTCAGATCCTTTAAGGCTTCCTGCCCTAGCATTCCCCAGTTTAAGGTGTCTGGTTGATCCTTCTTTAACATATTCGTAAGCGGAGCCGCTCTGATAGCAAACTGGGGAATAAACCTCCTATAATATCCTATAAGCCCTAAGAACCCTCTTAGCTGCTTCTTTGTGACAGGTAAGGGGTAGGACTTAATACACTGGATTTTGTCCACTAGTGGTTTTACCTGGCCCCGGCCTACAACATAGCCCAAGTACCTCACCTCCCTCTCTCCCAGGAAACATTTCTTGGGATTTACCTTTAAGCCAGTCTCCCTCAATGACCTCAGGAATGCCACAACATGTTACAAGTGCTGAGTCCAACTGCTCGAGTGGATGACAATATCGTCCAGGTATGCCTCCGCATAGGGATGGTGGTCCCATAGCATCTCATTGACTAGCCTTTGACATGTTGCAGCAGCGCCAAGAAGGCGAAAAGGCATGCGCCTAAATTGGAACAGGCCAGCAGAGGTACTGAAGGCTGTTTTGGGTCTAGCAGCTGGCATTAAGGATATCTGCCAGTACCCTTTCGTTAAATCCAATGTGGATAAGTACTGGGTCTGTCCTAGACAGTCTAATAGTTCATCTACCCATGGCATAGGGAAAGCGTCAAATTAAGAGACCTCATTAAGTTGATAGAAGTCTATACAGAATCTAGGGGACCCATCTGCCTTGGGTACAATTACTATAGGACTGCACCATGGGCTAAGTGAGGGCTCAATTACTCCCAGGGCCAACATTTCATCCACTAGGTCTTATACTAGCTTCTTTATTTCTTCTGATAACCTTTATGGTTTAACGCACACTATCCTACCTGGTGTGGTAATGATATCATGGGCTACCACCTCAGTGCGCCCTGGGGTCACAGAGAACACATCCTCAATGTTCTTAACCAATGCACCTGGTTGCACCTGGGCATCAGAGTTCCGTACCTATATTGACCCCTTCTTCCTGAGTGAGATCTTCCACCTGGGGCTCAAAATCTTCCTCTTGGATTTGTTGTGCTATCGGTGCTAAAGTTTCCCTGTCCTTCCAGGGCTTGAGCAGGTTGATGTGATATGTTTACTCCCATCCCTTCTCATCTCTAACCTGATAGTCCACCTCATTCAATCTTTTCACCACAGTGGCCGGGCCCTTCCACTGTGCCAGGAACTTATGGGGGTCAGTGGGCACCAAAATTAGCATCCTATCTCCCACTTGCAGATGTCTTTCCCGAGATTTCTGATCATAATAAATCTTTGTCTTCTCTGGCTCCATTCTAAATTATTTTTGCCAATTTGAGCCACCTGCGTTAGTCAGTGCTTCAACTGCGTCAGGTATGATATTAGGTTGGTGTCAGCTTCCTCTGAGGGACTACACCCTTCCTTTAACACATCCAAAATACCCCTAGGGTTCCTCCCAAATAACATTTCGAATGGGCTTACCCCTAGTGAGTCCTGGACTTTCTCTACAGGCTAGGAGTACAAAGGGCACCCAGAGGTTCCAATCTTTCAGTTCCCCATCTAACCCTTTCTTCAACATTTGTTTTAAGGTCTGGTTAAAGCGTTCGACCAGTCCGTTAGCCTGAGGATGATATGCTGAGGTCCGAATGGGCCTAAATCCAAACCCTCACCAATAGTCCTGTATTTCTTTGGACATGAAATTACTGCCTTGGTCCGTGAGCACTTCCCGAGGAAACCCTATCATACTGAATAAACCTGTAAGCTCTTTCATAATGGCAGCAGATGACGTCTTCCTTAAAGGAAAGGCCCATGGAAATCTAGTGGCCACATCCATCACCACTAGAATAAAACTGTATCCCTGTGGGGGGTTTTCCAAGGGTCCCACGATGTCCATAGCCAGTCTACTACAGGGGTCAGCTACTCTCGGGATAGGAATCAGAGGCACTTGAAAGGGTTTCACCAAGGACAATTTTTGACATGTGGGGCAAGCTGTATAATAGTCTAGTACATCCTGCCGAACCCCTGGCCAAAACATAAGAAGGTGCCTCCGCTGAGACAGACCAGAGGTCCATCCTGCCCAGTGGTCCACTCCCGCGGCGGCCCATCAGGCCTATTGCCTGAACAGTGGTCCCAAACTAATTTTGTAACTCACCTCTAATCCTCTAATCCTGTCCCTATAACCTACTTCTACTCCTAACAATCTACGCCTAACTTGCTTCAATGAGGCCTCCGCCCCCTTATGCCCCGATAAGGGATGGTCATGAGCAGTCTGAAGAATGACCTTCCTAAACCCTCTTGGGACCACCAACTGTTCTTCCGAGGTTCCTGTATCCTCTACCTCCTGGTGGATGAGTAGCCCCCCCTTTATCTTGAAGGCCTGTCTACCCTGTCTAGGCTCAGCAACCTGTTGCCAGGCCTCTAACAGAGAGTGATCTGCTTTCTGTTCAGCAGCAAAGGTGGGGAACATCGTCATAATTTCCTTCAGGAGGGTGGAGATTTCCTGGCTCGATAATACACGACCCAGAGTCTGCCTTCACTGGTGTTTCTGCTTCTTTTTCCCTACTTTATAAGAGACCTCGTGTCTCTGGGAGTACTTATGAAGCATGCCCTCTTGGAAGGGAAATACTTCTCCTAATTGTTCCCCTTCCACCGAGGTTGAGGCCTTTTGTGAACGAGTGTTCACACATCCTTGCTTATTCCCCAGTTATTCTCCTAAACCCCCCCCCCCCCCACAGTCCCTGTTTAATATAAGATCAAATGGGGCTTCCGGCACTACTGCCAATTTTAATCGATAAACCCTATCTTTATGTAAGATAGTGGCACTCTTGAGAGGATACTGGACACTATCTCCATGAATACATCGGATGGCAATCGACCCGGCTCCCGTTTGATCATCAGGAAAGATCTTTTTCCAGTGTCGAGCTGCCACCATGGATTGGTCAGCGCCAGTATCCACCAGAGCCACAGACAGCTGCCCCCCTACTGACACCTGAGTAAGGTAGGATCCCGTCCTCTCCGGTATGTCTGTCACCCTCAAAGCCACTAGATCCTTTTTAACCTGACAGTTCCGTTGTATATGACCCATTTTACCATAGCGGAAACACTTGGGTCCTTCTCTACGTGTGGAATCCCTGGGTTCATTAGTTTTCATTTTGGCTTTTGGGACATAGTGTGCCTGTTGCCTGATGCAAATTCCTTTCCTGTCTCACTACGGGAAGGAGGAACTACCCTCACTTCCTCGGCAGAACCCCTGGCATCTAAATAGGCCTTTGCTACCTCCAAGACCTGTATTAGGCTTTTACACCCCTGCTTTTGCACCCAGCTTCTGAGCTCCTTGTGCATTGATTCAAGGCACTGTTCTTTAATAATCTCTGTAAAGAGTGCCCTAGGGTCAGCTAGGCAAGGTTGTAACCAACGCTCAGCCATCTTAGTTAGGCGTTGGACAAGGGCCTTGGGTCTCTCATGCTCCCTCATTATAGCAGATCTAAACTTTTGCCTATAATGTTC
This sequence comes from Geotrypetes seraphini, assembly GCF_902459505.1. NCBI lineage: Eukaryota > Metazoa > Chordata > Amphibia > Gymnophiona > Dermophiidae > Geotrypetes > Geotrypetes seraphini. Next base: position 102,285,946 of record NC_047095.1, on the reverse strand, counting down.
GTGGGTGAAGCCTAAATAATCTAAAATGTGCACCTTGACATTTTGATAATTGCTGGCCAAATCAGAGTTCAAGGTTTGGAAGGCAGCCAAAGTCTCACCCACTAAATAGGTAGCAATCGTGCTGCCCACTGTTTCTGCGGCCAACCAGCGGCATTGCAGTCCTTTCAAAGGCTGACAAAAAATCATCGGGTGCGTCATCTGGCGTAATTTTGTTTAACTGCATCCAAGCCAAAGGATTGGCTCCTACCAGTTGTTGGGGCACCGAGTTTGGTAGTGGGGCACCCAGGATCGGTTGTTGAGGGGCTTGAAGAAATTGCAAAACAGTCTTGATTGCTCCCCCATAGCTGCCATGAGTTCCTGGTGCTGCATCATCGCACGGTCCTGCACCTGGTTCCAGCGGTCCTGGCTTGTCCTGAAGACCTCCTGCATCTCCTGGATCTGCTTCTGGCATTCTACAGCGATCAGGGGCAACACCTGCTGCTGCTCCATCTCCGACACCTGAAATGGAATCAAATTTAAAAAACCAAGTGTGGCTCCTCTTAACTTTCTCCTGACCCTCCTCCAACAGCGTAGCCAACCAGCCTCCCCGAGTGATACTTTCTATCCTCAACAGCCCATTGAATTAGGTACTCTTACCCACGGTACTGATGAGTCTGCGCCTTGTATCACTCAGGTACTCGGGAACACTCCGACTCTGGTCCGGATACCGCTGGGGATGGATCCTGCGTCCAACTCCGAGCCTCTCCAAACTGGAACTGCTCTCCAAAGACTGGAACACTGACTTTTCAATGTCCCAGCTTGCTGATTTCCAGTCCTCCTGTGACTTGTCTTCCGGTGTCTGTAAGTCACTGGTCCACCAGTGCAAGCTCCACAGTACCAAAAAGGGACAGCTCCAACAAAAATCCAATGATTACATTACATTACATTACATTAGTGACTTCTATTCTGCCTGTACCTTGCAGTTCTAAGCAGATTACATTTGAAGATAACTGGACATTACCAGGAAGTTACAAATTAGAGGTTGGATACAAAGGAGAGGCTTTAGAGTAAAAGAGGATAGGTAGAAAAATGAGGAATACCTTTAGGGAAATTGCAGTTGAGGGGGCAGGTTACAGGATTGAGTCATTGAGGAGTTACAAGAGGGGAGGGAGGTCGACGGGAGAATTGCAAGAAGGGGGGGGGGAGAAGAGAGGGAGGGATAAGAGGACTAGATATATTTTTTGAATAGCAGAGTTTTGATTTTTTTTCGAAATGATTTAAAGTCAATTGTTGCTGTCTTGGTGATAGAGGGAGATAGAGGGGTCCAGTTTCGCTGCCTGTGTCGCTAGGAGGCTGTCATACAAACAACAAAAAAACCAACCAACCAACAGCAAAACAAACCAACAAAAAACACCAGATAGCTTTTTATTTTTTTTTCCCCAAAACAAATTTTCCACCAACAGGGGGTGCTATATCCCACTTCTGACACCACATGTAGCGTGGCCGGCCCTTGTGCTTAGCACATACTTACAATATCGCCCTGGCATGCCTCCTCAAGAAGGAGGAAGCCCTGTTGTGAGTATCTCACTCTGTATATCAAAAATCAGAATGGCACGGTTCACGTAAGTATCCAAAAGAAATAAATCATGTTTATTGAAAACCCAGATGGGGAAAAGCAAAAAAAAATGCAAGGAAACAAAAATCCAAAAGTTACTATAATGTGCCCTAAGATAATACGACACTTACCAGCCTGGTCTGGTTCATGCTCCAGTGTTTTACTAATGTCCCAGGTAGTGAGAACAGCCCAAAGTATAAATGTCTTTAGCTCCAACATAAACTCTGAACTGTACCAGGTTGCAGTGCTTCTCTCTTCCCTTCAAGCATTAAGGAGCGGAAGGTCATGAGCTTTATCAGTTTAACTCCTTGACACAGCAAAGCACAAACAAAAATATAACCCCAAACACACTACCTGGATGTCAGGCAAACCGACACCCAACCTTCAGGGTTTTCACAGCATTCCAAACAATGCCTTGTCCACGGGGCCTCCTGCCCTGTTTAGCCAGCCCTTTACAAAATGGAGGATTTAAAGGGGCCCTGTCTGTTTTCACCAGGCTATGGTCTAAGTCCTGTTCAAACACAGCCTGCACTTCCTGCTCCAATTCCTGTCTTACAGACACAAAGTGATTAGCCCTGACTAGTTTCACAGGGTACCTTTTGAGGTTCTTCACTGGCACAAGGCCGGTACTGGGCTCGGGTTTGTGACAGTGTGTACTGATGGTGCTCCGTGCATGGGGGGGGAAAACCAGAGGATTTGTAGCGTTTCTTTGTGAACATGTAAAGAGACCATCCTAAGGTTTTCATTGCATCCTACATCAGGAGGCGCTTTGTGCTCAGATGTGTGGTGAGCAGCTTGGTGAGGTGATGTCGCTGGTCATTCAGGTGGTCAACTTTATTGTTGCCCGAGCTTTAAATGATCACCAGTTTAATACACTGCTGGAAGAAGTGGGGAATAATTATCCTGGTCTGCTTCTGCACAGCAATGTGCATTGGTTGTCAAGAGGGAAGATGCTCAGCCATTTTGCGGCTTCTCTGAGCGAAATCCGGACTTTTCTTGAAATGAAAAACGTCGAGCATCCTGAGTGGCTCTTGAAGTTCTACTATCTCGTGGACATCACTGAACATCTGAACCAGCTCAATGTGAAAATGCAAGGCGTTGAAAATACAGTGTTATTCCTTCAACAAGCAGTGTTTGAATTTGAAAACAAGCTAGAACTCTTCATCGCCGACATTGAAACAGGTCGTTTACTACACTTTGAAAAACTGGGGGAGTTTAAAGATGCAACCCTGTTGAACATCTTGATCTTCAGCAGCTAGCGGGCTTCACATCTAATCTCCTGCAGTCATTCAAAGCACGCTTTGGAGAATTTTGTGAGCACACTCGTCTTTTTAAGTTCATCACCCATCCACACGAGTGTGTAGTGGACAGCGCCGACCTGAGTTACATCCCCGGTGTCTCCATCAGAGATTTTGAGATACAAGCTGCTGACCTGAAGGCCTCAGACATGTGGGTGAATAAGTTCAAATCACTGAATGAAGATTTGGAAAGACTTGCATGACAGCAAGCAGAGTTGGTGAGCAAACACAAGTGGGGAGAAATGAAAAAACTTCAACCGGCGGACCAGCTGATTGTCAAAACTTGGAACGCGCTTCCCGTCACATACCACACACTGCAGCGTGTGAGTATTGCTGTAATGACAATGTTTGGCTCTACGTATGCATGTGAGCAGTCTTTCTCACATCTAAGGAACTTTAAGACCAACGTACGATCACGTTTAACAGATGGAAGTCTCAACGTCTGCATGAAACTTAACCTCACCACGTATCAACCAGACTACAAAGCCATTAGCAAAACCATGCAAGCACTAGAAATCGCATTAATAGGTAAGAAGTACTTTATTCATCATTGGTTAGGAACAGCATAACAACGTTATTAAAAAGAATTCAGAGATTTATTGTACTTTAAAAGTGTTGGTCTTACCTAAAATGCACACATTTAATTGTATTGAGGTTTAAAATGTAATTCCGTGAGAGCCATACAATATGTTTAAACTTTAAACATATTGTATGGCTCTCACGGAATTACATTTCAAAATATGTGGCGTTTATTGCTCTCAGCCAAAAAAGGTTCCCTACCCCTGCCCTAAGGGATAGCCACGCCACAAAGGATGGACTAAATAGGGTAATGTGTAGAATGTAAAGTAAGATTAAGAATCTCTCTGACCTGTGGGTAATGATATATCTGGAACATGTTGTAGAATCCATATGTTTCCTCCTCTGTAAAGCCTTCAATTATGGCAGCTACTGGGCGAGGTGAATTACACTTGAAATTTGCTATTGTGCTCTGTCCTGCCAAAATTTTCAAGGTTAATTCAACTAGTCTCCTTGTATATCTGAAAGCATCTTTAATATGGAGCCCCAGTGTGATGTTGGGTAAGAGCTCTGAGCTGTTGTTAATTTCCTCCACCGCAAAAACAAAGGCCAAGAAGTTATAGGTATTTTGTGCATAATATCTGTAATGACATTAAGATCATATTTCATAACAGTATACCTGAAATAGTTGCAAAAATGCAGATATTTATGCACATTTATTTCTTAAATAAAATATCAGAATACAAAAAAACACAAACTATGGTCTCTTTTTCCATGCAGTGTGAGAAAGAAACCTCCAATAGCTCTGATACAGGTCTTTCTGGTGTGCTGAAGCCACTTTTAATGCTTCCAGGAACATGTAGCTTTTTGTGTTTTTGATAATGGCCATGAACTAATTTCCCCACTAAAGCAAGGCCTTTAGATTTTGAGCCCTTCCAGCATCTCTTTTCAACCTAGTATGAGCTCACACACTATTCCTGAGCTAATCAGTTAGCAATGAACAAGTGTTTGATGGTCTCAAACTCAAACCCTTTGTAGGGTTAAATTTTGGATTTGTAGGTACTTGGTGGGCCTCATAAAAATATAGTTAATGTCTTATTAAAGAAATGTCAATATTGCATGAGGTAAAACTCTTTATAGTTTATAAAACTTAATAATAATATTGTAATTTATAGCTAAAGAAACATACGATCAAGAAACTGTTTTATTTTGCTTTTGTGATTATGAAAAACACTAGTATTTAAGCCCATTACATTAACGGGTGCTAGAATAGATGTGTAGACTTTTAGCACAATGGGTCGCTGAGGCGTTTCTTTCTTTCTTACTTTATGTTTTTATCTCTCTCCCTGCCCCCCTTTCTTTCTGTCTCTGTCCCCCTGTGTGTCTCTGTCTCTTCCCTGGCCCCCTGTCTTACTGTCTCTCTCCCTGGCTATCTGTCATAAGAACATAAGAACTGCCATCTCCGGATCAGACCTTCGGTCCATCAAGTCCGGCGATCCGCACACGCGGAGGCCCTGCCAGGTGTACACCTGGAGTAATTTATAGTCCACCATATCCTTATATGCCTCTCTTAAGGAGATATGCATCTAGTTTGCTCTTGAAGCCTAGGACGGTCGATTCCGCAATAATCTCCTCTGGGAGGGCATTCCAGGTGTCAACCACTCTCTGAGTGAAGCAGAACTTCCTGACATTAGTCCTGAACCTGTCCCCCCTTAGCTTCATTACATGTCCTCTAGTCCGTGTCAAATTGGACAATGTAAATAATCTTCTCTGCTCTATTTTGTCGATTCCTTTCAGTATTTTGAAGGTCTCGATCATATCCCCACGCAGTCTCCTTTTCTCAAGGGAGAACAATCCTAGTGTTATAAGTCTGTCCTCGTATTCCAGTTTCTCCATACCCTTCACCAGTTTTGTTGCTCGTCTCTGCACCCTCTCCAGCAGTTTTATATCCTTCTTTAGGTAGGGAGACCAATGTTGGATGCAGTATTCCAAGTGTGGTCTGACCATTGCCCTATAAAGCGGCATTATAACTTTCTCCGATCTACTCGAGATTCCTTTCTTTATCATGCCCAACATTCTATTTGCCTTCTTTGCCGCTGCCGCGCATTGTGCCGACGGCTTCAGGGTCCTATCTATCAGTACACCCAGGTCCTTTTCTTGTTCACTCTTCCCCAGAGTTGCACCTGACATTGTAAACTCGTATTCCTTATTTTTATTGCCTAAATGCATTACCTTGCATTTCTCCACATTGAACTTCATCTGCCATTTCTCCGCCCATGTTTCTAACCGACACAAGTCGCTCTGGAGTTTCTCTCTATCCTCCTGCGATCTGATCGCCCGGCATAGTTTTGTATCGTCTGCAAACTTGATGATCTCACTGGATGTTCCTTCCTCCAGGTCATTGATATAAATATTAAAAAGGATCGGCCCAAGTACCGAGCCCTGGGGTACACCACTAGTCACTTTCTCCCAGTCGGAGAACTTCCCATTTATGCCCACTCTCTGTTTTCGGTTTTCCAGCCATTTGCCTATCCATCTTTGTATATCCCCCTCTATGCCATGGCTTTGTAGTTTCTTGAGAAGTCTTTCGTGTGGAACTTTGTCGAACGCTTTCTGGAAGTCCAAGTATATTATGTCCACTGGCTTCCCACTATCAATTTGCTCGTTCACGGTCTCAAAAAATTGGAGTAAATTCGTCAAACATGATTTCCCTTTCCTGAATCCATGTTGACTGGGTTTCATCAAGTCGTGTGCGTCCAAGTGCCGGACTATGCTATCCTTGATCAGTGCTTCAACCATCTTGCCGGGGACAGACGTAAGACTCACAGACTATAGTTGCCCGGTTCCCCTCTCGGTCAGTCTTTCTTTGCTTCTGTATCTTCTCCCTTTGCGAGTGTGGGGCAGTTGTAAGCACGCATGCGCACTCCTTCCGGCCATGGACATACGGAACGCGCAGGTAGGAGTGCACATGCGCCGCTTAGGGTTTTATTATCTAGTCATTAAGCCCGTTACATTAACGGGTGCTAGAATATATGTCTGTCTGTCTCCCTCCCGCTGACTCTCTCTTTCTCCCTGGCCCCCTTTCTCTGTCTGTCTTTCTGTCCCTCTCCCTGCCCCTGTGTCTTTCTTTCTTTCTGTCTCCCTCCCTCCCGCTGTCTGTCTGTCATTTTTCCCCATTGCCCTGTGCAGCAGCATTTCCATCCCATTTCTCTATGCAGCAGCAACAGTATTTCCCTCCTATCCCCCCCCCCTGCTTTCCTGTGCAGAAGCAGCAGCGGTATTTCCCTTCCCCTTCAAGTCCCTGTATAGCAGTAGCAGCATTTCCCCCCACCCCCCTTTCCCTTCTCTTACCGCGATCTGGCCTGCTCCGTTAGGCCTCTCCCCCTTCTTTTACTGCCGTTGTTCTGCTGATCTGGCCTGCTCCTGACAAACCTCCGGGCTCCACCGCATAGGCAGCACTTTAAACACGCTGCTTCGCGGCCTACTGCCGATTTCCTCTCCTGCGTCTGTCTCCGATGATGTCATCAGAGACGCGGCAGAGGAAATCGGCAGTAGAAGGGCGCGAAGCAGCGTGTTTATAGTGTTGCCTATGCCGCTGGAACCGGGAGGTTTGTGGAGGGTCAACGGGCGGAGCGGGGCTGCTCTCCACCACTCAGTTGCTGCCACTGCCCCACAGGGCCGCGAGTGTGGGGCAGTTGTAGTCACGCATGCGCACTTCTTCAGGCCACAGACATACGGAACACGCAAGTGGAAGTGCGCATGCGCGGCTTAGGGTTTTATTATAGAGATAACATGAGCCTCAAAATAGTATCTGGCAGGCCGCATATGGTCTCCAGGCCGCCAGTTTGAGAGCACTGTTATACAACATAAGAACAACCATACTGGATGGCCAATCCAGGTCAGAAGTATGTTGTGTTATGTTAGGGTATGTTAAACAGGTTCTTTGTTCCCTCTCTACCTATTAAGTTCAAGGTCTGATTACATTACAAGAGGTTGGTTCAGTTACCCAGGAAGTTACATTGAACCGTTTCTAATAAAGTTGGAAGTTCAGGTAGATCAGTATGACTATTCATACAATAACTTACAGCTTAGGGAATATTTTGGAAACAAAGAGAAGTGCATGCCATTCCTAGTGTTAGGTAAGTTGAGTGTTGTAAGGGTGTTTATAGTTCTTTTTTTAGGAGATTTAGAGTATATGAAGGGGGTTTTGTGATCATGCATGTTTCTGATGGTGGGTTTTTTTGTTTTTTTTGGGGGGGGTTGGGAGCAGCTTTAAAGTGGTTTTCTAGATATTCAATATTATATACAGTATATGATCAAATTCTCTAACATATTCTTCCATTAAACCCTGGTTATTTAACATGTTATAATCTGATTAGAAGCATAGAAACATAGAAGATAACGGCAGATAAGGGCCATAGCCCATCAGGTCTGCCCACTCTACTGACCCACCCCCAAGTCTACTATCCTAGGGGGTGGGTCAGTAGAGTATGCAGACATGATGGGCTATGGCCCTTATCTGCCGTCATCTTCTATGTTTCTAATCAGACACAAGTGGGTGCTGTTAATTAGCACAGGTTGTAGACTCTCCTTGAGTAAGGAACCTTCTTGATCCTTGAATTGTTTTGAGCTAGTTATAATAGAGTGAGTTTTGATTGAGGTAACTTTATTCTTGTTAGATGTTGCTGTAGGTGGTTAGATATTTAATCATGTTATGTTTTTTTCTAGGGTATCACCAGCAAGAATCCCCTGACACAAGTTGCCTTAAATCATGTACCAATGTTTGGTGTTGAAAAGGGCATATATTGTTTAGACTATTTTTGAATTTTCTGGGTTCTCTGAATTTACAAGTTGGTGGTGACTTCTAACAACGGAAAGTAAATAGGAAAAGAGTCACTTGATTAAAGGCTTACTTCATAAGATCAGGACCTGGAATAACTGTGTATTATAGAAGTCCAGGTTTCCTAAGCAAACCTGATACCTCTCTTCCAATTTATAGAAAGCAGGAGGGGGGTTTCAACAATTTGTTTTGAAGTTCATTGCAACTCTAGGGAGTGATAGTAATTTATCTACTCACCTGTCCCCCTTTTTCTTTTGACTTGTTAAAGCAGTTTGGGATAGTGTGTGAGAAACCCAAATAGAAGCAACATTCCATTCTACTGATCCCATGGCAAGCAGTGGGTTTCCTCAAACATCCATCTCAACTATGAACTTTTCCTCCAGGAACTTGTCCAAACCCTTTTAAAACCCAGCTATGCTAACCACTGTTACCATATCCTCTGTCAATGAGATCCTGAGCATAACTATTCTTTGAATAAAAAATCTATTTCCTCTTACTGGTTTTAAAAGTATCTCCCTATAACTTCATCGACTGTCCCCCTAGTCTTTCGGCCTCTTTTACAAAGCCATGCGGCAACAGCCCCAAAGCCATTTAAATCTCTATGGAGCCGTTAGCGCAGTGCAGCCGCTAGTGCGGCTTTGTAAATGAGGCCATTTGTTTTCAAAATATTCCCATTTAATTTAATTTCCCCTGGTTTCTGTACTTTTTGAAAAATTGATTCTATCTTACTCTTTTAGGGTATATATTTATCCTTCACTGATAAGTCTCTTACACTAAAATTTGGTGAGTTCACAAAAGCAAAATATAGTTTCACAAACTGTTCACTCTTTATCCAAAAAAACATTTTATGTAGGAATCAGTGTTTCCCATTCAATCCAAGAATATAACATCTTTGAAATTAAAATGATTAAATATTTTGATTCCTACCAGAAAGGACTTAACAAAGATCTGGGCTTTATTTCATACTGCAAAGAAATTTAAAACTTCCTTGCCACCTCTCTATCTCCTATCCACAAACCCACCCATCAACCTCTCCCTCTTCCTGTGAACTATCACTGAAATGCCTTCATATAGACTGATATTTGTCACCATTTGCATCATAAAATGCATTATTACCTTTTTGCCTTTGTTTTTTTGTTTTATTTCTATATGTTACCTTGAAAAGTGGGCCACATCATTTCAGCACATGCACAGTCTTACCAACTGAGTGGCATAGTGAGGGAGCTTACAGTTTAGCTGATAACAGTGGCTGAGCGAACCCTTATACAATAGTTACAGTAGGCTGGGGGTGGAGGGGGGTTAGAATGTGAGGATTGATAGTGGGAGCTGGAGGTTGGCAGGGATTGGTGGTTGGGGTGCTAGGATGGGAGGATTGGTTGTTAGGAAGGGTGAAGGGTGATTGGTGGAGGAATTGTGGGGATTAAAGGTGATTTTGGCGGTTAAATCATTTTGGGAAGGGTAGGAGTGTGATATGAGGTGGGTAGGCAGGGTTAAATTTGTTCCCTTGCCGCCCTCCCAGTTTTTTGGGTTGTTTGGTTTTGGTGGGTGGTGGTTGGGTTGGTTGCAGCTTTTGCGGAAATGTGTTATGGGGGTGAATTGTGGACAGTGTGGCTTATGAAGTTATGTATTTTATGTGCTTATTCTGCTCATGTGCAGAACCACCATGGGTGGCCAGCATGATTCTGCACTACTGTGAGTCTTGCAGGGGGAAGTGGGGTTTGCTGGAATGTGATGAATTTGGTGAGATGAGCTAATTCGACTCCGATTAACATCAAGGGGTTTGAGTTTTGTGAATTGAGCTAGTTCGACACTGAATAGCTCCAAGGTTTATGGTTGTTAAGCTACACTGAATTATTTATGTATGAAAATGTTATGTTTATATGAATTCATTGATGGATAAGTTTAATAAAGCTGCGGCCCATGCTTTGCCATTACTAAGTGTTATGTGTCTTTATTCAGTGATGTGTATATGAGGAGTGATGCGAATGCCAGTGTTATGGTAGGAAATACCCACTTCTGAGTGAATTCTGTACATTTGGGGGCAGCATGTATATGTAGGATATTCAAATTAAAAAGAAATCTCTTCATCCTTCACTCTTGTTGTCACCTCATTCTTGATGTGATACAAAAATCTTACTGTCACTAATATGATAAATAAACTTCTATAAAAGATTGTCACAGTAAGTTTTGTCACTTATCTTTATTGTGCAGTGTTACTAACAAGCCCGAAGGGACCTGTTTTGCAATGTATTGGCTTTATCAATGGTTCTATAGGAGCTCGGCATACAATAAGAAAGACATATTTAAAACCAATTTATAACACATCATCAACGCACTCAAACTATGTTAAAGCCCCAAGTGAATCTATCTAATCTGTTATTATTATGATTTAATAATTACATATAATTCATAATCATTTTAAAATATAGGAAATTTTTAAATTCATATTATACTAATCTATTGTTTAATGCTTCAAATTCTATGGCCAATTAAACATTTAATTAAAAACTTTTAAAATTACCTAAAATCTAAATACAAGAATTCGATCTTCACCATCACTTCCTCAACACCGATCGTGTTTCACGTAGGCTGCTTCATCAGGAGGAAGATTAGCAAATTAACTAAAAATTATTGTATTGGAATATATTATTTTATAAAACTACACGTTAAGGATTTGATTTTTGATATAACACGTTGAGATTTTCTTTTGGGACAGAATTTGAATGGAACACCTGAATGGATTGATTTTGATTTCAAGCCAGCAATATTGATCTGAATAGAGCATTTCAGACTAGAGAGCTGCACGGGAACGGGGATGACGGGAATCCCGCGGGTTCCCCCTTTGGGTCACGGGGATCCCGTGGGGACGCCCCCTAGGGTCGCGGGGATCCCGTGGGGACGCTGAGGGTCGCGGGGTTCCTGCGGGGTTGAATCGCAGCGGGGTTGGTCGAGCCGCGAGGGTAGTCTCCTTCTCCTTACCTGCCCTGTCGCAGCACACATCCGAACGGAAATCTTCCCGATGTCAGCGCTGACGTCGGAGGGAGGGCTTAAGCAAAGCCCTCCCTTCCTCCGACGTCAGCGCTGACATCGGGAAGACTTCCGGTCGGCTGTGTGCGGCAGGGCAGGTAGGAAGAAGGCAATGGCATACGAAAGAGGGGGGAGGGGGCGGACCGCCCTGGAGAATGTGCACAGCCGGTCAGATCGACCGACAACAGGCCCGGCCGACAAATCTCCCTGCCCTGTAACCGCGAATCTAAATTACCTCTTACAGCAGCTTCACTACTCCAGCTGCTGTAAGAAGGTAATTTAGATTCGCGGCTACAGGACAGGGAGATTTGTCCGACCGGGCCTGTTCTGTTGTCGGTCGGGTGCAAAAGCGCTGAGTTCAAAGAAGCGTGGGATGAACACAGAAGATTTAGAATCAGAAAATAATATTAAATATTGAACTAGGCCAGTTACTGGGCAGACTTGCACGGTCTGCGTCTGTATATGGCCGTTTGGTGGAGGATGGGCTGGGGAGGGCTTCAATGGCTGGGAGGGTGTAGATGGGCTGGAGTAAGTCTTAACAGAGATTTTGGCAGTTGGAACTCAAGCACAGTACCGGGTAAAGCTTCGGATTCTCGCCCAGAAATAGTTAAGAAGAAAAAAAAAAAAAAAAAAATTTAAATTGAATCAGGTTGGGCAGACTGGATGGACCATTCGGGTCTTTATCTGCCGTCATCTACTACTATGAAAGGAAATGGGGAAGAGGGAATGGGAAGAAGACGCTGGCAGGGAAGAAGACAGAGGTGCCAGACTATGGGGGGAGCGGAGGGAAAAAGATGGGTGCTAGACCAATTTGGGAGGGGGGAGAAAGGGAGAGGCACAGTAACAGAGCAAATGGAAGACACAGAGAGAAGAGAGGCAGTGGATGGAAGGAATTGAATGAGAACATGAAGAAAGCAGAAACCAGGCAATAAAGGTAGGAAAAAAATTATTATTATTTTTTTTTGCTTAAGGATAAAGTAGTATATTAGTTGTGTTGATAAAAATTTATAAACATTAGAGGCTCTGGTAGAAACCCGTTTACAAAGTATGTATTCTTCCCAATTAATATTTCCAAATTAATAAAGTCTTTTTGCTTATTTTTAAATGGGTTTCTACCAGAGCCTTTAATTCAGTAGCATAATTAAATGAAATAACTATTTCTGTAGTTTATAGGGACAGGCGGGGACGTAGGGGATTCCTCGCGGGGACGGGTGGGGACGGAAGGGATTCCTCGCGGGGACGGGTGGGATTTTGGCGGGGACGGGTGGGATTTCTGTCCCCGCGCAACTCTCTATTTCAGACTCTTTGCACTCGTGACCAAACTCTTATCTGGAACATAATGTTTGAAGCTAAGTACCATCTTTTTTTAACATCTCATATTACAACAATTGGGAACATATATATATATATATATATATATATTGAGTACTATTTTTCATTCAATAGATTGAGATTAATCTTACTAATTATATGCTAGGTAGGTAGGTTGGAGAGTGCAATGATGTCTTGATACAGTATCATTGTTTCACTACACTGCTGTGTTTGATGCTATTAACTGAGCACTCATAAATATTGAACACATAATTTATATTTAAGAACTATTAATACAGTTTTAAGTAATTAAATTCTTGTTTAATTTCATAGTTTTAAGTGAATTCATATTATATTAAGTTTTTCTTCCGTTATTTATTTTGTTTTTTATACTAAATCTAATGCCACATGTATAGCCAATAATCTTGTTAACATACCTAACAATCCATTACACTATAAAGCACACATAAAATAATTCTCCATTATTAACATATTTTCTTAACTGTGCTCATAAAATTTTCCGTTTATCCCATCCATTAAAACTCAAATCCACATGTCAACATTTTACCCAAGTTTTAGCACATTTTTTATATCATGCTGCCTTTATAGGGGCTCAATTTAAATATAGAGCTCAATCTATAGAAGCATGTTTCAGAATCGGCCTCTTTTACTCGTGTGTGGTGTAATCCATCCTACACTTGCGCAATACTATCATCACATGTTGAATCAATACTCCTACTTTACACCACATTCTTTCAAAGCTATGTCTTCTAAAAAAAATGTATTTCAATCGATACAAAAACCTTTGATGTGAGCTAAAATAACGTGCTTTTTTGTAAAAAGTTTAATTTTGGATGGATACCACGCAAGATTTAAATCACGCACAAACCTTTGCAAATATAATTAAATTCCTAGAACACAAAAGAGCTATTCAAATCTAACCCAATTCCGCTTACATTTTCAAACATTAATCACTGGCTTATTGCTGAAATGTATTCTAAAATGCTCTCTCTTTTAACATATATTAAATTGTCATTACTTTGTACAATCTAGTTTAAACGCACAATGTTAATATTATTACTTTAAATTTTTAAATATGTTCACCATAATGAACATTAATTTCTTACTTGTAGACAAAGATATTATATATACTTTTTAAAATCATCTCTTCAATGATTGGCCTACTAAATTAAAATTATGCTCAAGATTATAAAAAAGTCTACATCCTTCTTATATTACTTAGTGCGTGAGAGAGTTATATAAATCAGCAGAGGTATAACTTACATTTTTCAGCATCCTTTCTATCTTTAGAGCTAGATTCAACTGCAAAGGCACCTTCGCTTCTAGTGAGTTTTAAAGCCACCTAACTTTGCAAATGCATGATGCATTTAATCACACACATGCACACTATATTCTGATCTCGTAAATTTTAAAAATTTTTATTATTAATCTATGCTTTTTTAATGAAAGCCAAACTTTCATGAATACATCTAAATGTATAATCACTAATTTCATATCAATTGTGAGCATTAATTCATGAATAATAGCATTTCGTAATCGTAACTTCTTTCAACTCTAAGCATGCACAGTTCCATCATGTTACCATATAAACACTCATAAATGGTATGTGTAGCATGGTTCATAGTCAGTGGCACGCAAGATGCCAGCGTGCCGACAATCCAGCGCCGACAATTAGGCGCAAGACAGAAGCGCGCGGGGGGAATAAAGTAATTTTTAAAGAGCTCCGACGGGGAGTTTGGGGTGACAACCCCCCCACTTTATTGGTTAGTGTTCGCGCTGCTGTTGGAGGGGAGTTCAGGGGGTTGGAACCCTCCATTATAGAGAAAATGGAACTTTTTCTGATTTTTTTCGGGAAAAGTTCTATTTTCTCTATAATGGGGGTTTTACCCCTCACACCCCTCCCCCCGCAACAGCAGCGCGAACACTAACCAATAAAGTGGGGGGTTGCCACCCCAAACCCCCAGTTGGAGCTCTTTAAAATTATTTTTTCCCCTGCGTTCTTCTGTCTTGTGCCGAATTGTCGGCGTGTTGGCGTCTGGCGCGCGATTATCCCACCACCGTGTAGCATATATGTCCATCTAGTTTCCTGGTGGAACATTGCTGTACATACCAGCATAAATTTGAAGACTTGAAATGTTTAGCCATTGACCAGGTTGCACCGGATAAAGGGGGTGGCAAAAGGAAGAACAGACTTCTTCAGAAGGAAACTAGATGGACACCTGGAATGGTGGACACCTGAAATGCGCTTCTGGAGGTTATGATACCGGGCTTCAAGGAAGGATTGGATAAATTCCTGAAGGACCCGGAGATTGAGGGATACAGATAGAGGTAGAGATAGGTTATGAAAGGGCTTAGATAGAAGGATAAGGGGGATTAATAGGGTTTAGACAACGATCACCTTACAGGTCATGGACCTGATGGGCCGCCGCGGGAGCGGACTGCTGGGCGCGATGGACCTCCAGTCTGACCCAGCGGAGGCAACTTCTTATGTTCTTATGTATGTTACAGTCAGTGGAACCAAATGGTCTCAATATATATATTGACTGGAAAGCTTTTCTATGAAATATTTTCTGTGAATTGTTTATGAACTATATATTTAGATAATTAAAAAAATATATACTGTAGATAGGCTTTCCCATTAGAGTAGCATTAAGAAGACAGAGAACATAACATCATCTTTTCGTAGATGTTTTTAACCAAAATACAGTTAAGCACTTTAAATTAAAGTAAATATAACTTAAATTAAATATATTTAAGCACATTTAAATTGGTTCATTTTAAATGGAATACATTATGTTTAAAGATGAAAGAAGTTAGGATCACTAAACATTTTTATTATTCATGAGTAATAGTTCACTATGGACATTTAATATTAGTACATATATTTAGATGAATTCACGACAATGGAGTTCTTTTTAGATCTATAAGGTTATAGCAGATTGTGCATGCTCATTATTACAAACACTGCACATGTGCAAAATAGACAGCTTTAAAATTAAAAATAGTTAAGCACTTTTATTTAAATTAATTTAAATTTGAGTTGAACATAGTGAATATAATACACATATCATTTGAGTGTTTTTATGGTAACATGATAGAATTGCGCATGCTTAGAGTTGAAATAAGTTACTATTATGAAATGCTATTATTCATGAATTAATGCTCACAATTGATATGAAATTAGTAATTATACATTTAGATAGATTTAAGAAAGTATAGCATTCATAAAAAAAAGCATAGATTAATAACAAAAAAAATTAAATTTACGAGATGAGAACATAGGGCTCCTTTTACTAAGGTGCACTAGTGGTTTTAGCACACGCACAAAATTACTGCACGCTAGCAAAATTATTATTGCCTGCTTAAAAGGAGGCGGTAGTGGCTAGCGCGTGCGGCAATTTAGCAAACGCTATTCTGCATGTTAAGGCCCTAACGCACCTTTGTAAAAGGAGCCCATAGTGCACATGCACGTGATTAAATGCATCACGCATGTGCAAAATTAGCTGGCTTTAAAACTCACTAGAAGTGAAGGCGCCTTTGCAGTTGAATCTAGCCCTAAAGAAAGAAAGGATGCTGAAAAATGTGTTATACCTCTGTTGATTTATATAGCTCTCTCATGCACTAACCCCCTCTTTTACAAAGCTGCCGAGCTGCAACAGCCCCGAAGCCCTTTAAATCTCTATGGGCTTCGGGACCGTTACTGCAGTGGCCCGCACTAAACGGCTTCGTAAAAGAGGCCCTAAGAAGGAAGTAGACTTTTTTATAATCATGAGCATAGTTTTAATTTAGTAGGCCGATCATTGAAGAGATAATTTTAACAAGTATATATAACATCTTAGTCTACAAGTAAGAAATTAATGTTATTATGGCGAACATATTAAAAAATTTAAATTTTAAATTAATGGTATTAACTTTAGGCTCACGAACCCTTCCGTAAACATCTAAAAACCTGGCTTTTCTCAAAAACCTAACACTCCCTCCTCTTCTGATATCCCAGCCCGCTAACATTCTCCCCCTCCGATCTTCTCCCTTTCCCTCCCTTGGAGTTCCTTTCTCATTACAATTCTTGTTAATCGTGCCGAGCTCCACAAATGTGGAAATGGTGCGGTATATAAACCCAAGATTTAGTTTAGTTTAGTTTACTAAGCTGCGCTAGCGGTTTTAGCATGCGCACCAGATGCTAATTGCCAGCATTGAGCTGGCGTTAGTTCTTGCCATGTACCGTGGGGTTAGCATACGTGGCAATTTAGCACGTGCTAAAAATGCTAGAGCACCTTAGTAAAAGGAGCCCTTTCTGCGTTAAAACTAGATTGTGCATGTGCAAAATGAAATGCACTGCACATGTGCAAAGTAATGAAACTTTAATATATGTTAAAAGAGAGAGCATTTTAGAATATATTTCAGCAATAAGCCGGTGATTAACGTTTGAAAATGTAAACAGAATTGGATTAGATATAATTATATTTGCGAAGGTTTGTGCATGATTTAAATCTTGTGTGCTATCCATCCAAAATTAAACTTTTACAAAAAGGTGAAATATTTTAGGTCACATCAAAGATTTTTGTATTGATTGAGCTAAAAAAATTTTGGAAGACATAGCTTTGAAAGAATGTTGTGTAAAGTAGGAGTATTGATTGAACATGTAATGATTGTATTGCATAAATGTGGGATGGATTACACTGCGTATGAGTAAGAGAGGCCGATTCTGAAACCTGCTTCTATAGATTGACCTCTATATTTAAACTGAGCTCCATATCAAGGCATCATGATGTAAAAAATGTTTGGGTAAAATGTTGAATTGTGGATCTGAGTTTTAATGGATGGGATAAACTGAAAATTTTATGAGTACAGTTAAGAAAATATGTTAATAATAATAACTTTATTTTTCTATACCGCCATAGTCAAGCGACTTCTAGGGGGTTCACATTGAAAGAAGGCTGGACAGTCAGCGAATAACAATAAGCCTAAATAGAAAAATTACATACTAATTGGAGTTCCATGAGTAAAGAATACATGAAAATGGAGCTTCCTGAGAGAAAGAAATAGCGTTTACAGAGGGGGATAGAGAGGGAGGACTGTTTTAATCAATGAATTTGTCGAATAGGGCGGTTTTAATTGATTTTCAGAATGCATTATAAGTCAGATTGGGTTCATTTATGCAGTTTTTCAGCCAGACTTGCTGTCTATTTGATTGGAACATGAAGGTTCTATCCAGGAAGGATTTGTATCTGCAGCCCGTGTTCTTTGGGTATGCAAAGATGTTTTTGTTTCTGGTTGTTCGTGTGGGGTTGTGTACAATGAAGTGAGTTTGCAGGTAGGAAGGTGCAAGTCCCCAGACTTGTTTGAAACAGATGCAAGCAAATTTGAATAGTATTCACGCTTCTATTGGTAGCCAGTGCAGTTTTTTTATAGTAGGGGCTAATGTGGTCTTTTTTTCTCAGTCCGAAGATTAAGCGAACAGCGGTGGAAAGTTATTTTGATTATGTATGCTTTATAGAGTAATGAATTGTTAGGTATGTTATTAAATCATAAGTATAACAGATTAGATAGATTCACTTGGGGCTTTAGCATAGTTTGAGTGTGTTGATGATGTGTGTTGTAAATTGGTTGAAATATTTCTTTCTTATTATATGCCGAGCTCCTATAGAACCCTTGATCAAGCCAATACATAGCGAAATGGGTCCCGTTGGGCTGGCTAATAACACTGCACAATAAAGATAAGTGGCAAAACTTACTGTGACAATCTGTTATTGAAGTTTATTTATCATATTAGTGATGGTAAGATTTTTGCATCACATCAAGGAGGAAGTGGCAACAAGGGTGAAGGATGAAGAGATCAACCCTTTTAATTTGAATATCCTACATATACTGTACATGCTGCCCCCTTCTGTATAGAATTCACTCAGAAGTGGGTGTATCCATATTTAACCTCACTTCATCATGTTCTTCATTTTGATGGTAAGAGGTACCCCCTCTCTCCTTCTGCACCCTCACACTCCTCCCATGTCCCTATCAAACGTTTGTCTACTTTTCTTCCTATATCTCTTTAACTCTTTGCCAGCACAAGCAGCACCTGCAACCTCCTGTCCACACTGTTCTTGGCTCTCTCTTTGATGTTACTTCCTGTTTATCAGCATTACCCCAGACCATCTTACATCTAATCAGCTAGTGATGCTTCAGTTGCACTGCATTTTCAGTGGCATTAACCAGTCAAGTAGTGGTGAAAATCCAGCAGTAGCCAGCTCATCAGGATTTAACTAGGCAAGAGTCTCTCATGAGGTATAATTTCTTATCTAGAATCCTCTCCTAAATGGTTTAATTTGCAAAGTATGTGCTTAAATGTAACTGCACCTGTTATTTTGGGTGGGTGTTTAAGAAAGGAAAATGCCCTGTCTTGTGAAAATGTCATGTACATTCTCATCTTTTCAAAGCACCCCTCTGGAGAAATCTTTGTCACTGGCTGCCTAAAGGCGGAAGAAGAAATATATTTTTCACTAGGCAGAGGACATTTTCAAACAGGACTATCAAGGCATGTTCATCTGTTTTAAAATTGATAAAAGTGTAAATATGTTAAAACTTCAATTAAAAAATGATAACATATTAGCAGTGTATGGAAGCTCATTGCTTGGCTAGAAAGAATTCACTTGCTATAATTAAATGAAGGCACCAAAAAACTCAAATATAATTATAAATGCAGTAATATCGTATATAGGTACAATAGAAGAAGGAAAATATATACTCCTTAGAAGGCAAAGACCACAAAAGATCCTTCATAGAGGTACAAGTTACATCTGCAATTCAAAGTCAACAGCTAGTCACAGCAAAACACACAAACACTTCTTAAAAGGGAAGTAATACACAATGCTACTTACCCTACGTCTTTAAAAGATATGATGTTGCTAAAGGATTTAGTTAACTCAACTTCATACTGTTCAACAAATCCCCCCAATATAATGTCCCCATCCTTAAAGTAGCCATCTTCTGAAAAATCCATTGACGGCTTTGCACATCGGCTCTCAACTGGCTTCCAGAGATCAGTGTAAAATATGAATAAAATCAAAAGGGGATGAGCTCCCATATTTCAAGGTGAGAAACAACTGCTCTTCCTGCTCTGTCACTTTGGGAAATTTCTAGTGGAAGATTCTGCATATCATGGTGTACACCACCTTTTTAAATCTATGTATTATGTTTCAAACTGACACTGAGAAGACCCTTTGATGGACACAGATTACATTAATGATGAACCAGAGAAGCCTCCTCCTGATGTTGATGTGAGCTCTGATCTGAGTGAGTATCCTGCAGCTGTGTGGGCACCGTGTGATCTTTATAGGTCTCTGCTCCTGAAAGGTTCAGCCTCAGGGGATTTCATCCACTGACCTGTGCATTTAATATTACATATAGATTGTTTTTATAAACTTGTTTTTCTGAAAATGACCTTGCAAGATAAATATTAATTTGAAAGGAGTGTTTTGTGAGGAGTGTAATAATGCTAGCAAGGGAATTGTGCACTTGATTTATAATATACAGAAAACAAATAAATTTTGATGATTAGAATCTACCAGATATTCAACCCCCTGAAGGCCATGATAGGACTCACTGTATATAGAACAATATTTTCTGTCTTAGAGCTGAATTTATCAGTTGTTTGATTATGAAAATACAGAATTTTGAGGGCAATCTTGTGGATTTGTTCACCAGTGCATGGGTCTTTAGTCATATACAAATACGCATGGCAAAAAGCCACTTTTCATAATAACATAGTAGATGACGGCAGATAAAGACCCAAATAGTCCATCCAGTCTGCCCAACCTGATTCAATTTAAATTCTTTTTTTTTTTTTAATTTTTTCTTCTTAGCTATTTCTGGGCAAGAATCCAAAGCTTTACCCGGTATTGTGCTTGGGTTCCAACTGCCGAAATCTCTGTTAAGACTTACTCCAGCCCATTAACACCCTCCCAGCCATTGAAGCCCTCCCCTGCCCATCCTCCACCAAAGGGCCATACACAGACACAGACCATGCAAGTCTGCCCAGTAACTGGCCTAGATCAATATTTAATATTTTCTGATTCTAAATCTTCTGTGTTCATCCCACGCTTCTTTGAACTCAGTCACAGTTTTACTCTCCACCACCTCTCTCGGGAGCGCATTCCAGGCATCCACTACCCTCTCCGTAAAGTAGAATTTCCTAACATTGCCCCTGAATCTACCACCCCTCAACCTCAAATTATGTCCTCTGGTTTTACCATTTCCTTTCTCTGGAAAAGATTTTGTTCTACGTTAATACCCTTCAAGAATTTGAACGTCTGAATCATATCTCCCCTGTCTCTCCTTTCCTCTAGGGTATACATATTCAGGGCTTCCAGTCTCTCCTCATACGTCTTCTGGCGCAACCCTCCTATCATTTTCATCGCCCTCCTCTGGACCGCCTCAAGTCTTCTTAAGTCTTTCGCCAGATACGGTCTCCAAAACTGAACACAATACTCCAAGTGGGGCCTCACCAATGACCTGTACAGGGGCATCAGCATCTTCTTCCTTCTACTGACTATGCCTCTCTTTATACAGACCAGCATCCTTCTGGCAGCAGCCACTGCCTTGTCACACTGTTTTTTCGTCTTTAGATCTTCGGACACTATAACCCCAAGGTCCCTCTCCCCGTCCGTGCATATTGTGGCGTCGCCGGTGCCGGCTTGAACGAAGGCCCCGGTCAGCGCCCAGAATAGCCTGTGTCCCACGTGCTTCCAGGAGATGCTGGAGGTCCTGCTGGTTTTTTAATCAATAAAATAAAACAAATCAGGAACAATAAAGTTCTTATATAAACCAGTCTCAATTTATTGAGTGCCTTGTCCCCTAAAGCTGGGGTTTAGATCATGTGCTTCATGAATGAAAAGAAATATAAAAAAACATCTGTGCTGTAAAACCAGCAAGCCCTCACCTTCCTTGCAGGTATTAGCAGGTAAGCCCTGCAACAGTCTCTGGTAGTCTAGTCCCAATAATCCTGTGATTCTAGGCAGGGTAAGAATCAGACTATTAGACCTTCAAAATTGTATGCAAGAGTTCAATTAGGCCTGGCTTGCAACAGGCCTGCTCCAACCTTCCTGAACAGTTGGTGGGGGAGGGGAGTAGCCAAATCCACTTCTCTAATATACTTGCCACAAATGGCCCCACAATCCCACCCAAGGATCTTGTGTGGATTCTCCCCAACTACTATCCCTTCACACAGTTCATAACATAGTCCACAATCAGCCCCCAAAAGGCAAAAAGGAAAAATTGTTATAAACAAATTGAACCTGGTTTTTAATGCTACCAGATTCTAGCACCTTTGTAGCCTTGAGCCTAGCACTGCTCAGCAGGCTCCCCCCAGGTGCATACAGGTTTTCAAAAGAAAACAAAACCAGCAAAAACAAAGTTCATCAAGTTAAGCACTGCCAAAAAGCAAAAGTTACTGTACTTAACTCATATCTATTGCTGTGGCATCCGGTTCCATGGAAGCATCCAAGAACTCCATGGGCTCCAGGTTGGCTAGCTGGCTGGCTTCAGGAACAGGGGCTGCCTCTACCATTTCAACATCCTGATTCTTTTGGGCCTCAGGAGACTGGTCCTGAGCACCTTCTTCCTGGGTTATCCCAGGGTGGACTAACTTGTTCCTTCTCAGTGCTGCCTCTAAAGCACTGAGGTGACCCCGCCCTGTTCTGTGAGGGGAAGGGCAGCCTGTAGATGTTGCTGGGATTTTCCTGGGACTAATTAGGCCCAGTTGCTGTGAATTACCTAAGCTTGTGTTCTGGCTCTTAGGCAGTTGCTTTGTATGAGGCACCTCCCTCTGCCCCAGGCTGTTCTCTCCATATCCCTCTCCTCCCCAGGGTTTGGTAACCTGAGTTTTAAATGGTAAATCAGAACTTTCTTTTTTCTTTCTGTCTAACCCATCACATTGGTTAGCCCGGGTCAAAGCCACTCCAGGGTTAGGAGGAGCCTTCCCTGGCACAAGCCGAACCTTAGTGCTAGGGTTGTGACAATATCAGCTTCTCTCCTCCCAGCATATACGGTTCCTTCCTATTATTAATCCCCAAATGCATTACTCTGCATTTCTTTGCATTGAATTTCAGTTGCCAGGCATTAGACCATTCCTCTAACTTTTGCAGATCCTTTTTCATATTTTCCACTCCCTCTTCGGTGTCTACTCTGTTACAAATCTTGGTATCATCTGCAAAAAGGCACACTTTTCCTTCTAACCCTTCAGCAATGTCACTCACAAACATATTGAACAGGATTGGCCCCAGCACCGAACCCTGAGGGACTCCACTAGTCACCTTTCCTTCCTTCGAGCGACTTCCATTAACCACCACCCTCTGGCGTCTGTCCGACAGCCAGTTTCTGACACAGTTCATCACTTTGGGTCCTAACTTCAGCCCTTCAAGTTTGTTCAACAGCTTCCTATGAGGAACTGTATCAAAGGCTTTGCTGAAATCCAAGTAAATTATATCTAGCATATGTCCTCAATCCAGCTCTCTGGTCACCCAATCAAAAAATTCAATCAGGTTCGTTTGGCACGATTTACCTTTTGTAAAGCCATGTTGCCTCGGATCCTGTAACCCATTAGATTCAAGGAAGTACACAATCCTTTCTTTCAGCAACACTTCCATTATTTTTCCAACAACTGAAGTGAGCCTCACCGGCCTGTAGTTTCCTGCTTCAACCCTGTAACCTCTTTTATGAATAGGGACCACATCCGCTCTCCTCCAATTCCCAGGAATCACTCCCGTCTCCAGAGATTTGTTGAACAAGTCTTTAATAGGACTCGCCAGAACCTCTCTGAGCTCCCTTAGTATCCTGGAATGGATCCCGTCTGGTCCCATCGCTTTGTCCACCTTCAGTTTTTCAAGGTGCTCATAAACACCCTCCTCCATGAACGGCGCAGAATCTACTCCATTTTCTCGTGTAACTTTGCCAGACAATCTCGGTCCTTCTCTAGGATTTTCTTCTGTGAACACAGAACAGAAGTATTTGTTTAGCACATTTGCTTTCTCCTCATCACTCTCCACATATTTGTTCCCAGCATCTTTTAGCCTAGCAATTCCATTTTTTATCTTCCTCCTTTCACTAATATATCTGAAAAATTTTTTATCTCCCTTTTTTACATTTTTAGCCATTTGTTCTTCTGCCTGTGCCTTCGCCAAACGTATCTCTCTCTTGGCTTCTTTCAGTTTCACCCTGTAGTCCTTTCTGCTCTCCTCTTCTTGGGTTTTTTTATATTTCATGAACGCCAACTCTTTCGCCTTTATTTTCTCAGCCACTAAGTTGGAGAACCATATCGGCTTCCTTTTTCTCTTGTTTTTATTGATTTTCTTCACATAAAGGTCCGTAGCCATTTTTATCGCTCCTTTCAGCTTAGACCACTGTCTTTCCACTTCTCTTATGTCCTCCCATCCTAACAGCTCTTTCTTCAGATACTTTCCCATTGCATTAAAGTCCGTACGTTTGAAATCTAGGACTTTAAGTATCATGCGGCCGCTATCCACTTTAGCCGTTATATCAAACCAAACCGTTTGATGATCGCTACTTCCCAGGTGAGCACCCACTCGAACATTAGAGATACTCTCTCCATTTGTGAGAACCAGATCCAATATCGCTTTTTCCCTTGTGGGTTCCGTCACCATTTGTCTGAGCAGAGCCTCTTGAAAGGCATCCACAATCTCCCTACTTCTTTCCGATTCCGCAGACGGAACATTCCAGTCCGCATCCGGCAGGTTGAAATCTCCCAACAGCAGAACCTCCTCTTTCCTTCCAAACTTTTGGATATCCTCAATCCTCAATTTTCTGCGATTGAGTCGGAGGTCTGTAGACTACACCCACATAGATAGAAGTTCCATCTTCTCTTTTCAGAGCAATCCATATCACTTCTTCCTCTCCCCAGGTCCCTTGCATTTCGGTCGCTTGGATATTGATCTTTACATAGAGAGCTACTCCTCCACCTTTATGACCATCTCTGTCCTTCCTAAAAAGATTATATCCCGGTATGTTTGCATCCCATCCATGTGATTCACTGAACCATGTCTCTGTGATAGCAACAATATCTAGATCTGCCTCTAACATCAGGGCTTGCAGATCATGAACTTTGTTGCTTAGACTGCGAGCATTTGTGGTCATCGCTTTCCAGCTATTTTCCAGCGATAATCTCCTTTTTCGTATGGATTTTTGTGTCGTTTCACTTTCCGTTGCAATACTAAGAAATGAGTTGCTGATATTGCTTATGTTGCAGCCTTTACTACTATCACATCTTTTCTTTTGCCGGGGGTGGTCTCTATAATTGTCCTTCGTACATACACCACCCCCACCTTCTAGTTTAAATGCCTAGAAAAATATTGTCTAAATTTCTCTGCAAGATTTCTTTTTCCTGCTGTAGTAATATGTAGCCCATCAGTGCAATATAGCTTCTTGACCTTCTATGTATTTCCCCATCCTCCTATGTACCTGAAGCCTTCTTGATGACACCAGGCTCTGAGCCATCTATTAAAGTCCTCTGTGTTTTTCACTCTTTGCTCTCCCTTTCCATATGCTGGCAGTATTTCAGAAAAAGCTAAAGTCTTTACAAAAGGTTTCACGCCCTCACCAAGCTCCCAAAAAGCTTTCTGTGCTGCAAGTGTGGAGTTGTTGGCTATGTCATTTGTTCCCAGATGGATAACAACATCAGTGTTAAAATCCTTAGTTTCTTCTTTAATTATAGTCAGTATTTGCCTGGAACTCCTGGTAGCTGAGGATCCTGGAAGACATTTCACTATTTTGGTCTCCTCGCCCTGTGTTCCAAGGTTAATGCTTCTGATGATGGAATCCCCTAACAGTAATAGTTTTCTGTTTTTGGTCTTTTTATTTGTGCTTAGGGTGTGCTTGTTCTCTTGAGTTACCTTCATTGGTTCCAGTCCCACCTCCCTTCTGTTTTCTTGAGTATCGCAGTGCACTAGTGGAGTGAAGGAATTCTGTAGAGGTAATATTAGTGAAGGTGGATGTTTCTGTGTTACATGTCACAGTCTTCCTGAGCCTACTGTGACCCATTTATTCCTGGGCTGTTTTATTCTTTGAGGTAGAGGTGGTAAGTTGGTATGATTTTGTGGAGTGATGGAAGCTGCTTTAATTGTATTCAATTCCTGTTTGTTTGCAGAGCTCCTCCTTAATACTGGCAAGTTGAAGACAGATGGGGCAAGCCTTAAGCCTCCAAATAGTATGTCTTGGAATTAAAGCACCACAGTGATTGCATAGAATAAAGGTCATCTTGATTGGTTGTGAAGTCCTGATTATATGGGTCTCTATATATGAATAGTGGTCCCTGGGGTTGGTGGGACTATAAGTCTTACCCTTATTCCTATGAAGGGAAAGGGAAAGAGGAAATAAGATTTAACAGAGGAAAGAGAAGGGTTGTTTTTTTTTTTAGTAAGAAACAGTAGATGAGAAGAGAAATTAAGCAGACATAATGCTGAAAACCAGTGAAAGGAGCAGAATATGAAATGCAGAGCAACTTATCTTATTGAAGTTCCAGGGCAGCCTTGTTCACAGCAATGTCCCAAAGATAATGCAATTAACCTTAGAAGTAAAACAGAGCCCCTCCCTTCTCCACCTAATCAGCAGAAAACAATGGCTGAATACTAGTAAGACAGAAATATAGGCTCTATACCACCTAAAACACAGTATTTTAAACAAAAATGCAGGTTCTATCAGTGCTACCCTAAATCACAGGATTTATAACAGGATTTTCCCTACTTTAGTCACCCTGAGCCACAGGCACCAGGATTTAATTAGAGTTAACAAAGTCTTACCCTTTTTCCTATGAAGAGGAAGAGGAAATAAGATTTAACAGAGGAAAGAGAAGGGTTTATTTTTTTGTGCTTTTTTATTTATTTTTTTTTAGTAAGAAACAGGGATGAGAAGAGAAATTAAGCAGATATAATGCTGAAAACCAGTGAAAAGAGCAGAATATGAAATGCAGAGCAACCTATCTTATTGAAGTTCCAGGGCAGCCTTGTTCACAGCAAGGGTATTCTTTCTGCATTTCTTTGAGGGGATAAGCAAACAACTGTGTTATGGCCCTTGACACCAATAAAGTCCTTGATTATGTTGAATGGACATATTTGTTTCAGGTATTGTACTGGTATCATTTAGTATACAATTTTATTAATAAGGTCAGTGTATTGTACTGTCACCCAATGGCCAACATTTTTTTGATGGTTGTGTCACAGAGGCCTTTGAGTTATCCAGGGGAACCAATCAAGGATGCCCCTGATCACCGTGCTCTTCAATTTAGCTATAGATCCATTATTGCACAGAATTCAGTCACACCACAATCTTTGGAATTCCCATGAGTAATTGAGTTAAGGAAGAAGTCCAGCTCATGGCCTTCCCAGATGATGCTCTCTACTTAATTCATCCAGAAAAGTCTATCCCAGTGATATTAGCCATGGTTAAGCATTTTGGATCTCTATCTGGATATACTGTAAACTGGGAGAAAACTGAAGTTATGCCACTGAATATACACTATACAAAAACTATGCTAGCTACTTTCCTCTTCAATGGTACTCCTCTGGGCTTAAGTATCATGGTATAAAATTTTCTCTCCCTTGGGAAGACAAATTGAAAATGAATATACATACTCTGTTGACCAAACTATGTGTTTTATGCCAGTCTTGGTCCCTCTTATGGCTTATGTGATGGGGTCTGTTGGAGAATATTTGGATGACCATGACTCCGCAAATTCTCTATGTTCTACAGATGTTACCCTTTTCTTTTCCAGTTTCCTTTTTTAAACAGGTTTATTGTATCTTGCATAAATTTTTAAGGGGAGGTATAAGCCCGGGATATCTCTCAATACCCTGAAACAACCCAGAGCTAAAGGGGGAGTCAATTTTCCTGATTTTTGCAAATATACATTAGCTTTAAATTTACACACCATATGCTGGTGGTTTCATTGTGACTCCACATTCCCTGTTCCAGTCTGGCTGTCATCGGAGTCAAAGCATGCTAACTACAGACCGGTGAGTCTCACATCAATAGTGAGCAAGCTAATGGAAACTCTAATCAAATGTCAATTGGATACGATCCTGAACAAGGAGAATCTACGAGATACCCGTCAACATGGATTTACCAAGGGGAGGTCCTGCCAATCCAACCTAATCAGCTTCTTTGACTGGGTGACGGGGAAGCTGGATGTTGAGGAGTCCCTGGACATCGTATACTTGGACTTCAACAAAGCATTCAATAGCGTACCACACTGCAGGTTGTTGAGCAAGATGAGCTCTATAGGATTGGGAGACACATTGGCAGCATGGGTTGGGGACTGGCTTGGAGGTAGGTTTCAGAAGGTGATGGTAAACGGCACCCCCTCCGAAACGACGGAGGTGATCAGTGGAGTGCTGCAGGGCTCGGTCTTCGGCCCGATCCTATTCAACATCTTCATAAGGGACTTGGCTGAGGGGCTTCGAGGTAAAATAGCGCTATTCGCCGATGATGCCAAACTATGCAATAAGAACATAAGAAGTTGCCTCCGCTGAGGCAGACCAGAGGTCCATCTCGCCCAGCGGTCCGCTCCCGCAACGGCCCATCAGGCCCATTGCCTGAGCAGTGGTCCCAGACTATACCTATAACCTACCTCTACTCCTATCTGTACCCCTCAATTCCTTTATCCTCTAGGAACCTATCCAAACCTTCTTTGAAGCCTTGTAACGTGCTCCGGCCTATCACAGCCTCCGGAAGCGCGTTCCATGTATCCACCACCCTCTGGGTGAAAAAGAACTTTCTGGCATTTGTTCTAAACCTGTCCCCTTTTAATTTCTCCGAGTGCCCCCTTGTACTTGTGGTTCCCCATAATCTGAAAAATCTGTCCCTGTCTACCTTTTCTATACCCTTCAGGATCTTGAAGGTTTCTATCATGTCTCCTCTAAGTCTCCGCTTTTCCAGGGAGAACAGCCCCAGCTTTTTCAGTCTGTCAGTATATGAGAGGTTTTCCATACCCCTTATCAGTTTAGTTGCTATTCTCTAGACTCCCTCAAGTACCGCCATGTCCTTCTTGAGGTACGGCGACCAGTACAGGACACAGTACTCCAGATGCGGTCGCACCATTGCACGATACAGTGGCAGGATGACCTCCTTCATCCTGTTCGTGATACCCTTCTTAATGATACCTAACATTTTGTTTGCTTTTCTTGAGGCTGTGGCGCACTGTGCCGACGCCTTCAAAGTTGTGTCTACCATCACTCCCAGGTCTCTTTCAAGGTTACTTACCCCTAGCAGTGATCCCCCCATTTTGTAAGTGAACATCGGGTTCTTTTTCCCCACATGCATGACCTTGCATTTCCCTACGTTAAAGTTCATTTGCCACTTTTTGGCCCATTCTTCTAGTGTCGTTAGGTCCCTTTGCAGATCTTCGCAGTCTTCCCATGGTTTCAACCCTGCGGTAGAGTTTGGTGTCATCCGCAAATTTAATAACTTCACAATTTGTTCCCGCCTCCAGGTCATTAATAAATATATTGAACAGGAGCAGTCCCAGCACCTACCCCTGCGGAACTCCGCTCGTGACCCATTTCCAGTCTGAGTAATGGCCCTTTACTCCAACCCTCTGTTTCCTGTCCGCCAGCCAGTTTTTGATCCATCGGTGGACCTCCCCTTGCACCCCGTGTTTCCACAGCTTTTTAAGCAGTCTTTCGTGCGGTACCTTGTCGAAGGCTTTTTGAAAGTCAAGGTAAATGATGTCAATGGATTCCCCTTTATCCACCTGGCTGTTTACCCCCTCAAAGTAGTACAATAAGTTTGTGAGGCATGACCTACCCTTGCAGAAGCCGTGCTGACTCGACTATAGCTGTCCATTGTTTTTTATGTGTTCACAGATGCTGTCCTTAATCAGTGCTTCCATCATCTTTCCCGGGACCGAGGTCAAGCTCACTGGCCTGTAGTTTCCAGGGTCCCCCCTTGAACCCTTCTTGAAGATGGGCGTGACATTTGCAATTTTCCAGTCCTCCAGGATCTCTCCAGTTTTTAAGGATAGGTTACATATTTGGCGAAGTGGCTCTGCTATTTAGTTCCTTAGTTCCTTGAGGACCCTTGGGTGAATGCTGTCCGGATCTGGCGATTTGTCGCTCTTTAGTCTGTCTATCTGCCTGAGGACATCCTCTTGGCTTACCTCTAGTTGGTCCAGCTTTTCATCCCGATCCCCATTTATGATGTCCTCCGGTTCTGGAATATTGGATGTGTCCTCCCTCGTGAAGACTGACGTGAAGAACTTATTTAACCTGTCAGCTATCTCTTTTTCCTCCTTTATCACTCCCTTTTTGTCTCCATCATCCAATGGCCCCACTTCCTCCCTTCCTCCAGACAAAAGCACAGTGCCGGACGGAAACTCAATGCCTGACAGTATGGTGCACGACCTACTCCTACTGGAGCACTGGTCCAGGACCTGGCAACTAAGCTTAAGTACTGAAAAATGTAAAGTCATGCACCTTGGCAGCCAAAATCCATGCAAGACTTACACCCTTAATGGTGAGATCCTAGCAAGGACTGTATCAGAACGTGACTTAGGGGTGATCATCAGTGAGGACATGAAGACTGCCAAGCAAGTGGAGAAAGCTTCATCTAAGGCTAGACAAATCATAGGTTGTATACGTAGGAGTTTCGTCAGCCGTAAGCCCGAAGTTATTATGCCATTGTATAGATCCTGCAATACTGTGTACAATTCTGGAGGCCGCATTACCGCAAAGATGTGCTGACACTTGAATCAGTCCAGTGAATGGCCACCCGGATGGTCTCGGGACTCAAGGATCTCCCATATGAGGAACGGCTGAAAAAATTGCAGCTATACTCACTCGAGGAACGCAGAGAGAGGGGAGACATGATTGAGACGTTCAAATATCTCATGGGCTGTATCGAGGTGGAAGAAGATATTTTCTTTTTTAAAGGCCCCATAGCAACAAGAGGGCATCCGTGGAAAATCAGGGGCGGGAAACTACATGTTGATACCAGGAAATACTTCTTCACCGAAAGGGTGGTTGATCGCTGGAATAATCTTCCACTACAGGTAATCGAGGCCAGCAGCGTGCCTGATTTTAAGACAAAATGGGATCGTCACATGGGATCTCTTCACAGAGAAAGGTAGGGGAGGGTTATTGGGGTGGGCAGACTTGATGGGCCGTGGCCCTTATCTGCCGTCTATTTCTATGTTTCTATGTAACCTTGTCTACTGTAAGCTTTGCTTGGATCTCCAAAGCTTCCCATTCCTTTCTACCACTCCCATTGTAGCAGCAATCTATGATTCCCAATTAAACTGTTCCATTAACACTACACTGGACACTCCTTTATGAGGTAACCTTTTATTGACTTTTGGTAATCATTCTTTTTATTGGAAACAGTGGATGGTTCGGGACATTTTTACACTGAGAGATATCATGGTTAACAACTGATTTCTATCTTTCTCAGAGTTGCAACTAATGCATGATCTTTTGGATTTTCAACTTGGACATTGTGTTCAGCATTATTTAACATCATATCACTATGAGTATTTAGACCATGACTCAGATGTGTTACCACTTTTGAGAACTGGTATTTTCATTCCAAATATTATGTCTCGTTTTGTCACAAATCTGACTCCCATACCAGGATTGTGCCAGGTAAAAGACACAGAAATAACCCCATTAAGCTGGTTACGGCAGATCAATGTGCCTCTGCTGGGCAGAATCCTGAATATAGTGACCCCGCTGAGCCCAGAATGAACATTAGGCAAATAGCACTACCTGTACTACTTTACAAGCACAGCCAGGGAAAACAGGACTCTGTCCCTTTAAGAGCATCCATTTTGAAGTTACTGGCTGAACAGGCTGGGAGGCAGTCAGAGCTGAGGAGAGACCATCCCCTGTGCAGGGCTGGGTGTGGATATGCAAGATTAGATACCTACCGTGTTTCCCCGATGGTAAGACACTGTCTTATTTTTTTTGGAAGGCCAAAATATGCTCTAGGGCTTATTTTCGGGGGGATGCCTTATTTACCCTTTCATGTCCCCTCTGTATCTCTATCCTTATTCAGTAGGTCCTGCTTATCCTTTCTCTTCTTTGTGTCACTATCTCCATTTTCAGCTTTCCTCCCCTTTTCCTTTGTTACTGCACCCTGTAGCTAGAATCTTTCCACCCTCCCTCCACTCCGGCCCAGCCCAGTATGAAATATTTCCTTTTGTTTCCCTCCCCTCTCTCTTTCTCTCTCTCTTCTGCTCCCTCACCCACGAGTCCTGCATCTGGCCCTCTCCCTTCTACCTGCACCTGGCAACACCCCCCTGCTCCGCGGCTCTCTTCAGCAACTTGTCAGCAGCGGTGATCAAGACAAGCTACCGACATCGAGGCCTTCCCTCTACGAGTCCCGCCTTTGTGGAAAAAGGAAGTTGAAACAAGCGGGACTCGCAGAGGGTAGGCCCCGACGTCAGAAGCTTGTGTCGATCGCTGCTGCTGAGTTGCCGAAGAGAGCCACGGAGCAGGGGATGTGGCCGGAAGCAGGTAGAAGGGAGAGGGAGATAGGAAGGCTGTAGATCTCCGGAGCATGACACCGACCCCGGCCAGGATGATTTCTTTTTCAGGCGTGCATCTTACAAGTCCGGCGTCGCGGCGGGAAATAGCCATGCTGAGCAGTGAGCTCAGCACTACACAGATGAAAGCCTTGCTTGCTGATTGGTCCGGCGGCATGGCCGCCGGACTAATCAGCAAGCAAGGCTTTCATCTGTGTACGTGCTGAGCTCACTGCTCAGCATGGCTATTTCCCGCTGCGACGCCGGACTTGTAAGTTGCATGCCTGCGTGACACACTACCGGAGCCACGGCAAAGGTGGAAAAGAGCCGCATGCGGCTCTGGAGCTGCGGGTTGCCGACCCCCGCGGTAGATGGAGGGACCACACGGAGTCACCCACCGTACCACCCGATTCGGGTAAGCGCAGGTATCGGTGGGTGGCTTATTTGCGGGGGGGGGGGTGCCTTATTTTACAATTTTTTCTAAAAAGGGGGGGCTGTCTTATTTGATGGCCCTGCCTTATCATCGGGGAAACACGGTAGGAGACTCAGTCAGAGGAGCAGCACGGGGAAGCTCCCATGCAGGAGGAGCTGTTGCAGCCCCAACTGCCAGAAGATATGATATGTCCTGAGGAGGACAGGGAGCCGGCAATGCAGAATGGGTCTGAGGCCATGGAGGTAAGAATCATGCCTGAACAACTTATGGTGGAAGCCATGGAAGTAAGTTAAGCTTGCTTGTGATTATGGGGGGAAAAAGTTGTTGTTTTTTGCTTTGCAAATTGACAGGCCTTGACTCTGGACTGAGTTAACTTAATTAGAGCTGATGGCAGGCTCTGTAAAGGGGGAAGTCATTATTTAAACTTTCCCAAGTATTGGAGATTTTGAGGTTTATTTCTTTGTTGCCTCGCTGGAAGGATTTTTTTCTTTTCTTGTCCAAGATGGCTGCTGATGTAGTCAGGAATTGGTTTAACAACTCTGCTGAACCCACGAAGGTTCCAGCACTGCAGAAGATAGTGGGGAAGTTTGTATTTCTTCTGAACAGTAAAAGCCTGGACATGCATGCATAGGGATTGGGGGCTTGAGTTTGCTGACATCTGTGGAGTGGGTCTCCTGGGATGCATTTTGGAAGTGCTTTTCAAAATGCCAAATTTTGGCAGACTCGCCAATCTCTCTCCTAACCTAGTCAGAGAATAAGGGCTTTGAAGTACCTGGAAGCCAACCTGTTTATTTTTGTGGTGGTTGGATTATGGACTGTATGAACTGGACTGAGAGTCTTTTGGTTTCTTTTCTGTTTGGGATTTTTTTAAAGCAGTTTGAAGATTCTGGAGAATGGCTGGATGATCAGTGCTCTCCCTAACCCTGCTCTTCTAATAGTCATCATCAATGATTTCTAAAACCCTTTTTTCTGGTTAATCACTTTCAGACTTAAGGATTATACCATGACTTCAAAAAAACAACCCAAACCAAATTGGAGACAGCTTTTGCAGCACCTACTGGATCAGGAGCAAAAAGACTCAAATCCTCCAACACCTTCTAAAGTGCCTTTACCAGCAGAGACTGAAGATTTCAATACCCAATTAATGGAAAAGCTGCAAAAGCTGCAAGATATTGTACAAGGAAACACTGAAAGACTTAACTCCATCCAAACTGAAGTCAGCAATCTGTCACAAAAGTTGACAGTTTGCTCTCTCAGAACAGACCAGCTTGAAGAAAGAGTTTCCACACTTGAAGATGATATAATACAAACAGCCATTGACAGGAAACTTA
This sequence comes from Geotrypetes seraphini, assembly GCF_902459505.1. NCBI lineage: Eukaryota > Metazoa > Chordata > Amphibia > Gymnophiona > Dermophiidae > Geotrypetes > Geotrypetes seraphini. The sequence goes on along the minus strand of NC_047095.1, from coordinate 102,252,059 downwards.
TTAAACAATTGGTGAAAGATCTAGGAACAGCTGAGAATTATAGTAAAAGGAACAATTTTCATATTTTGGGATTTCCTGAGGGACTGGAGGGAGCAAATATTATTCAATATCTGGAGGAATTCTTACCTGGGTTTTTATCCATCAAGTTCACCTCTCCTTTTGAAACAGAGTGGGCTTACTGCTTGCCAGCTTATAGACCAAGTAAACAGGGAGGACCAAGACCTATCATAGTCAGGATGTTAAGGCATCAACAAACAATGCAAATTCTGATAGCTGCCAAACAGATTAGACCTCTTAAATGGCAGGATAAAAAATCTCAGTCCTGCCTGATTTTGCCAAGAAGACAGCTGCAGTAAGGAAGAAGTTCCTCCTTTTGTGCCCACAGCTTCAACAGATGAAGGCAAAGTATGGTCTCTTTTATCCAGCAATTATGTGGGTAACTATGAATAATAAGACTATTAATTTTGAAGATCCAAAGGACTTAAAAGAATTTATTAAGAAACAGGATAAACAAATAGTTCAATGATGATTTTAAATTGACAGAAGGTTCCTATAATAGGACATAATGAGAGACAAGGACTTGAAGCTAAATTTTGGATCTCTATCACTATATACATTTTGTTAATGTTTATAATATCGTTGAAGACTGCAGTTGACAGTGGAACTTTGAGGAAATTGAACTTTTTTAAAAAGGAAAAAAAGCTGCTTTCCATTTTTTTAAACTTTGCGATCCTCATTTGCATAATATTGATGACAAAATCTCCTTCTGATCTGATTGAATTATACTCTGCAACTCTTGGATGTAGCTTTCTTGTAGAACATGAATGGAGTGTAGAGTTATCGATTTCAAGTTTCAAGTTTGAAGTTTATTTGAATTTGATGTTTTGCTTATTATAATCTAAGCGAATTACAATAAAATAAAAATAAAAAAAATAAAAAAGATTTAACATATAACATTAAAATATATAATACTACTTAAAATAAAAAGGGGCGACGATAGACAGACAATACAGACAAACTAAGGTACATTAGGAAAAAACAAAAGGAGGTAAAGTTACAAATTGTTGTTTCCCATAGGTGAGAAAGAGAGGTTGTAGTAGGGAGGGTAGAACATATGGATTGGGATATTGCTAATAAAGAAGTCCCCGATTAGATCGTAGGGAAATGGTTAATTTTATAGATTAAATGTAGTTTTGAAAAGAAAAGTTTTAAAGTTAGTTTTAAATAGGTTGAGATCCTTAATTTCTCTAATATATAAAGGAAGAGAATTCCAGGTAAGAGGTGCCATGACTGAAAAAATGTCATGACGTCTAGTTCCTATTACTTTCAATGAAGGGACCATAAGCAACCCTTGTGAATCAGATCGGAGGGAGCGATTTGAAGTGTGAGGTATAAGCAGCCGGTCTATAAATTGTGGTTCATTGGTGGATATTGTTTTAAATGCTAGTAATGCTATTTTATATGTTATTCGTTGATTGATGGGCAGCCAATGTGATTTTATTAAAAAAGGAGTTACGTGGTCATATTTCTTCCCTTTGTGAATTATTTTAATAGCGGTATTTTGTATTATTTGTAGGCGTCTTTTTTCTTTTTGGGTGATATTTAACAGAAGTGAATTACAATAATCTAATTTCGATATTATAAGAGAGTGTATTAAGATGTTTAGTGATTGTGGTTCTAAATATTTAGACATTGAGCGGATTAAACGTAGACGATAAAAACAGCTTTTAACTATATTGCTAATATGCTCTTGATAAGAAAATTTGTCATCAATTATTACTCCTAGTATCTTTAATGATGTTACTAATTCAATAGTTGTATTGTCTATTGAGAAAGGGATAGAGAGTTTTAATCCTTGTTTTGATGGGAAGAGTAAAGCCTTTGTCTTTGATATATTTAAGGCGAGTTTGTTTTGTGTGAGCCAATTTTTAATTTTTTCTAATTTTTGATTGATTTGCATTATTTCGATGGAATTTTCTGGATTAACCGGATGAATCAGTTGGATGTCGTCTGCATATGCATAAGTGGTGAAACCTATAGATTGGGTAAGGTTAAGAAGTGGAGATAAAAAAATGTTAAATAACAATGGGGACAAGATTGAACCCTGAGGAATTCCGTAATTTCATGGTAAGTCCAGAAAGAAGAAGGCCTATTGGGTTGATAGATGGGAAACCGTACCAGAGCTAAAGAGTTTAAGGCAGCAGTGAGATAGTGAATGCCTGAACATCAAGAGTGAAATGGACAATAGGTTTGATAGATGATGGAAGATCACAATATGATCACAATATGATCAATTTTTCCATTGGCATCGGAAAAGGGAAAACAATCAAGACTAAAGCCACAACCTTTAACTTCAAAAAAGGGAATTATGACAGCATGAGAACCATGGTCAGAAAACGGCTCAAGAAGGGGAAAGCACAAATCCAAACAGTTGATCAAGCATGGTCTCTTCTGAAAAACACCATCATAGAAGCACAGAATCTTTACATACCGAAGATATCCAAAGGAAGGTGAAAAAAGGTCAAAGGCGAACCAGCTTGGTTATCCAAAGAGGTGAAGGAGCAGTGCGGGAAAAGAGGAAATCATTTAAAAGATGGAAACGAGAAAAAACGACGGAGGCCTGGAACTGTCACAAAAATGACCAGAAAAAGTGTCATATAGTGGTAAGAGACACCAAAAAAGTCTATGAAGAAAAGATAGCGAAAGAAGCCAAAAACTTTAAGCCCTTTTTTAGATATATAAAAGGAAAGAAACCAGCAAGAGAGGCAGTGGGCCCTCTCGACGACCAAGGAAGGAAAGGGTCAATTAAAAAAGACAAACAGGTTGCCGATAGGTTAAATTCATTTTTTGCATCTGTCTTCACAAATGAGGACACTGCAACAATGCCAGAAACAGGGAAGATATTCACCGGAGGCATAGAGGAAAGCCTCGCAACAGTAAATGTGGAGTTGGACATGATATACTTTCAGATTGACAAACTAAAGAATGACAAATCCCCTGGACCGGACAGAATTCACCCGAGAGTATTAAAGGAACTTAAGGTGGAAATTGGGGAACTATTACAATCCTTAGCTAAAATGTCAATTAGAACCGGGCAAATACCAGACGACTGGAGGATAGCAAATGTCATCCCAATTTTCAAGAAAGGATCAAGAGGTGAACCGGGAAACTACAGACCTGTGAGTCTCACATCGGTCCCTGGGAAGATAATTGAAGTAATAATTAAAGATAACATTGTACAACATCTGGAAGATCACAACCTAATAAGAGCTAGTCAACACGGCTTCAGGAAAGGGAAGTCATGTTTGACAAATTTACTTCAATTCTTTGAGAAGGTGAACAAACACATGGATAGTGGACAACCAGTGGACATAATTTACTTGGACTTCCAGAAAGCATTTGACAAGGTCCCGCACGCAAGGCTTATGAGTAAATTATTAAGTCATGGAATAGGAGGAGAAGTGCACAGATGGATCGGCAAATGGTTAGAGAACAGAAGGCAGAGAGTAAGCATAAATGGGAAATTCTCGGACTGGGAGAAGGTGACTAGCGGCGTGCCCCAGGTCTCTGTTCTTGGGCCCATCTTGTTCAATATTTTTATAAATGACCTGGAAGAGGAGACAACATGCAATATAATCAAGTTTGCAGATGATACAAAACTATGTCGGGTGGTGGGCTCTCAAAGGGACTGCAAGGATCTTCAGAAGGATCTGAACCAGCTGGAAAAGTGGGCGATAAAGTGGCAGATGAATTTTAACGCAGACAAATGCAAGGTAATGCATCTGGGAAAGAAAAACAAAGAACATGAATATAGGATATTGGGTGTGACATTAGCCAAATGCGAACAAGAAAGGGATTTGGGGGTACTGATAGACAGAACCCTAAAGCCATCAGCTCAATGTGTGGTGGCGGCAAAGAAAGCAAACAGGATGTTGGGCATGATTAAGGGGATCACGAGTAGATCGGAGAACGTCATAATGCCACTTTACAGAGCATTGGTCAGACCACACTTAGAATACTGTGTCCAACACTGGTCTCCATACCTTAAGAAGGATATAACTCTACTGGAGAGGGTGCAGAGGTGAGCCACGAAACTAGTCAAAGATATGGAGAATTTGAGCTACAAAGAACGCCTCAGAAAACTGGGACTGTTCACCCTCGAAAAGAGAAGACTGCGAGGAGACTTTTAAAATATTAAAAGGATTTGATAAAATTGACCAGGAAACAGCATTACTGACATTTTCAGATGTGACACGGACAAGAAGTCATAGCCTGAAACTGAGCAGCAGCAGGTTCAGGACAAATGTCGGGAAGTTCTGTTTCACACAACAGAGTGGTGGGTGCTTGGAATGCTCTCCCAGAGGAGGTTGTGACAGAGACTATTGTTCCGGGTTTCAAGCACAAGTTGGATTCATACCTTCCTGCAAATCACATCGGGGGATACGGGAAATCCGGGTCTCCAATAAGGAGCACCTAACTGGGCCTCCGCGTGTGCGGATCGCCGGACTAAATGGACCTAGGTCTGATCCGGCGAAGGCTTTTCTTATGTTCTTATGAAGAAGCAGCCAGCCACCTCCAGAACACCATGATAGAAGAGTATGAAAAGATATCCGACCAGGTACTGAAAACAATTCATCAGCAGCTTCTCATCATCCACTGCATCCTTGATTGGAACAAAATGCTGGCTTCTTGGAGTGTGACGGGGCGATGCAAAGACTTTGTTTGGCACTGACATGAGATCTGGTGGCCTGTTCCTGTCTCTTGTCATGGCTCTGGCACTGCTGCTCTGTGGCTTGCATCTGGCTCTGATATTGTACAGTTATACCAACAGCTGGGCCATGTAGATCCATGGCGGCACTCAAGAGGTGGCTTCAGAGGCAGCGCTTCAGTTTCCTGAGGCCGATCCTTCAAGGGAGTGATTATTACCCCATTTGCTGCATTGAGGTGTTACAGAGAAATCCTTCAACCCTCATTGAGGTCGATAACTGTGCCTTAAAAGAGATCCCAGGGTACATTGGTTTGAGCAGCAGACACTTAAGTGACAAAAAAGGAGATATGTCAATGTGGTGCCTACATATCCCTAGTTCTACAAGCAGTAGTAGATGATTAATGATGTCAGCTTAGATCTCAATGTTCTCAGTACCTGGAGCTCAGGATACACAGGCTAAGGGGTTGTGGTTACTGTTCTGGGTGATGGGATTGAAAAGGATCACCCTGATCTCTCTAACAACTAAACAACTATGACTTTAATGATAATGACCCTGACCCTCAACTTCGTTACAGCCCTAATGATGAGAACAGGCATGGAACCCGCTGTGCAGGAGAGGTGGCTAGTATTGCTAACAATAGAGTCTGGGACAGGCATTGCTTACAATGATGAAATAGGAGGGGTTCGAATGCCGGATGGTATTGTCACTGATATTATAGAGGCTAAGTCCCTGAGTCTGAATCTATAACACATTCACATCTACAGTGCTAGCTGGGGCCCAGAGGATGATGGAAAAACAGTAGATGGATCTTGGATGTTGGCAATGGAAGCTTTCTATAGGGGCATTGTGAATGGCAGAGGAGGCCTGAGCTCCCTCTATATCTGTGCCTCTGGGAATGGTGGATTCCACTATGATAACTGCAACTGTGATGGTTACAACAACAGCATTTATACACTTATTGTAGGTAGCACGAGAAAAAGAATCAACGTTCCCTGGTAAAGTGAAAAAAAAATGCTGGCCTCTTTACATATATTGCAGTCTTTACATATATTTTAGTTTAACAATAGCAATAATTTAAGTCAAAAGTTTGTACTTGAAACATAGCCTACAGCTATGAGGTCTGTGTTCTAAAACTTTAAATGATTCATAAATAGTATCCAAGTTATTAAAAATGTAGAATAGGGAAAGAGGAAAAATAGAATTTATCTAATTATATAGAGAGCTTCAGGTTAGGTTTAATGAAATGGTAAGATTTTATATATTTGATCAATTAATATATGAATGTTTATGTGAGTAATTGAATATCTTTTGAAGGTAATAGAGCAGGAATTCCTCATTTTTATAGCATCAAAAAGAATGTCACCGCGTGGTAAGAAGAGCAAAAAGAGAATATGAAGAGAGGCTAGCCAGGGAAGCACAAAATTTCAAACCATTCTTCAGATATGTTAAAAGGGAAGCAGCCGGCAAGGGAGGAGATGGGACCGCTGGATGATGGAGATAGGAAAGGAGTGGTGAAGGAGGAAAAAGAAGTGGCGGATAGACTAAACATGTTCTTTTCGTCAGTATTTACAAAAGAGGACATATCCAACGTGCCGGAACCTTAAAAAATCTTCAAAGGAGATCAAGCAGAAAAATTAACATCCATGGAGGTAAGCCTTGAGGACGTACACAAGCATATAGATAGATTAAAATCTGACAAATCTCCGGGTCCAGACGGAATCAACCCTAGAGTATTGAAAGAACTAAAGGAGGAAATAGCGGAACTACTACAGCAGGTTTGTAATCTATCCCTGAAAACAGGCGTGATCCCAGAGGATTGGAAGATAGCTAATGTTACTCCCATCAGATTTTTGTGTCTCAATGGCCACAAATGTGGACTTGGAGGATGAGATGTACGGCATCTGCATCTCTAAGAAAAACAGTTTTTCTTGTTACATCAAGCTTTTTGGACTCCTGTTCGATTACAGAAATTACATAGTTCCAAGTCTAACAAATGCTGGCACTGTCATCTCAAGGTAGGGATCGTCTTCTGTTCTATTGTCCCTTGATAACTTAAATTTTGAAGATCCATTTGGGGTCAAGTGAATAAATTATTGGAAAATTCAGTGGCATTGATGTACAATACTGTGCTGTTTGGCATGTCAATGAGGGCTAAAAGCCAAATATCTTCTCATAATAACAAACTTCTCTTTATAATGACAGGGGTTGCCGTACAACTTATTTTGAAGAAATGGGACCAGTTAAATTATAACTTCTGGTAGAACTCTTTATGCCACATTTTTAAAATGGAACGTATGATTGGCATATAGCAGGGGCATTATAGGAAATTTAAGGATGTTTAGGAGCCATTAACAAAATTCTGTAAGGAATGATTATTATTTTTCCCTTTGAACATATGTTCAAGGTGGATGTGGGTGGGGGCGGGAAATACTTTTAATTTAATTATAGTTGAGTGCAATTGTTGGGTATAGAGCAGGGGGGTTGATACATGTATTTGATATGAAATAAAATTTAAGGGGTTCATAATAAAAAAAACATCTAAAAAGTGTCCTAAATGGCTACTTGGATGATCAAAAAGCCTGATCGTCCAAGTACCCATAACCAAAGCTGTTTTTAGACATATCTAAAACCAGCTTAGGCCTTTCCCCTGCCACTAAACGCACAGAGAGAAAAGAGGCATATTTAGAGGAGGGGAAAGGGCGGGCGGTGGGTGGAAGGTGGGCTGACCTACACCTAGGCATGCAGCAGGTATAACCAAAACCTTAGGCAGGTTGCCTAGTCGGCACTTATATGTTTTTGACTTAGTAAGTGTCGAAAAAGGGACCGCTGAGCTGATGGTGGCTGCTGAGATCAGCTCAGTGGCTCCAGCAACCTGCCTACCTCCTACAGCAATGATCGTGGCAGGAGAGATGCCTCATCTCCCCTACCGTGATGCCATCACTCCTCTAACTGAACTACCGTGACCCGCAGCAGGAGAGATGCCCTATCTCTCGTGCCACGGGTCACAGCAGTTCGGGTAGAGGATTGATGGCATCGCGGTAGGAGAGTTGAGGCATCTCTCCTGCCGCGATACATCACCCCCCCCACAAACAACTTCGGTGCAAGAGGGAGCCCAAGCCCTCTCGCCCCGTCGACTCCCCGACAGCATCGGGGTAAGAGGGAGCCCAAGCCCTCTTGCCCCGCGGCACCCCCCGATTACGATCAGGCCAGGAGGGAGCCCAAGCCCTCCTGGCCTCTCGCCCCCCACCCTCCTACATGATCGGGCAGGAGGGAGTACAACCCCTCCTGCCCAGGCAGACCCCCTACCCCCACCCCACTACAATACAACTGATTGACAGAACCCTGAAGCCATTGGCGCAATGTGCGGCGGCAGCGAAGAGGGCAAACAGGATGTTGGGCATAATTAGGAACGGGATCACAAGTAGATCGGAAGAAGTCATAATGCCACTTTATAGGGCAATGGTCAGACCACACTTGGAGTACTGTGTCCAACACTGGTCTCCTTATCTTAAGAAGGACATAACTCTGTTGGAGAAGGTGCAAAGGTGAGCCACGAAACTAGTCAAAGGAATGAAAAATTTGAGCTATGAAGAACGCCTCAGGAACTGTTCACACTCGAGGGGAGAAGACTGAGAGGCGAATTGATAGAGACTTTTAAAATATTAAAAGGATTGGATGAAATAGATCAAGAAGCAGCATTACTAACATTTTCAGATGTGACACGGACAAGAGGTCATAGACTGAAACTGGGTGGCAGCAGGTTCAGGAGAGAGCGAGACCAGAAGGCTTTGAGCAAATGCTCAAAGCCTAGTCTAGCCCGACAGAGGAAGAAGGAGGATCTCTCACGCACCGCTCGGCCCAGCCCAGCCCAGCCCAAACCAACGAGGGAGGATCTTCGGGCACTGGCACTGGCACATGCTGTGCATTGGTGCTAGTGCCAGTGCCCAATCGGGTAAGAGTTGTATTTGCGGTGCTGGGGGGATGTAGGATCGCGGGGGAGGGGGGGTGACGCGAGCGGGGGGGGAGGATGCTGGTTCACAGGGGGAATGCTGGATCAGAATGTAAAAAAAAAATTGTAAAACGCGCTCACTCGTATAACGCGCATGGTTATGCACGGTTTGTAAAATCGTGTATAATGCGCATGTTATATGCGTGAAAATACGGTACATTTAATAAGCTACTATGCTCTCAGATGCCTGCGCTGATAATTCATGAAAGATTGTCTCATCAGTTTATGCAGGAAAGAGATATCTTTCATCGAGCTTAGTGCTTATGTATAAATGCTCTTGTTTAGTGCAAAAACTTCTGTACAGTGCTTCTTGTGCTATTATATAAACTTAAACCGGCACTTATCTTTTAAAGTTTCAGAACCGGTAGTGTTGTTGCAATTGTTATTGATTTTTTCAGCCCAACGGGGATCCATTTCGCCTGTTAACGGCTTCCTCAGGGGTCTACATTCCAACTACAACAAACACATAAATTATGCTATTAGAATACTAAAAAGACTCTTAACATATGTGACATAATTCTTTAAACATACGCGTTTACTCACTGTTCCTTTGCTTCTGTTTAGAGGCAAAATGGCGCTGACAACTATCAGACGTCAGCGCATGTGCTTTAAAGCTCTCACTCTAATCTATAATTAGATCGATCTTAGCGCACGTGCCTTACTGTGTAATGTTTCATACAATATAACTTAAAATGCCAGATCTAAAAGGCTTAACAAAACTAAAAATGGATTAGAAAAATAAAAAAAAAATAGAGAAATTAGAAAAATGTACACCAATCCACGGTAGTGTTTAAACCTCCTGGTTTTATAGTGCCTAGTCTGAATATTCAGCGTGCCTCTCGTTGAAAAAGTTTTCTTTGCCTATCCCCACCACGAATGTTCTGTATTTCCTTATCGATGCAAAAACATCTTAGGTCCAAAAATTTGTGTTGCATTAGTTTACAATGTTCTACAAGAGGAGCATTCAATTTTTCACATTTTAAATTTGATTTGTGTTCGGTCATTCTTATTTTGAATGGCCCTGTGGACATGCCCACATACCATTTGTTACAAGGGAAAAAATTACATAAATGATTTGTTCTGAAGAACAAGTCAAAAAATGTTTTATTGAATAACTTTTCCATCAACTGGGTTGACAAATTCCTTTTGGGATATCGTAATTTTACAAATACTACTAAAAGAGGACATTGTAAAAGAGGACATGGGACTGAGTGGGAACTTTTGGGAAAAGGACCTAAGGAAACAATACAAGGGCCTAGGGACAGGGACATTGAGCAAGGACATTGTAAAAAAGGGACCGGGGCTGAGTGGGAATTTTCGGGAAAAGGACCTAAGGACGCAATGCAGAGGACCAGGGCCAAGGATATTGAACAAGGGCACTGTAAAAGAGGACTCAGGACTGAGTTGGAATTTTTTGAAAAAGGACCTAAGGATAGGTCGCAGGAGTCTAGGGCACAAATGTCCTGGGTAAGCAGGACTAAAAGAGAACAACGGATCCCAGAAAGACAATCAATAATGGGGAAACAAGCTGAGGAAGAAACAGATACACCACACGAGGAGGATGACCGAGAAGAGGCTTGGAGACTAGCAACTTACGAGGGGGACGCCAGGAGTGCCAAACCACGAGGAGCACCAGCAAGAAAGGCGAACAACCGGGAGTTACATTGCTTGTACACTAACGCTAGGAGCCTAGGGGCTAAAATGGGAGAGCTGGAAGTATTAGCCTGCAAAAAGGGCCTAGACATAATCGGAGTCACAGAAACGTGGTGTACTGATGACAATAAATGGGATGTGGCCTTACCAGGGTTCAAACTCTACAGGAGAGATAGGTCACACAAAAAAGGTGGAGGAATAGCACTATATATAAAAGATTCCATACCTTCAATCAGGATGGAAACAACAGTAAGGGCGGACGACTTGGAATCTTATGGGTTAAACTACCAGGAGGAGCAGAAACAGACATAAAATTGGGTCTGTACTATCGCCCACCTGGACAATCGGAAGAAATCGACCAGGATCTGGAGGCCGAACTGAGGCAGTTCTGCTTAAGCGGAAGCGTTGTGGTGATGGGGGACTTCAACTACCCGGGAATAGACTGGAGCATCGGGCACTCAAGCTGTATGAGAGAGACCAAATTCATGGAAGTCACGAGGGACTGTTTCATGGAACAGCTGGTCACGGAACCAACACGGGGAGATGCCACTCTTGACCTAATCTTCAACGGACTAGGGGGACCCGCTAAGGAGGTGGCGGTACTAGCCCCACTAGGAAACAGCGATCACAACACAATCCAGTACAGGCTAGAAAGGACCATCAAAGGTGAAAAGAACCACAACGACAGCACTCAACTTCAAAAAAGGGAATTATGATGCCATGAGGAAAATGGTAGGAAATAAACTCATCGATACCACCAGGAAGATAGAGTCCGTAGAAAAGGCCTGGACCCTACTCAAGGGCACGGTGCACGAAGCACAGAACCTGTGCGTCCCCAAGTTCAGGAAAGGGTGCAAGAAAAATAGAACAAAAAACCCAGTGTGGATAACAAATGCAGTGAAAAAGGCCATAAGCGATAAGAAGGCATCATTCAAAAAATGGAAAAAGGACCAGACAGAAGACAACCAAAAGGAGCATAAAAGACACCAAAAGGAGTGTCACCGAGAGGTTAGGAAAGCAAAAAGAGAATATGAAGAAAGACTGGCAGGGGAAGCAACAAACTTCAAATCATTCTTAAGGTATGTCAAGGGGAAGCAACCAGCTAGGGAGGAAGTAGGACCCTTGGATGATGGAGACAGAAAGGGAGTGGTAAAAGAGGAAAAGGAGATAGCGGACAGGTTAAATGAGTTCTTCACGTCAGTTTTCACAATGGAGGACACAACCAACATTCCGGAACCCGAGGAGATCGGAAAAGGAGATCAGGATGAAAATCTGGTCCAACTAGAGGTGAGCAAGGTGGATGTCCTCAGGCAGATAGACAGGTTAAAGTGCGACAAATCGCCAGGTCCGGACGGCATTTACCCAAGGGTACTCAAGGAACTAAGGAACGAAATAGCTGAGCCACTTCGACAAATATGCAACCTATCCCTAAAAACTGGAGAGATCCCGGAGGACTGGAAAATAGCAAATGTTACGCCCATCTTCAAGAAAGGCTCAAGGGGAGACCCTGGAAACTACAGGCCGGTGAGCTTGACCTCGGTCCCTGGAAAGATGATGGAAGCGCTGATTAAAGACAGCATTTGGGAACACATCAAAAACAATGGGCAATTAAAGTCGAGCCAACATGGCTTCTGCAAGGGCAGATCATGCCTCACGAACTTATTATACTTCTTTGAGGGGGTGAACAGCCAGATGGATAGAGGGGAACCCATAGACATCATTTACCTTGACTTCCAAAAAGCCTTTGACAAGGTACCACATGAAAGACTGCTAAGGAAGCTATGGAACCACGGGGTGCAAGGGGAGGTCCACCGCTGGATCAAAAACTGGCTGGCGGACAGGAAACAGAGGGTTGGAGTAAAGGGCCATTACTCAGATTGGCAAATGGTCACGAGCGTAGTTCCACAGGGGTCGGTGCTGGGACCGCTCCTGTTCAATATATTTATTAACGACCTGGAGGCGGGAATAAAATGTGAGGTTATTAAATTTGCAGATGACACTAAATTATACAGCAGGGTCATAACCATGGAGGACTGCGAAGACCTCCAAAAAGATCTGACAACACTGGAAGAATGGGCCAATAAGTGGCAAATGAGCTTCAACATAGGGAAATGCAAGGTAATGCATATTGGGAAAAAGAACCCGATGTTCACTTACAAGATGGGGGGGATCACCGCTAGGGGTGAGCAGCCTTGAAAGAGACCTGGGAGTGATGGTGGACGCAACATTGAAGGCGTCGGCGCAGTGCGCCGCAGCCTCAAGGAAAGCGAACAAAATGGGTATCATTAAGAAAGGTATCACAACCAGGACGAAGGAAGTCATCCTGCCACTGTATCGTGCAATGGTGCGCCCGCACCTGGAGTACTGTGTCCAGAACTGGTCGCCGTACCTCAAGAAAGACATGGCGGTACTTGAGAGAGTCCAGAGAAGAGCAACTAAGCTAATAAAAGGTATGGGGGACCTCTCATATACTGACAGACTGAAAAAGCTGGGGCTTTTCTCCCTGGAAAAGCGACGACTCAGGGGAGACATGATAGAAACCTTCAAGATCATGAGGGGCATAGAAAAAGTGGATAGGGACAGATTTTTCAAACTAAGGGGAACCACAGGTACAAGGGGGCACTCGGAGAAATTGAAAGGGGAAAGGTTTAGAACAAACGCCAGGAAGTTCTTTTTCACCCAGAGGGTGGTGGATACATGGAACGCGCTGCTGGAGGATGTGATAGGCAGAAGTACGCTGCAGGGCTTCAAAGAAGGTCTGGACAGGTACCTGGAGGACAAAGGGATTGAGGGGTACAGATAGGAGTAGAGGTAAGGTTATAGGGACAGGATTAGAGGTAAATTACAAAATTAGTCAGAGACCACTGTTCAGGCAGTGGCCTGATGGGCCGCCGCGGGAGCGGACCGCTGGGCAGGATGGACCTCTGGTCTGCCCCAGCGGAGGCAACTTCTTATGTTCTTATGTTCTTACATCTTCCACACTTAAAGAACCCAGCTGGCAACAAATTTCTCTCACTTGAAATGTTCATGTTACATATTGTAGGGGATAAAATCTCCTTCAAGTTTTTGTCCCTATAGAAAGCAATCCGTAGATCCATTTTATCAAAAATTGGATTTGTCTGTATGATTTTCCAATTGTCTTTAAGAATACTCGCAATCTCATTGCCATGGACTGAATATCTTAATACACAAGTCAATAAGTCTTCAATTTGATTTTCACTGTGAGCTTTGTGGTAATATTTAGCTCATTTGAAAGCCTTATTCAAGATGTTCTGAGGATAACCCCTGTTTTCCAGTTTCTGCATTAAACATTTGGCTCATTGCTTAAAGTTCTTATTACTGGAGCAATTATGTTTTAAATGCAAAAATTGAGAAAAAGGCAAATTCCTTCTTAAACTTGCAGAATGACAACTACGAAAATTCAAAAATGTATTTCTATCTGTAGGCTTCACATAAACATCAAATTTGAACTGCTGTTCTTGAATGATTAACAGATCTAAATATTCCAACTGTTTGAATAATGCATGATAAATTTAATATTTGAATCACAGTTGTTTAACCAATTTGAAAAACTGTGCAGATCTTTCTCTGTACCTTTCCATAACATTAGCACATCCAAGGGCAGCCAAAGACCACTTCCTCCAGTCGGGCCTGCCTCTGCCCACCCAACGACCAGTCTCCCTTCAGCCCACTGTGAGCAGCCGAAAGTTGTTTTTTTTTTTGGCTCTCCAACAGTTCTTCAAGGCAGAAGAAGGAGGAAGCTTCCGCCATCTTTGTCCCTCCTTCCTCCACCCGACGCCACTGGAGCAGGAGTGATCGGCCCTGCCTCTGCTCTCCTCTGAACTCTGCCTTCCTGCAGCCCACCCGAGAACTGCCAAAGTCCGTGCAAGACCGTGCAAGCACGTTCGGGCTCCTTTCTGCCTAACTCACCGCCCTCCCCCTCCTTGGCTTATCGAGGCCCACTGGAGGCCTCCAGACTCACAGCTCTCCCTTGTCTAACCCTCCCAACCCGGATACTGCCCGATGCCAGATTTTATCACTGTCTATACTCTTGTTTTAATGCCATATTTTTATTACTGTCTATGCTCTTGTTTAGATGCCAAAGTTTATTACTGTCTGTGCTTTTGTTTAGTGCCAAACTGTAATACTACCAAAGGTTTAGCCAGTATTCACTTTTCTGTTGCCCCTGTTTCCCCCCAGCACATCCTTGGGCTACACACAAACCCTGGCTGCGCAGTCTTCCCTGTTAACCATCTACTGCCCCAAGTCTCTCCATTTTAGGCTCCATATGAAAAGTGTTTAGCTGCTAATTGCTGTATTACTGGCAAAGGTTTCGCCAGTATTCACTTTTCTGTTGCCCCTGTTCCCCCCCCCCATCCCCCAAGAACATCCTTGGGCTACACAATGGCTGCACAATCTCCCCTGTTAACCATCTAGCTTTCACGGCTAAGGCTCCTCCTCTGATCTGATCTAAAAAAAAAACCAAAAACCTCTCTTCCCTACTCTTAGCTCTGCACTCAGCCAGCCTAATTAAGTCCCCTGCTCCTTCCTTAGCTAACACTAATTCCCCCCTGCTGCAGACTCTCACACACCAACCATCTTGCCCTAACCCCACAATGAATCCATCCTTCTGGCTCCTTCTCCTCCTACTCTGCTCACCTCTCTATACTTCCCTCTGTCTGAAACCTCCCTCTCCCAACCTACTTGACCCTGCAAACACCAATAATATCTGCCCTGGCCTCAGAATCCCCACACTGATACGCAGCAGATATCCCCCTTTCAAGAAAACCCCCCGAAAAGTCAACTAAGATTCACTAAAGCCCCTGCCCCCTACCAATCTTCCCAACGCTGCCTCTGACTCTCTCACCCCAGTCCCGACACTTTATTGCAATGCCAGATCCGCATGCAACAAGACCCAAATCTTGAAGGACCTTCTAGACAAGCTCGACTCTGGATTCCTGTACATCACGGAATCATGGATTGCCAAAGACGATCTATTTACACAAAACGAACTCCTCCCCCAGGGTAATCAAGGCCTCTTCTCCCCCAGATCAAATCGAAAAGGAGGCAGACTGACACTCCTCTACAAATCTTTCTTTGACGTCCAGCTCCTCGAGAAGGGCACTCACTCCTCTCTAGAATATATGTTTGCCTCAGTCAATGATGAACTATGCACTCACCCATTGGGCATCTTGTTACTATACCGCCCACCTACCCCTTGGATCAACTCCTCCAATCTCGTCTTTGAGGCCATAATAAACGCCTTCCTTAAATTTCAAAGACTGATCGTTGGTGATATTGATCTCCACCTTGACGACACCAACAGCAAGGACACGATTGAATTTAACAACTTCCTTACCTCTCTAGGTTTCCCCTCACCTACTTCTTCTCCAACCCACGAAAAAGGGCACACACTAGTCTTCACCACTTTCCTCGATCTTACCGCCTTCAAAACTTCAACCGACGACACCCGTTGGGAACAAGTCCCTTGGTCTGACCACTTCTTAGGGGCTACATGTCTCCCCATTTTCATGTCACACCTTGAATCCCCATCCCACTCCCCCCATTACATAACCTTCCGCAAGAAAACTTCGAGCAATCTATTCTGGTCCAAATTCCTCAACCAACTCTCCTCCAACCCTAAGCCTACAGACTCCGAATCCTACTGACACAACTGGATCTCCCTCTCCGAATCCATCTACCACTCCCTTGCTCCATTATCCACTAAAACCATCTCCTACCCCCGAAAGGCCTCCTGGTACCTACCGCTCCACAGAGAACTGAAACAGAAATGTTGCGCTTTGGAGCACAAATGGAAAAAATCTAAATCCCCCTCAGATAGACAGACCTGGAGGGTCAATATTAAACTTTACAATTCAACACTAAAAAAAGCCAGGAAGAACTTCTTCGGAGATAAGATCTCCAGATCCAATAACCAGATCAGTGCGCTGTTTAACATTTGGCACTCCTTAACTACAAAAAAAGACCCATCCTTGCTCCCCTCGTCTCCATCAGCCGATGCCCTAGCAAAATTCTTCAATGAAAAGGTTACCACCCTAAGATGCTCCTTCCCGCCTACAGACTCCTACAACTCCCTGGCCTCTACTGACCTCAACCCTTCCCTACCTGTCTCCAATCCCATTCCAGCCGACAGACCCTGGACCGTCTTTGAGCTTGTTTCCGAATCGCAAGTCTCCAAACTCTGCCTCAAACTAAAAACTTACAAGTGTACCTTGGATCCTTTCCCCTCCTACCTATTCGAGAATATCTGTACACAGGCCATCGCTTCCCTCACCAAACTTATAAACTCTGCCCTAACATCGGGCCTTTTCTCCTCTGAAATGGGACATATTGCACTAACCTCTCTACTGAAAAAGACCGACCTTGACCCCTCCATACCTTCCAATTACCGTCCAATAGCAAATATCCCTCTCCTAACCAAGATGTTAGAATCCATCATATCCACTCAACTCTCATCCTACCTAGAAAGATTCTCTATTCTCCTACCCCACCAATTTGACTTCAGACCCAACTTCAGCACCGAATCCCTATTGGCCTCACTAATCTCTAAGGTACTACAACTCCATTCTCGCAACAAATTCGCTGTTCTTCTACAATTCGACCTCTTTGCAGCTTTCGATATCGTCCATCATGATATCCTAATCTTCCAACTCTCCGAAATAGGCATAAGCTCCACAGTCCTAGATTGGTTCTCGAAATTCCTATGCTTCCGCTCCTACACCGTTAACATAAATGGTACCTCATCCCCCCCTGGAAGCCGATATGTGGAGTCCCGCAAGGCTCACCCCTCTCTCCTATCCTTTTCAACATCTACATGTCCTCTCTGAAACTCCTTCATCTATCCCCCTTGGAAACTCTGTACACCTATGCTGACGACATCCTCATCCTCCTCGAGACCGACTCGAACCTCACTAACCTCGCTGAGCACATATCTGCATGTATAATGAACCTCCAATCCTGGGCCCAATCTGTACAAATGAAACTGAACGAGTCCAAAACAAAATTACTTTGGCTCGGCCCAATATTAGATTATTTACCCACCTCCATCCCATTATCTTCCAGCCCCACTCTTCAGCTTGAGCTTTCAAGCAAAGTCCTAGGCATCATCATAGACTCCTCTCTCTCTCCTTCAATGACCACCTCAACTCCTTGGTAAAAAAAATGCTTCTTTAGCCTTCATATGCTGAGGAAAGTGAGATCCTGCTTTCATCATTCTCACTTTGCCGTCCTTGTTCAATCCACCATCCTCTCTAGACTGGATTATTGCAACTCCATCTATATAAGCCTAACTAAGAAAAACCACCATAGACTTCAGCTAATCCAGAATGCTGCGGCTAGGCTTATTTTTGCAAAAGGCAAGTTTGACCACGTCTCCCCACTCCTGTCCAAGCTTCACTGGCTTCCAGTACACTCCAGAGTCCTCTTTAAACGTTCCTGCTTAGCCTTCAAGATCCTACATGGTATCCTCCCTCCCGTTATCCCACTCTTTTGGAACTCCTCAAACCCTAACTCCACCAGACCCTCCCAAAAACTGAAACTATCATTCCCCTCTACAAAAGGTATATCGCGCGCAGGAAAACTAGGAACATCCCTCCCCTTTAGAACCACAGAACTCTGGAACAACTTCACATCCCCGCTCAGAAATTCAAGCTCCCTCCAATCCTTCTGCAAACACCTGAAAACTTGGCTCTTTTCAAAAATCTAACACCTCCCACTCTCTGGTACCCTTATCCCTCTCTATCTTCCTAGTTCCTTTCCTATAACCCTTCATTGTAGTTCCTTTCTATCCTAACTCTGTAAACCGTGCCAAGCTCTATGCTTGTGGAGATGGTGCGGTATACAAACCTAAGGTTTAGTTTAGTTTAAAACAACTGCTTACACAAGCCTCAAAAGGAGAATTTTTTATCCATGTCAACTCAAACTTTATCATATATGTTTGCGACCGAAGGGGCAAAAACTGCCCCATAGCTACTCCTATTTTTTGTTTGTAAATTTTTTTATTGTGTATAAAATAATTTTCTTTCATAGCAATTCTAGCTAAATTTGATTAAAAAACTGTTGGAATGGAATGTGGTCTTACTCTCTGCTCAAAGATTTCACCTAAGATGTATAAGGCATCGTCCTGGAGAATTGACGTATATAATGAGGTTACATCAAAGGATACCATTATAAAAGGAAATAACTCTTTTGGAACTTCATTCAGTTTCACCATCAGATTTCTTGAATCTTGTATATATGAATCTGCTTTCAATACTTCATGTTTTAAAAATTCATCTACAAACATCGAAAGAGGTTCCCCGGAGGGTCCTCTAGCCGTTTATGAATCTTAGGCAGAGTGTAAAAAAATTGGCACCATTGGGGATTTTCTATTCAAAAATTTTAAGTCTTTGTGTGTCAAAAAACCCTAGGATAAACCCTGGTTCATCAGTTTGAGAATCTGCCTTTGTAGTCTTTTAGTTGGATCTAAAGCCAATTTCTCATGAACTTCCTCCTCATTCAGTTGTCTCATATTTTCCCCATTATATTTGTCTTTGTCGATTATCACTACTGCCCCTCTTTTATCCGCCTTCTTAATCACTATTGACCCATCCTTTTTTAATGTTTGAATTGCCTGTAGTTCTTCTCTATTTAAATTCTTAAATCTATATTTGTTGTTTTGTTGCCAAATAGAAATGTCCTTCAAAACACATTGTTTAAAGGCATTAACTATAGGATCTATAGGAATAGGTGGGCTCCATGTACTTTTGGGAGCTAATATTTTATGATCTTGAACTGTAGGATTATCGTTGAAAAAATTTTTAACTGTAATTATCAATTTTTCAAAATCAACCTGAAACTGAAATGGATCAAATAGAGTGGAGGGTACAAAGGAAAGATCATAAGATAACACTGTGGTCTCTCTTGGACTTAATGGATGATTGGACAAATTAATCACCACTGGTTCCTCTGAGACTGAGATCGAGTGTTGGTCTGGAGCATTCTGTTCCTCTCCTGCCTCTTGTGTGTCCACGTCGTGTCATTTGTCCTCTTTTTAAAAAATGGGATGTACCATCTCCACTGGTAGAGGAGGAAAGTGACAAAACATCTGAATTAATGATATCACTCATTTTGGTGTTTTTCTTTTCAGGGTTATACATCCAAGGGTAAACCTTGTTGTTTAAATAATCTTGTTCATCTCGTTTAAATTTCTTAAGTTTGTTTTTTTTCAAACTCTCTCTGAATTTCTCCATATTTTCATTTAGACTCTGTGTCCATTGTTAACTTCAAACTATTAATATCAGCATGTAATTTCATTTTCTGTTGATTTACTACGCTGTTACTGTTTTCAATAATCAACAGCATCAAATCAATAAATAATAATAATAACTTTATTTTTGTATACCGCAATACCACAAAACAGTTCAGAGCAGTTTACAGGAGAAGAGACTGTACATTTACAGCGAAGATGCAGAGTCAGATTAACCAGGGTAAAGTAACCAGTAACAATAACAATTAAAATTAAAAAGTAAGATAGGTACTTAGAAATTCCCTTACTGTCCCGAAGGCTCACAATCTAACTAAAGTACCTGGAGAATAACAAAGAAGTGAAAAATAGAGATAGAGGAAAAATAAGAAATAAACATTCTAACAAGACTACATTGATCTAAAATACTTTGGAAGGATGAAGAGAGGAGAGAAAGGAATATATACAGTTACAAGGGAGAGCAGGATGAGGGTAGTAAGATCCGGGGAAGAAGAGGTAAATAGGTGAGGAGGGAGAGGAAAGGAAGGAAGGATGGGGTTAGAGAAATTTCTCAAAGAGGTAAGCTTTGAGAGATTTTCTGAAGGATAGGTAGGATGGGGCAAGAGAGATGAGGGTGGTAAGGCACATTTGTTCAAAATTTTGTTCCAAGTTTCTAAAAATTGGATATCATCTTTAAATATTTGTGGAGTTTTGGAAATACTTAAGCCCCTTGGTATTCTTTCCTTCTTACAATATTCAATTAGCATGTCGCTGTTAACTTCCATGCTAATGATTGACTTAAACAACTTGTTCACTTCTGTCCACTTCTGAGAGGAATGAGCATCCGTGGATTGGGAAATGTCAAATTGAGTGGCAACATCAAGTAATTTGCATACCCATTCTGATGTTAAGCTAAACACAGTTTTACACTCTTCGGTAGCCATTGTTATAAATAGTGAAAACACTAAATTGTACCACAATTGAAACAAGTCCACTAAATCAACAGATTAATCAAGTTTGTTAGGAATTTCAGAGGGGACATATTAGGAAAAAATAGAATTGGAATTAGTGTTTAGTGTAGTTAATGTTTAGGTGATATATCTGTCGAATAAGGCAGTTTTTTAAATTTATTTATCATTTTCAAACTTATATCAAGCATAATAACTTGTACAAAAAGAAGTTAAACAGAACAAAATCCATCAAAGTTGACATTGCAACAATCAGAAGAAAGAAGAACAAATATATGTTTAACTTTACTCAAGTCCTATAAAGGGATCCAAGATTAACAAAATGCGAGAAAATTAAGTAAATAGTCAAAGATTTAAAGCTGTAGGGCTGAGAGCTAATGCCTAAATTAATCTAAAGAGCTAATGTTCTTTCTCCATACGAGATAATGCCAAGAAGTTAGTTAGCTGAAAAGGTTCAAAGAAAACATATTTAATTTCATGGTGATGCACTATACACTTGCAAGGGTGCCTTAAATAAAATGTAGCCCCTAAAGCTAAAACACCTGGCTTTAAAACAAGAAATTCACATTGACGCTTCTGCGTCTCACGTAAGAGATCAGGAAACATCTGAATTTTAAATCCAAGATATTCTTTTTGTCTATTTTTGAAAAATAGTCTCAAAATCTATGCTTTGTCTTGCTGAAGACCCACCGTTAAGATTAATGTCGCTGGGATTGCCATTGTTTTATCTGATGTCTCAAGTAAAGTTGATGCATCTAGTACCTGCTGATTATTAGTCATTTGACGCTGAACTTGATTTTTTGTAGGCAAGTAATAAACCTGAGAGAGTGGAGGTAAACATTCCTCCAAAACTCCCAGTATTTCCTGTAGATATCGTTTAATCATTTCTCTAGGGGATACCATAGCGACCCTTGGGAAATTAATCAATCTTAGGTTGTTACCACGAGCGTTATTTTCCAAAGATTCAATTTTCCTCCTAAGATTTGTATTATCTTTAATTAATGTCTCTTGAATATTTTTAAAGGATACCAAGTCCTATTCCACTTTTCCGATAGTTGTTTTAGAAGAAACCATATCATTTTAAGTTATTTTATCTCTTTTGTTCAATTAGTTTCCCTTCTTTATATTGAAAATGGGGACTTATGGCTTTACCAAAGTTAGCCACAAGATCCCATATTGATTCCAGGGTCACTTCAGCAGGTTTAATTATAAGAGTTTTTCCTTGCTTAGTGAAAAAATGCTCACCGTCAATTGAATCTGCTTGGCACTTTCCCTTCTGGGCATCTCCTTCACTTAACGTTGATATTATCTCAGTCTCCATAATGGGGCTTTCCTGCCAAAATTCCCCATCTCCCAGGCTCTCCGATGTTACTGCCTCCAGACGAGGAGACAGTCCAATCTGCGGGGTCTCCCCACTCCATGGAGAGCTTGTGATCTGAGGCTGTGAGGGCGGTGCTCTTGCGTCAGGGCTAAGAATAGTATTTGACCAAGGAGAGTTGCCGCGGTTCCGCCTTCTCCCAAGGGCCCACTGCTGACGCCAACGGGGCACTTTGCTTCCTCCTCAGCAGCTCATCTATTATGCCAGCAGAGATTCCTCCGGTATGCCGCGAGGCAGCAGCGGCACTCCGGCCACGTCTCTTCGGCATTTCTGGTAGGTAGTGATCTCACTGCTCAAAGTTTTTCTCAAAGTCAGTCGAACTCTGAGGAGCGTTCTTCAGCACTTCCAGCATGCAGCCATCTTGGATCAGGTCCAGCGCTTCTCAAATAAGGCAGTTTTTATGACTTTTCTAAAAGCGACGTAGGTCAGTCTAGCTCCATTAATGTAGCTGTCTAGCCAGTGTTGTTGTTTGTTTGCTTGGTACATAAAAATTCTATCCAGAAAGGTTTTGTATTTACAGCCGGTAATGCTTGGGTATGCAAATAGATTGCAGTTTCTGGTTTGTCTTATAGGGCTGTATAATAAGAAGTGAGATAGCAAGTATGTAGGAGCTAGTCCCCAAAACTAGCTTGAAGCATATGCAAGAGAACTTGAATATTATTTGTGCCTTGACTGGCAGTCAGTGCAGCAGTCTGTAGTAGGGGCTAACATGGTCGCTTTTTTTCAATCCAAATATCAAGCAGACCGCTGTGTTCTGTACAATTCTAAGTTTCCTTACTGTTTTTTTGGGTATACCCATATAAACGATATTGCAATAATCCAGTGTAGAAAGTACTAGTGATTGCACTAGTAATCTAAATCAGTGGTTCCCAACCCTGTCCTGGAGGACCACCAGGCCAGTCGGGTTTTCAGGCTAGCCTTAATGAATATGCATGAGAGAGATTTGCATATAATGGAAGTGAGAGGCATGCAAATCTGCTCCATGCATATTCATTAAGGCTAGCCTGAAAACCTGATTGGCCTGGTGGTCCTCCAGGACAGGGTTGGGAACCACTGATCTAAATGATAATGGGTCGAAATATTTTTTGATGACCTTTAATTTCCATAATGTCAGGAAACACTTTTTTACCACTAAATTTGTGTGTTCAACCATAGTCAAATGTGTGTCTAATGTGACTCCCAATATTTTTATTGTGTTGGTTATCGGGTAGTCGAGGTCTTTTATATGTAGCATTGTTTTGGTAATTTAGTCTGTTGGGCTTGCAAGGAAGATTTTTGTTTTTTCTGTGTTTAGTTTCAGTTTGAAGTTGATTGTCCAATGTGCTATTTCGGTCATAATATGAGAAATGTATTCTAAGGTTTTGTTTGTTATGTTGTTCACAGGGATTAAAATGGAAATGTCATCTGCATATATGTAGTAGTTTGTTTAGCTTTTGAAGTAAGTGTCCTAGGGATGATAAGTAGATGTTGAATAGTGTAGGTGATAGTGGTGAGCCCATTCTGGGTCGGTGGCCTTTTCCATCAGGTCAGTTTGGTACTGGGAGCTAGCCCTGGCAATCCCCTTTCTGGGCTTCTTGGTATCCTCCCTTCCAGCTTTCCCCAGGACCTTGACAAGCACAGAGCCTGGCTGGTCATAATATAAAATGTCGACTGGGTCACTTTTTTCTATCTGCCTATTAACTTCCTCGAAGAAGTGCAGCAAGTTCATCAAGCAAGATATTCCTTTGCTGAAGCTGTGCTGGTTGGTCCTCATCACATTGTATTTGGCAAGATAATTAATGATGCAGTCCTTTATCAGTGGCTCTATCATCTTTCCCAGTACCGAGGTCAGACTCACCGGTCTAGTTTCCCGGATCTCCTCTCAAACCTTTCTTGAAGATCGGCATAATTTTCGCCACTTTCCAGTCTTCCAGAATACTTCCTGATTTCATCGACAGATTGGCTATTAGTTGGAGCAGTACAGCTATAACCCCTTTCAGTTCCTTGATTACCCTTGGATGGATGCCATCTGGTCCCGAGAAGTTTTTAAGCCTATCAATCTGCCTGCATACCTCTTCTAGACTGACTATCAACCCTGTCCATTTCCCATCTTCATTTCCTGAGTATAGCCTGTCGGCTTCCAGTATGTTGTGTATATCCTCTTCGATAAATACAAGCACAAAAAATGTGTTCAAGTTTGTCAGCGATGGCTTTCTCCTCCTTTAGCACTCCCTTTATTCCATGGTCATCCAATGGCCCAACCGCTTCCTTTGTGGGTCATTTCCCCTTAATATATCGAAAGAATGGCTTGAAGTTTTTTGCCTCCTTGGGTATTTTTTCCTTGTATTCTCTTTTGGCCCCTCTTACCACCTTATGACACCTGCTTTGATATTGTTTGTGTTTTTTTCCAGTTTTTGACCTTTTCTATTCCTTAAACAAAGTCTTCTTGTCTCTGATCGCTTCCTTCACCGCTACAGTGAGCCACGACAGTTCCTTATTCTTTTTCCTCTTGGATCCCTTGTTGATACATGGTATATATAGATTTTGTGCCTTGATGACTGTGTCCTTAAAAAGGGACCATGCTTGCTCTAGTGTTTTTACAGTGCTTATCCTCTTTTTAATTTTCTTCCCCACCATGACTCTCATCCCTTCATAATCCCCTGTGTCCAGGTTGAAGTGGATCATATTGTGATCATTGCTTCCCAGCATCCCTTCTACTTCTACACCTTGCATGGGTCCTCGTAGTTCATTTAGAATTAAGTCCAGAATTGCATTTCTTCTCATATTTTCCTTGACAAGTGTTATGCCCATGGCTGGCCAGGGCATGGCAAGTGGTCACTTTGGCTATTAGGTGTGAATCTTCATGTCTGCTTGCTTTTTAGCTGCAATCCTTGCTTTATCTGCATTATTTGGTACAATTAGCAGCCTTAAAGCTTACTTTCGTGAGAGCAAGTTGTTTATCAACTTGTATCATATCTCTTATACTGTTTCATGTCTTACCAGGAAGAGCCGAGGAAGGTTTCTCATGGTACTGTAATTAGGAAGGGCCTGAGCTCATTCCATCTGTGAGAGTTAGGAGATAAGGGAGACACTTGTTGTTACTGCAGAAACAGCAGTGTCTGTGTGTGTGAGAAATTCAGCACTTTCTGTGCTATATAAGACTGAGAGTCACATCTTAGCATTTGAATTCAGCCATGGCCCTGGGAACTATGTACTGTGCCGACCTATTGTTCGCTAGAATTCCCGATCAGGATTAGGCGGAGTGTGGCAGACATAGTGAAGTATTCTATTTGGTGTATATAGATATTCTCTGTCTATTTCTTGTATATTATCTGATGTCTATCTGCATTATTTGGTATTATGCAATAAAGAACTATATTACTCTGAAGCTTTAGTGGATGTGACTTCTACATACCCTTGCTAGATAAATACGTGGCAGAACAACAAGTTGTTCCAGGAAGGAATCACCTACAGCATCCAGTAACTTGATCTCCCTACTGCAGCCGGAGGTGCCTAGGTTCCAGAATATCCCTGGATAATTGAAGTCATCCATGATATCTGTGTTGCCACCCTTGCAGTTGCGTTTAATCTCGTCCGTCATTTCTCCATCAGTTTCTTCGGACTGCACTGGAGGTCAGTAGTAGATGCCAATCTTCGTTTCCGTTCCATTTGTTATCAGAATTTTGGCCCATAGAGTCTCTACCATATTTTCCATTTCTGACGTGTTCTCTCCATTAGACTCAATTCCCTCTTTTATGTATAGGTATGTGATTGTCCAAGTAAGATAACCGAGATTCATCTGGCTAAGGTTATTGCATTACTGCATAGAGTAGAGGGAGTTTGCATCACAGTTCCTGTTGCTGAGAAGACACCAGAATCTGAATGTTCTTTTTGTACGGAGAGTATCAGGGTAAAGTAGCCTAATTCCTTTTTTAAAGAAGGGACCTCTGAGGCAGGCTTTTGGCCAAAACATTGGCAGTGTTGGATCTCCACAAATAAATAATATTCTAGTTCCAGTTCTGTAGGCCTGTGTACTGTCTGTGTGATTTACTTGTGTTTTTGTTCTTAATGACCCCTTCTTTATATACAATGGAACCAGCCATTTTAGAGAAGAACATGTATCATTTGGGACTTTTGATCATGTAAGTAGCCACACTTATACATGTAAATGTCAGTTTTTACATTTTACATGTCCATGTGCCAGAACTTACAATACATTACTTATATTTCATCATTAAACTTCTCAGCTCTATGCAGATTACACATTGGTACTAGAAAAGGTTCAAAGAAGGGTGACCCAGATGATAAAGGAGATGAAACTCCTCTCATATGAGGAAAGACTAAAAGAGATTAGGGCTCTTCAGCTTTGGAAAATAGGTGGCAGAGATATGATTAAAGTCTACAAAATCCTGAGTGGTATAAAATGGGTACAATCTAATCTAATCTAAACCTTAAGTTTATATACCGCATCATCTCCATGAGAATGGAGCTCGACACGTGGATTGAATTTTCACTTTTTTTTACTGCATCAAGATTTACAAAATCTAGGGGGGACACTCAAAAAAGTTACAAAGTAATACTTTTAACACCAATAGGAGGAAATATTTGTTTCACTCAGATAATAGTTAAACTCTGGAATGCATTGCCAGAGGATGTAGTAAGAGCAGTTCATGAAACTAGTTTTAAAAAAGGTTTAGACAAGGTAGTGGAGGAAAAGTCCATACTCCTGCTATTGAGACAGACATGGTGGAAGTTATTGCTTGCTCTGGATCGGTAGCATGGAATTCTGCTACTATTTGGGTTTTTGCCATGTACTTGTGTCTTGAATTGATCTCCATGAACATGGGATACCGGGCTAGATGGACCATTGATCTGACCCAGTAAGGCTATTCTTATGTTCTTAATGTCTAATATAAGGTATTAAATGCCATTTAACATGTAAGCTCATTGGATGGCTTTAAAATTAGATTGATCCTTGCAAAGAAGAAAAGCACTAAAAATAATTGGTGAAGACTAAGAGATGAACAAAGAAGTTGAAAGTCTACTGTTGTAAGAATTTCTTATAGTAGTCAAATATCTTGCAAATCCAATTGAATACAATATGACTCAGCATTTAGGCATGTTTCTGGCATGTCAATTTGTAGGTTTTAAAAATCAACGCATGTTTTTTGCCATCATGATGGCCCTATGCATTTAAACTAAAAAATATAAGGTAGAGAGTGCCTCAATATTACCATTTTCAGAATAATTTCCCAGTCTATCCTTGTTCAGCCCTCTTGAGATCACTGAATGTACAGCTAGCACATCTTCCCCACAACTATTAGATTGCTAGATAATCTATGGTACTTCAGAAAGTCAGTGAAAACTTTCCTCTTCACAAATCCATCTCCTTAATGTCCATGTTTCGGACAACAAACCTTCCTCAGGGGTCCGTGGTAGATAAGGTTTTGCAACAAACAGCATTAAAGGAAAAAACAAGTGTAGTGCTGGATTGCAATGTTTTTTACAATCCTGCACTACACTCGTTCGGGCACTTGTTTTTTCCTTAAATGCTGTTTGTTGCAAAACCTTATCTACCACGGACCCCTGAGGAAGGTTTGTTGTCTGAAACACGGACCGTGTCGGGTCCCTCGGTTGGTAATAAGGTTGTATATACCATTAGAGTTTGAAATAAACAGTGCCTGCATCTTGTACATAGTCTGCAGTTGTATTTGGTTTTTGCTTTTCGCTTGGTTTTGCTGCAGTTCCTGTTGGATTTTTCTCTTGTTTGTACTAAATCTATACTATGCCATGTAATATCTTCTACGAATGCCGTAAATTCTTCTAAGCTATGATAATGTTATTCTTGCTTTCTTTCCCACTCAAAGAAGTTTAAGTCAATTTATTTTATTATGTATTTCCTGTTGTTTCTGTTAGGCCTCAACAGAATAATGTGACATTTGGGGATAAAGATGCATCCCAGAATTCCAGAACTAGAGGCCAGAATAGCAAATATTTCTACTGCTACCATATACTTTCCCCTGGTGCTCAGGTATGTTGGGATGAAAGAAACCCAGACACTGCAGAACATCAGCATGCTGAAGGTGATATGTTTGGCCTCATTAAAACTACCAGGTAGATTTCTTGCTAGAAAAGCTACAATAAAACTTATACCAGCCAAAAATCCCAGGTAGCCCAGAACACAGTAAAATGCAATTGCTGACCCTTCATTGCATTCAATTAATATTATTCCAATTTCTGAATGAATGTTTTGATGTGGGAATGGAATAGTGGTACCCAACCAGACAAGGCACAGGAGAACTTGAAGAAGGGAACAGGAAAAGACTATAGAGTATGAGACCCTGGAACCCATCCATTTCCGGAACTTGCTTCCAGGCTTGGTGGCCTGGAATGCCATGACTACAGTGATTGTTTTTGCCAGGACAGCGGATAGAGAGATGGAGAAGATTATTCCAAAGACAATCTGTCGGAGAACACAAGTCACTTCATCAGGATGGCCTATGAATATCAATGAGCTGAGGAAGCAGAACATGAGAGAGACTAAGAGAATGTAGGTTAGGTTCCGGTTGTTGGATCTCACAATGGGAGTGTCTTGGTACTTTATGAAGATTCCTAGAATGATAGCAGTGATGAGAAAGAAGAAAATGCTGATAAGTGTCAAAATGATTCCCAAAGGTTCTTCATGGGATAAGAAGCTTATCATTTTTGGGACACAGACATCTCTTTTTTCATTGGGCCATTGGTCCTCTGGGCATTTCATACAGTTGTCCATATCTAAGAAAAAATAATATTTTATTATCATTAAAAAATTGATATCAGTGTAGGAGAATAACTAAATATTGCTTTTTTAAAATTTAAAGATATTGTTTTCTCTGACATGTAGGTTATGCTAGAATAGGGATGAGCTTCATTTAAAAAAAAAATAAATCTGTTCTTGAATTGAAAATTAATACTACATACAATTAATATCATAGACGGCACTTACAATTGATCAAAGAATACTACAAAATTTCCCCCTCCCTCCCTCCCTAATTTGAGAACAAAAGCAAAGTGCTTTAAATTATGCATACAATTAATATCATAAAACAGTACTTGGATTCGATCAATGAATACAACAAAATATATTATCACTTCCCTCCCTCCCACCCTCCCTGAGTGTGCAAATCAAATAGGCAGGCATAATGTAACTAATACAGGCATAATCTAATCAGAGTTAACAAAATTCATCAATGGATCCCATGTTAATTTAAATAGTTTATTATGACAATATTTCTGAATTCATTTTTTCATATTTATAACATAAAGGGGGAAGATTTAATGGAGACACCAGGAAATACTTCTTCACTGAAAGGGTAATTGATGGAATGGTCTACTACTTCAGGTGGTCAAGGCCAGTTGCGTGCTTGAATTCAATAGACGATGGGACAAACAAGTGGGGTTGCTACAGTGTTATGTCTATAAGATGGATTCTCTTGAGTGGGCAGACTTGTTAAGGGAGGTCAGACTTACTGAGGGAGGGTTCTTGAGTGGGCATACTTGTTGAGCCGCCGGCCCTTTTCTGCCATCATACTTTATGTTTCTATGAGGGAGCCCAAGCCCTCCTGCCCTGCAGAAACCCCACCCCTGACTCGATCAGGGCAGGAGGGATCCCAGGCCTTACTGCTCTCGGCTCACCCCCCGAACCCCTGATTGGCCCCCCCACCCGCCGACCTAGTGACCCACATCACTGACCCTTCGACACCACCCCAACCCTTGACAACCCCGTACCTGAAAAAAAGTTGGCTGGACAGACGGGTCCCAAGCCCGTCCATCTGGCAGGCCCGCTATCCGTTGAACGGTGGGCCTTAGGGCCTGATTGGCCCAGGTGCCTCAAACGCCTTCCAAAGGTGGTGCCTGAGGCACCTGGGCCAACTGGGTAACCTTAGGCCCCTCCTGGATGCTAGACCTGTAAGTGGGGGTAATGGTATGGTACAGAGTGGAAGAGAAAGTGACCAAGACCATTAAGGGGATGGGAAGGGAAGAAGATATTCTTAGCCAGTGAAGAGAAGAAGAGAGAGATACCAAACCAAGAGAGCCAAAGAGGGGACTCAGGGTGCAAGTGAGAGAGGGGCAAGATTTAGAGGGAGATAGAACTGCAGTTGGAGTGAGAGAAGGAACTCAGGATGTTGGAATCTGAGAAAGGAAAAGGCAGGAAGGATTTTCAGGACAGCAAAATCTAAACAAAAACACTACCAATAAACTTTGCAGAATTTTGAAATATTGTATGCAGAATTTTCATACATTTTAAACAGAATTCTGCCAGGACTATCTATGGAAGTGGGCTCAAGTAGGGATAGGAAATAGAACTTGATATACCACCTTTCTGTAGTTAAAATCAAAGTGGTATACATATTATATACACATACAGTATGTATTATGGTCCTGGGACAATGAGGAGTTAAGTGACTTGCCTAGAGTCACAAGGGGCTGTAGTAGGAATTCAACCCAGTTCCATAGGTTCTCATGCTGCTGCACTATATACTAGGATTCTCCTCCCCTTTGTACTTCTGAATTTGACCAATAAAGGATGGACATTCCTATTAACTGACCTTTTAGAAGATAAAAGCCCCATTCTATAAACAGCAACTGTAACATAAGCATTAAGATACACTTAGGACTTAGGAGCCTGTAGGTGTACTAACCTTAGGTGACCCAAGTGGTGTACCTCGGGGGGGCGGGAGGGTGGTCCGCCCCGGGTGCACGCTCCAAGAGGGTGCACAGCCGGCTGGGTCCAGAACCTTCCGCTCTGCTCTAAATGGCACCTCAGCGCGGCTGCCATACTTATTCCAGAGCAGAGTCGGCAGCTGCGCTGAAGTGCAGGAAGGTCCCGCGATGACTGCGTCTACCGCCTCTGCTCTGGAAGAGGTAAGTGACGTTGGAGGGGGGTGGACCGGCAGCTGCAGTCATCGTGGGACCTTGCCACAACTCCCTGCGTCATCACTTAACTTTTCCAGAGCAGAAGCAGTCATGTTAGTCCTTTTTATACCAAGTTGCATTGGTTGCCTTTTGGGGCCAGAGTGCTTTTTAAGTTTGGATGCATTTGTTATAAGGTGTTTTTTGGATTATCTCCTTCATATTTGTCCCACTATCTGAAAATTTCTTACTCAACAAATGGAACTAGAAATTCTGGAAAGTTCATCTTCCCTACTCCAAAACCCTGTCATTTTAAGACCTTTTTAGACAGGACTTCGGAGTATCAAGCTGGGAAGATAAACTCCTGGCTAAGTCCGATGATTGTTCAATCTAATTCTTACTTTACATTTAGGAAATCATTAATTAGGAAATTATTTGACAAATAAGAATATTAATTTTGATATATTTAAATGAGGTCTTATGTTTCTATTCATATTGTCATAGTATTTTTAATTTTTTTATAATTTTTAATATTGTACTTGAATGTTTTTAAACAATTGTATTATTTTTATTATATAATTCTAGATTGTACGTAGATAGTGTGTTCTATGAAACTGTACCATGTGCTGAAATGTCTCAGTATTTTCCTGTTGTGAACCGCCTAGAACTACTGGTTCGGTGGTATACAAGAAAATAAATTATTATTATTATTATTATCGTGGGACCTTGCTGATTTGGTGGAAAGAAAAAGGAGCATAGCAGGGTGGTGGAAGGAGAGAAAGGGGTTAGGGTGGTATGGAAGCATGGTGAAGGGTGAGAAAGGGGGTCAGAGTGATATGGAAGGGTGAAAAAGGGGGTCAAGGAGGTGAAGGGAGAGAAAGGGGGTCAGGGTGGTATGGAAGGGTGTGGAGGGTGAGAAAGGGGATCAGAGTGGTATGGAAGGGTGGTGGAGGGAGAGAAAGGGACAGATGCTGATGGAATTGGTGTGCAGGGAAAGGGAAAAGAGACATAAGGGGGAGGGATACTGCATGGAATTGGGTTGGAGGGAAAGAAAGGGGGCAGATGCTGATGGAAGTGGGGGGAAGGGAGAGGAGAGAGTGAAATGCCAGATCATGGGGGTGTGGGAGAGGGAAGATGAGAAGAGAGAGAAGCCAGATTATTGGAGGAGGGAAGGGAAGAAGATGGATGCCAGACCAATGGGGGTGAAGGGAGAAATGGAAGGGGGAGGCATAAAGTTTCTGGAAGGGGAATAGGAGGGAGATGCCATAAAGAAGGGGCAGAGAGAGGGTAAACAGTGGATGAAAGGAAGAGAGTGACAAGAAGATGAGGAAAGCAGAAACGACAAGGTAGAAAATTTTTTTATTTATTTATTTTTTTGCTTTAGGGGAGATGCAGCGCTGTTTCTGTGGTGTTGCATTGTATGCAGAGTCCAGCTTCTTGGTGCTTCAGTTTAACCTTTGTCTATGTATTTCTATTTTATCTCCCCTTTTACAAAACTGTAGAGCGTTTTTTAGCATTGGCCGTGGTTGTAATAGTTCTGATACTCAGAATTCTATAAGCATCTGAGCTGTTACCACTGAGGCTAAAACCACACTACAGTTTTATAAAAGGGGGAGGGGTTAGTTTGTGATGACATATTCCATACTAGGCGAAAGTGTTTTCTGTGTTCTGTGTGTTCGAAAAGACATGATTTTCTGTTAGGATTGACTGTGTAGGATTGATCTGTACTAGCCTGGCTTGTTTAGTTTTACAATGGATGCATTCATTGATGTACTGCTCACTGAAGTATGTAAGATGCTGCCTTTTCCTAGGTACATTCTTGTGTGATGTGGATTGTTACTAAAAATCATGTTTTTCATACAGGGGGGGGGTGTCAAAAAATCATGGCCCCTGGTGTCATATATGCTAGGTATGCCACTGGGTTACCCTATTCTAGGTTTTTTTTGGTCTAATATCAGTTCCAAATTTAGGCACCTAAGTCCAAAACAGAAGCCTGCATTACAAACACACCCACAATCCACTCCCTGGTAGGTGCCTTGGAATAGGTGCTTGAAAATGGTACTAATTGCTTATTATTGGCACCAATTAGCTTTTTAAATAATTAAGTCAGGTGCCTAGATCAGCTAGGTGGCTTTTATAGAACCTGGGCCCAAATGTTGGACTGAATGGTCTTTTTTCAGTATATGTTTTATTTGTTTCTTCTAAATCTCAAAGAGCAGACATGATTCTGAATAACCTGCTAGCATGAACCTCATGTGCTACACATCACTCACCAGTTTCATTGGAGATTTCTCCACTTGGACAGGGAATACAGTCATAGCAGCAGACAGGCTTTCCTTCCTTAGTTAATTTCCTGTAGCCAGGAGCACAGCTCTGACTGCATCTGGATTCTGGAGGTATCTGAGGGTTGAGAAAAACAAACAAACCACAGAGTACTGTAGTTTTTAAAATGTAATATTACTTTTCTGTCAATTTATGGAGCTAGTCAGATCTTTTCTTCAGATATCACAAATTGCCCTTTAGAGATCTATTTCCAGAAGGATCAATCTAGTGTAGCAATATTTTACTGGCTGATAGTTTATTCCTAGAACACATACATTGTAGGAAGTTATATTTAACTAGTTAAAAAGAAGCCATTTCTCTGGGGAGTTGTTTAGGACAGAAACATAAAAAACAAGAAACTGAAGACAGTTAAAGATTATTTGGCTTATTCAGTCTACGTATTGGAAAAACCCTGCTCTAAAACCCTCAATCCCTAAAGCTAAGCCAGTTCAGCAGCCACAGAATAGGGTTTTAGGTAGAGTAAAACAAGAGAGCCATCCACCAGGTAACCCAGTGGGGAGGGCTTACAAACCACAGTCTAATTGCCATTTTTCCTTTCCCGAGCAGAGAAGTTTTCCTGCAATACCAAGCTGTGAAACAGAGAATCAACCCAGAAGGGGCGGGGCTACACTGGCGAACTGCAAGCACATATGAAGTGGAAGGGAAATAAATTAACCCTAGCTGTGGCTGGAAGAGTGACTTGAGTCCAGCCCACAGCTCCAGGCTGGACATTCCCTCCACTTAGACAGAGAGGCAGCTTTTTGCCACCCAGAGAAGGACAAACAGAAATTCCTCAAGCAGCTAAGTAGTGGGACCTTGCAGAGGGTTTTGCAAGGGAAAGGCAAAGTAATGCTACAGAGGGGGGAAGGGAAACTTGGCCAGTCTGCACTTCTAACTACCCCGAAGGGGGAGGGGAATGGGACAATGTAAATGCAGAAAGCATGGAAATAGCTGAGTATGATTGTGATACCAGTAGTATGGGCTAGGAGAGCCATGCTAATATCCCAAAAGAATATAATTTGCCAGAAGAAGGCATGGGGTTGTAATGAAACTGCTCCCCAGCATTGTTCTTTGCAACGTTTCTCTAACCAGAATATTAAATGAGCTAGGAACCTGTTGGTGCTGGAAGAGTGCTGATAAAAAACAGGGACTAAGCACAACTGCTAGGGGAATTAGCCAATCCCTTGAACAAACTTTTAAACTGACGTGCAGAAGCAAGGGATGCTTGGAAACTTGGGGTGGGGCATAGCACAATTTTATGCACAGGGGTTGCTAGTTTCCAACCCCACTGCTTGGGCAGAAAGGGAGAAATCCCAAGAGAGAAAAGCAATGAAAGCTGAGAAGCCAAAAGTCAATGAAAACCATCTTGGTGTATTGTTTGGACTGGCTATGATATACCAGGCATTGCCTTAGGAGAGGGGAGTAAGCTGGCAAGTGCTACCTAAGAGGGAATCTAGCTACCTGCGGGTAGGGGTCCCAACAGAGACTATCATATTATTTGGACATTAGAATTGGAGGCAAATGAAGCCTGGTGGTGATGAACTTTGAAATGAAACACAATAATGAGAATGCATGCTTTACCCAGGTGGCAGTGAAGACTGAACTGCAGAGAAATTGTCACTGGATTTAAGTCTGATATTTATGGGGGGGTTTTCTTGTGGACAAATAAAGTGTAAACCTTATTTTGAACTGAATCCAGAAAGATTATGTGTTTTTCTTTTCACCAACCAAATCAAAGATGCCCAAAATCTTGCCTGTGGTTCGAGCCGGGTCTTTCGCTTGCCAAGAGCCTGGCCCGGCCACAGTATTCATCCATGCCATGTACTATCCATTCCTCTTCCTAAGAGATCCAATACTGTATACTTGTCTCAAGCTTTCTTGAATTCAGACACAGTATTTGGGCCCTATATGAAAACAGTTGATGATGATCCTGGATATCCAATGATGAGATCACAAGAAATGAATATCCAGGTCAATGTTCAGCAGCTTACACTTAATTGGCAAAAGCCAATTTTCATCAGTTGGCTGGCTAAAGCTAATGACTAATGATAGACCTGCCTTTTAGGTGGGTCTTTCTGGCCTTGTGCCTTAGCCAATCTGTTGATGAACATGAGCAGTGACTGGCTATGTTGCGTGACATACGCAGTCTCTGGGCTAGGCACTGATCTGGATATTCATTAGGAGATAGCCAGTTTGTGAGCAAGAAGGGATGGCTGCCAGTCAAATTTGTTCCATATTTGTCTGATGCCCTGAAGCAGCAGATGCTAAACGTGGGTGTGCCTTTGCCGGCAGTGGACAGTTAACTACATTGGACATTCAGCATTTCTCATAGTACAACAAGCTAAATACTTGAGACAAATATTTAAATTATTTAAATCAGTGGTTCCCAACCCTGTCCTAGAGGACCACCAGGCCAGTTGGTTTTTTGGGATAGCCCTAATGAATATGCATGGAGCAGATTTGTATACCTGTCACCTCCATTATATGCAAATCTCTCATGCATATTCATTAGGGCTATCCCAAAAATCTGACTGGCCTGGTGGTCCTCCAGGATAAGGTTGGGAACCACTGATTTAAATGATATATTTGATAAGAAAAGTGAAAATATTTAAATTATTTAAATGATATATTTGATAAGAAAAGTGAAAAGTAAATAAGAAAATTTTGATATAATAGATAGGAGGTTGGAGGTATTTTAATTGATGAAGATCTTCCCTTTTAAGTTTGCTGGCAAATTCTAACAACTGGCAACAGCTAGGGATCTGAAGTTTTTCCTCCTATTGTACTAGGCAGTTGAAGATTGCTTGCATGGGTTTAAGAAGAAAATCATGATTTTTCACATGCATTGAAACTACATATTTAATATTAAAAGTAAAAGTGAACTTTGCAGGATTCTCCCCAGCACTATGCAAAAGGTTCTTTGTTAATCTCAAGTACTGGTCTTGTAGAAGTCATTTGGTAACATTCTAAGTAAAATGATATTTTGTTAGACTGAATGGGCAGGGACCATGCAATCTATCTGCAGACAGTCTCCCAGGGTCAGATTTCATTAATATAATTTCTTAGAATTATATTATTGCATTCTGGATCTGCCAGTACACTAAAGCTGATAAAACATGCCTACTTTGGATGTAGATACTGGTAGGTACCTCTATAGGTATGATTTGGATGGTGTTCTTTGTAGGTTCCCAATATGGTCAATTACTACACTGTTTATCACCAATTAAAGTAATTAAATTAGGTTGTGGTATGGAAATTCAATTTAGGAAGGGTTTGAGAAGGCTTCAATTGAAACTCAAGTAATTTAGAACATGAGAACATTCCAGACCGATTTTTAAGGTCTGAGTCCTGCAGTTGACAAGATGGTTTTGGATAGGCTGGAGTGGGCTTCAGCAGCAACTCCAGAAGTTGGAACTTGAGAATGACAAAGTAATTGCTACCATGGTAATATCACAGTTACCATGGTATTGGGAAGGCCTCAAAAAATCCCTTGGAAATGCCATGGATATGGTGGATCATTCTGTGGTAGTACCACAGAAATGGGAACCATTCTCAGAGCATTTCCACTGTCCAGTCTCTCTCTCTTTTGTCCTTCCCCCTATGTTCCTCTACGTACCTACCTACCCTACTAATAGTGATCTTTCCACTCTCTAGCACTGTCAGATAACTGTCTAGCTCCAGAGTGTCTTCTGATTTATGGCAGTCCCAGTTACACAGGAACTAGATGAGCTGTCAATGAAGATACACCACTCTTTTGAATTACAGCTGATTCCAATTGCCTCAAACATACTGCTCACAATGTGGCAGAAGCAGAGCCCATCTTGATAGATGAAGAAGGTAGAAAAAGCTTGGTGACTATTTTCTGATCTGTGACTTGCACACTTTCATCCAAGTTAGAACCAACTTCAGCGCAGAGACATTATTAGGCTCCTTTATGGACACAGTTAGACAACACCTCAACACAGGAAATAAATGCTTCTCATACAACTGGACCTGACCGCAGCATTCAACCTGATAGACCATAACATACTACTGCAAATTTTGGATACAATAGGTATCTCAGGTAAAGTACTCTCATGGTTTGAAGATTTCTTAAATCCAGAACTTACAGAGTAAAATCAGATAAAGAAAAATCTGAACCCTGGTCCAACCCCTGTGGAGGACCACAAGGATCCCCACTATCCCCTACCCTATTCAACCTATATACTGCCTCCCTTGGGTTATTCCTTGACAAATTAGGCATAACTTACTATAGTTATGCAGACGATATCACTATTCTCATACCTTTGAATCAACCAAAAATCACCATAACAGACACACTACACCGAACATTAGAAACAGTAGTGACCTGGATGGAAGACCACAAACTGAAACTCAATCCAGACAAAACAAAATTCATCCTCCTCAAAAATAACAAAACCCCAACTATAACCAACATAGAAATCAGCTCTATCAATTACCCCATTCAAACCACTCTAAAACTACTAGGAATGACAATAGACAGGTGCTGCACCATGCAACCACAAATAAATAAAACAATACAGAAATCCTTCTCCATTATGAGAAACCTAAGACAAGTCCGTAAATTCTTTGAAAGAACACAATTCCAGCTCATAGTACAATCCCTAATCCTAGGTATTCTAGATTATTGCAACATCCTCTATCTCCCCTGCCTGGCTACCATGACCAAACAATTACAAACAATTCAAAACACAGCCCTAAGACTTGTCTACTCTTTAAGGAAGCACAACCATATTATCGAAGCATTTATCAACTCACACTGGCTCCCAATCCAGGAAAGAATATTATTAAAATTCTACTGCATACTATTTAAAACTATGAAAGGAGACAGCCCGGCCTGAACAAACAACTGCTCCATACTATCTCAACCAGACACAGAAAAACACACACCCCATTCATATACCCTGCAATCAAAGAAGTTAAACATACAGAACTTTACGACGGCCTCCTAGCCACTTAAGCAGCAAAACTGGATAACCAAATCTCCAATCTTTTGCTAACAATCACCGACTACAAGTTGTTCAGAAAAGAAATAAAAACCATTCTCTTCAAGAAATCACTAAAAAGTCTTAACATCACAAATACCTTCCTTGTTCCTATCTTTTTCCTGACTCTCTGACTCTACCTGATCTATTCTTTACCTAATCTTTTGTAATCCGCCTTGAACTGCAAGGTAATGGCAGAATAGAAATCTCTAATGTAATGTAATATAATATAATGTAATTAGTTTTTAAGCCCGTTACATTAACGGGTGATAGTATATATGTCTGTCTGTCTTTCTTTCTTACTTTCTGTGTCTCTCCCTGCCCCTGTCTCTTTCTTCCTTTCTTTCTGTCTTTCTCCCTCCTGCTATCTGTCCTTCTTTCTTTCTGGTTCTCTCTCTCTGGCACCCTGTCTGTCTGTCTTTCTTTCTGTCTCTCTCCCTGCCTGCTGTCTTTCTGTGTGTCTGTCTTTCGTTCTAATGCGCTGCCTGCCTGCCTGTCTTTCTGTCTCTCCATGGCACCCTTCTGTCTCCCCTCCCCAAAGCAAACCAAGATTGCTCCCAGGCCCCCTTTCCTTCTCCATCCCCTCCACTTCCCTGTGCAGCAGCAGCAGCATTTCCCCCCCCCACACACACTACCCTGTGCAGAAGCAGTATTTCCCCCACACAGCAGCATTTCCCCCCACACACACATACACACTTCTCTGTGCAGCAGCAGCATTTACCACCCTTCCCTGTGCAACAGCAGCATTTCCTGGCCTTCCCTGTGCAGCAGCAGCAGCATTTCCCCACACACACACACACACACTTCTCTGTGCAGCAGCAGCATTTACCACCCTTCCCTGTGCAACAGCAGCATTTCCTGGCCTTCCCTGTGCAGCAGCAGCATTTACCACCCTTCCCTGTGCAACAGCAGCATTTCCTGGCCTTCCCTGTGCAGAAGCAGCATTCCCCCCCCCCACACACACTTCCCTGTGCAGAAGCAGCATTACTCGCCGCCCCCTTCCCAGTCGCTGCATTTAAATTGAGAGAAAAGCTCTGCACCGTGCTACTGCTGGCTTCAGCATCTTCTATCCACTGCGGCCAACCCTAGCAGAAACAGGAAGTAGTCAGAGAGGGCGGGCTGCAGTGGACTGAAGACGGCAAAGCCAGCGTTAGCGCAGTACAGCACTTTTCTCAATTTAAACGCGAGTGAGGCGGCGAGAAGGAGGAGGCTTTGGCGGTTGTGGTTTTGGCGGTGAGTAAGGGTGGGAGGGGGGAGTCGCTGGCTGTGCTGTGCTTTCCTGATTTGTCTGGCCGCCGCATACGCACTATGACCACGGACCTACGGATCACAGATCACGCAGGTCTGAGTGCGCATGCGCGGCTAGCGTTTTATTATATAGGATAAGAATATAAGAATTGCCGCTTATGGGTCAGACCAGTGGTCCATCATGCCCAGCAGTCCGCTTACGCGGCAGCCCTCTGGTCAAAGACCAGTGCCTTAACTTTGACTAGCCCTACCAGTGCACGTTCTTGTTCTTGGCAATGAGAACAAAAAGTCAGATTTCTACAAATAATAACAAATTATTACTTATAATGACTGGGGTTGCCATTCAACATTACGTATAATTGGAAAAATTGGAGTAGATTAAATTATAATTTATGGTGGAATTCCTTATGTCATGGTTGTAAAATTGAGAGATTTATTGCAATACAGCGGGGATATTTCAGGAAATTTCAAGATGTGTGGGAGCCATTAACAAAGTATTGTACTGATTAGATGACATTTTTTCCCTTAAATTTACAAGTTCAATTGTGAGAGGGGGAGGGGGGTAATTTTATTGTTACTTATTGTATAAGGTATTGATTATATGATAGGAAAGGGTGGGAAGGATGGGAGATATCATTTATATCATTCATGATTATTAAGTGATATATTTATTGTTAATTTGTTTGGACATATTGTCACACTTATTGTAAGTTTGAAAATGAATAAAGAATTTAAAAAAAAAGGAACTTGTCTAACTTTGTCTTGAACCCCTGGAGGGTGTTTTTCCCTATGACAGACTCCGGAAGAACATTCCAGTTTTCTACCACTCTCTGGATGAAGAAGAACTTCCTTACGTTTGTATGGAATCTATCCCCTTTCAACTTTAAAGAGTGCCCTATATAATATATATAATAAGCTTAAAAGTATGAAGGCTCAAGCAGTGATTGGGTGGTGAAGTGGTTGGGGGGGGCTATCCTCAGGTGTGCCCCTCCATGTCTCTGAGCTATCCTATCATATGTAAAGCTTATATTTCAAGTCTATTGTATTGCTTATAAAGGGAAGTGTTTTTTTTAATCATATATTTGAGTTTTCACTCCCTATTTTGCATACCGTTTGATATTTACTTGATTTTCCCTGTCATTTTTTTACTAAGACAGCATTGGACTTAATGAGACCAAGACTTCTCAAGCCATTAAAGTCTTTCTTCTTTAGATAGTATAGGTTTCTCTCATCAGCTGCACCACTGATATTGTAAACTGGATGTACAACATCTCCTTCACTTGCTGACTTGATGTTCTCTTCTGAATACAGATGCTCTCTCTCTCTCTCTGGGAGATTGGGGATGTGGCACTCAGGACAACATGGCACCAGAGAGATGGATTAAAGAATGTCTGGATATGTGATTGCAGATGCATGCTTGCTAGTCTGATGTTTGGAAGAAGCAGTTGCTTGAGTGGTCAATGGGTTCCCACCAAATTCTTAGGATAGCAAACTTCATGGCTCTCTTCACCCTACCATACCTTTGTAAAAGGACCTCTAAAATTGCTCAGCTTGGAATCAATCTGGAATGTTCTGTAAGAAAAGGTAAACTTCAAAATATCAATGTCCTGGTCACAAAAGCAAAGTTTGAGGGGAATGATAGACATTTTCTATACTTTGTGACATAGGCAATTAAGAAAGAACACATTACCCAGGAACAACAAAAAAAAAATATATAATACACCATTTTTGATAGGACATCTAAATCTGACTTTGGATATTTTCTACAAAATGTCTAAAATTAGAGATGCACAAATGGATATTTTCAAATGGCAGACTGTTGATCATCAGTTGTTTTTTTAATCAATTAGTTTGACTTCTTGGCTACCAAGATATCTAGGCCAAAAGAACACCCACATTTTAATTACCATTTTTTTGTAAAAAAAAAAAATATGTCCAAGTTGAAAACATCCAAATCAATCCTATTTAGACATGGGGTGTTCAGTATTTTGATGGACTGGCCACATAGATATCCAACAGAGCAGTGGGCACCTTAGAGGGTACTGCTGTGAACTTCATATGAAGGGTACCAGATGTACATCTTACCATAACCCCCTTATAAGTTATACTAAGTCCTTGTTATACCCCAGCATATTACTGATAATTTTGTTCAGAATATTATATGTCTCCTCAAGTCTGCTTACCTGAACTCCTGAACCTTAGTGTTACCTTGACAACATCAAATGCTTTACTAAGAACCCAACAGCTTTTCCCTAAATTCAGTTGCCTGCGTACCACTCAAATAACATCAGTAAGGACAGACCTGGGTGTTACCAAAACAGAGAACAAAAGAGCAAGACCAGCCGTTTACCAGTCCCTGCAACACCTCATTAATAACCTCAAAAGGACAGTAACGCCAGATGGGACCTGAATGTTATCCAAACAAAGGAACTGGCCAGGGGGGTAACTGAAAGTCAGCATGCTACCGACATGAATCCACAAGTCTGTTTATCTGACAATCTGACATTCTGACCTGAATGTTGCCTACATCACATCAAAGAAAGAGTGAAACCAGATGAAAAGCCGGTTTACTTCAACACCTCCTTATGACATTCTGAATACCTCCTGGGTAGCATCAAAGAGGACAGGGAAACCAAACCAGTATCTGACCTCCTTGAAATATATGTTGTCAAAACAAATAACAAAAGACCAGTACCAACTGTCTTACTAAGAGGGCAGCAGTTTTTCTCTATAAAAGAGAAAAACTCAGCCCATAGAATTAGAATCCTAGCCGGCTATCCAAGACATCAGGTCTAAAGGGGCAGACTCCTGTGTCCTACTCGCCTATCCATTGAGGGATTCCGAATGGTGAAGGGAGGGTTTACGTGAGATACGGTGATGCTAATTTATTCTTATATATATATATATATTAAAGTGTTATTGTTTATGCTTTATATTGTCTGTGTGTTTTCCTGAGTATTTCTGATCATCCCACTTGACAGAAATTAGTGGCGAAACAAATTGGTACCAGAAGTGGGGTTGATCTAATGATGTCAGGAAACCAACAAGGGGTTAAGGAGCAGGCTCCCAATCCCTCCATTCCAAATGGGAATGAAATTATGGGAAAATTAATGGCCACTGAGTGGTCTGTAGAAGCAGGATTGTGTGAATCCTGTACTTTTGGAAGTGGGGATCCACATGAATTATGTGCCTCCTTACAAAAGGTGAAAATCTCAAAAGGAGAAGAGCAAGAAGTAATTCCTAGACAAGGAAGGATGATTTTGTCAGACTGGAGGAATTTGCATGAAGCTAAACAGGAATTACAATTGAAATTAGAAGAGCTGGAAAAGAAAAGGAATAAACAACAGCATGCCATTACAATGCTACAATGTCAGAATGAGTTGTTAATGGATAAGGTAGAAACCTATCAAAATGTAATAGAACAGTCAGCTATGCAATATGCACGATATAAATACAAGAAACGCAGGTGGAAAGTGAGTTACAGAAAAGTTAAAATCTTAATTTATCATCTGCCGAATGATTGGAATCCAAACAAATGGGATGGGAATATTTGGGATTCAAATAATAATAACAGTGAGGAGGATATATGTGTTAAAGGAGAACAGGCAGAAAGTTTAGAAGCAGAGCCTGTGAGGAGACAAAGATTACAGGGAAATCTGCAAACAGGAGAAAATCTAACTAGAGATAATGTTAGGGAGGATGTTACTCCAAATGAAATCATGGATATGATGGCACGCTTTACACAGCAGCCTGGGGAACCACTAATACAGTGGGTAGTTCGGGTGCAGGAGCTGGGCGCAGCAGGGATTATGTTAGATGCCACAGATGCCCCTAAATTTGTTCAAATTAGTCAAGAAGTAGCAATGCAACATGCGTTGCGGGAGGATCCTTATCCTGCAAAAATTGCCCAAAGGTCTTTATTAGAGATAATTAGTAGGGGTGTCACGAGGCGATATCCCCTTGAATCTGACTGGCCTTCCAATGATAAAGTTTGGTATACATTGAAAGATGCACAAATGAGAATTAAGGAAGAGGCTATGAAGGTAGCTTTAGTAATAGGTCACGCTGACACATATATGTCATTACCTTTTACTGTATCCATGAGAAATAAAATTATCAGGTATGCTGCACCGGCATACAAACAGGTAATTATGACTCTGTTGATCAATCAAACAGACAGGTCTATTTTGGAAGTCTTGGAAGCGGTCCGACAGTTAGGAGATCTGGGAGACTGGGGACCTCAAACTACTTTTGATAAAAAGAGGGAAGGACAATCCAATTCAAACAGGGCTAATCGAGTATCCCGAAGGGATATGTTTTTGGCATTAATAAAAGATGGGGTAAAGAGGGAAGAAATAGATGGGAAAGATACCGGGACTTTATGGAAAATGTACAAAAGTAGAGGATTAGGAAAGAAATCTATGTCTCAAGCCCAAGTAAGCAAGAGTGAGGATGTGCCAGTGCCAACTGCTCCTCCTGAGG
Organism: Geotrypetes seraphini; assembly: GCF_902459505.1. Taxonomy (NCBI): domain Eukaryota; kingdom Metazoa; phylum Chordata; class Amphibia; order Gymnophiona; family Dermophiidae; genus Geotrypetes; species Geotrypetes seraphini. The sequence goes on along the minus strand of NC_047095.1, from coordinate 102,208,169 downwards.
AAACTGCTTCCACTCTTTATCCTGATTTAAAAGGGTGGAAGTGGTCGGAGGAACAATGATGTGAATACCAAGCCTCAGTTAGCTTGAACCAAATTAGAACAGTGTCCGCAGGTAGAGATAAATATTTAGTAGAAACCTGGGGAGCAACAGGTACAAGCTGTAGTGGACGCTGGGGTGTAGGAATATAAATATCAGGATTGGGGGGAAAATTATACAAGCAGGAAGAAAAAATTTTACAAATTTTAAAATTGGACAATTACCAATTTGGGATTAATCTATGGGATTCCTTGCCAGATATCCAAAAAGGGTTAACATGACAGCTTTCCGATGGAAACATGAACCAATGCATTTTTACTATCCCTATAGTGGAGCAATGTCCAGAACAATTTACATCCACTTGGCAAGGGAGGCAATATACATATACCAAACTACCACAAAAAATACTTACAGATGCCGAGAGGTGATAGAGAAAGCTAAACTTCCCTTCTCCCCAAAGTTAAAAACAGACTTGGGCCTTTTTGGATTTTTGGAGGCAACATATTTCACATCTGGGGTAACATATGGGGTTGGTTGGACAATAAAAAAGTAGAAATATTGCTAAGTGACCTTTATAATGTATAAAGTTTTGTTAGATAGTATAAGGAAGTTGCACTCCAAGTAATTTTACAAATGTGTCTTTTACCTCAAACACTAACATTGTGAACCACTGTACCTGCACGTAAACCTCTCTTATATGTTTTATAGATTAAAGCGTCCCTGCTTGAATTTTTATGATTGTGTGACAGAACTTTGAAATGGAAGAAAATAGAAAAGAAGACCAGTAAAACTATATAGAGCAATTAACTTAAATTTCTATCTCTCTTTCTTTTAGAAGCTTATTATCTAGACATGGTCCGGAGAACCAATTTCACTGTGCCACATTTAAAATGCTTCCAGCAATGTGACCTGATAGTGGGAATCCAATGGATACCACATTTGTTTGTGACTCTTTTGATTAATAGTGTGCTTATTTACAGATTAAATTCAACCCTGAATCATTACTGATGGAAGAAAGCATGCCGGAGCTCTGTGTTTGTCTGTTTCTGTTATGTGTTGTCTGTTTTAGCTTATGGGGTACCCCAACATTGCACATTGGCCATTTCCAGAGTTTATTCCACCCCTTCTATTAGTCCAAATGGTACCATATCCCTTTCCAAAAAAGATTCCCCTACATACCAGAAAGCATCTTATGAAAACCATGCTCACAATGATTTTATGCTATGGCTCAAAGGTAATCGAGGCCAGCAGCGTGCCAGATTTTAGGAATAAATGGGACGCCCATGTGGGATCCCTACGTGGGTTAGAGCAAAACATTGGCTAATCTTAAGGGCAAAGGGTTTATAGAGTGGGTAGACTTGATGGGCCTTGGCCCTTTTCTGCCGTCATCTTTCTATGTTTCTATACAGCCCAATGATAATTTAGTTAGGGGTTATATTATAAAAGGATATCTGAAGAGAAATAATTAGAAAGCTTTATACCTGGTAAAATGGTGTTCATTGGTATTTGATATTTGCTAAATAAAATAAAAAATGGTCTCTCTTTATTTAACTTACCAGGTATAAACAGTGCAGTGCACATCTCTGACATAAGTTATTTTGGTATCACATTCTGTACGTGTGTATGGTCTCTCTTAAATGACATAATAATTATGTCCAGAACATAAAAAAGTGTATTTTCTGAATGTCCTACAGAATACCTTTAAGTGCATTAGTGTTGTTTCTCTTATCTCACACAAATACTACCTTACACACAAGTATTGTGTCAAATGTTATCACATTCTGTACGTGTGTATGGTCTCTCTTAAATGACATAATAATTATGTCCAGAACATAAAAAAAAGTGTATTTTCTGAATGTCCTACAGAATACCTTTAAGTGCATTAGTGTTGTTTCTCTTATCTCACACAAATACTACCTTAAACACAAGTATTGTGTCACATGTTATCACCTTCTGTACATAAAGTGGTTTTTCTCCTTTTTCTCTTATACTCTCTTTTACCACTAGGGGGGTTTAATGTAACTAAAGCATTGAAGCTAAACAGTCATGAGGAAATATTTTCCTTGAAAACTCACGTACTGGGAAATGTTATTCCATATAGACTTTCATCCTTTTGTGATAAAATTGGTCAGCTCTGCTCTCTCATTCTGATGATTTGGCTAACATGCTGGGTTAAGAGAAAATTTCACCAGATCGAGAAGACAGTGCCGTGCCATGAGGCTATTATGTGGCACCGACTTGGGAATAGAAGTGAGCCTATATCCTGCCACTTCACATTAGGGCTGGTCTCTGGGGGTAGTGCACGTGACTTACATGAGTGAAGGCATGTGAGTGGCATAGCAAGCCTATTGAAACTGGAGCATAGCCAGACCCTAACCAAAGCTACTAAGAAAAACGGGATACCAGATAACTGCGGTGATCGATGGTGAATATGAAGCTACCCTAAATGTATGCCATGAGTAAGAGCACAAATATAATATTAATAAGATTATTAATTTTCATGATTCCCGATACGTAATACTTTCAAGTGAAAGGCCTAATTAGCAAGAAATATTAGGGAATGAAAGAATACCAAGTTTAGCACATAAGGAAATAATTTATGAAGGGAAAAATAATTTTCCCATTTTACCTTTGCTTAATAAATACTATTGTTTCTGAAATACTGGCTGGCAAACAAGCATATTTTGGCTCCAGAGTAGCAGATGTATTTAGATGGGAAGGTGAATGGGTGACAAATGCTGTACATAATTATGAACTAACGCTACGATATGATCAGTTAATGTTACATGTCGTTAATGATATCACAAAGAATTAACTTTATCGCATTGATTTAAAAACCACATCACATTCTGTACCCTTAGATAGAAAATGGTGTAAATTTTGAAATGAAACAATGTGTCCTTAGTACTGTTGAACTTGTGATTCCTGCTAGTCAAGCTCCCTTTTCAGTATGTTTACAGAATGTTAGTGTGTTGCAGTGAGCAAATAATGTAAATACTAACTTGCATTCTGTGGCAGATCATATTGAAGCTACCACTGCAGTGATATGGCATAAAAGGAGTTTCTTTATTTTGTACTCTATAAATTTGTTTAACTATCTTTTAACCTTTCTTAATTGTCGGACACTCTCTCCCTTAATTCGGAGGACTTCTAAATTTGGAGAAGCAGACTTGAGTATCCAGGAGTGGAATGTTATACCCCAGCATATTACTGATAATTTTGTTCAGAATATTATATGTCTCCTCAAGTCTGCTTACCTGAACTCCTGAACCTTAGTGTTACCTTGACAACATCAAATGCTTTACTAAGAACCCAACAGCTTTTCCCTAAATTCAGTTGCCTGCGTACCACTCAAATAACATCAGTAAGGACAGACCTGGGTGTTACCAAAACAGAGAACAAAAGAGCAAGACCAGCCGTTTACCAGTCCCTGCAACACCTCATTAATAACCTCAAAAGGACAGTAACGCCAGATGGGACCTGAATGTTATCCAAACAAAGGAACTGGCCAGGGGGGTAACTGAAAGTCAGCATGCTACCGACATGAATCCACAAGTCTGTTTATCTGACAATCTGACATTCTGACCTGAATGTTGCCTACATCACATCAAAGAAAGAGTGAAACCAGATGAAAAGCCGGTTTACTTCAACACCTCCTTATGACATTCTGAATACCTCCTGGGTAGCATCAAAGAGGACAGGGAAACCAAACCAGTATCTGACCTCCTTGAAATATATGTTGTCAAAACAAATAACAAAAGACCAGTACCAACTGTCTTACTAAGAGGGCAGCAGTTTTTCTCTATAAAAGAGAAAAACTCAGCCCATAGAATTAGAATCCTAGCCGGCTATCCAAGACGTCAGGTCTAAAGGGGCAGACTCCTGTGTCCTACTCGCCTATCCATTGAGGGATTCCGAATGGTGAAGGGAGGGTTTACGTGAGATACGGTGATGCTAATTTATTCTTATATATATATATATATATATTAAAGTGTTATTGTTTATGCTTTATATTGTCTGTGTGTTTTCCTGAGTATTTCTGATCATCCCACTTGACAGAAATTAGTGGCGGAACAGTCCTCTAAAAGTCCATCAAAACCAAAAGTATACCCACCTGTCTACCATCCCAATAGTCCTTATGGTTAGAGTGCTTTATGAGACAGGCTTCTCCTTTTCATGGCTCAGTAGTCCACCTACCAGTCTACTTAAGATACCTGTGAGATGCTGTAGCAGGCTTTCCCACACTAGATGCTCCTATTCTACTGTAGCCCCCACCCTCAGGACAGTACTAGTAATTACAAGGCACCAACTGAAGCTGTGTGGTTGGTTACTCCAAACAAAAATACTCTAAATAAGAGTGAAGTATTATTAAAGAAACTAACCTCTTCCTTTCACCTCTGAAAGCAATAGGAGGAATTGTAAACTAATGAAAACTCAGAAAAAATGTTACAACTATTAAAGTAAAGTTTTATTTAAAATTTGAATGTAATAAAACCATGAATAACCATTAGCAAACAATTTCCAGAATTAAACACTCTTGGAAGGAAAATTTATACTTCTTCACAAGAAAAATAAATGTCAGATAAGTAAACCTATGGAGGGGCATAATCAAAAAACATATCTAAGTCTGTTTTGGGCCTAAGTCACTAGTTGCCCAAAGTCGGGCATGTCAAAGTCCATTCTCGAAAAATATGTCCCCAATTTTTTTTTTTTTTCCGAAAATCATCTACTTTTATGGCCAGCCATTTGATCATCTAGACCACTAAGTCATCTATCATTATACCCCATTCTCATCTCCAAAATTGTCCAAGTCAAAAATACCTAAGAGAAAACCTTTTGGACATGGGCAGGGTCAGCAAAGTGATGGACTGGATACCCAGACATGGCAAAAGAGTAGTGGCACACCTTACAGGGCACTGCTGTGAACTTCACAAAAAGGGTACCGCATAAACATCTTACCACAACTTCCTTGCAGGTCATGGTGAGCCCCCCCAAACCTAGTATACCCACCTGCCTACCACCCCAATAGCCTTTATGGCTGCAGGTGCCACCTATATGGAAGTACAATAGAGATATGGGGGCTTTGGTGGGTGCATATGTTTCACCATGACTGGCTTAGGGGCCTGAGTCCTCCTCTCTATGGTTGTTATGTTATTTTAGTATTTGCAGTATATACCACTTATAGCCTAAGTGGTTTACATTCAGGTACTCAAGTATTTTTCCCTATCTGTCCCAGTAGGCTCACACTCTATTTAATGTACCTGGGGCAATGGGGGGGTTAAGTGACTTGCCCAGGGTCACAAGGAGCAGCATGGAATTTGAACCCAGAACCTCAAGGTGCTGAGGCTGTAGTTCTAACCAATGTGCCACCCACCAGACCACCCCCAAACCACTTAAGTCATCTGTGTGCAGCTCTACTAGGCTTTCCTATTCTAGGTGCTGATGTTCTGGAGGCAGATATATACTGTACGTTTTTATTCCGATATTTATGTCTGTGTGTGTGTGGAGGGGGGGTGGATAATGATCACTGGGGGAGTGTGTGGGGGTTTGTATTTTGTATTTGCAGTGGTTATCTGGTCACTTTGGATACCTTTTTGCCAATTAGACCTGTTTTTATATGGTCTAAGTCACCAAGTATAAGTTCCGTCTAGGCAGTCTGGTTAAACTTTTGGTTATACTTGTAATACGACTAAGTCTAAGTCAGCCCACATCCCGCCCAAATACCACCCTCACCACTCCTCCTAGAACACCCTTTTCAGCTCTGGGTGTACAGCAGCACTGAAAAGGCCTAAGCTGGTTTTAGATACATCTAAAACCCGTTTCGATTATTAGCACTTGGATGACTTGTCTTTTAGATCATCCAAGTGCCGATTTAGGCAGGTTTATAGATGTATTTCTGTTTTGATTATGAGCCCCATGATGTCTATCTTTAAGTCTGAACTATCAAATTTGTGCACAAGTTTGAACATTATTGCTAATTAAAATAATCTGACTCTTTCTGCAATGTTTTATCTTACAGGTGAAACTGAAGTTTGGAGTTGACTGGATTTTGTCTTCTCAGAACCAGGTAAGTATGTGAAATTCTTTCTTTTTCTTGCTCGTGGTGGGTACCAGCCCTCCTGACTGAAGTACTCTGAGGATATTGCTACAACCTACTAACTTAACTCAAAAAGGAAAACCCCTATTTCCTATCAAAAAGTATATTTATTTTCTATTTAAACTAAACTAAAACTTAACCTTATATGCCAGGTCTTCAACCAAACGAAGCTTGACACAGTTAACAATAAATTAAAAAAATAATAAAGTAAACTGAAATACAAGAGAATTAGTTTTCAAAATGTTTAGCGAATAAAAAAGTTTTTAGAAGTTTACGGAAGAGTTGGAAGGAACTGGGACAAAGGTAAATTTAAAGATGACTTTGTTGCAATTGGCTAAAAAAACCCAACATATAACTGAGTGAGCCCTAAACTAAACCTTCCTACAAAAATAGAAGCAAAATCGGAATAGATTCTCAATTTTCAAAATCTGTTTCTTACATTAGATAAGATTTATAGCCAGTCCTCACAAAAATATCAAGAGACTGTGAATTGTCAAAAATAACACCCAAGATCACAAATAAATGTAGTTCATTCAGGTTCACACAAACCAGTAATATATGATTCCTTTGAAACAAATGGTTATAGCCAGGTCACCTTTTTCAATTTTCAATAATGCCTGACACATATAAATTTAAAATCAGAGGAGCAGTGTTTTTAGCACGGGCGCTAGCCGAAAAACTACCACCTGCTTAAAAGGAGGCGGTAGCGGATAGCGCGGGTGGCAATTTAGCGCACGGCATTCTGCGTGTTAAGACCCTAAACGCACCTTTGTAAAAAGAGCCCTTAAAGTCTCGCACAGACAGGAGCTGTGTTACTTTTGCCTCAGACAAAGAGGGTGGACACAATAGAAATCAGCATTCTTTATCCTCAATGGAGTTAGATACTAAAACATCTGTTAATTTTACTATTTTTAGTGATTGATGAAAACTGAGAATATTAAACAGCCAATTAAAATGAACAGGGAACTCTCTCACAAAAATCCAGTCCAGCGGTTCTAACCTTACAGAACCACACTCATGCACTGAAAGCCAAATTAAACCTACAGGCTCTTTCTAGTCCTTTTACTAAGGTGCGGTAGCCGATTTAGCACGCGCTAAAAATTAGCGTGCACTAAATGCTAACGCATGCCAATGCATCCATAGGATATAATGGACACATTAGCATGTGCGCTAAAATAGCTACCACACCTTAGTAAAAGGACCACCATATTATTTAACTAAACAGACACTTGGTACTCAAACTTTACAGCTTGACAGACAGCCACCAACACACAGCTTCTTGTCACAAATGCTCCCTCCCAACTTCCAAACCAGCTGGTTTACAACTTCTAATCACCACTTATCTCTACCATGAGAAGCCTCATGCATGGGACAGAGATCAGCTCATTTAGCCCTGCAAACAAAAAGCATCCAGTTAAAATATACCCCCACCATAAATGTAATATCAAATAAACTCCTTTTCCTTATTCCCTACCTTCAGGAACTTCTTTTTCCTTTATTTCTTATATTTTTCCTTCTCCTGCAACCCCCCCTTTCCAAGCATAGTCCCAGCATGCAACCAACAAATAGTTCTGCCTTGAACTTTACTTGGTAACCCCAAAGCATCCACCATGAGAGACTGAAGCCCCGGACCAGGCCAAACCTCTCAACAACAACGCATATCAAGCTGTACCTCCCAGCACAATCCCCAACTGGGCTCATTCACCTGCTTTCTGCCACAAGACTCGTGGTCTTCTTCTACTCCTGGCCCTCTCCTATTTCTTTGGTGCTTCTTTAAGCCTCAGTCCGGACCTCCTTCTTCTGGATGGACCGCAGACCTGACACAATCAGTGACACAATCGCCGCCAACTCAGCCCATGATTTGGTCAATGGCTACACTGACTCTAGCACCCCCTAGGATTTAGCAAAACCAACAACAGCTAATAATAAAGCAGAACAACTACTATTTGTTTTCTCACAACATGCAATACCTTTTGTATTAAGAGGCATCTTACATAATGTTTCATCACTCGCACCTGAGTAAATGCAGCATCCCATACTATCATGTTTTCATTGATGGTGAAATCCTCCCCAGGGGCAGCATAAGGTTTATAACTTCCAACAATTTTATATTGAATTGTTCCATTTGGCAGAAAGAACAGATTAGTAATACTGTATTCCATGGCTAGGTCTCCAATCGCATCAAAAAAGATGTCTTCACCAAGCACGTTCTTAAAGTGTACATTCTTCAAATAACGTTGGAGCTGAAAAATAAATGACACATTTTCAGGAATGCCTGGAACTGCCAATTTCCTTTTTATGTATGTAATTGTTTAAGAATAATTATAATTTGCCAGTCTGATGTTCACTCACAATGGCACACATTAAAGACATCTAAATCCTTTTCTGGGTGATGACTCCTAATGTTGAACTTAGTATTGTTTGGGTTATTCTTCCCTATATGCACCATTTTGTACTTGTCCACATTGAATTTTACCTATTTAGTCTCCCAGACTCACAATGTCCTCGTGCAGTTTCTCACAATCTGTTTTCAATTTGACAATGTTGAAAAATGTTGAGTTATTGGCACTTTTGATCACCCCACTCATGTTAGATTGCAGTCCTTATCTATTGCAGTGTCCACACCCTATTATATTAATCTGGATAACTTCTTTGATCATTGGGATTCTTCAAACAGGCTGCTTTCCAATGAGCATGGAGATAGTGTTAATACCTATTCTTAAATCTGAGGGTTTGGTTCTTTCTCAACCCCTCACATTTTAGGCCAATTGCAAGTATTCCCTTCTTTTCTAAATTGGTTTACACCAGGGCTGCCCAATTCTGGTCCTTGAGATCTGCTGGCAAGCCAGGTTTTCAGGATATCCACAATGAATTGCATGAGAGCAATTTGCCTGCACTGCTTTCTTGATATGCAAATCTCTCTCATGCGTGCTCATTGTGAATATCTTGAAACCTGGCCTGCCCGTAGATCTCGAGGACCAGAATTGGGCAGCCCTGTAGTAGGAATAAGACTTTCCCACTATATTGAAACATTTTCCTGTTTGTATTTATCCTTCAATTTCAAACGTTACAACAGTATAGAATTTTTAATACTGATATTAGTTACTATAATCAGAAGTGATCTAGTTCTTCTCTATTTGACATATCAGGAGCATTTGATATAGTAGACCATGTCTCTTTTTAGAATGTTTGGCTGAATTTAGGATTACTGCTGCAGTTTAGACATAGTTTAGGGAATTTGGGCTAACTTTAGCTAATGTCCATTATTGTTAAATTTATTATATTGAGATTAAATTCATTAATGGCAGGGGCCTGCCTTGCACATATACAGATGATATTGGCTTATTATGGATTAAGAACTGGTTGAAAGACAGAAAACAGAGAGAGTAGGTTTAAATAGTCAGTATTCTCAATGGAGAAGGGTAAGTTGTGGGTTACCCAGGGGTCTGTGCTGGGACCACTGCTTTTTAAAATATTTATCAATGGGAATAACTAGTGAGATAATTAAATTTGCTGATGACAAAGTTGTTCAAAGTTGTTAAATTGCAAGAGGTTTGTGAAAATTGCAAGAGGACCTTGTGAGACTGGAAGACTGGGTGTCAAAATGGTAGAAGATGATTAATGTGAGCAAATGCAAAGTGATGCTTGTAGGAAATAGGAACCCAAACTATAGTTACATGATACTGGGTTCTATGTTAGGAGTCACTGTCCAGGAAAAGAATCTAGGTGTCGTCGTTGAGGAATACGCTGAAACCCTCAGCTCATTGTGCAGTGGCAGCTAAGAAAGCAAATAGAATATTAAGACTTATCATGAAAAGAATGGAAAACAAAGATGAAAATGTTAGAATGTCCTTTTATTGTTCTATGGTACAGCCACACCTCAAATCCTGTGTTTAATTCTGGTCATTTTATCTCAAAAAAAGATATAGCAGAATTAGAAAAGGTACAGAGAAGGGCAACACAAATATAAAAGGGAAGGGGTGACTTCCCTTTGAGGAACGGTTGAAGTGGCGAGGGCTCTTCAGTTTGGAAAAGAGATGGTTCAGGGGAGATGTGATAGAGGTCTATAAAATACTGAATGGAGTAGATAGGGTAGATGTTAATCACTTGTTTACTCTTTCCAAAAATACTAAGACTAGAGGGCATGTAATGAAACTACTTAGCAGTAGATTTAGTTTCAAACAATTTTTATTGATGCAATCAGAAACATATCCAGTATGCGAGAACAGTCAACAAAGAGAAAAAGCAAGGGCTCAGCAATACAAAATAAGCCCCACCCATCCACAACCCCAGTTAAGTTCAAACTGTGATGTGAACAGCAAACCAAGGAGAAACATAGACTAATCACATCTCTGTCAAGCACAAATAAAAGGAAAACATCAGCTTGATAGGGAAACTGTCATCAGTTGTCGAGTACTACAAGGAATCAAATTGCAAAATGCACTGAAATTTAGTTACACAGTAAACCTCATTCATCCAGCAAAAAATAATAAGGGAAAAAAGACAAAAAATCATAAATACAAAACCAGAAATAAACAGACCTTATCCACAGATAGCAGGGACTGCACTGTACCCTAAGCCATCTGTATCATCACAGGTCTGAAAAAACTCCGTACATCATAACATTAGCATTCACACTTCGTCACCTCCAGTCAACCTCTAATATATTTACTTTAATAAATCACAGACACTGCTTAACTGGAAAATGTTTGGCCACAGCTTTATTTATAACCCCAACTTAAACATTTCAACAATTAATTCTTATATTGATAACATTTCACCATAGTAAAATCGGCTGGACCAGAAACCCCCTTTCCCCACCCCTCCCCCATGAGCCATTCAGTGATGAAACTAGCTCATCCCCTCAGGCAACTCCTTGCCACTTTACCCCATAGCATGACCCACGGTATCGTCAGGTCACACACACCCCAACTCATGGCTGTGACGCCCATGAGTAATTCCTTTATTTCCCCTATCACATGTATTCAATTCCCCTTCTAGCCACATCAGACAATATCCCCCATGTTTTATGCCACAAGCGGTGACAGCTCACTTGCTTGTCACTGCTCCTCCACAACCACCTATGCTGCAGCCAAATCATCTTGTAAACATTCTTCCTGAATACTACTAATAAATATATCTAATCCAATGTCCGAGAGGTACACCCTATCTGGTCTATGTAGCCCAGCACAATCTGCTGTAAGTAACTCATGCGCTAGAATCAAACCTCCCAATGCACACAAACTTAGACACCACAGCTCCTCCTCAGCTTTTCTATAGCCAAAACATTTCTAGCCCCCTTCCAGACCCGTCTAGGAATAATTTTTGACCATACCAGTTTAGCATTTGGGAAATTACACCCGAAAGAGCATAAATTTTTTTTTATCGTTCTAATCAAGTCCACTCCTTTAATCGAACATAAATCATTGCCCCCAACATGAATACATATTAATACAGGTGTAGAAAAATGACTCGCTTGATGTAGAGTTGGCAATAGTTGCTCCCATAACATCCCCCAAATGCCAAGCCATCTTATGCCATCTTATGCCATCTCCGCCAGTCCCATGTTGGCTCCCCACCAAAATTCCAATGCATGCATGTGTACCCAGAAGATATAGGAGTGTCCACACAGCCAAACAAAAATGTCAGGAAGCACAGGATCAGGAAGAAAATCTAGCAGAACTGGAAGAAAAACAAGTATGCATATGATTATTACAGGGTCAGTAATGGCAAATATAACTCTGGCTTATTTTACAAATTAACTCATTTGAACCCCCTTGCTGGGCCGCATAAGACGCAGCTCCTATACGAAAAGAATGAGTGTCATAGTCCCCTTGATTAAAATCTGCAGCTGCCAACCTTTTTGTAAAAAACTGCTGCAAATTGAAATCTTGTCAAGGGTGACCGATTAACATGAACCAACCAAAACAACCCCTCCAATGGTCTGATACCAGCATACTCTGTAGTCCACCTGACCGGGCAACCATTTAAGTGCTCAGTGCTATGTAATTTAACCCACACTCCTTTGCCAGCCTGATCAGTTTTTGATCGTTGAATACTAGCCATAATTTCCGATCTTCCAATATCACATCAGACTGTAATAAGCCAGTTGTCCCCTTGTTCAATTTCGCCGGAGCAACCAATTCTCCAATCCTACATGCAGCAAAAAATGCCACTGTAAATGCTGTCTTGAACAAAAGCACCTCATAAGAAGAGGTACAAATATCAGGCAACACAGCCAGCAGTGCTAACAATTTATCATAGGCAAAAGGCAGACAAACTCTATGCGTGGAATTTACAACCCCTTGTCTGAAATACCCAGTCACCAACTTCCAGACCAAAAATGTCCCAGTAGGATCCTTCCAACCCCGTATCTTAGCTAGGAATCCCACCGAATACAAGGACTGGGACACCATCTGAAAGGACCAACCCTGCTCCACTGCAAACAGCAAAAATTGAACAATACTGTCTTCCGACACCGAAAATTGACAGGTCAAACCATTATTGTCCAAAAAATGCCAGAAGCGTAGCCAACCAGAACTATACTTTACAGGTCTTGGACCTGATGGGCCGCCACGGGAGCTGACTCCTGGTGCGATGGACCTCTGGTCTGACCCAGTGGAGGCAACTTCTTATGTTCTTAAGACTTCCACATGCTGGGTGCTAACGCTTGCTTCAGGAGTAATCTACCACTTCTTGGAAGGTGCTCCATAAAGTCGCTGGCATCTCTGTGGGGAAGCGGTCTGCCTCTGGATCCAATGCCTGAAATCTCACCCACTGAAATCGAGAATGAGCATCAGCTAATTGATTATCAATTCTTGGCACATGACGTGCCTTCAAACAGATATTGAGTTGCAGGCAGCGCAATACCACCAACCGTAACAATGCCAACAGCAGTACAGCAGTACAAGACTGATGGTTAATAGCATATATCACCACAGTATTGTCCGAAAACAACACAACTCTCCTATTCTGAAAACGACCTCCCCAAATCCACAATGCCACCCACACCAGGAACAAATCCAGCAAGGCAATGTTGTTATACCAACCATGAGCACACCACCACTCAGGCCAAGCATATGCACACCATTGCCCACCAAAATATATGCCAACACCATGTCAATTAACTTGTCCTCCCTTTCAATGACGTGTCCCCTTTGTTCACCTATAGCTTGAATCAGGTCAATTGTGCACACTAAAAATATAGGAGGATCTGGAACGTGAGCGCAGGCAGGCAGTGATACAAAAACAGCAGACACCCGACTGACTGCAGTGTTCCGCCATCTCCCTCCCACCATCTCACCTTAGATGTAGAGTATGCCGGCTTTCTTTTTCTCCCAGCCGCACGTGCGGGTGCTCATTTGTTCAATATTCTCCTCTGACGCAACCGGAAACAGGAAGTTGTAAGAGAGGAGAAGATTGATTAACTTGAGCAGCCGCGCGAGAGCGGCTTTTTGAACGTGTGCGGCTGGGCGAAAAAGAAAGCCGGCATACTCTACATCAGTGTTTTTCAACCTTTTTACACCCGTGGACCGCAGAAATAAAATAATTATTTTGTGGACCGGCAAACTACTAGGACTAAAATTTTAAAACCCTGCTTCCGCCCCATCTCCGCAAGCTCAGTCACCTCAGTAACTATAGAAAAATAGACAAATATAGTGCAAAATATAGACAGCAGATATAAATTCTCAAAACTGACACATTTTAATCACTAAATTGAAAATAAAATCATTTTTCCTACCTTTGCTGTCTGGTGATTGATTTCATGAGTCTCTGGTTGCGTTTCCTTCTGTGTGTGTATCCTTTCTTTCATTTCTTTCTTTCTGCACTCAGGCCCAAGAATTGTCCCTTTCTGTTCCCTCCCTCTTTCCTTCCTATGTCCTTAGTACCCCCGGTGCCTCCTTCCCATGTCTTTAGTGCGCCCGGTGCCTCCTTCCCATGTCCTTAGTGCCCCTTCCTGTCTTTAGTGCCCCCAGTGCCTCCTTCCCATGTCCTTAGTGCCCTTTCCTGTCTTTAGTGCCCCCAGTGCCTCCTTCCCATGTCTTTAGTGCCCCAGTACCTCCTTCCCATGTCCTTAGTGCCCCTTTCTGTCTTTAGTGCCCCAGTGCCTCCTTCCCATGTCTTTAGTGCCCCCAGTGCCTCCTTCCTATGTCTTTAGTGCCCCTAGTGCCTCCTTCCTATGTCCCTCTCACTGCCTTCCACACTTTGTCCCACCCCCACCCCCGAAGCCTGCCTGCCTGTCTACCTTTCTCCCTCCCTAGCCAAAGCCAGCCTGCTGCCTCCCGGGTTTATTTGTTGGGCAGTGTTTTTTTTAAACTCTTCCGTCCGTCACTCTCTCCGAACCTGCCTACCAGCCTTCAACCAGAAATAAATTCAGACACCTTCACACAAGAAAACTTCCGACTCAACTGTAAGTAATTAAAACTGCTTCCTACCGTCTACACTATTCCCCACCACCACATAAACCCTCAGAAAAGACTCAAACACTCCTTCCAACCCTCCTCCCTCACATCCACCCTCTCTCACACCAAAACCCCAAAATGAATTAAACCGCCAAAAAATCTCTCCCTCAACATTCCAACCTCCACTCCGATTAACCGATCCCTATCCTTCATTCAGCTATCTCCCTTTCCTAACAACTATTTCCACCAATCCCACCCCTATTCTATCTTTCCTATCAATTCAACCCTCCTCCCCTCTCCCCCACCCCCTACCCATAACCTGGCCTTCTCTCTTCCTCAGTTCAGCTAACTTTATGACCCTGCCAGCTAAATCTGACAGGGTACTCATAATTTATAGCCACACCAAATTGATATTCATAAACTTATACTGTCAGAAACCAAGTGCTATAAACTTTTCAGTCTGTGAAACGGTAAAGACCTCAGTGTTTCTCAGTGTTTCTCAGTACTTCTGACAGTGCAAAACCACCGCAGTTGCAGTTTTAGCGGTATCAACATGCCGATTTGAATTTGTTCCAGAACGGCATATTGATACCGCTAAAACTGCAACTGCGGTGGTTTTGCACTGTCAGAAGCAAACAAGATAAGTGCTTACTTTCTCATAAAACCTTAAATGCTAGTAGAAAGTCAAAAAGTAAATAATAGTAAAAAGTTAAAAGGCTAAAGAAAAGAATGTGTAACGGTAGAATATAAGACCAAGGATGTATTTCTCTATGTCAGTATTATTATTGGCATAGTTGGTTTCACAGGTTTTATCCTGAGAAACACTGAGGTCTTTACCGTTTTCACAGACTGAAAAGTTTATAGCACTTGGTTTCTGACAGTATAAGTTTATGAATATCAATTTGGTGTGGCTATAAGTTTTGAAGATATTCAGCTTGTATTGTGAATATTAAGGGTACTCATAATGTCATACTTTCATCAGTCTTTCATTTAGTTCAATAAACTTATTTTTCAAAACTTTTTTATTTTTCTTAATTGTAAACTTGATAGAAAAGTGGCTCACACTGCATAAAACATAGTGTTGATACAAAAGAGTGTGAATAAACTTATCTTCAGATTATCACTCATGCAATCTTATGGTTGCTTTTTCCTCGGTTACTCCAAGAGGTGTACTCCCAATTACTTCTAAGGAAATACTCCTGACAGAAAGCACTTCTGTTTTGCCTCTACATCAAGGCTACATCAGGGGAGAGAAGTATATCATAGCTTCATTCATAATCAGCAATGCTTCCAAAAGCTGACACACAACTGGAAAAGCAGGTCTAAGCAATCTGAAAATGGCCGCGAGACTGAGAAACGTGCCCGGTTCATTCAAAAAGGAACCGGGCATGATAACATCACCATTGGTGTGGTGCGTGATTTGCTAAGCACAAAACATGGGAAAGGCACATTTTAAATAGATACAAAAACACCCCATTTAAAAGCAGATTAAAAAAGTCACCAAATAAAGTTTCAAAAACATTAAAAGTTTACAATGTAATGTGTATATCCATATACCAGGGCTTCCAAGACAATCTTGATAGCACAATCTCTGATAGACAGGATAAAATCAGTAAAAAGGTTGCCATTCCAGGGTTGTGTTTAAACCCATAGAGGGGCATAATCAAAAGATACATCTAAGTTGGTTTTGGGTTTATGTCGCTAGTCGCCCAAAGTAAGACTTGGGAAAAGGTCCATTTTTGAAAAATACGTCCAACATATATATATTTTTTTTTAAATCATCTAACTATACGTCAAGCTGTCTGATCGTCCAGACCGCTAAGTCATCCATGTTTATACCCTGTTTTCATCTAAAAATTTGTCCAAGTCAAAAATGCCTAGAAAAAGACCTTTTGGACATGGGTGGGGTCAGAAAAGTGATGGACTGGACACCTAAACCTTGTACCAGTATAGTTTCAAGTTTATTAGGAGACTTGATTAATCGCTTAATCAGGATTTCTAAGCGATGTACACTTTAAAATTCACATTTGTTTAGGGGACAATACAATACGTACAAATACTTAAATAGGGCTAATTTACATTAAATTAACATTACTAAACAATGGGTAAGGAGGGAAGAAATACAATTCTTAAAGTAAAGAGAAGACATTAAGGGAAAATACAAAAGGGTAATAATTAACAAAAGTATAGCAAAGTTAAAATAAGACAATAAAGTAGTAAAATATAGTGGGGTACCTTACAGGGCACTGCTGTGAACTTCACAAAAAAGGTGTCACATACACATCTCATCACAACAACCTTATAGGTTATGGTAAGCCCCCCCCCCAAACACCCCCCAGAACTGACTAGACCACCTGTCTACCACCCCAATAGCCCTTATGGATGCAGGTGCCACTTATATGGCAGTACATAAGAGTTTTGGGGGGGTGCACATGTTTTACCATGCATGCAGTGGTTAGAGTGGCTTATGGGCCTGGGTCCTCCTCTCCATGGTTCACTAGCCCACCCCCAGACTACTTAAGCCACCTCTGTACAGCTCAACTAGGCTTTCCTATGCCAGGCTGCCAGATGCTGATGTTCTGGAGGCAGATATGTAAAGTTGTTATTACGATTTTTATGGCAGTGGAAGGAGGGGGGTCAGTGATCACTGGGGGAGTGTGTAGGGGTCTGTACTTTGACCCTACAGTGGTTATGTGGTCACTTTGGATATCTTTTTATGACTTAGACTTGGTTTTAGATGGCCTAAGTCACAACGGTTATACCTGCAGTATGACTAAGTCTAGGACAGCCCACGTCCCACCAAAATCCTACCCTTACCACTCCTCCTATAATGCCCCTTTTAGCTCTGGGCATACTGCAGCACTGTGAAGACCTAAGTCATTTTTAGATATGTCTAAAACCCGGTTCAATTATCGGCACTTGGACGACTTGTCTCACTGATCATCTAAGTGCCAATTGAGGCCAGTTTTTAGACGTATTTTCGTTTCGATTATGAGCCCCATAGGATCCAGAGTTTGTAAATCCAGTGTTGTAACCTTCTGCCACAGTATTCTTCTAATATTTCCCCATCTCATAGAAAAAGCAATTTTCTCAACTCAGCTTTTAAGATTGTTAAAATTAAGATGGCATCCCATACAAAGGGCTACTATTGGAGCTGATAGTTTTTGAGTGTTCAGACAGCTTTTATGTTCTCTCAGTCTCGTTGTTAGAGCTCTTGATTTCTGACCAATATACAAAAGCTCACAAGGACATTGAATTGCATAGATAACTTATTGCGATTGACAGTTAGAATTATGTTTTTAGAGTGTAACTTTTTCCATCTATGGGATTAATAAATATAGAAATAGTAGCCATGATATTATAATTGGAGCAATGCCCAAAAGGACTATGACCTTGTATAATAGTGTCTTCCTGGTTTTCAAAAGACTCTTTGGATGGGTGACAAAGCCAATCTCTTAGATTTCTATTCCTTGACTGAGAAAAAATAAAATTTTTATTTACAAAACATGGAAGAGTTCTCATAAGGGGAAGATTTTTTTTTGTATTTATTAATAATTTTCTGTGATGTTTGTGTTTCACAACACATGGTAATAGGTCCTTTGCATCTTGAGATTGTCTATAGTCCAAAAGTGCTATCAATTGGGGTGACACCGAGACAGTAACCTTTGTTCTAAAACTGTAGCTTCCCGAAGAAATCTTTCATTCAAATTGCATACCCATCAGTATCTTTGAAATTGAGCAAAAGGAATGCTTGTTTTATAAATGAACAGGATGCATGCTGTCAAATCTCAGAAGCGTATTCCTGTTTGTATCTTTGTGATATATAGTAGTTACTAACTTTCCCTTTGTCCTTTGAATTAAGAAATCCAAGAAGCTGATCTAGCTGGTACTATAAGACATTGTGAATTTAATAAAGGGATGACACAAATTTAACAGGCTGTTAAATTCAGAAAGTTCTTCAACGGTGCCTACCCAAATAAAAAATATATAATTGATGAACCACCACCATTTTAACACGTGTTGGTAATCTGGCATTTTATATCAGGAGCATCTTTAGAAAACACTAATAGTGAGAAATTATCAACATCAGAAGACCCAGAGGGAGCTCAAGGTCAAGGCAGATGAACTACTTGGTAACCACAAGGAGGCTGAGGAGGTAGAGGGAGAGGAGGACACTGAGGGCGTCCTTGAGCGTAGTGATCAATGTATCCTCAAAGGTTTTAACCATGGATGGAATAGCCATCTTGGCAATAGGTTTAACCTTTGTTCCTACTGTTTCACATAATTCCTTTCAAGCTTGCATAGACCTGGAAAAAATTTTGTGAAAATTAAATCTATGTGTCTTTTTTTGTGAACATCCAAGCACTATAATAGATAATTCATTTGTTAAACTGAAATCAACTTGGAATGCTCCAGGCCCTTAGAATCCAATAATACAAATGTTTGAGAATCTTATGATTCAAGAATTTGAAGAAGTAGATTCTTCCACTAAATATCGTAGGAATTATAACAATATATCTGCTGGTGAAAAGGTTGTTCTACAAGAATTGAGTAATGATTCATCAATAGTAATCAGGCGTGCGGTGGTTATATGGGGACAAGACCTATACATAGAAGAAGCTAATTTTCAACTTCTAAATGAGGCAGTATATAAGAAATTAACTTCTGATTCCTCACTGGAGATTTTTGAAGAGATTGCTCAGACATGTGCTGTAGGGGTGACACACCTTTTTGACATGGAAAGAATATGAAGTTTTGACACCTCAATTTTTCAAAATATCCATATTTTATCTTTTACCAAAGATACATAAGAACATCCACCACTTCAAGATGCAACCCATTTCCTAAAAAATTTGAGTGATTTATAATCTAATATTCCTGAATATTTCCTTCTTGTGACATTTGATGTCTGTTCACTGTATACTAACATCCCCCAAGAAGAGGCCCTTGGGCCCTGATTCTATAAGGAGTGCCTAAGTCATGCCTAAAGTTAGGCATGCTTTAGGCATCCAATCTAAGTAGTTAATGAGCCAATTAAGAGTGTTAACAAGCGATAATTGATACTTAAGCTTCCAAAGGATGTAGATGCCACTGTAGATGTAGCCACATGTTTAATACTCATACCTAACTCAATGGGTGTAGAATATTCATGATATGAGCAATGACTCAATTTGGGTTTCCTTTGATTAATTTACATAACACTGAGTGACCTAGAGCGTCCATATGATGCCTATATTGTAGGCGAATGAAAACCAGGTCTACTTTTGAGCTTAGTTTGAACTTCAAATAGACCTGAGTTCTATGGCAGAACATAGGCACTCTTTGGATGTTCTCCCGGAACTTAGGCACAGTTTGGATGACCTTAATGTGATCTGCTAAATAGTTCTCTGGGTTTTTATTTTTGCTTTATTAAGCTCAAAATACATTTAAAAAAGTTATTTATCTATCATTTTCATAATTACATTTCAAGTATAAACTTGTACAAATAACATATTGGTTCAAATCAATACACAAAAGAATACAATATACTAAAGAAAAATTTTCACCATAATTACTCTAGTCCCCAATATATAGGATCCAAAATGTAGATAGCAGACAAAAAAAGGAAAATTCATAAACAGGATAACATGCCTGTTCAGGCTGATATCTCTTATAATTCTATTAAGAGCTAACAACTTTATCTTTATCCAGTCACGACAGTGAAAGGAAAGCAGTCAACTGGAATGGAAAAATGAACCACACATTTACATGGGTAACGTAGAAATAAGGTCACCCCCAATGCAATAACCCCAGGTTTTAATAAAAGAAATTCCTTTTGACGACTTTGAGTATCCCTAGCTAGATCTGGATACATGTGTACTTTTAAACCTAGGAATTCTTTCTGCATATGTTTAAAGAAATTTTTCATAAGCCAATTTTTATCTGGGGCCATAGCCACTGTCAATAGTAATGTAGCAGGTGTAACTGACTCTGTATCAGATAGTTCAAGTAAAGCAGTTACATTCACATCAGGAGCAATAACTTGCTGCTGAGCTTTGCTGTTTTCCTGGTAAATAATAAACTTGAGATATAGGAGGTAATAACTCCTCTGTAATTTTCAATACTTTGAGAAAATATCTCTTCAACAATTCCCTTGGAGTGTACAAAGCACCCCTAGGGAAAATAATCAACTTAATATTATTTGCTCATGATGAATTTTCTAACGACTCTAATTTTCTTTGCAAATTTGTGTTGTCCTTTATCAATACTTCATGAGTCTTTTTAAAAGTATTAATTTCTTGGTTGATATTCATTAAAGAAGTCTTGGAATCTAATATTTCTGTTTGCAAATTTTTTATTTCTGTCCCTTGAACTTTCATTTTATCTTCAAAATACTGAAAGTGAGGATTAATTAATGTAGGCAGAGTAGCCACAAGGTCCCAAATAGCTTCTAAAGTTAACTCCTGGGGTTTTTGAACCGGAGGTAAGCAAAGTGTAGACAAAAGATCCCTCCATTTTCTTGCCTTCTGTTTCTGCCGTTCTCCTGGGTCTTCTCGCCCCCCATGCTTATCTCTACTTCAGAGCCCCACTTCTGGAATACCCACTGAAGATAGGGTGTCCAGTTCAGCTCTACCTTCTACAATTTTTCCAGCCTCCAAGACTTGCAGCGACTGATTCCCTTCAGGCTGCTCCATCTGCGGCAAGCTGGTGCTCTGAGGGCGTGGGGGAGGATCCCAAGCGTCTGGGCTCAGTATAGTATACAATCCCAAGGAGAACGCTGTGGGTCCACTCACTCGCGACATCTCCAGCGGAAGCGTCCTTGAAGCTGGCTGAGAGGTGGCTTGAATCTGGCACAGGAGTTCTTCTATAGTGCCGAACCTGGTCGAAGAGGAGTCCCGCGAGACCCCAGCAGAACTCTTCCCTCTCTGTTTCGGCATTGTCCCAAGAGGTAAATCAGTAACTTCAAGCAATTTTGGTATAGATTACTCCGAACCATGCTTCACAGCCCGATCAGTCTGCAGCCATTTTGGATCGGTCTTCAAAATACATTTAATAAGGCACCACATAAACGGGGTGCATCAAAACAGATATATTGCATGCAAAACCTATTTTTGTGGACAAACAGCAATGTTATTTGCTAATTAGAAGAAACGATCCATTAACTGAAGCAAAGCACATGAAAAGCATAGCTTTAGTTTTCTTGCTAAAAAGCTACCCTTTTTTCTGACTAAATAGTGCTCCAATCAGCTCATTTTTGAAAGCAAAGAAAACATATGACAAAAATATATAGATTGCATACATAACTTCATTTGCAAAAGCTTAAAAACAGGAAAAAAACAGATACAGATCTTAGCATGGCTTCTACTTCATTGCAAATGGAGGTGTGCAGCTCCACAATGGTGGCCTGATTGTGAGATCATCAAGGTGCACCTACAAGGTAGAATGCCACAATTAAAATATGTGCTGGGGAGCTCAATTTCTTAGATACCAATGGGTATGCAATTTGAATGAAAAATTTATTCAGGAAGCTACAGTTTTAGAGCAGAGGTTAATGTCTTGGTGTTAATCCCAATCAATAGTTAAAATAAGCAAAAAAGCGTGCCTTGAATAACCCTAGAGAGGCACTTTTGGAATATAGACAATCTCAAGATGAAAAGGACATAATACTAAGGAATAGAAATCTAGGAAATTGGCTTTTTCACATGTCAAAAGAGTCTTTTGAAAACCAGGAAGAAACTATTATACAAGGTCATAGTCCTTGTGGGCATTGTTCTAATTGTACTATCATGACTACTATTTCTATGTTCATTAATCCCATAGATGGAAAAAGTTACACTATAAAACATAATTCTGTCAATCACAATATTTTATCTATGCGATTCAATGTCCTTGTGAGCTTTTGTATATTGGTCAGACTTCAAGAGCTCTAACAATGAGTTAGGCATGAGTTTTAAACATGGGCATTCATTAAATTATGGCTTTATCTACAAAGTAGCATCTACGTCCTTGGACACCTAAGTACCAATTATCATTTGATAAGACCCTTAATTGCCTTATTAACTGCTTAGACTAGATGATTAAAGCACGACTAACATTAGGCATGACTTAGGAGCCCTGTATAGAATCAGGGCTTAGGTCTGTCCCAGTATAGCAATTCTTATGTTCTTATGGTTTGGTGGCCATCTTGGGTGGGATGTTGGTGGTTAAAGGGGGTATTGGGGTGAGCGTTGGGGTTTGGGGGCTATTGAGGGTTTGAGGGGCCCAAGCAGCAGGACACCTAAGTACCGAGTATGGTTTTTGAACATTTCAAAGTTTTGATTATGCCCCTTTATATCATTTTCAAATAAAATATGTCTAAATTAGTTGCCTACTGCTGAAAATAAGTGCTAAACTCCTATGGGTCAATATTCAGATAATGGTCAGCACTGAATATTATGAATTTATTTGGGTATAGGCAAGATAATCTTTATTCTTTCCCTTATTCTACACAATATTGCTTTCTGAATATAGCATTCCCTTATGAAATGATCTTACCTTCCATGGCAAATAATCTGATAATGTTCTTCGGTCTCCATTCCATGAAGTGGTCTGACCAGATTCAGAGAAAAGCATATCTCTCAGTGCATGTGCCAGGGCATACACAGCATTATAAATGTAATAGCTATTGGCAAAATGAAAAGTGTCACAGGGGGACAGAGAGGATTGACGTTCAGATCTACTGCAAGATTTTTTGATGTTTTGGGGGCAATTCTGCTTGCACAGTCCAGTCCACCAAGGTTCAATTGTCCATTTACTAGGAAACATAATAGGTTTTACCTCACGTATAAATTTTAAAAAGCTTGGAATATTTTTCTTTACTTTTGAGAATATCAGGGTGCTGTTCTTGTAGCTATGTTTCACTGGATCAATTAATTGACAATCCAAATCATTTATTATAATCCGGACCTTGCCAGGTATCTTCTGAAATTCTCTCCTTAAAGACTCACCCCACATATCTTCTCTATTAAACAAACCAATGATCACGTTAGTTGAAGATTTATGAATATTTTTATTAATTTGTACAACTCTCTTATATGAGAAAGAATTGATATGACTGAATATTTCTATGAATTCAACGCAGGCTCCATTTTGCTCAACCCTTTCTTTCAGGATCTGGACAAATTTCAGGTTGTTGTCTTCATCAGATGTAATGATACTAATCCAGGTCCAATTGAAATGCTTTAGTAACTTCATAATCCCAGGAATGATTCTAAGAATCCTTGGCATAATCTGGTATAAATATGAAGATGTATCACTTGAAAAAGGATTCTGAGAAGTATAGCTGATCTGTTGAGAAATATAATTAATTCAGAATTATCTATGGTTTTTAAGAAATTGTGGGGTTAACTATTAAGGGCTTCTTTACAAAGGTGTGCTAGGGCCTTAACTCGTGGAATAGCACACGCTGAATTGCCCTGCACGCTAGCAGCTACCGCCTCCTTTTAAGCAGGCGGTAATATTTTTCCTAGTGCGCGCTAAAGCGCACGGTTATTTTGTGTGCGCGCTAAAACCGCTAGCACACTTTAGTAAAAGGAGCCCTAAGCTGCTATAACATATCTCCTTACTGCATTTTAATTTAATGTGGAAGTCGATAACACAACTTGTAATCATCATCAATCTTCTTGAAGACTGTTCCATGCATCTACCACCCTTTCTATAAAAAAGTATTTCCTTGCATTTCCTTGCATTTCTTAGCATTCAATTTTAGCTGCCAAATTTCAGACCTTTTTCAAACTTCGCCAGGTTTTTCTTCATGTTATTCACACCAATTGAGGGTAAAAAGTAAATAGTCCACTTTTGGCAGCTTGAACTTATCAGTAGTACAAGCAAGAACATAAGCACATAAGAATACCCATAGAGGGTCAGACCAATGGCCCATCTAGTCCAGTTTCCTGCTTCCACAGTGGCCTATCCAGGTGATAACTACATGACAGAAACCCAAATAATTGCAACATTCCATACAATGGATGCCAGGGTTGTCTCAATCTAGCTTAAAAAATTATACAAATGTATTAAGTAAAAACAAAAGTCAAGCTTTAAATATGATTAAAACCAGATCCAATGATGATTTGACATATAAAACTTAGGACAATGAGATAAATTGAGCCCTAAGTGGTGCTGCTGAGGATCTTATAAGGATTGTGGATGCAATAGTTGAAAAATTACAGCTATGTTTGGTACAGGGTTGTCTCAATAGCAGACGTTGGACTTTTCTCTAAAAACTTGTTTGTTTATACTTTTTTTTAATCCATCTACATTAACCACTGTTACCACATCTACTGGCAGCAAGATCCAGAGCTTAACTATTCTTTGAAAGAAACTATATTTCCTCTCCTGGTTTTCTTCCTATCTCTCCTATCATACCTGCATTGTATGCAGTGGAGACAAAGGGGCAAATTCTGTAAAGTTAGACATACATAATGTGAACATCCAGCCACTTAGGTGTTCAATCAAATTAGATAATAAGCCCAATTAACAATTTTAAAAGCAATAATTGGTACTTAGATGTCCAAAGGCTGTGTGTGATTCATAAAATAGCAATGCCTAAAAAGCAATGCCTAAAAGTTAGGCATGAGTGTGGCATAGGTGTGACATGGGAGTGGCTTCAATTTAGACATCCAATTACAGAATCGCATGCTGCTCAGCACCCCAATGCCTAAGGATGCCTAAATTTCAGATGTCCTTCACAGAATTTGCCCCAAAGAGCAGACAAATCAGTTTGAATTTCTTTGTAGTCGGAGAGAAAGCCAAGGTCGTTGTAGAATCCTGTATGGTGGATATCAAAGTATTTTATCATTTTGATTTCAAAAGTCTTGGATTGTCTTAAAATTTCCTTTTATTATCCACTTTATAAAATCATTGGGGCAGTGGTCAGTTTTTCTAAAGTGCTATCCAACGGAGGTGACATCCTGATTGGGATTGTAATTTTTAATATGATTTCTGTCTAAGATGAGCCTAGTCTTTAGCATTTGCCCTTTTTCACCAATGTGGATCCCTTCTTTGCACTTTTTGCATTGAATGATATATACTACATTGGAAGAAGAGCATGTGAAAGATCTCCTTATATTGAATGTTGTTCCCATATATATTACCATGGTATCCATTGAGATGTGCTTGCACAGTTTACAGCTTGACACACCACAAGGATATGTGCCTTTCTCTTCTTGAAAAGTTAATCATAAACTACATTGCTAGTCCAACAAAAAAGGTATATTTTCCTTTATGTTTTTTTATTTTATTTACCTTGAAGAGTGGACTAACATGGCTGCCACACCATTTCTCTGTTAATAGTGTAAAATATTGATTAACTTTTAGTTGCTCTACATCACTCAGGATTTTGTAGACCTCAATCATACAGTATATCCCCTCAACCATCTATTTTCCAAGATGAAGAGCCCTAACCACTTTAATCTAATCTAATCTAGTCTTTGATTTATATACCGAGTCATCACCCAACAGAGCTCAAGTTTACAAGTAGAGACCAGATTAAATATGAAAGAAGGGCATAAGAAAAAGTAAATATTGGAGAATTTATCAGTTCATTGGTTCTTTAGGTAGACCATTCAGGTATTGTATAAATAACAAAGCTTTTAGGACTTTACAAAATTGTTGTAGCTGACCTATTAATCTGACAGAGTCAGAAAGTCCGTTCCAAATTTCTACCAGTTTGTAAGTGAAAGATTAACTAAGTTTCCCAGCTGATTTGATTCCTTTAAAGGAAGGGAACAATAGTTTATATCTCTGTGTATTTCTTGAATAGCAAGATCTAAATATGTCAAATGTCATTAGTCCCAGTACAGATCCCTGCAGTACTCTACTATTCACCCTCCTTCATTGAGAAAAATTTAATCTTACCTTCTATTTTTTTAGCCCAATAACCAAGTCCTAATCCACAACAGAACAATGATTCCTATCCTATGACTCTTTCATAATTTTCTCTGGAATCTCTCATGAGGAACTTTGTTGAAATCTATCTGAAAGTTTGGATGCTTCTTTACAACTTCAAAGAAATGCTACTTGGTGGGTGAACTGGTACCATGTTGAACCTGGAACCTATCAGGGCAGGAGCAGATGTGATTATTCTACCACATATGCTAGACCCTAGAGAACCCCTTTGTAGGATCTTAGGTGTTAGGAGTAGATTACTTTAAGGATAGGGATTCTGGGATGTGATTTCAAGAGTGTTCTGGGGGAGTAGAGGCTGATTGAAGGGAATGGCCTAATATTCTAAAGGAACATAAACAATTCTGGCATTATTTTTTCACAAATAACACTGCTTGCAAAATGCATCACAAGATGAGATGCTTTACAGTCACTTTTATGGAAGATATAAACTGTGTTCAATGATTCATACTCTTTTCAGCCTACCAAGGACTAGGTAGCAGGCAATATTACCATTATCTAGACAATTATTTCTATAGCACTATCAGACACATGCAGCATTGTATAGAATTAGAAAGAAGACAGACCTTGCTCGAAAGAGCTTACAATCTAAACAGACAAGACAGACAAACAGGATGTCATGGAGACAGTTAAGGGGAATGGATAATCAGCAGGCTGGGTTGGAGGGCAGAGGAGTAGCGTTAAGGATTGAAGGCAATATCAAAAAGGTGGGGTTTCAGTCTGCTTTTAAACAAGGGAAGGGAGGGGCTTGATAAACAAACTCAGGTAATTTATTTCAGGAAAAGGGGTCAGCTAGATGAAAGGAACAAAGTCTGGAATTGGCAGTGGAGGAGAAGGGTACAGCTAAAAGCAGCTTGTCTGAGAAAGAGTTCTCTGGGAGGTATAAGGAGAAAGAAGAAAGGAGAGATGTTGAAGGGCAGCAGAATGAACCCACTTCATGACTAGCAAGGCCTAACTGAAAAGTAATCATGGCTATGAGTGGAGAATAGGTGTGGTTTGAGTTTGGGAATGCTAAGCACCTATATTTATACCTCAGAAAAACCCTGGCTTATTTTACAAATGCCTATATTTAGGCACTTAAAGGAACCTAACTCAAATTTAGGTGCCGCTAAGCCCAATTGAAGAAAAGGTGCCTAGATTTGATTGGCTTGTGGTAGATGACATATTTTCTAGGCACCTTTGATCTAGGTGTCATTTAAAGAATCTGAGTCCTTTATCCATAATTGAGATGATGGCAACGTATGGAATGCATTGAAAATATCATACATGTGCCTTGACTGTGAGCACTTTATAATGAACATAAGAACATAAGAAGCGCCATCTCCGGATCAGACCTTCGGTCCATCAAGTCCGGCGATCCGCACACGCGGAGGCCCCGCCAGGTATACACCTGGTTTATTTTATAGCCAACCATTAAAAACCCCTAAAGGACTTTGTGGCCAATAAGGTCCAAAATATATGAAAAAACAAAATTGGTCCACAATCTATATTCAAATTCAAATATAATTTTGAATTTCCATGTGTTGTTTAAAGAAAAGGATTGAAAGGGACAAAGTCAATCTGGTATTAATGGTTTAGGAACCACCTATGTAGAGAAAAATCTCTAAACTAGAATGTCATTTCTCCCATGGACATTCAGTATGAGCCGTGGAACGGCCGCCCGGAATATCTGGAAGGCTCAGGTAGTGACCTTGCGATGACTAGCATCAACCAGATTATTAGTCTGGATAAGAATCACTGCCTCATACATCATGGTTAGTCCATAATGCGGGAGAAAGAGATTTTAGTTATAAAAAATTTAAAGTGTAAAACTAATTACTTGAGAATCGGTGAATAAAAACACCAAACTGTCCCTAACAATCCTTACTCCTGAAAGTAAAGCCACAAAAATCACAAAATCTCCCAAAGCTGGTGTAATAAAGTGTTAATGGCTGAAATTGCCTAAATTCCCATAAGGTGTTTGTGTTTATATCTTGATAAAGTGCCTATGCTGATTCGACGGACAAAAAGAGATACTACAAAGTGTCAAAAAAACCAAAAACTAAGAAAGTTAAATTGTGTGAAAAACAAGTGAAAAAAGAGTCCAAGTGTGAAAAATCATAAACTCTGAGACAAAAACAGTACTTGATTAATAAAAAGTACTTAGCTTGAAATGCTAAAAGGAAAAAATGTCCGATATAAATCTCCACTCAACGAAGCTCCGTTTCGTTGCCTTCATCAGGAGCGGGGATCCGGAGTCGAAGAAAAGCGACAGACTGAAGATAAAGCTGACAGCTACTTAGGCGATGGAGAGACATTAGAGCCATCAACCTCTCTTGATGAGGAGCAGTTCCAAATGATACCGTCTCCTCTCGACACAGTAATGTTAAAAATGGCGCCTTGGGAGATTGACGCCGCGGGAATCCAGTTTAGGCCACGCCCCCCTGTTAGCAAAATGACGTCAACAAATCGATGACCTTGAAAAAGAATGTGTGTGTACTCATACATTTAAATGGTAAAGCATTTATCTACATTTTCATTGAGTCCTGTGGGAGGGAAAGATTTTAACTGAAAAATCCAATAATTCTCACGTTGAAGTAAGTATGTATTTTTGTCCCCGTTGAAATTGTAAGGAATTTGTTCCAATATGCCCCATTGTAGTTGGGAAAAATCATGATGGTAGGTTTGATTGTGAAGAACCATGGGGGCAGTGTGTTTATTTGTATTGAGACAACTCCGGTGTTCAATCAAACGTGTTCTTACTTTGCGGGTAGTGCAACCTACATAAATTAATCCGCACGGACAAGAAATAACATACACTACAAATTGAGAGTTACAAGAGGTAGTGGATCTCAAAGGATAAATTTGGTTAGTACTGGGATGAACCCAATTGTCACCTGACATCGACGTGCTGCATACTGAACATTTTCCACAAGGGGAATGATATCCTTTTTCACGGGGGCAAAAAGGTTTTCTTTGAAAGTCTGAAGAAACTAAATGTTCAGATAAGTTTTTTCCCCGGGTAAAAGCAATACAGGGATGGTCTTGAAACACCGAATGAAGTTGTAAAACATGCCAGTGGGCCCTGATGCTTGCAGCTATCTGAGAGGACTGGGTGGAATGAGATAAAACACAAATATGATTAGAGGGATTATCTCTGGTAGTTCCTGCCAACATTAAATCTCGGTTGGCGTGCCATGCTCTAAGGAAGGCTTTACGTAGAACATTATTAGGATACCCTCTAGCTGAAAATTTGTTGTGTAAAATCTGTGCTTCTCTTTTGAAATCTTCATCAGAAGTGCATATCCGTCTTGCCCGTAGGAACTGTCCAATAGGAATAGCAGCCTTAAGACGTTTTGGGTGGCAACTTGAAAAAGAGAGGAAATTATTTCTTTCGGTAACTTTGTGGTGAACCTTAGTGAATAAAAGTCCGTCTTCCAAAAAAACGTTGGTATCTAAAAAAGTCATGGAATGTTTGTGGTGGGACATAGTAAATTTCAGGTAACACGTGAGAGAATTGAGCCCGTTGACAAAGGAGAGCAATTGTTCTTCAGATCCCTTCCAGATGAAAAAATTTGAAGAGGATTATGTATATACAAATGTTCTTTTCCAGCAAGTGATAGGATGGATGCGATATATAGATGACATTTTTTTCATCTGGAAGGGATCTGAAGAACAATTGCTCTCCTTTGTCAACGGGCTCAATTCTCTCACGTGTTACCTGAAATTTACTATGTCCCACCACAAACATTCCATGACTTTTTTAGATACCAACGTTTTTTTGGAAGACGGACTTTTATTCACTAAGGTTCACCACAAAGTTACCGAAAGAAATAATTTCCTCTCTTTTTCAAGTTGCCACCCAAAACGTCTTAAGGCTGCTATTCCTATTGGACAGTTCCTACGGGCAAGACGGATATGCACTTCTGATGAAGATTTCAAAAGAGAAGCACAGATTTTACACAACAAATTTTCAGCTAGAGGGTATCCTAATAATGTTCTACGTAAAGCCTTCCTTAGAGCATGGCACGCCAACCGAGATTTAATGTTGGCAGGAACTACCAGAGATAATCCCTCTAATCATATTTGTGTTTTATCTCATTCCACCCAGTCCTCTCAGATAGCTGCAAGCATCAGGGCCCACTGGCATGTTTTACAACTTCATTCGGTGTTTCAAGACCATCCCTGTATTGCTTTTACCCGGGGAAAAAACTTATCTGAACATTTAGTTTCTTCAGACTTTCAAAGAAAACCTTTTTGCCCCCGTGAAAAAGGATATCATTCCCCTTGTGGAAAATGTTCAGTATGCAGCACGTCGATGTCAGGTGACAATTGGGTTCATCCCAGTACTAACCAAATTTATCCTTTGAGATCCACTACCTCTTGTAACTCTCAATTTGTAGTGTATGTTATTTCTTGTCCGTGCGGATTAATTTATGTAGGTTGCACTACCCGCAAAGTAAGAACACGTTTGATTGAACACCGGAGTTGTCTCAATACAAATAAACACACTGCCCCCATGGTTCTTCACAATCAAACCTACCATCATGATTTTTCCCAACTACAATGGGGCATATTGGAACAAATTCCTTACAATTTCAACGGGGACAAAAATACATACTTACTTCAACGTGAGAATTATTGGATTTTTCAGTTAAAATCTTTCCCTCCCACAGGACTCAATGAAAATGTAGATAAATGCTTTACCATTTAAATGTATGAGTACACACACATTCTTTTTCAAGGTCATCGATTTGTTGACGTCATTTTGCTAACAGGGGGGCGTGGCCTAAACTGGACTCCCGCGGCGTCAATCTCCCAAGGCGCCATTTTTAACATTACTGTGTCGAGAGGAGACGGTATCATTTGGAACTGCTCCTCATCAAGAGAGGTTGATGGCTCTAATGTCTCTCCATCGCCTAAGTAGCTGACAGCTTTATCTTCAGTCTGTCGCTTTTCTTCGACTCCGGATCCCCGCTCCTGATGAAGGCAACGAAACGGAGCTTCGTTGAGTGGAGATTTATATCGGACATTTTTTCCTTTTAGCATTTCAAGCTAAGTACTTTTTATTAATCAAGTACTGTTTTTGTCTCAGAGTTTATGATTTTTCACACTTGGACTCTTTTTTCACTTGTTTTTCACACAATTTAACTTTCTTAGTTTTTGGTTTTTTTGACACTTTGTAGTATCTCTTTTTGTCCGTCGAATCAGCATAGGCACTTTATCAAGATATAAACACAAACACCTTATGGGAATTTAGGCAATTTCAGCCATTAACACTTTATTACACCAGCTTTGGGAGATTTTGTGATTTTTGTGGCTTTACTTTCAGGAGTAAGGATTGTTAGGGACAGTTTGGTGTTTTTATTCACCGATTCTCAAGTAATTAGTTTTACACTTTAAATTTTTTATAACTAAAATCTCTTTCTCCCGCATTATGGACTAACCATGATGTATGAGGCAGTGATTCTTATCCAGACTAATAATCTGGTTGATGCTAGTCATCGCAAGGTCACTACCTGAGCCTTCCAGATATTCCGGGCGGCCGTTCCACGGCTCATACTGAATGTCCATGGGAGAAATGACATTCTAGTTTAGAGATTTTTCTCTACATAGGTGGTTCCTAAACCATTAATACCAGATTGACTTTGTCCCTTTCAATCCTTTTCTTTAAACAACACATGGAAATTCAAAATTATATTTGAATTTGAATATAGATTGTGGACCAATTTTGTTTTTTCATTTATTTTATAGCCACCATATCTTTATATGCCTTTCTCAAGGAGATATGCATCTAGTTTGCTTTTGAAGCCTGGGACTGTCGATTCCGCAATAATCTCCCCTGGGAGAGTATTCCAGATGTCCACCACTCTCTGTGTGAAGCAGAACTTCCTGACATTAGTCCTGAACTTGTCCCCCCTTAGCTTCATTTCATGTCCTCTTGTCCGTGTCAAATTGGACAATGTAAATAATCTTCTCTGCTCTATTTTGTCGATTCCTTTCAGTATTTTGAAGGTCTTGATCATATCCCCCCGCAGTCTCCTTTTCTCAAGGGAGAACAATCCCAGTGTTTTAAGTCGATCCTCATATACCAGTTTCTCCATACCCTTCACTAGTTTAGTTGCTCGTCTCTGCACCCTCTCCAGCAGTTTTATATCCTTCTTTAGGTAGGGAGACCAATGTTGGACGCAGTATTCCAAGTGAGGTCTGACCATTGCCCTATAAAGCGGCATTATTACTTTCTCCGATCTACTCGAGATTCTTTTCTTTATCATGCCCAACATTCTATTTGCCTTCTTTGCCGCTGCCGCGCATTGTGCCGACGGCTTCAGGGTCCTATCTATCAGTACACCCAGGTCTCTTTCTTGTTCACTTTTTCCCAGAGTTGCACCTGTCATTTTGTACTCGTATTCCTTATTTTTACTGCCTAAATGCATTACCTTGCATTTCTCCACGTTGAACCTCATTTGCCATTTCTCCGCCCATTTTTCTAACCGACACAAATCGCTCTGGAGTTCCTCCTGCGATCTGATTGCCCGGCAGAGTTTTGTGTCGTCTGCAAACTTGATGATCTCACTGGATGTTCCGTTTTCCAAGTCATTGATATAAATATTAAAAAGGATCGGCCCAAGTACCGAGCCCTGGGGTACACCACTAGTCACTTTCTCCCAGTCAGAGAACTTCCCATTTATGCCCACTCTCTGCTTTCGGTTTTCCAGCCATTTGCCTATCCATCTTTGTATATCTCCCTCTATGCCATGGCTTTGTAGTTTCCTGAGAAGTCTTTCGTGTGGAACTTTGTTGAACGCTTTCTGGAAATCCAAGTATATTATGTCCACCGGCTTTCCACTATCAATTTGCTCGTTCACGGTCTCAAAGAATTGGAGTAAATTCGTCAAACACGATTTCCCTTTCCTGAATCCATGTTGACTGGGTTTCATCAAGTCGTGTGTGTCCAAGTGCTGAACTATGCTATCCTTGATCAGTGATTCAATCATCTTGCCGGGGACAGACGTAAGACTCACAGGTCTATAGTTGCCCGGTTCTCCTCTCGATCCTTTTTTGAAAATTGGTGTGACGTTTGCTTTCTTCCAGTCGTCTGGTATCTGTCCAGTTCTGATTGACAGGTTTGCAAGTTTTTGCAATAACTCTCCGATTTCAACCTTCAATTCCTTCAAGACTCTCGGGTGAATTTCATCCGGTCCAGGGGATTTGTCACTTTTAAGTTTGTCGATCTGGTAGTATATCTGATCCAAGTTCACTTCAACTGTGGTGAGGCTGTCCTCTATTTCTCCTGTAAACAGTTTCTCCGCTTCAGGTATTGTTGAGGTGTCCTCCTTCGTAAAGACGGAGGCAAAGAAGGAATTTAGTTTGTCTGCGATTTGTTTATCTTCCTTGATGTACCCTTTTATTCCCTTGTCGTCCAGGGGTCCCACTGCCTCTTTTGCAGGTTTTTTCCCCTTCACGTATCTAAAAAAGGGCTTGAAGTTTTTGGCCTCCCGGGCTATTTTTTCCTCATAGTCCTGTTTTGCATCCCTCACCGCTTTGTGACATTTCTTCTGCTCATCTTTATGTTTGTTCCAGGCTTCGGTTGTCTTCGTGCATTTCCATATTTTGAAAGAGTCCTTCTTTTCTTTTATGGCTTCCTTCACCTGTATGGTAAGCCATGCCGGTTCTCCTTTGCCTTTAGTTCTCCGATCTTTAGAAATCCTCGGAATGTAGAGATCTTGTGCTTCTGCAATAGTATTTTTCAATAGGCACCATGCCTGATCTACTGTTTCAAGTTTGTCCACCATCTTCTCGAGTCGTTTTGTTACCATGGCTCTCATGCAATCGTATTTACCCTTTTTAAAGTTTAAGGTGGTGGTTAAGGTTTTGGCATGTTTCCTTTTCCCGATGTCCAGGGGGTGGTGTTTATTATAAACCTAGGGGGGAGTGGTGGGATGGTTATGTGGGACAGGAGAGTGTGATAATGGATGACTTTTATGGGTGGATTAAATATGATGAATTATTGAGAATAATGGATAGATACCCACACCAAGTTCCAATAAAGGGGGGATACACAGAGTTTGTTGCCAAAAGGCTTTTTATTACAAGCAATTGTTATGCATCAGAATGGTACACCTTTGAGAATGCAATACAGAGAATGCCAGCTTTACACAGGAGGATAAACAAATACATATGGTGGAACAACCCACCTGGGATATTTGAACACATGCCCAGAGAATTCATTGGGTATGACATAATTATCAGGTCGGGGGGTTCAAGGGGGGCGGAGCCCCCCTTGTATATCACTTTCCCCAAGGGTCACTTAGCAGGGAGTTAGCTAAAATTGGGGATTCATCCCAGTAAAGTAGAAAGTTTGTTTAATCTGCATAGTTTCTGGAATGTTGCCAGAAGTACCTTGTGTAGCCATGATCCAGCCATTCCAGGTAACATTATTGTCTGCTGTGTCAACCCATACCTTTTTGTTTAAGAAAGATGGGAGAATAGCTCCCACACTGTGTGATAATGCATGCTATATTTAGCCCAATAAATATTTAAGATCAAGCTACATAGGAAAGTGAGAGCATTGCACAATTCTTACACACACTAAAATGACTGTTTAAAAATGACCCTCTTAATTACATGAAACCTCAAAATTTGAACTAAAAATATGAACTGTATAAAACAAGAGGAAAACATATAAGAGCCTGACCAGAGACAAGAACAAAAAGAAGTGTGAAGAAATAAATTCCTTTGCAAGCCACAAATTAAAAAGAAAACCATCAAAGTGTTACTGCAATCTATAATTTTTCCCTTGTTTTATACAGTTTATATTGTTGGTTCTATAGTGGATGCTGAATCTTTGGATTTATATGATGGTCTACAGTATGTATACAATTTTTGTGTATTTTTTTACACTGATACTTTGTATTATTAGTATCTTTGTTGTATCAATTTTACAATATGAAAGTTCGTAAAACCCTCAGGAAAAGCTAAGAGGAGGGAGCCCTCTCACCGATACCTGCGGCTGTAGGAGACAAAGAGGCCGCACGAGGAGAAGGAAGCGTGGGAGCCCTGCTCCGCCCCTCTTCCGAACCAGCGGGGGACCCGACTTGAGACACTGCAGCACTAACGGCGCGCAGCCATTTCATACAAGCCCTCTCACTGATATCTGTGGCTGCAGGAGACACAGAGACTGCACGAGGAGAAGGAAGCATGGGAGCCTTGCTCCACCCCTCTCCCGAACCAGCAGGAGACCCGACTTGAGACACTGCAATGCTAACGGCGCGCAACCATTTCATACAATCCCTCTCACCGATACCTGCGGCTGCAGGAGACACAGAGGCCGCACGAGGAGAAGGAAGCGTGGGAGCCCTGCTCCGCCCCTCTCCCGAACCAGCGGGGGACCCGACTTGAGACACTACAGCGCCAACGTCGTGCAGCCATTCGGCGCACCGACAAAGGCCTTTCAGGTAAACCATCTGACCGACCTCTCAACCACCAGCCTAACTTGTGACCGTCGAGAGAACTTAAATTTCTGCAGCAGAACCGCAGAGGGAGCCACTGCAGCTGCCTAGCCCCTTAACTGCCAGGACTGCCTGCCTCTTCAGGCAAGGACTGTCTGCCTTGCACCGACACCGACTCCCTCCTCAGCCCCAGCTACCCCAGCTACCTTCTCATTGCTGGGCCAGGCGAGTGACCCTGCACCTCCCCCAACCCCCGTCGGGAGCGAAACGACTGTACAGACCGACTCTTCAAGATTCCCAGCGGATAAGGGAGCCTCTGGCAGACGACAATCTCCAGCAACTCGGACCAATTCAGCAGTTAAGTATCTGCATGACTATCTGACCTAGCAGCATGACTCTATCCTCTTGCATGTCATATTAATTGCATGCCACAACCACCCTGGACACCACATACACTGTCTCACTTGACAAACTTACTATTTACCAGTACTATCCTCTACCAAGCCAATTCTCTCCCACCAGTCCTTTGCAAAACCAACCTCCCTCAACTCCCCAAAATCTTCTTCAAATCAACACACCACCACGCCCTTCTCTCTCACCATTCCAGTAAGGATCAACATGTCCAACTTCACAGGAAAACTTATAACCCTCCTCCTTCTCTACCTACTTAGCTCAAGGAACTGGATCACCAGAACCTTTGCTTTTGAGCCCATCCCTACCTACCTCACCTAGAACAGAATCACCAAACTAGGCAAACCACTCCTCCCCTCCCGCATCCTCCATGACTATAAGGAATCTGGTCCCTTCCCAATCTCTGTGGTCAATGCCTCACGACACTCCTCCAAACCAACCCACAAAAGAAACCGACTCCTAAAAAACCTACCAATCACAGAGTCCATTATTCCTCTGGAACACCACACTATTTCTGGTGCCTATCTGAACATTTGCTCGGTTAGAAACAAAGCCCAACTGATCAAAGAATGGCTACAAGAAACCCACCTTGACATCCTGCTCTTAACCGAAAGTTGGCTAATCTCTGACCAGGACCCTATCATAGGAGACCTACTTCCTATAAACTACAAAATCATTCCACTATCAAGGAACTCCAGGAGAGGAGGCGGCCTAGCTATAATCCTTCGAGACCACTTCCAATTCCAAATTCTAGACTCCAAACTGACCAAGGACCTGGAAATCCTCTCTTGCAAAATATCCAAAGCAGACTGTAAAGATAATCTGACCATTACAATATTCTATACCCCCCCTAACAAATGGAACCAAGCTAAAGAAGATCTCTACAAATTCCTCCTCACAAATTCCGCCACTGGCACCCACTCCCTTCTCGCAGGCGATGTAAATCTACACCTGGAGCATGCAGAGAATTCCAACGTCGCAGATCTTCTCTCCTTCCTCACATCCCTAGGATTCTCTAACCCACCCCCAACAAAAACCCATGCTAAAGGATACCACTTAGACCTGATCTCATTCCTTTCCAATACCCCTACCAATCTTAACATAAGCTTTAAAGACGAAACCTG
This sequence comes from Geotrypetes seraphini, assembly GCF_902459505.1. Lineage (NCBI taxonomy): Eukaryota > Metazoa > Chordata > Amphibia > Gymnophiona > Dermophiidae > Geotrypetes > Geotrypetes seraphini. The sequence continues at coordinate 102,170,746 of NC_047095.1, read as the reverse complement.
GACTACCACCTCTTGGTCAGATCACTTCCGATGCAACTTTCAATTACACTGGCTCAAAAAAACAAATCCATAGGCAACCAAGAACTATCCACAAAGAAAAAACAATATGGACTAGAGGTCAACTAAACCCAGAAGAATTCTGGTCCCACTATCACCCTACTTCCATCCCAGATCCAGACCCCAACTTCATCCCAGGCTGGAACAACTTCAGCAACCAGTTCCTAAACGATATTGCTTCACTGAAACCCTGCAGAAAAAAGCACCGCTCATCGGCCAACTGGTATGACGCCGACCTTCTAGCTCTGAAACGAGATGTATGCAAACTAGAAAGAATTTGGTGCAAATCAGGCGCAGACTCTGAAAGATACTCCTGGCGCATAAAAGTTATTGAGTACAAAAAAAGTATCAAAGAAAAACGCTCCAAATATTACTCCCAATCAATCAAAACCCCATCCCTGAACAGTCATAAACTCTTCAGGCTTGTCAACTCCTTATTTGACATCGATTCACGAAAAAATTCCCCCACAGATCTTCCGCCTTCCCCGTCAAACCTAGCTGACCATTTCGCCAAAAAAATCCATAACCTAAAAACATCTCTTGCAACAACAAGCACTAGTCCTTCAATCTATCTACCCACCCTAGAAAATGAAGGTTCAACCACTGACATGACCTGGAATCACTTCAAAAACCCAGATTGGAACCTATTTCTCAAGCTATACACTAAATACTCCAAATCCTACTAGATAACTGTCCTCCTTCCATCATGAAAACAGCCCCCCCCTTCAAAGCTGAGCTCTTCAACTGGATCACTCTCTGCTTGTCCACCGGCTACTTCCCGCTGGAACTCGGTCACATCCTTGTATCTCCAATTATCAAAAACCCCAAAGAACCACTCTCCTCAGCCACCAACTACAGACCCATTGTCAACATACCCCTCTTCCTCAAAATTATGGAAGGTCTTGTCAATCATGACCTCATGTCATACCTAGAGAAGTTTAACATCCTTCATGACTCCCAGTCAGGATTCCGCACTAACTACAGCACTGAAACCGTCCTAGCATCACTAACCGATTACCTCCTCCAACTATTCTCCCTGGGAAATAGTGCCCTGCTACTCCAGTTTGACCTCAGCAGCGCATTCGACCTTGTAGACCATGACATTCTGCTTAGCTGCCTCGACTCTATGGGCATCTCAGGACAGGTACTAACTTGGCTCACAGGCTTCCTAAAAAACCGCACTTACCAAGTACACAATGAGGGAACCTTCTCTCACACCTGTGGAGTTCCCCAAGGCTCCCCCCTATCTCCTTCCCTGTTCAATATTTACATGGCTTCACTAGGACACATGCTATCGGACAGAAATCTGAAATCCTACATTTATGCAGATGACATTTCAATCGTCATCCCCATCTCCTCATTACACAAGAAATAGAACAACGCATCTCATCTGTACTCACCATGGTCAAACACTGGACTACTCGGTTCAAACTTAAACTGAATCCAGAAAAAACTAAATTCTTCCTTGCAAGTCCCAACCACAAATTAATGACCACCACCCTGCAACTCAACGGAGCTACTTACCCAATCAATCCCACCATCAAAATTCTTGGAGTCATCCTAGATCACTGCATAACTTTCGAAGACCACACCAATGCCCAGGTCAAAAAATGCTTTCACACTCTCTGGAAACTCCATACCATCAAACACTACTTCCCCTCCTTCAGACTGCTGGTCCAATCCCTAGTCTTAAGCACCTTGGATTACTGCAACATCATATACTTGGGCTCCTACAAGAAAACCATTAAACGTCTAAGACTCATTCAAAACACCGCCGTCCGCCTCTGACCTCAAAAAGTCTGATCATATTAGCTCTTTCTACAGAAAACTCCACTGGCTACCAATAGAAGCCAGGGTCATCTTCAAATTCGCCTGCCTCTGCTTCAAAACCTTAACTGGCTCATCCCCGATATACCTAGCACACCACTTTGCGTTCCCAGGTACCAACCGCATACGCAAGATCTATCTGTTTGCCTACCCATCCCCAAAGGGATGCATCTACAGGAAATTCCTCGACAAAACTCTATCTTTCCAAGCTGGCAGATGGAATGACTGCCTGACCTCCCTCATCTCATCTGCCCCATCTTACCAATCCTTCAGAAAATTGCTCAAATCTTTGATAAATTTTTCTAACCCCTGCCCTTCCGGCCAATTTCCCCAAACTTTATCCACCTCTCTTCCTTCCCCGGTCTCTCCCTTCCCGATCCCTCAATCCTATTACCCCCTTTCCCTCAGCTTCTCCTTCTTCTCTCAATACTCTCCTGTAATTGAAACTGATGACCATTAGACCTGTTCAACTGATTCTATATCTTAATTGTATATGTACAGTCCCTTGCATCGTCACAATTGAATCTCTATATCTTCGCTGTATATGTATAGTCTATTGCATTGTGAACCGCTCTGAACTGCTTTGTCCCTGTCATTGTGATAATTGATTCGCTGTATCTTCGCTGCATATTGTGATAATTCTCTGTATCTTCGCTGTATATGTACAGTCTCTTGCATTGTGAACCGCTCTGAACTATTTTGTGGTATTTGCGGTATACAAAAATAAAGTTATTATTATTACTACAATACTAGATGGTGTTGAGACAGACATGGGAGAAGCAACTGCTTGCCCTGGATCAGTGGCATGGAATGCTGCTACTATTTGGGTATTTGCCAGGTACTTGTGACTTGGATTTACCTCCGTGAAGGTGGAATACTGGTCTAGATGGGCCATTGGCCTGATCCAGTAAAACTATTCTTATGTGGAATAAACTGAAACTTCAGACACCAAAAAACAAATTTCACACAATATGCCTTGATGAGAGGAAAAGGATCTCAGAAATCTATTTGATTCATGTAAAATTGCAATATAGAGTCAAGACTTAAACAGTTCCTCGTTTATATCATCGATCCTGAAAAACCTCTCCAATGGTATGTCCTTTATTATTTACTGACAATACTTCTTTAAAAGTCAATGTTTCCAATAAATTAATAAAGATTTAAGGGGTCCTTTTACAAAGGTGCGCTAGTGCCTTAATGCACGGAATAGCGTGAACTAAATTGCCGCGTGCACTAGCTGCTACCACCTCCTTTTGAGCAGGCGGTAGATTTTTGGCTAGCGCGCTAATCCGGTGTGTGTAATAAAACACTTAGCGCACCGTTGTAAAAGGACCCCTAAGTGTGCTTATCTCAAATTTTCAACAGCCCACACTTATCTTATTTTGTGTCAGAACACACGTTGGGATGCTGTGGAGCAAAATAAAAAGGGGGGGACCCATTCTTGAAAAAGCCTTTGGGCAAAACTTGTTGAACCTTAAGGTCCTTCCCGAGGTTCAAAAAAAGAATGAAGAAATAGCTAAAGCTAAGTACATACGTTTTAAAGTTGTATAAGAAAAGCTTATTGATATGCACAAAACATAAAACATAGAGCACAAACACTTAAAAAAACTAAGGTCTGATGATGAACAAAAGCCAGAAATAGAAACAAGCCTTCAAATAATTTGGCTGGTGGTTGGCTGGAACTGAAGACCATAGAGGTACTTACAAATGTATTATCTGAAGAAAAAAGATTGTTTAGAAATTAGGCACTTTGAAGTTTATTATATGCCTTTGTGGCTTGATGGTGTATATTACATAGATAATGTCATAAACAACATTGGGCTATTTTAATACATCAGAAAATTTGAGATAAGCACACTTTTCCTGTCATCAAGATTATTGTGTTGAAACAGTAGAATTAGTTTTTTTGCTGCTGAAAAGATCTCAGCCCAGCGGGGCAGTCTCCATAGAGGGTAATACAATTAGTCCAATTATTTTCCACTTTTTCATTCTGTAAGAAAAATATGGAACAAATTGCGTGGAAAATCCTTGGTTTAAGTGTATAACCATCAATGGAGATTGCTCCAAGTTTGTTGGTTGGGCTGAGAACTTTTCACCAGACCCTTATATTTTTAATAATAAAAAATATTTGAAATAAATAAAAGAGAAACCAGTATTTAAACAGAAATTAAGAAGGTATGTTCTGTACAAATTCATGGTTTGCTCCATGAAAACTTGACTTTACAATCTGATGGAACTACTGAAAATGTATTTTTCAATTGTCATATTTTTCTTTTTGCAGTTTATTACATTTAAGTATTTGTTGATAAGAATATGAATTCACATTTATTTAGAAAATAATTATAGTCAAGAGTAGAAAATAAAATGGAGAAGTCTTACTTGTGGGTAGTGGAATATCCTGAGCATATTGGATATTAGCTTTGATTCCTCAGCAGAAACAACTTCAATGATAGCAGCAAGTGTGCCAGATTTTTTACAGTTGTAATTAATGATTGCTTTGTCCATTCCTGTTAAGATATTCATGAAAACCCTGAGTGCTATGAGTGGATGATTGTGGGAGTCATAAAGGTGAAGCCCCAGAGTGATGTTTGGTAAGAGATCTGACTTGTTAATTTCCTTCACTGCAGATACAAAGGCCAGAAAGTTGTAGTAGTTTAATTCCCTAAAACTGTAATGAGATTTAGTGTCAGATAATATAAAGTAAGCACTAACAAATGATTTAGAGGCATGAACATGGATTGGAGTAAAAGAGTAGCCTAATGGTTAGTGCAGCAGCCTGAGAATCAAAAATTCCATGTTTAATTTCTAGTGCTCTTCCCCATGAATCTAGAAAAGTTACTTAACTCTTTATCATCACAAGTAAAAAAAACAAGTATCACTATGAGGGGCTGCTGGAAAGTTCTCAGCCCAACCAACATCCCCTCTTCCTAATTAAAACTTCTTCCACACACCATTGTTTGTTGCTCCTCTTCTTCCTTAGTGTATGCTTGCTCTATGCAGACTAGAAAGGCTTCATCATTAAAGGTTAGTACTACAATGATTGGGATTTGTGAACAATTATATGAAACAGCATTATATATTTCAAACGTACGGACTTTAATGCAATGGGAAAGTACCTGAAGAAAGAGCTGTTAGGATGGGAGGACATAAGAGAAGTGGAAAGACAGTGGTCTAAGCTGAAAGGAGCGATAAAAATGTGAAGAAATGTGAAGAAAATCAATAAAAACAAGAGAAAAAGGAAGCCGATATGGTTCTCCAACCTAGTGGCTGAGAAAATAAAGGCGAAAGAGTTGGCGTTCATGAAATATAAAAAAACCCAAGAAGAGGAGAGCAGAAAGGACTACAGGGTGAAACTGAAAGAAGCCAAGAGAGAAATACGTTTGGCGAAGGCACAGGCGGAAGAACAAATGGCTAAAAATGTAAAAAAGGGAGATAAAAATTTTTCCAGATGAGGAGAAAGCAAATGTGCTAAACAAATACTTCTGTTCTGTGTTCACAGAAGAAAATCCTGGAGAAGGACCGAGATTGTCCGGCAAAGTTACACGAGAAAATGGAGTAGATTCTGCACCGTTCACGGAGGAGGTTGTTTATGAGCAACTTGAAAAACTGAAGGTGGACAAAGCGATGGGACCAGACGGGATCCATCCCAGGATACTAAGGGAACTCAGAGAGGTTCTGGCGAGTCCTATTAAAGACTTGTTCAACAAATCTCTGGAGACAGGAGTGATTCCTGGGGATTGGAGGAGAGCGGATGTGGTTCCTATTCATAAAAGTGGTCACAGGGATGAAGCAGGAAACTACAGGCCGGTGAGCCTCACTTCAGTTGTTGGAAAAATAATGGAAGTATTGCTGAAAGAAAGGATAGTGTATTTCCTTGAATCTAATGGGTTACAGGATCCGAGGCAACATGGCTTTACAAAAGGTAAATCGTGCCAAACGAACCTGATTGAATTTTTTGATTGGGTGACCAGAGAGCTGGATCGAGGACATATGCTAGATGTAATTTACTTGGATTTCAGCAAAGCCTTTGATACAGTTCCTCATAGGAGGCTGTTGAACAAACATGAAGGGCTGAAGTTAGGACCCAAAGTGGTGAACTGGGTCAGAAACTGGCTGTCGGACAGACGCCAGAGGGTGGTGGTTAATGGAAGTCGCTCGAAGGAAGGAAAGGTGACTAGTGGAGTCCCTCAGGGTTCGGTGCTGGGGCCAATCCTGTTCAATATGTATGTAAGTGACATTGCTGAAGGGTTAGAAGGAAAGTGTGCCTTTTTGCAGATGATACCAAGATTTGTAACAGAGTAGACACCGAAGAGGGAGTGGAAAATATGAAAAAGGATCTGCAAAAGTTAGAGGAATGGTCTAGTGCCTGGCAACTAAAATTCAATGCAAAGAAATGCAGAGTAATGCATTTGGGGATTAATAATAGGAAGGAACCGTATATGCTGGGAGGAGAGAAGCTGATATGCACGGACGGGGAGAGGGACCTTGGGGTGATAGTGTCCGAAGATCTAAAGGCGAAAAAACAGTGTGACAAGGCAGTGGCTGCTGCCAGAAGGATTCTGGGCTGTATAAAGAGAGGTGTAGTCAGTAGAAGGAAGAAGGTGTTGATGCCCCTGTACAGGTCATTGGTGAGGCCCCACTTGGAGTATTGTGTTCAGTTTTGGAGACCGTATCTGGCGAAAGACGTAAGAAGACTTGAGGTGGTCCAGAGGAGGGCGACGAAAATGATAGGAGGCTTGCGCCAGAAGACGTATGAGGAGAGACTGGAAGCCCTGAATATGTATACCCTAGAGGAAAGGAGAGACAGGGGAGATATGATTCAGACGTTCAAATACTTAAAGGGTATTAACGTAGAACAAAATCTTTTCCAGAGAAAGGAAAATGGTAAAACCAGAGGACATAATTTGAGGTTGAGGGGTGGTAGATTCAGGGGCAATGTTAGGAAATTCTACTTTTCGGAGAGGGTGGTGGATGCCTGGAATGCGCTCCCGAGAGAGGTGGTGGAGAGTAAAACTGTGACTGAGTTCAAAGAAGCGTGGGATGAACACAGAAGATTTAGAATCAGAAAATAATATTAAAGATTGAACTAGACCAGTTACTGGGCAGACTTGCACGGTCTGTGTCTGTTTGGTGGAGGATGGGCAGGGGAGGGCTTCAATGGCTGGGAGGGTGTAGATGGGCTGGAGTAAGTCTTAACAGAGATTTCGGCAGTTGGAATCCAAGCACAGTACCGGGTAAAGCTTTGGATTCTCGCCCAGAAATAGCTAAGAAGAAAAAAAAAAAAAAAAAAAATTTAAATTGAATCAGGTTGGGCAGACTGGATGGACCATTCGGGTCTTTATCTGCCGTCATCTACTATGATACTATATATCAACATTTGTGACTCCCGAGGAAGGCACTTAGATGCCGAAATACTGGCCATGTTGCATCAGTTTTTTTCCCATTGGAATAAAGTCTCTGTTGATACATCTCTTTCTTCTCTACTCATTGATTTTGAACATCCAGATAAAGCTGTCAAGATTGGACTTATCTGATAGTGGTAACATCATGTATTATCCTGACAACTAATCTTGGTAACTCAGGACACCCTGGCACCACCCACACAATGCAGAGAGCACTACAAAGATATTCAGAGATTATATTCAGATAATGCCTCTTAATAACCTGATCAGCAGCTTTATCCTGACATCCCATATCAATTTCATAACCTTCCCTTATCCTACTCCTTGGCCACCAAAGTTTTAGGAACTTAAATTTATAATTATTCCTGACAATAAGAAAACAAGGTCCACCTCTTGTCCCACTACATGCATTTTTATTGGATGAGGCAGGGTGAGTGACAGTTGTGTGATGCATATAGTTCTGTGTGCTAATCTTAGGGATGTGGGGAAGTAGAAGGGAAAATATGTACATTTGTTACTATCCAATAGAACAATACATTTCACAACATAACCCTAATATGAATCTGCTAAACAGTGTTACTTACTTTGCAGATCGACTCAACTTAGGGGGATTTGTGAAGGATGGTAGTTCAGTTAGATCCAAAAATAATACACTTACTATTCCCCCAATTGTGATATCCCCATTCATGTAGTATCCAGGTAGTTGCAAATGCTCAAAAAGTAAAATATATGAACAGTCTGTGAATTTCCATAGAACATGAAAAGGTGTTAAGAAAATCCAAATTGAAAGAGCTTGCATCTTCAAAATTGTGAAATAGTTTAATGAAAACTTGCTGTGACTGTACTTAATTTATTAGACTGGCAGACGATGATGCAGGGTTCTCTGTGATCCCACACAAATGTATTTTTAAATCACTAAAGTAAAACAAAAATGTGGTCAACTTTTCACACTGGAAGTAGGTCTATAACCAAAGAAGTAGAAATCAAATTAATGAGAAGGAGAGAGGGTCATAGAAGCCTGTTGCTGAGTTTGAGTTTAATTCTCCCACTAAAGATCCAGTAGCTTTATAGTGTCTTTTCCTTACAGTTTACCCTCAAGGGACTTCTGCTCTAGTTCTAGATATTTAACATTAAATATAGTTTGCTGTTTTTATTTTTAAAGCTAACCTAATATTAACAGAGAGACAAACATTATTAATCTGGCTGAAATGTGTAGAGATCAGTATGATGACACTAATCAAAGATATTGTGTATGTGGTTAGGGATTTCGACTGGACACCTGTGCTCAGGTTGGAAAAAGGAACCTACTGTATATTAAAAATCTCTATAAATGCAATAGATATTCCTATACCTTTCATAGAATTAATCTCACATATCCCTAAACAAATGTCCATTGAGGAGTAGTGGCTCGTGGACAGTAGGGGGTGATGTTTATGGGACGGTAATGGAATGGATATCAGAACAGGATAGTGCAGTATTTTTGTGGAGTTTTTCTACAAAAGTGCCTGTTTTTCGTATGATTCTGAGTACTTCTAGTTAGATACAAGCATATGTGTTAGTTAAGGCCACGCCCAATAGAAGCGTACGGCAAATTGGTGAATAAAAATCTAAATATAAATGTAGCTAAAGCCAGAAAAACACACTACAGATTAATATAAGGGAAAATATAATAATATTTTTTATGTACTTTGCTGTTGGGCCAGATCATGAAGGAAACCAGGGTTACATGGAATCCATTTTGGTTCTCTGTCTTTTCTATATCTTCTCAGTCTTTGGAATCCATTTTGTTTTCCAAGTCTTTGTTCTCAGCGTCGTGGTGTTAATTAATACCACATGTGCTTTAGACTGGTTAGGAAGATAATGTGTCCCAAACTAAGATATAACAGGAATTAAATATAGTTATGAATGAAAATTATGTATGGAATGCTTGGCCAAGCAAATATGAATGAAGTAAATATGATTGTGTGACTGCAGTGGCGTACCAAGGGGGGGGGCATGGGGGACAGTCCACCCCGGGTGCCAAGCCCTGAAGGGGTGCACCTGGTCCGGTTCTCCCCCCCCTGCGCCGGGTGTCGCATCTGGAAACAGCCTACAGTAAGATCGTGATGCCAGCGATCTTTGCCTTTTTTGGCTGTTTCCTCCGCCACGGTCGCGCCCCTCCTCTGACGTCAGAGGAGGGGCGGGACCGCGGTAGAGGAAACAGCCGAAGCAAGCAAAGATCGCTGGCATCGCGCGATCTTGCTGCAGGCTGTTTCCCCAGGGAAATGAAGCGGGGAGGCCGGGGGAATAAGCAGTGCTTCGTGGTGGTGGGGCCGAGCGGTCCTTCGAGGTAGTGGGGGGGGCATCAGGCCTTCAGGGTGGGGCAAGCAAGCAGACCTTGTGGAAGGGGGGGAGACAGGCCTTCAAGGGGGACATGCAGGCCTTCGTGGGGGGGTGACAGGCCGTCGGAGGGGGTTGCAGGCCTTAGGGGGGACAGGCCTTCCAGGGAGGGCACAGGCCTTCAAGAGGGGGACAGGCCTTCGGGGGGTGCAGGCCTTTGGGGGGGGGACAGGCCTTCAAGGGGGACAGGCAGACCTTCAGGGGGGGTGACAGGCCTTAGGGGGGGACAGGCCTTCCAGGGAGGGCACAGGCCTTCAAGGGGGGACAGGCAGGCAGGCGTTCAAGGGGGGGACAGGCCTTCGGGGGGGTGCAGGCCTTCGGGGGGGGACAGGCAGGCCTTGGGGGGGTGACAGGCCGTTGGGGGGTGTGCAGGCCTTAGGGGGGGACAGGCCTTCCAGGGAGGGCACAGGCCTTCAAGGGGGGACAGGCCTTCCAGGGGGGTGTAGGCCTTCAGGGGGGGTACAGGCCTTCAGGGGGGCAGGCCTTCGGGGGGGCAGGCCTTCAAGGGGAACAGGCAGGCAGGCCTTCAAGAGGGGGTGCAGGCCTTCAGGGGGGTGCAGGCCTTCAAGGGGGGACAGGCCTTTGAGGGGGGTGTAGACCTTTGGGGGGGTGTAGGCCTTCGGGGGGGGTGCAGGCCTTCAAGGGGGGCAGGCCTTCAAGTGGAACAGGCAGGCAGGCCTTCAAGGGGGGGGACAGGCCTTCGGGGGGTGCAGGCCTTTAGGGGGGTGCAGGCCTTCAGGGGGAGCAGGCAGGCAGGCCTTCAAGGGGGGGACAGGCCTTCAGGGGTGGGATGCAGACCTTTAAGGGGGGACAGGCCTTCAGGAGATGGGGGGGCCCTGGTGTAGAAGTACACGGAGGAAAGGAGGAGGGGTTCAAAGAGACGTGCATATGCCGGACTTTGGGTGGGAAGAAATAATGGGTCTGAAAATAGAGGAGAGAGAGAGAGATGATGGACATGGGTTTTAGGGAGGGAAGGAACAGAAAGGGAGAGAAGTTGGACACAAGGGATGGTGTGGAGGGGGGGATAGAGATACTTGTTAGGAGGGTAGTTGGGAAAAGAAAGGGAGAAATGGTGGACCCTGGGGTGGTGGGGAAGGAGGGAGAGCTGCTGGATGAAAGTGTAGTTAAGAAAAGGTGGATCTGTGGAGGGAGACAAAAAAAGGAAAGATGCCATACATCCGGGGGAGGGAAGGGAAACGGAAGGGGAGGACAGAGATGGCAGATGGATGGTTAGCACGGAGAAAGAAGAAAGAAGGAGACCCTGGCAAGCAAGTTATCAGAAGACAACCAGAGCCTTGGACCAACAAGATTTGAAAAATAACCAGACAACAAAAATAACCAGACAAAAAACTAATTTTATTTTCTGTTTTGTGATTACAATATGTCAGATTTGAAATGTGTATCCTGCCAGAGCTGGTGTTAGACCGCAAACGTGAGCTAGGATTTATTAGAGAGAGGAAAAGTCCTTTTTGTTTCTTTATTTTATTTACACCACAGCGCCAGTGTGGTTAGGAGAAGCCAAAGGGGGGTGAAAAAGCTATAAAATAAACCCACCAGGATGTTTGAAAAAAAACACCCAATTGGGCAGGAAAATCGAATCGATAAATCAATTCAATAAGCTGAATTGAATCGAAATTTTTTTTCCTGAATCTGGCAGCACTAGTTTGCGCTACTGTCTTAGGCTTTAGGACCTGGGATTGGGGAGAGATGGCATCCTCAGTACTTTATAATGCAAGTGAAATGAGGATTTGGTCAGATTTTTGAAGGGTCTGCACTCTGCAGAAGAAAAATATTGTATAGGCCGGGGACATGAGACAGCAGGAAATGGGAACTTTTCTTCCTTCTATTTTTGTGAATGGAAAGGCTGAGGATGTCAGAGAGTTCAGTTAAAATATGTGCTTTATAAGAAAATATAATAATGTGTTTTATAAAGTTTATAGCATTGCTGGCCTACCCGGTGAGGTGTTCCTAGTGGTGGTGGCGGCAGCGTATCAATGTGTTGAGAGGAAGAGGTGATCTGGGAAATTCTGCTGAGCAAACTCCGGGCCCATTTCCACCCCCCAGTTAGTCCACTCCACTCAACTGGTTCACACACTGAGTGGGTCTTTGGGTGTTGTTCCTGGGTAGTTGTTTTGGGATCTCTTCCAGTGGTTTGTCAGTATCTCCTTCTGGTCCAAGGAAGGAAACTTTGTTAACCTTAGCACTGACCTACAAAATATGTTTGTAACAGCGCTGCTTGTGTGGCATTAGTCTATGTAGTGATCGAAAGAAAAAAACAGACCTTTGCACATTTTTGCACTATATGGTGGGTGTATGAGGAGATTCACATTTCCTGCACAGCTAAGTCCGTGTGAAGTTACCTTGTGCTGTATTTGACATCTAGCAAAGTCTCTGTTTGGAAGGAAAGATCTCAGCTTAAAAATGAAGTGGCCAGAAGTTATAGTAAAAGCAGATAGCTTAGCTGGTTTTAAGAAAGATTTGGACAAATTCCTGGAGGAAAAGTCCATAGTCTGTTATTAAGACATGGGGGAAACATCTGCTTGCCCTGGATCGGTAGCATGGAATGTTGCTACTCTTTGGATTTTGACCAGGTACTAGTGACCTGGATTGGCTTCCATGAGAATTGGTTACTGGGCATGATGGACCATTGGTCTGACCCAGTTAGGCTATTCTTATGTTATGTTCTCATCTGTAGGGGCCTTTGTTTTCACTTCTTATTTTAATGTATTTTTTTTCTGAGAACTTATCAGTGTTTTTTATAATGGGAACAAAAATGGAAGAGAATTAATGTGTGTGGAATGGGGGGGTAACTAATTTCTTCAGCTAAATAATTCAATCCACCTCAACCAGACATAGGAGAACTCACGCACCATTCACACACCCTCCAACCAAAAACGTCAAAAGAAAAAAAAACAGTTCGACAACCTCCTAGCCATTCGAGCTACAACACTCGACCCCTAACTCTACAACCTATTGACCTCGACCACAAACTACAAAACCTTCAAAAAAGAAATCAAAACCCTTCTATTCAAAAAACACATAAAACTGAACTAACACAATCAGAACTGTCCCAAGCCTCATCTGCAACTACTCCATATGTACTTCTGATGTCATGACAATTCAGACATAATTTATGTTATGTTATGGTATGTTTGGAATAATGGTTACATATATGAGGTTCAATAAAAGAAAATTTTCACTGCCTGTTTCTATTATGACCATTTATTCAGTTTCATGGTTATTACAAAAAAACATTTTTTTACATGGGGGGTGTCAAAAAATTATGGGCCCCGGGTGCCACATACCCTAGGTACGCCACTGTGTGACTGTATTGAACAAAAGAATAGGTTTTGAAAAAACATATGATATATATTTGCAACCTAAAGAAATCCTAAAGCAACATCTGGAAAAAATTAGAGTCAGACACTGTGTATGAGACTGTCAGCTCAGGGGAAGGCAGCCCCTCCTTCAGGCTGACAACTTTTCAGCACTGTGTGTGGATGAAACTTAGCTGACAAGCAAGCTGACCAATTTTCAGCACCCTGTTAATAATTGTAGATTCTCTTGAATATGTTATAACATGTTAATGTATATTCAGAAATCAAAAGTAATTTTCTGAAACTTTGTCTAACTTTTAACCGTAGAGGAATTTCTTTGTCTAATTTTAAACACTTCCTTTGTTGATCTTTATTGGTTGAGAGACTGATGATGTCACAATGAGCCAAAAGTATATAATAGAGGGTCATGAGATCCTGAGGTGAGCTCGTTATCAGAAAGCCAGCATTTTGGCAACTATAACGATCTCCCACTAATGTAATGGCTAATGTATTTATGCTGTATTCTTTTGGTGTGCCATGATTGGAGAAAAAAACCAATAAAACTTACTGGTAACTTTACATTAGTGAAATTTGTATGTTTTATTATTTTTCACACCTTTGAGCTTATGACGTCAATGTTCCTTGCTCACCATACAAACCTAAGCAAATGCACAAATATCCACAAAAAACCACATTTGCACTCACTCCAAAGAAGAAAAAATGTATGTTTATAGTCCAAGGGTCTTCCTTTGCAGAGCAGGGGTTAATAGCATACTTTGCAGGATGTGAAGCAATCTAGCATTATGTTCAGGCAATGAATGGCGGAGACCATGATGTCCCAATATAATAATACGCAGATTTATGGGTTCTTGTATATCAAGAATAGAAGAGATGGTTTCCCAGACATTACTCCAGTAGACAGAGAGGTGTGAGCATTCATAAATCATATGCATTAGCATTCCCTCCTGAGATTTACTGGAGTCAAGTGAGTTCTATGTAGAAGGATGAACATAGATTGAAGCACACCAGCTGAGCGAGAAGATCTGAACATCCTGCCAGTCCACATCTTCCATCGAAAGATCCAAGTCTTCATGTCAAGCATTCATCATGGTGGTTAATGAAGAAGTGTTGGGCTTACGCATAATAATATACCATTGTGAGGCAATCCCTTTTTTGTTGTTATTGAATAGAGATATTTGTGGTAGTAGATCTGGAGTATCTTTTAACTTCCCAACATCTGGAAAGATAGCAGATAAGAAGTGTCTCAGTTGTAGCCAGCGAAAGTGGTGATGTTGAGGTAGACTATATTGAGCTTGTAGGTCAGCGAAGGAGATCCATTGAGAGTTCTTAATTTTAAGTCCTAAAGAGACCAGATCCCACAATTGTGCCACAATTTCCAGTTAAGAATTTCATCCTGTATTTTTATGCGATTATTATGCCATAGCAATATCTATTTCTAGCCCTCAAAAACATACTACACTGCTGGAAAGATCTCTCCCAGATGAATTATAACACATGGTGGAACACAGTATGCCTTACAGCGAAATACGAAAGTGTGATAGCAGAAAGCACAGATCCATGTTCTCCTGTGTGAAGATTTGGAGTCCAGTCAATACCTTTTGCAATATCAGTTGATGGCATTCAGTTATTGAGTCTCGAACTGGGTTCCACAACAAATATTCCCCCATATTATGGCTCTTGTTTAGATCTGGTGCCTGTTTATAATCTAGGTGTCTCTCTGTACCTTGGATGTTCTGTTCTAGTGGCTGTGGCTGTGCGTTCTGTTGACATTTCTCTCTTATATAAAGGCTTAGATCAGATTGTTGTATTACATAGATAATACTGTATGAAACCCTAATTTGTTTTATACGTACAACTTATCTGTATTTTGCCTTGTTAACATTTCTTTTTTCTGTACTTATCGTATGTTAAAATCAATAAAATCTTCAAACTTAAAAAAATAGCATAATTATTACCTAACCTGTTTCCCCAATTAGTGAGTAACTGATCAGAGTCACATTTCTTAAAGATTTCATATTGAATGAAATTTCACCTTATTGCATCATATTTTTGTATCTTTCTGCTGGCCACAATATAATTTTAAGCAGGTAACATGGATTTAGCAAAGGGAAGCTCAGTTGTTCCAAATTATTAGAGTGTTTTGAAGGTGTAAATGACTTTGTAGAAAATAGTGAGCCAGTTCACATACAGTGCTGAATCTTCATTTTGTGAAACAAAATTTAAACATTGGTATAAGGAGACCATAGAGATGATTTTATAAGATCTATGTGCCATTTACAAATGCAACATGTATATTTATGCATGTATGACTTATGCAAATCATCATGTAAATACCAATTGCAATTTTAGAAGAGACACTATTTATTTAGTGAGAAGGTCCCACTAAGTGATACTGGCAGTTTTATGTAGATTTTACCAAAATAATATGCTTTTAGAAACTATGACATTTATAGTTGGTAGAGAAAATATTTTTCACAGTGTCCAATACTGTAATCAGGGGAGAATAATAATTTTTAGAGGGCACTTAAAGACTGTACTCATTCAAATTCCTGTCTTTGGCTCCTTGCCTCTCTGGCTAAATGACCTGCAGGTAAAGGGAGGGCCATCCAGTTCAAAGGCTCTAGCCATTTAAGCCCAGGCTCATTTTCACAAAAGAAAAAAAAAACATCCCAAAAATGGCATAAGGTATAGATGTGTGTTTATCTGCCAAGCCCTTCCAATTTGCTATGTTTGAAACCTATGTTCTAGACAGATATCTGTGCAGTTGATCTGTAGTTCATCTAAATCTCAAGGAGGTATGTTAGAGATGTAGTATGGGCTGTACATCTGAGGTTACTGAAAGGAAAGTTCTGGTGGCTCAACTGGTTGACCTTTTCAATACTTCTCTAGAGTTGAGATGGGTACTGGAGGACTGGAGAAGGTTGGATGTGTTCCCTCTCCACAAAAAGAAAGAAAAAGGGAACTGCAGCCTTGTAAATCTGAATTTGGTGGTAATTAAATAAATAAAAATTATCTTAAAACAAAAAATAGAGACATTTATACAATCCAGTGGATTACATGATCTGAGGCAACATGGATTCACTAGAGGCAGTATTATCAGACAAATCTGATCAATTTTTTTGACTAGGTGACCTGAGAATTGGATAGAGGGAATGCACTAGATGTGGTGTATTTAGATGTTAACAAAGCCTTTGACAGTGTTCCACACAGACATCTAATAAATAAACACAGTAGGGCACATTCTATAAACACTGTTCCAATTGTAGGCAGTGGGTTTTTGCCAGATACTTATAACTTGGATTGAACTCCATGAACACGGAATACCGGGCTAGAAGGACCATTGATCTGGCCTAGTAAGGCTATTCTTATGTTCTTAATGTCAATTATAAGGTGTTAAGTGCCAGTAAAACATGTAAACTCATTGGATGGATGGCTTTAAAAGAGGGCTGATCCTTGCAAAGGAAAAAAGCACTAAAAAGAATTGGTGAAGACCAGGAGATGAACAAACTACTGTTGTAAGAGTTTATTGTAGTAGCCAAATATCTTGCAAATCCATTTAAATACAATAGAGCATTCAGGCATGTTAAGATGCAAATTGTAAAAATCACCACTTTCATGGTTTTTTTTGCCACCATGATGGCCCCATGCATTTAAACTAAAAATGTGGAGGGGCATAATTGAAAGGAACAATTGCCGTCGGCACAATGTGCGGCAGCGGCAAAGAAAGCAAACAGAATGTTAGGCATGATAAAGAAAGGAATCACGAGTAGATCGGAGAAAGTCATAATGCCGCTTTATAGAGCAATGGTCAGACCACACTTGGAATACTGTGTCCAACATTGGTCTCCCAACCTAAAGAAGGATATAAAACTGTTGGAGAGGGTGCAGAGACGAGCAACGAAGCTAATAGGAGGTATGGAGAACTTGGAATATGAGGAACGACTCAAGAAACTGGGACAGTTCTCCCTTGAGAAGAGGAGGCTGCGAGGGGACATGATCGAGACGTTCAAAATGCTGAAAGGCATCGATAAAATAGAGCAGGAAAATAAATTATTTACATTGTCCAACGCGACACGGACAAGAGGACATGGTTTGAAGCTAAGGGGGGACAAGTCCAGGACAAATGCCAGGAAGTTCTGCTTTACACAGCGAGTGGTAGACGCCTGGAATGCTCTCCCAAAGGAGGTTATTAAGGAATCCACTGTGCTAGGATTCAAAGGCAAATTAGATGCACATCTCCTTACGAGAGGCATAGAGGGATATGGGTGACTAAAACTACATCAGGTGTATACCTGACTGGGCCTCCGCGTGTGCAGATCGCCGGACTCGATGGACCATGGGTCTGATCCGGAGATGGCAGTTCTTATGTTCTTATGAATGTCTAAGTCCATTTTCGTCTAAGTCGCAAGTCGTCCAAAGTAAAAAAAAAATTGCTTTGGACACATTTTTTTAACATATATCTTTATTGATTTTTGAACTAAAAACAGTACCAAACAAATAAGAGAAGAGTAGATATTACATACATTGCAGTAATAGCTGTACAGGTAACATATATATCATTCAAGATTTTCAGATTTCCTACATTCAATAATAACATAATATAACATAATATAAATGAAAAATAAAGTTACCTATATGTCACCATCAATATTTATTTCCCTCCCTCCAACCCCCTTCCCCTTATGGATGTGTAAAGGTAAATGAACAGAAAAAATAGACATTTATGACTCCACAAATTTAGTCATTGGGCTCCAAACTTTATTAAATACACCACTAAATCCCCTATACTCAGCATTAATTCTTTTATATCTATATGTAGTGCATACATTCACCCACCATAAAGTGTAACTTATTCTGTCATGATTTTTCCAATTACTCATGATCAACTGAATGGCTATGCCAGTCATGATCATGAAAAGATGGCTCTTATCTATATAATAAAAGGCTAACTCGCGCATGCGCACTCCTATTTATGTGCTTCCATGATCTGTAGTTCCGTGGCCACATGAGTGCGCATGCGTGAGTCCCCAGCCTTCTTCCCAGCACCTACCTTGGCCGCAAGCAGCGGCGGCTCATCTCCTGTGGGGACCTCATCTCCTGTGCTGTGTCCGTCCGTGGCCGCGGCTTGAGGCTTATGCGCCAGTTAGGTGAATTGGACGACAGGAGCGGCGGATGGCGGGAGGAAGGCTCATGGTCCTGCCGCCGCTGCCGCTCCTGTTCACAGGGCCTGCACGTCGCCAACTCCCCCCCTTCCCGCAACAACCGCTACCGCTCCTGTTCAAAGCGGCCTGCTGAGGTTCGTGGCCGGCTGTAACGAACCTCGCAGGCCGCTCTCCACATGGTACCGAGTTGGAGAGCGGCCTGCGAGGTTCGTTACAGCTGGCCGCGAACCTCAGCAGGCCGCTTTGAACAGGAGCGGTTGCGGGAAGGGGGGGTTGTTTTAACAGAATTAGAATTTTAACAGGAGGCGTCGCCGAAAAAAACCTTCAGCAGCAGCAGGCCAGCACGCGGGAAGGGAAGAGGGAGGGGCCGAACGGAGCAGGGCAGCTCACGGTAAGAGAAGGGAATGGGGGGTGGGGGGAAAACGCTTCTACTACTCAGCAGGGACCTGGAGGGGAAGGGAAATACCGCTGCTGCTTATGCAAAGGAAAGTGGTGGTGGGGGAGAGAAGGGAATGGGGGGTTGGTGGGGGAAAATGCTGCTACTACTTCTCAGGGATCTGGAGGGGAAGGGAAATATCATAGCTGCTTCTGCAAAAGAAAGTGGGGGGGGGGAGAAGGGAATGGGGGGTGGGGGAAAATGCTGCTACTGCTTCAGCAAGGACCTGGAGGGGAAGAGAAATACCGCTGCTGCTTCTGCAAAGGAAAGTGGTGGGGGGGAAGAGAAGGGAATGGGGGTGGGTGGGTGGGGGGAAATGCTGCTACTACTTCACAGGGATCTGGAGGGGAAGGAAAATATCACTGCTGCTTCTGCAAAGGAAAGTAGGGTGGGGGGGAGACACAGAAATAAATACAGACAGACAAAGGAGGCTAGGGAGAGAGACAGAAATAAAGACAGACAGGGGACCAAAGAGAGACAGAAAGAAAGACAGACAGACAAAGGGTGCCAGGGAGAGAGAGAGAAAAATTGCAGGAGGGAGAGAGACAGAAAGAAAGGAAGAAAGAGACAGGAGCAGGGAGAGAGACATAAATAAAGAAAGACAGACAGCCATATATTCTAGCACCCGTTAATGTAACGGGCTTAAACACTAGTATTTATCTAAAGTGGGTTTCACATGTAGTATCGTTCCACATATTATAGCTTCTTATGATAGTGGAACATTTGAATCCAGAACAAGATTTATTTGTTCCCAGATTGACTTCCAAAATATAAATATGAAAGGACAAAAATATAGTAGATGATCCAAAGTCCCTATATCAATATGACTTAGAACTATCAACTTTATTTAATCGAACTGGGGTCCAGAAAATCTTATGCAATAAAAATAACCATGTTTGTCTCATAGATGCTGACGCTGTGCATTTCAATCTCCAAGTCCAAATGCATGGCCACCGAGACATAGAAATATACTGTTGTATCTCATTGTTCCAGACTATTTTTGGGCTTTTTATTCAAAAATCCTGAAATCAATTTGTACCACTGGGCAGCCTGATGTCCTATTAGATCAGTTTGGTAACAAAGGATCTGCAGGCTAAAATAAGTTTTTAAAGTTTTCCATTCAGGGAACCCACTCTGAATAGCCTGCTTCAACTGCAACCACCTATATTGTTGAGATTTTTAAATTTCATCTTTATACCACATTTTCGTCCAACTTTTCATCCAAGTCAAAACACCTAGAACAAGCCCTTTTGGAGTGGGAGGGGTCTGTAAAGTGATGGACTGAACACCCAGATGTCGCACCTAAATAGTGGGGTACCTTACAGGGCACTGCTGTGAACTTCACAAAAAGGGTGCCATGTCTTCTCCTCACTACAGCTCCCTTATAGGCCAAGGTGAGCCCCCCAAACCCATCTCCAGAATCCCCTAGACCCACTTATCTATAACCCCAATAGCCCTTATGGCTGCAAGAGCCACTTATATGCCAGTAAAAAAGGGTTTGAGGGTATATAGGGGTGTGCACATGTTTCATTATCAATGCAGTGATTACAGTGGCTTATGAGCATGGGTCCTCCTCTCCATGGGTCCCTAACCCACCCCCAAGATGGCTTAAGATGCTTCTGTGCAGCATGACTAGGCTTTCCTATGTCAGGCAGCCAGGTGATGATGTTCTAGAGGCACAATTTTCAAGTTGTGATTAATATTTTTATGGGGGGAGAGTCAATGATCACTGGGGTAGTGTGTGGGGGTGTTTATTATGTTTTTGCAGTGCTTATCTGGTAACTTTAGGTGGGTTTTTGTGACTTAGACCATGTTTTAAATGGCCTAAGTCACAACGTCCAAGTTCCGACTAGGTTGTGTTGTAAAAGTTTGGTTATACATTTAGTATGACTAAGTCTAGCACCACCCATGGCCCACCTAAATCCTGCCCTTGACACTCCTCCTGAAACGCCCCATTTGGCTCTCGTCATTCAGCAGCACTGGGAAGGCCTAGGTCAGGGGTCTGCAACCTTTAAGACATAAAGAGCCACTTGGACCCGTTTTCGAAAAGAAAAAAAAACTTGGAGCCGCAAAACCATTATAAAACAAATCTAACACTGCATATATTGTTTCTTATCTTAATGCTATATACAGGATCACTAAATTGAAAATAAAATCATTTTTCCTACCTTTGCTATTTGGTGATTTCATGAGTCTCTGGTTGCACTTTCTTCTTCTGACTGTGCATCCAATCTTTCTTCCTTTCTTTCAGCCTCCTGTATGTTTCCTCTCCTCCAGACCTCATTCTCTCCCCCAACTTTTTCTTTCTGTCTCCCTGTTCCCCCTTCTTTCTGTCTCCGTGCCGTCCCCCAAGCCACTCGGTTTGCTGCCACCGCAATCGGGGAACAGCCCCCAAGCCACCGCCGTCCCAAGCTTTCCCTGCAGAAGTGTTGCGCTGACCAGCATTCCGCTCCCTGACGTCAATTCTGACGTAGGAGAGGAAGTTCCGGGCTAACAAGGCATTTCTCCTCATTCCATCCAGCCTGAGCCCCATCTCTCCTTGATCCAGCATTTCCCTTCTATGTCTGTCAGAATTACCATTCCACCTATTTTCCAGCATCACCCTTCTTTGTGTCCATCTCACCTATATCCCTATCTCACCACTTTTTCAGAATCTTCATTTGTCTCTGTCCTTATCTTTACGCCATGTTCACCATTTGCCCTTTCAATGTCTTTATCTCCCCCCACACACTTTTTCAGCATTACTTCTATGTCTCTATTTCACCTCCTCTTCATGTCCCCTCTGTATCTCTATCCTTATTCAGTAGGTCCTGCTTACCCTTTCTCTTCTTTGTGTCACTATCTCCATTTTCAGCTTTCCCCCCTTTTCCTTTGTTACTGCACCCTGTAGCTAGAATCTTTCCACCCTCCCTCCACTCCGGCCCAGCCCAGTATGAAATATTTCCTTTTGTTTCCCTCCCCTCTCTCTTTCTCTCTCTCTTCTCCTCCCTCACCCACGAGTCCTGCATCTGGCCCTCTCCCTTCTACCTGCACCTGGCAAAACCCCCCTGCTCCGCGGCTCTCTTCAGCAACTTGTCAGCAGCAGTGATCAAGACAAGCTGCCAACATCGAGGCCTTCCCTCTACGAGTCCCGCCTTTATGGAAAAGGAAGTTGAAACAAGCGGGACTCGCAGAGGGTAGGCCCTGACGTCAGAAGCTTGTGTCGATCGCTGCTGCTGAGTTGCCGAAGAGAGCCGCGGAGCAGGGGATGTGGCCGGAAGCAGGTAGAAGGGAGAGGGAGATAGGAAGGCTGTAGATCTCCGGAGCATGACACCGACCCCGGCCAGGATGATTTCTTTTTCAGGCGTGCACCTTACAAGTCCAGCGTCGCGGCGGGAAATAGCCATGCTGAGCAGTGAGCTCAGCACTACACAGATGAAAGCCTTGCTTGCTGATTGGTCCGGCGGTACGGCGGGGCGGGGCCGCCGGACCAATCAGCAAGCAAGGCTTTCATCTGTGTATGTGCTGAGCTCACTGCTCAGCATGGCTATTTCCCGCCGCGACGCCGGACTTGTAAGCTGCATGCCTGCGTGACACACTACCGGAGCCGCAGCAAAGGTGGAAAAGAGCCGCATGCGGCTCTGGAGCCGCGGGTTGCCGACCCCCGGCCTAGGTCGTTTGTAAACACGTCCAAAACCCATTTCGATTATCGGCACTTGGACATCTTTCATTTATGATCATCCAGGTGCTGACTTAGGCTGGTTTTTGGATGCTATTTAGAGAGTGCCTCAATATTAGCACTATCAGAATAATTTCCCAGTCTATCCTTGTTCAGCCCTCTTGAGGCCACTGAATATATAGTTAGCTTTGAATATCAGATCAATGTAATGTAGAACTTGCAAACTTTGGAGATAATATTATTCTTGATTTTTTCCCACTGAAGGAAGTTTAAGTCAATTTATTTTGTTATTATGTATTTCCTGTTGTTTTTATCAGGTCTTAACAGAATAATATGACATTTTGGGATTAAGATACATCCCAGAATTCCAGAACTAGAGGCCAGAATAGCAAATATCTCCACTGCTACCATATACTTTCCCCTGGTGCTCAAGTATGTTGGGATGAAAGAAACCCAGACACTGCAGAACATCAGCATGCTGAAGGTGATATGTTTGGCCTCATTAAAACTACCAGGTAGATTTCTTGCTAGAAAAGCTACAATAAAGCTTATACCAGCCAAAAATCCAAGATAGCCCAGAACACAGTAAAATGCAATTGCTGACCCTTCATTGCATTCAATTAATATTATTCCAATTTCTGAATGAATGTTTTGATGTGGGAATGGAGTAGTGGTACCCAACCAGACAAGGCACAGGAGAACTTGAAGAAGGGAACAGGAAAAGACTATAGAGTATGAGACCCTGGAACCCATCCATTTCCGGAGCTTACTTCCAGGCTTGGTGGCCTGGAATGCCATGACCACAGTGATTGTTTTTGCCAGGACAGAGGAGAGAGAGATGGAGAAAGTTATTCCAAAGACAGTCTGTCGGAGAACACAAGTCACTTCATCAGGATGGCCTATGAATATCAATGAGCTGAGGAAGCAGAACATGAGAGAGACTAAGAGAATGTAGGTTAGATTCCGGTTGTTGGATCTCACAATGGGAGTGTCTTGGTACTTTATGAAGATTCCTAGAATGACAGCAGTGATGAGAAAGAAGAAAATGCTGATAAGTGTCAAAATGATTCCCAAAGGTTCTTCATGGGATAAGAAGCTTATCATTTTTGGGACACAGACATCTCTTTTTTCATTGGGCCATTGTTCCTCTGGGCATTTCATACAGTTGTCCATATCTACGAAGAAAGAATATTTTGTTATCATTTCAAAGTTGATATCAGTGTAGGAGAGTAACTAAGGGGTCCTTTTACTAAGGCGCGTAAGATGTTTTAGCATGCGCTAAATATTAGCATGTACTAAATGCTTACATGTCCATAGAATATAATGCTACAACCAACTGGGGAGATATCTTATTAAACTCTGTGATGAAACTTCACAATCCTCTCAACAATCACAGCTCTTATAAAATACTATATTATATTTTATACTAACTAGTCTTATAAGCCAGTTACATTAACGGGTGCTAGAATATATGTGTGTGTGTCTGTCTTTATTTTTTTTTCTCTCTCCTTAGCCGCTTTCTGTATTTCTGTCTTTCTTTCTTTTCCCTTGCCTGTCCACCACCACCCCTTGCCTGCTCCCGCTGTCCATTCTCCCTTCCTTTTACCTCCCCTGTGTCCTCTACCACCCCATCACTGCTCACCTTATCCAGCAGCAGCCCTTCTCCCTTTGTTTTACCTCCCCCTGCCAATCATCACCTCCTTCCTGCTCCCCCTGTCCAGCAGTAGGCCTGCTTTCATTTTTCTGCCCCCCTGTCCATCAGCACCTCTTCCCCTGTCCGTCAACCCCTTTTTCCTGCTCTCCCTGCCCAGCAGTATGCCTCCCTTCCTTTTTCTGCCCCTCCATTTCCCTGTGCTGCAGCATTTCCCTCCCACCCCACTTCCCTGTGCAGCATTTTCCTCCCTCCCCCATATTTTCATCCTTACCTCTATGCCCTACCATTCTCTCCCCCTCTGCTCCCTTTCCTCCTTCAACTTTATCGGGCAGCAGCAGCATTTATAATTAATTGCTGTTGCCGGCTTCAGGTCTTCCTCTCTGGCGGGTCCTGTCTTCATGAAAACATGAAGTAGGCAGGACCCGCCAGAGAGGAAGGCCTAAAGCCGGCATCAGCAGCGAATTTTAAATGCTGCTGCTGCCCAAAGAAGCCAGGACTTAACCACAAAGCTGGGGGGGGGGGGTTTAAAAGGTACAGTGGTGGCGGTGGTGGTGGGGGGTTTGAAAAACCATCGGCTGTGAAGTATGCCGCTGTTATTTTTCTCTTGTGCACTTAATATTTTTTTGTTTTACCTTTTTTCTGTTTTGCTCTTTTTGAGACTGATTTTGTCTTGTTGGAAAACTTGTTTGATTTGCAAAGACTGCATAATAAATGTCTACTTTTGTTTTCAACAATTAAACCTTGCCTTAGTTACTTCTGTGAGCTTTTCTGGGTGGTTTGTAAAAGTGCTTTGGCAAACCTTATTAGCCAGCACTGCCTGTAGGGCCTTCTCCCTATTGAGAGGCAGGCCTAGTATTGAGTGCCGCCTGGTGGTGGGTCACCGCAGTGTTCTTAGCGGAGACGGCCAGGCGACAATCTCTAATATTTTCCATTTTAAAAAAGGCAGTATTTGAAATTTACTAGGGTGCTCCACTGCTCTGTTGGGATGTCTGTGTGACCAGTCTACTAAGAATGCTGGCCCACTCCTGGTTTTAGTATGTTTTTCATTTGGACTTTTATTTTCTAAAAATGGTTCAAAATGATAGGCACACTGAGGATAAACACATCTAGGAAATAGCCAATTTCAAATAGTGAAGAATTTTTCCTGGTTCACCATTTGCATGTACTGTTTCACATACTTCCATGCATTCATCAGTAGTAGGCCAGGTTGACTGAGTGGAGAGTTCAGTTTCCTCTATTTACATTAACTCCTCACCAGGACTGGATCTGGGCTGAGCTCTGTTCTAACTTCTGGTCCGGTCCTCTGGCACCTTCTGCTGGGCTGGTTTTTATCCACCTTCCTGAGCCTCAAGAGACTACAGGAACTCACAGCAGCCATTTTGTTTGGGTGATCTGCATGGGGCATGAGCGTAGGAAGATCGCTCCTGCCTTGAAAGCCCACTAGCCCACCAGGTATGTTCCAGGATGCTGGGGGAGGGTCAGAGCCATTAAGCAGTTATGCAAAGGAACCACCATGCTGTGGTTTTCTAAATACAAATCATCACCGCCTCCCACACCCCATGCGCTTAGGCCTGTCTTCCAAACCCACTGGAGGGTAGAGCTGTCAGTCAAAAGGTTGCACTTCCGTCCTCCTATGAGGTAGTTTGTTGAGTAAGAGCTAAGGAGATAAAGCACAGTTACTTACCGTAACAGGTGTTATCCAGGGACAGCAGGCAGATATTCTTGACTGATGGGTGACGGCACCGACGGAGCCCCGGTACGGACAATTTTAGAGTGATTGCACTCTAAGAACTTAGAAAGTTCTAGTTAGGCCACACCACGCGTGCGCGAGTGCCTTCCTGCCCGACGGAGGCGCGTGGTCCCCAGTTAGGATAAGCCAGCTAAGAAGCCAACCCGGGGAGGTGGGTGGGACGCAAGAATATCTGCCTGCTGTCCCTGGATAACACCTGTTACGGTAAGTAACTGTGCTTTATCCCAGGACAAGCAGGCAGCATATTCTTGACTGATGGGTGACCTCTAAGCTAACAAAAAAAAGAGGGATGGAGGGGAGGTTGGCCATTAGGAAAACAAATTTTGTAAAACAGATTGGCCGAAGTGTTCATCCCGTCTTGAGAATGCATCCAGACAATAATGAGATGTGAAAGTATGAACTGAGGACCAAGTAGCAGCCTTGCAGATTTCCTGAATAGGAGTGGAGCGGAGGAAAGCTACAGATGCTGCCATAGCTCTAACCCTATGGGCCGTGACAGAACCTTCCAGTGTCAGTCCGGTCTGAGCATAACAGAATGAGATGCAAGCAGCAAGCAAATTGGACAACGTACATTTAGAAACAGGATGTCCCATGCTATTAGGATCAAAGGACAGAAAGAGCTGGGGAGATGATCTGTGAGGCTTAGTACGCTCTAGATAGTAAACTAAAGCACGCTTACAGTCCAAAGTATGCAAAGCCTGTTCTCCAGGATGAGAATGAGGTTTCGGAAAGAAAACAGGCAGGACAATGGATTGGGTAAGATGAAAATCAGAGACAATCTTAGGGAGAAACTTTGGATGTGTACGCAGAACCAACTTGTCATGATGAAAGACTGTGAAAGGTGGATCAGCAACTAGTGCATGCAACTCACTGACCCTCCTGGCAGAGGTGATAGCAATAAGGAAGACCACTTTCCAAGAGAGAAATTTGAAAGGAGTCATGGCCAAAGGTTCAAAAGGAGGCTTCATTAAGGCGGAAAGAACCACATTAAGATCCCAGACTACAGGAGGGGGCTTGAGAGGTGGTTTCACATTAAAAAGACCCCGCATGAATCTGGAAACCAAAGTAAGAGGTTTTCCGTGAACTGGCTCATGAAAAGCAGTAATGGCACTGAGGTGGACTCTGATAGAAGTAGATTTGAGTCCAGAGTCAGACAAAGAAAGGAGATAATCCAACACTAGTTCTACTGCTAGCGAAGTTGGATCATGATGATGCAAAAGGCACCAGGAAGAAAACCGGGTCCACTTCTGTTGATAGCATTGAAGAGTGGCCGGCTTCCTGGAAGCATCAAGAATAGAGCGGACAGGCTGAGAGAGAAGGGAATGAGCCGAGGTCAGCCCAATAGATACCAAGCTGTCAGGTGCAGAGATTGGAGGTTGGGATGAAGCAGGGACTGTTGATGCTGAGTAAGCAGAGAAGGAAACAAAGGTAGAAGTATGGGCTCCCTGGAACTGAGTTGAAGTAGAAGGGAGAACCAATGTTGCCTGGGCCACCGTGGAGCGATGAGAATCATGGTGGCTTGTTCCCTCTTGAGCTTGAACAAGGTCCGCACATGAGAGGTAGAGGAGGAAATGCGTAAAGGAAGAGATTGGTGCAATCCAGGAGAAACGCATCTGGTGCCAGACGGTGAGGGGAGTAGAGTCTGGAGCAAAAGTGGGGCAGCTGATGATTGTGAGGAGCTGCAAAAAGGTCTACTTGAGGATTTCCCCATTGAGCGAAAATGGATTGGAGAGTCATGGGTTCGAGAGTCCATTCGTGGGGTTGGAGAATTCTGCTGAGATTGTCTGCTAAGGAATTCTGCTCTCCCTGAATGTATACAGCCTTCAGGAATAAATGGTGAGCTGTCGCCCAAGACCAAATCTTTTGGGCCTCCTGACACAACAGGCGAGAGGCCGTCCTACCCTGTTTGTTAATGTAGTACATGGCAATTAGATTGTCTGTGCAAAGTAGCAGAACCTGAGGAAAGAGGAGATGCTGGAAAGCCTTGAGGGCATAAAACATCGCCCGAAGTTCCAGGAAATTGATGTGATGTTTCCTTTCCTGGGCAGTCCAAAGACCCTGAGTTTGGAATTCGTTCAAGTGAGCTCCCCAGGCATAGGGGGAGGCGTCGGTGGTGATGACCAGATGATGAGGAGGTAGATGGAAGAGGAGGCCTCTGGTGAGATTGTAAGATTTCAATCACCATTGCAGAGATTGACAAAGAGATGATGTCACAGATATGTGCCGAGAGCAAGGATCCATTGCTTGGGACCACTGGGTAGCTAGGGTCCATTGAGGAGTGTGCAGGTGAAGACGTGCGAAGGGGTGACATGAACTGTGGAGGCCATGTGACCCAAGAGTATCATCATTTGCTTGGCAGAGATGGAGAGCTGTGGAAGCACCTGCTGACAAAGATGTTGAAGAGTCTGAAGGCGGTTGGATGGAAGAAACGCCCTCATTTGGAGCGTGTCCAGGATCGCTCCTATGAACTGAAGTCTCTGAGTGGGGATGAGATGTGATTTGGGCAGATTGATCTCGAACCCCAGAAGTTGGAGAAAGAGGATGGTCTGGTTGGTGGCATGAAGCACTGCCTGAGAGGAAGGGGCCTTGATTAACCAGTCATCCAGGTAGGGGAAGACATGAAGATGGTGAGAGCGGAGAAAAGCGGCCACCACAATGAGACACTTTGTGAATACCCTGGGAGAGGAGGCAAGGCCGAAGGGTAACACCTTGTACTGGTAGTGACAGCAATTGATCATGAAGCGGAGGTACTGTCTGGAGGCCAAATTGATCGGAATGTGAGTGTATGCCTCCTTGAGATCGAGGGAGCATAGCCAGTCGCCCTGAATGAGAAGCGGGTAAAGAATGGCCAGAGAGAGCATTTCGAATTTTTCTTTGACCAAGCATTTGTTGAGATCGCGAAGATCTAGTATGGGTCTGAGGTCTCCGTTTTTTTTGGGGACCAGAAAATAGCGGGAGTAGAATCCCTGCCTCTTCTGATCTAGAGGAACTTCCTCTATGGTGTTCAGAAGAAGAAGGGATTGGACCTCCTGAAGGAGGAGGGAGGACTGAGGAGTGTGCGAAGCAGACTCTTTTGGAAGACTGCAGGTGGGAAGAGTCTGAAAATTGAGAGAATAGCCGTGGCGAAGGATATAGAGAATCCACTGATCTGAAGTGATAGTCTCCCAACGGCTGAGGAAAAGAGAAAGACGCCCTCCTATGGGTTGAGGCAAATGGGCAGATTGTAGAATACTGGCTAGGCCCTGGAGAAAGAAGTCAAAAGGGTTGAGTGGACTTCTGTGGTGGAGGAGGTTTTACCGGTTGTTGCTGTTGCGCACGAGGTGGTTGACGTTGCTGCTGATGCTGACGTCGAGATTGCTGCTGGGCCAATGGTAAGGGCCTAGCAGCATAACGGCGTTGATAGGCTGATTGTTGCCGAAAGGGCCGGGCAGGTGGAGTCTTCTTCTTGGTTTTGAGAAGAGTGTCCCAGTGAGTCTCATGCGCCGACAATTTCTGAGTGGTGGAATCAAGAGAGTCACCAAAAAGTTCATCCCCTAGGCACGGAGCATTAGCCAGGCGATCCTGATGGTTGACATCAAGCTCCGAGACTCTCAGCCATGCCAGGCGATGCATGGCAACAGATATCGCTGTAGCTCGTGAGGTAAGTTCAAATGTATCGTAGATCGAACGTACCATGAACTTTCGAAGCTGGAGAAGGGAGGAAGAACAATGACTGAAAGCAGATCATTTACGGTCAGGTAAGTATTTCTCAAAAGAAGCTAAGTTCTGAATCAGGTGCTTCAAATAAAAAGAGAAATGAAATGCATAATTACCCAATCTATTTGCCAACATAGCATTTTGGTATAACCTCTTGCCAAATTTGTCCATGGCTTTTCCTTCTCTGCCAGGAGGGACTGAGGCATAAACACTAGCTCCCGCAGACTTTTTGAGAGTAGACTCCACCAATAATGACTCGTGCTGGAGCTGGGGTTTATCAAAACCAGGAATGGGGATGACCTTATATAAGAAATCCAACTTGCGAGGAGCCCCTGGGATGGTTAAGGGAGTTTCTAGATTTTTATAGAAAGTCTCCCGCAAAATATCATGGAGGGGCAACTTCAGAAATTCCCTTGGAGGCTGATCGAAGTCCAACGCATCAAGGAATGCCTTGGATTTTTTGGACTCAGCCTGCAAGGGAATTGAAAGAGACTCGCACATCTCCTTTAGAAAAACGGTAAAGGAGGAATGGTCTTGTTTAGAAGATGGATCATGGATAGAGGGATCCTCCTCACCAGAGGAAACCTCACCCTTAGAGAATAGTGGCTCTTCAGAGTCGCCCCAGAAGTCAGGATCTCTAATTTGAGAACCTTGATCCCGTGAGTCCGGTGTCGAGGGCTCAAGGTGTCGGGTTTTACGCACCGACTTGCCAGACCGCAATGAAGCATCACCGGGAGAGGCCAAGGACTGCAATGGTGCCGAAGTTTGAACAGCCTGATGTAGAGCTCTCGGTTCCGGTGCCAGAACCGGCATGGAAGTTGAGGAAGCCGAATGGACCGGTACCGACAGAGTGGAAGCCGACAATAGGGGCTGTTCCACGGGCGGTATCGGTGGCTGAGACCGGACCGGGACTGGAAGGTTCGGTGCCAAGAGAGCAGGGAGAAGTTGCTACAACTGCTCTTTAAGCTTGAGCAAGGGACATGATGCCTCTTGAAAGCTCAAAGTTTGAAAAATAATAAAAAATTCAAAATTTCACTAATGTAAAGTTACCAGTAAGTTTATTGTTTTTTTAAATCTTCAATCATGACATACCAAAAGAATACAGCATAAATGCATTAGCCATTACATTAGTGGGAGATCGTTATAGTTGCCAAAATGCTGGCTTTCTGATAACGAGCTCACCTCAGGATCTCATGACCCTCTATTATATACTTTTGGCTCATTGTGACATCATCAGTCTCTCAACCAATAACAATTAACAAAGGAGGTGTTTAAAAGTTAGACAAAGAAAAAGTTTTAGAAAAGTACATTTGTTTGCTTATATTCAAGTTTCAGAATATAAATCATAATTTTCACAAAAGTATATTAAGAACATTATTTGTTAAAAAGATGCTGAAAAGTTCTCAGCCTTAGAGGAAAAGAGAAGCTCTCCCTAAACTGACAGGTTATGGATCTGCACACAGAAGCCTTAGCCTGGAGGAGGAGGGGCTGGTTCTCCCTGAGCTGACAGTCTCACACACAGTGTCTGACTCTAATTTTTTCCAGATGTTGCTTTAGGATTTCTTTAGGTTGCAAATATATATCATATGTTTTTTCAAAACCCATTATTTTGTTCAATACAGTCACACAATCACATACTTCAGTCATATTTGCTTGGCTAAGCATTCATTCATAATTTTCATTCATAACTATATTTAATTCCTGTTATATCTTAGTTTGAGACACGTTATCTTCCTAACCAGTCTAAAGCACATGTGGTATTAATTAACACCATAGGTAGAGGAAGAAAGGGGTGAGAAGGAAACAAACTCCAGTAAAGGGGTTGAAAATGAATAGATTCTTTACCATAGAGAAAGGGAGATATGCCAGGCCATGGGGAGTAGAAAAGATTCAGATTGCAAGAGAGGTGGTGGGTGGGTAGAGGGTACATGGATGCTAAACCTGCAAGTGGAGGTGGGGATATGGTACAGAGAAATAGAGAGGATGACCAAGATCATTAAGGGGATGGGAAAGGAAGAAAATATTCTTCGCCAGTGAAAAGAAGAAGAAGGAGATACCAGACCAAGGGAGCCAAAGAGGGGATTCAGGGTGCAAGTAAGAGAGGGGCAAGATTTAGAGGGAGATAGAACTGCAGTTGAAGTGAGAGAAGGAACTCAGGAGGTTGGAACCTGAGAAACAAAAAGGCAGGAACGATTTTCAAAC
This sequence comes from Geotrypetes seraphini, assembly GCF_902459505.1. NCBI lineage: Eukaryota > Metazoa > Chordata > Amphibia > Gymnophiona > Dermophiidae > Geotrypetes > Geotrypetes seraphini. The sequence goes on along the minus strand of NC_047095.1, from coordinate 102,139,185 downwards.
ATCTTGTGCATAATTCTGCCAGGAGTATCTATGCAAGTAGACTCAAGTAGGGATAGGAAATAGAACTTGATATATCACCTTTCTGTAGTTAAAATCCAAGTGGAATTCATATTATATACACATACAGTTTGTATTTTGGACCTGGGGCAATGGAGAGTTAAGTGACTTGCCTAGAGTCACAAGGGGCTGTAGTGGGAATTCAACCCTATTCCCCCAGATTCTCAGGCTGCTGTACTAAATACTAGGGTACTCATCCACTATATAGTATACTTCTGAATCTTACCAATAAAGCATGGACCTTCCTATTAAGATCTATCGGGTTCTTCTAAATAACAAAACTGATCACTGTGGAAGATAAAGGCCCCCATTCTATAAACAGCACCTATAACATAGGCATTGAAAAACACAATACATAGCACATGTCAATTTTAAGTTAGGCACCATTTACAGACATATGCCTAGCGGTGCCTAAAGTGGACTTAGGAGCCAATAAGCATCCTAACCTTAATTGACCCTATTTATTCCAGGGTTTTCTTGGTCTAGATACCAGTACCAAATTTAGGCACCTAAGTCCAAAACAGAAGCCTTCATGCCAAACACACCCACGATCCGCTCCCTATAGGTGCCTTGGACTAGGCACTTACTTGAAGATGGTGCTGGTTGCTTATTATTGGCACCAATTAGCTTTCTTAATAATTAAGTCAGGTGTCCTTTAAAGATTCTGGGCCAAATTGCTGGACTGGATGGTCCATTGGTCTTTTTTTCAGTATATATTTTATTGGTTTCTTCTAAATCTCAAAGAGCAGACATCATTCTGAATAACCTGCCAGCATGAACCTCATGGGCTTCACATCACTCACCAGTTTCATTGGAGATTTCTCCACTTGGACAGGGAATACAGTCATAGCAGCAGACAGGCTTTCCTTCTTTTGTTAATTTCCTATAGCCGGGAGCACAACTCTGACTGCATCTGGATTCTGGAGGTGTCTGAGGGTTGAGAAAAAAACAAATTCTGTCTTCAAGTGACAGATGACTGTAGATTTTCAAATGTAGTATTGCTTGTCTGTCCTATCATTCAGATCTTTTCTTCAGATATCACAAATTGCCCTTTAGAAATTTGTTTTCAGAAGATTCTATCTAATGTAGCCATATTTTACTGACTGAATACATAAATTGTAGGAAGTTATATTTAACTAGTTAAAAAGAAGCCATTTCTGTGGGGAGTTGTTTAAGACAGAAATATAAAATCAAGAAACTGAATACAGTTAAGGACATGGCTTATTCAGTGTACACATCCATGCCTTGTACTATCCCTTCCTCTTCCTGAGAAATACTATGGGGGTAATAATCAAAATAAAAAAACGTCTAAAAAGTGTCCTAAATGGCTACTTGGATGATCAAAAAGCCTGATCGTCCAAGTACCCATAACCAAAGCTGGTTTTTAGACGTATCTAAAAAGAGCTTAAGCCTTTCCCCTGCCTCTAGACGCACATAGAGAAAAGAGGTGTGTTTAGAGGAGGGGAAAGGGCGGGTGGTGGGCGGGAGGTGGGCCGACCTACACCTAGGCGTACAACAGGTATAACCAGAACAGTTTAGTCGGCACTTAGACCTTTTTCACTTAGACGAAAGAAAACCAGGTCTAAGTGCCGAAAAATGGGCCGCTGAGCTGATGGCCGCTGGCGCCATCAGTTCAGCGGCCCAGCAACCTAACCATCGTGGCAGGAGAGATGCCTCATCTCCCCTACCACGATGCCATTATTCTTCTACACAAACTGCCGCGACCCGCAGCAGTTCGGGTAGAGTGATGGCATCACGGTAGGGGATGAGGCATCTCTCCTGCCACGATACATCACTCCCCCCCAAACAACATCGGGGCAAGAGGGAGCTCAAGCCCTCTTGCCCCAGCTAACCGCAACACCCCCGATTAGATCAGGGCAAGAGGGAGCCCAAGCCCTCTTGCCCTGCGATAGCCGCGACCCCTGACAACATCAGGGCAAGAGGGAGCCCAAGCTCTCTTGCCCCACCAATCGTGCCCCCCCCCGACTCGTTTGGGCCAGGAGGGAGCCCAAGCCCTCCTGGCCCAGCCGATCCTGCCCCCTCCCAACTCATTCGGGCCAGGAGGGAGCCCAAGCACTCCTGGCCAGCCGATCCTGACCCCCCCGACTCGTTCAGGCCAGGAGGGAGCCCAAGCCCTCCTGGCCCAGCTGATCCTCTACCCCACCCCCCCACTACATTATGGGCAGGAGGGATCCTAGGCCCTCCTGCCCTCGACGAACCCCCCTCCCCCAATGTCCGCCCCCCAGAACCCCCGATCGGCCTCCCTCCCAGCCGACCCGTGACCCCCCGGCCGACCCCACGACCCCCCCACCCCCACCTCCCTTCCCCGTACCTTAAGGTAAGTTGGCCGGACAGACGGATGCCAAACCCGTCTGTCCATCCGGCAGTCCTCTGACGAATGGGGCCGGCTTGGCCCAGCCTAACCAAAGCACCGCCTACTGGTGGGGCCTAAGGCGCCTAGGCCCGGGAGCCTTAGGTCCCTCCTGTGGGTGGGGCCTTAGGCATATGGGCCCAACCCAGGCCATGTGCCTAAGGCCCCGCCCACAGGAGGAACCTAAGGCTCCCGGTCCTATTCTGATTGGCCCAGGCGCCTTAAGCCCCACCAGTAGGCGGGGCTTTGGTTAGGCTGGGCCAATCCAGCCCCATTCGTCGGGGGACTGCCTGCCGGCCAACTTACCTTAAGGTACGGGGAAGGGGGGTGGGAGTGGGGGGGTCGTGGGGTCGGCTGGGGGGTCACGGGTCGGGGGGTTCGTTGAGGGCAGGAGGGCCTGGGATCCCTCCTGCCCATAATGTAGTGGGGGGTGGGGGAAGAGGACTTCCTCCTGGCCCGAACGAGTCGGGGGGGCAGGATCGGCTGGGCCAGGAGGGCTTGGGCTCCCTCCTGGCTCGAACAAGTCAGGGGGGGCAGGATCAGCTGGGCCAGGAGGGCTTGGTCTTTCTCCTGGCCCGAACGAGTCGGGGGGGACATGATCGGTGGGGCAAGAGGGCTTGGGCTCCCTCTTGCCCCGATGTTGTCGGAGAGTCGGGGGTGCCACAGGGCAAAAGGGCTTGGGCTCCCTCTTGCCCCGATGTAGTCGGGGAGTCGGTGTGGCAAGAGGGCTTGGGCTCCCTCTTGCCCCGATATCCTCGGGGGTGCCGCGGTTTGCTGGGGCAATAGGGCTTGAGGTCCCTCTTGCCCCGATATCAAATCAATAAGGGAAAACTCTATCCTAATCTAATAACCCCAAATTGCCTAAATATATTTTCTAAGCTAGGAAAAAAAATAGATAATTGATGTTCCCTATACTTTTCCCTCCCCAGAATTTCCTATTTTTAAAATCACTCAAATTTCCTATATCTCAAAACACAAATAAAACCCAAAGTCTCAATAAATTTTTCAGAAGAAATTAAACTTCCAAAACAGTTTATCAAATTTTTTTCACCAATATTCCCTCATGACATTACACAGAACTCTCACAGACTATTTCTAACACCCAATAGTCTCACAGATAAAACAATTCTTCACATCCGCCAGAAAGAAATATTTCAACCTTGGAAATTACCAGAATCTATGAATCAAACCAACTTCAACCACCACTTACAATTCTTATTCAAAATTCAATAAAATCAAATATAATTACCTTCACAAGAGCCACACAAACCAAAACACCCCCTCACAGAACCAAGTCACCCTCAACACTGTCAAATCTGATAGTTAGAATGTTCAAGCAGCTGATGCTGATCTCTGCATGAGGACAGCAGACCTGTGCAAGAGATCAGCAACAGAAAACCTCAAAACTGCACCAATACAAACCATACAAACTAAACCTCTCAAAATAAGAAAAAAAACACAGTTATTTCCTTCCAGATCCTCTTTAACCCTGGTTACACTATGTACCATCTACACTCCTACCTACCCCACCAACAGTGTTCTCTCCACTCTCTAGCACCAGAGTCTCTTCTGCTCTATGGCAGTTCCAGCTATACAGGAACTGTATGAGCTGTCAATAAAGAAGCATCACTCTTTTGAATTACAGGTGATTCCAATTGCCTCAAACAGACTGGTCACATTGTTGCAGAAACAGAGGCCATCTTGATGGATAAAGAAGATAGAAAAAGCTTGGTGACACTTTTCTGATCTGTGACTTTCACACTTTCATCCAAGTTCCACTGCTTGAGCCTAGACATCAAAAGCTCAGCATTGGACTTGATGAGACCAAGACTTCTCAAGCTATTAAGGTCTTTCTTCTTTAGATAGTATGGGTTTCTCTTATCAGCTGCACCACTGATATTGTAAACTGGATGTACAACATCTCTTTCACTTCCTGACTTGATGTTCTCTTTAGAATACAGCTGCACTCTCTCTCTCTGGGAGATTGGGGATGTGGAGCTCAGGACAACGTGGCACCAGAGAGATGGATTAAAGAATGTCTGGATATGTGATTGCAGATGCATGCTTGTCAGTCTGATGTTTGGAAGAAGCAGTTGCTTGAGTGGTCAGTGGGTTCCCTCCAAATTCTTAGGATAGCAAACTTCATGGCTCTCTTTATCCTATCACACCTTTGTAAAAGGACCCCAAACAACAATACTCTAAATGAAAGTGAAGTACTTATTAAAGAAACTAACCTCGTCCTATCACCTCTGATAGAAGAGGGCCTAAGTTTTAAATGTGTTTCTTTCAGATTCACTCAAATAAGTAATCTGTGATTCTTTTAAAACAAATGGTTATAGCCAGGACACTCTTTTCAGTTTCCAATAATGCCTGACACATCTACATTTAAACTCAGGGAAGCAGTCTTAAAGTCTCTCACAGACAGGAGCTATGTTACCTTTACCTCAGACAAAGAGGGTGGACACAATTGAAATTAGTTTCCTTTATCCTCAGTGGAGTTAGATACTAAAACATCTGTAAAAATTACTATTTTTAGTGATTAATGAAAACTGAATTTATTAAACAGTCAATTAAAATGAACTAACAGAAGAATTGCCACTGTTGGGTCAGACCAGTGGTCCATCGTGCCCAGTAGTCCGCTCACAACTCTCACAAAATTGCAGAGCAGCATTCTAATCTTACTGAACCACACTCATGCACTGAGAGCCAAATTATACCTGCAGACTCTATGGGCTCCTTTACTAAACAACAATAGCAGTTTTTAGCGCAGGGAGCTGCACTGAATGCTCCGCCTTGCTCTCGACACTCATAGGAGCTCTTCGAGCATTGGGAGCAGTGCGGGTGCTTCCTTGTAAGTTTAAGCCTCAGTCTTGGCCTCCTGCATCTGCATCTACACATGCACAAGCAACATCTTCAATGATGTCATTGTGGATTTTGGAGTGGTTGGAGGGTGGGATACATTTGAACAGGTGGAGTTAGCGACTGTTGGTGAGATCATAGCTGCTTAACACCCAACAATTTCCACTGGTGACATTTGTCCAGTACAAGAGTTGAAGAGTTTGGGCACTAGGGTTGCACCGAGTGTGACACTAATGATGAACTTGATGTTGCAAGAGGGTGAGGTACCAAAGGTATTGAAAGTTGCAACCATAAAACCTTTAGTAAAAGATAAGAAACTTGGAAATAATGTGATCAGTAATTTCTAATCTAATCTAATCTAGTATTTGTGTGTCACGCATACCTAAACAGGCTCTAGGTAACTTGAAGAAAGGAATTGGAAAGGGTTAGGGTGGAGGAGTGGAGGGGGACAGGAAACAGAAAGCTTAAGTGAATTAAAGTCAGGTGCTTAAGATGATCTTAGAAGAGTTAACTGTCAAAGAGTGAAGTTTTCAGTTTCTTTCAGAATAGAATATGGTTGGTTTCCATTCTTATGCTCTCTGTGAGATCGTTCCAAATTTTGACTCTGAGGAAGGTGAATATGGATTAGAAGATTCTTTTGTATTTGAGATTTTTTGTCGAGGGGAGGTTAAGCTGGATCCTGTTGAGAATTCTGCGTGAGCTAGACCATGCGTCAGTTAAGTTTGATGAGTGGGACTGCTGAGTTGCCATAGATGATGCGATGCATGATGCTGGCTATTTTTAATTTTAAACAGGCTGTGATGGGTAGCCAGTGGAGTTTTTTTGTGGTGGGTTGAGATGGAGTCACATTTTTTCAGACCGTAGATGAGTCTTACTGCAGTGTTTTGAATAAGTTGAATTTTGTAGATGAGGGTGGGATAGAATCATCATCTGGACAATGATGGCAAAGTGTTGCTGGTGGAAGTATGGCCTGATGAGTCTTAGTTGTTTCATGGTGAAGAGGGCTTTCTTTTGAAGATGGAATACTTGGGGGTTCCATGGATAATGTGGAGTCTAGTATACAGCCTAGAATTTTTGAGGTTTTTTTTCTACAGTAAGTATGCTGCCTGATTGGAGCGTGATGCTTATTGGCACTGTTTGTTAGGCATTGTGGAAATAGAGGACCTTAGTTTTGGCGGCATTTAGTTTTAGTTTTTGAGTGGTTGCCCATGCTTGGATTTTTTCTATATTATCAGAGATTTTCTTGCGATTGTTAGCTTGATTTTCAGCCTCTGGTACGAGAAGTAAGATGTCATCCACATATAACATTATGCTCTCATCGTCAAGTTGGATGTCTCCAAGTGAGCTCATGAACAGATTGAAAAGAATAGGTGAGAGCGGTGATCCCTGCAGAACTCCACAGAAGGCCCTCCAGGTGTTGGAGTAAACGTTGTCTTTTTTGACGGTGTATTCTCTGTTCATGAGGAAGTCTGTGAACCAATCTGTTGCACCTATCTTAGAGAGTTTTGTGAGGAGTAGTTGATGATTGACTGAGTCAAAGGCTGCGGATATGTTGAATTGAAGGAGAATGGCCTGATGGCCTGTAGCTTCACTGCCCTTTTTGGGAAAGGTTCTGGAGAGACTTTTGTATTTGCAGCTGGATAAGTATCTCCAGGACAATGGAATTTTACATGATTGCCAGTACACTTTTCAGAAGCATCACAGCACTGAGACCCTATTGGTGTCATTGCTGGATGAAGTACAAAGTGGTCTGGACAATAGGAGGGAGTATCTGGCACTATGTTTTGATGTGTCGACTGTGTTTGACACGCTGGGTCATATTATTTTACTCGGTAGGCTGAAAGGTTGTGAAACTGGAGGAGTAGTTCTAAAATGGTTTTCTGCCTACTTGCAGATTAGGCAGCAAGAAGTCTTAGTGCATGGTACAGTGTCCCAATGGCAGAAAGTTACGATGGGTGTTTCGCAGGGCTCAGCCCTGTCAGCTGTTTTATTTAATTTCTAACTCATGCCCCTTTGTAGACTGCTGTGATCTGTGCAGGTCTCGAATCGGCTGTATGCGGATGATGTCCAGTTTATGGTCCCTATCGATGGGGTCTTTGGAAAGGCTGTTCAACAGCTGTAGAGGGTGATAATAGAGATTAATAGTTGGATAAATTGTAACAGATTGAAATTGAGTGTTCAGAAAATGAAGGTTATATGTTTTATTTGTTCATTGGAATATGCTCTTCCTGATAAAATTGACCTATTAGACACTACTTTTGTAATATCCACCAGGGTAAAATATTTAGGGGTCTTACTAGATTATTACCTGATGTTCAGAGGGCATGAATGTTCAGTGGTAAAAAAAGGTATTTTTAACATTGCGTCTGTTGAACAGTTTGCACCCATATTTGTCTGCCTCTATGTTTAGGACTGTCTTGCAGAGTGTGGTATTATCATGCTTATACTACTGCAATTTGGTGCTTCTGGGTATACCTGCATCAGCACTGAGTGCACTGCAGGTAGCTCAGAACACGATCATTTGAACTCTGTTTCGATTAAGAAAGAGTGATCATGTGACAGATTGCTATACTGTATATCTTTGTATTGGTTTATAAATTGTTGATTATGGTGCATATTTGTATACACAATAAGGCTCCGAAACATTTGATGGATAGCATTCTGTCATATGAACCACAGCATATGTTGCACTTATGTGTAGGTCCTTGGGAATGGAATAAGCTTCCAGGATATTTACGACAGCAATCAAGTTTGAGTAGTTTTAAGAAATTGTTGAAGAAACATCTCTTCTTTAAGATGAAATATGGGTCTTGATTTATACTTTTTTGATGTGAGGCACTGGTAGCCTCTTTATAATTTTCAGAGGCTTTATATTATTACTATTATGTTATATTGATGTTCAGTTTGTTGTACTGTATGTGATTCTGTTTGTGTATGTACTCTGTGACTCGCCGTGGGAAAGGCAGGATATAAATAAATAAAATACCCATATCAATTCACATGAATGCGGCAATGCTTACAGTCCATTCTATGCCTTGGTAGGCCTGGGCCTTGTCCACATGCCCATGCCTTCTTCCTGCCTGACTTCTCCTTCAGCCAAGTGGCCCAGAAACTGCCAGATGGACCGCAGACCTGACACAATCACTGACATAATCACTGCAAATTCAACTCATGATTGAGTCAATGTCTACACTGACTCTAGCACCCCCCAAATGTAACCACCTAGGATTTAGCAAAACCAACAATGGCCAATAATGAAGCAAAGCAACTACTATTTGTTTTATCACAACAAGCAATACCTTTTGTATTATGAGGCATCTTACATAATGTTTCATCACTCTCACCTGAGTAAATGCAGCCTCCCACACTATCATGTTTTCATTGATGGTGAAATCCTTCCCAGGGGCAGCATAAGGTTTATAACTTCCAACAACTTCATGTTGCACTGTTCCATTTGGCAGAAAGATCAGATTAGTAATACTGTATTCAATAGGTAGATCTCCATTCTCATCAAAAAAGATGTCTTCACCAAGCACGTTCTTAAAGTGTACATTCTTCAGATAACGATGAAGCTAAAAAATAATGGACACATTTTCAGGAATGCCTGGAACTACCAATTTCCCTTTTATCTATGTATTTGTTTAAGAATAATTATAATTTGCCAGTCTGTTCACTCACAAGAGCACACATTAAAAACACAATGATACCTAATTCCTTTTCTGGGTGATGACTTCTAATGTTGAACTTAGTATCGTTTGGGTTATTCTTCCCTATTTGCACCATTTGGTACATGTCCACATTGAATTTTAACTGTTCTGCCTTCCAGACTCATAAGGTCCTCCTACAGTTTCTCACAATCTGCATTCAATTCGACAATGTTGAAAAATGTTGTGTCATTGGCACTTTTGATCACCTCACTCATGTTCCCATTTCCCAATCATTTATAAATATGTTAAAAAGCACCAGTCCCTGTTCAGATTCCTGAGGAATTCCTCTATTTACCTTTCTACTTTTAAAATATCATCATTTAACCCTATTCTTTCTTTTCTATCCTTTAACCAGCTTTCAGTCACAACAGCCTTCTGTCCCATGGCATTTTAACTGCCTGTAGAGTCTCTTATGATGAGCTTTGTGAAATGTATTCTTGAAATTCAGATACATTATGAGAGGCATAATCAAAACTTTGAAATGTCCAAAAACCATCCTAAGTCAGCAAGATCCCATTTCATCTTAAAATCAGGCATGCTGCTTGCCTCGATCACCTGAAGTGGAAGACTTTTCCAGCGATCAACCACTCTTTCAGTGAAAAAGTATTTCCTGGTGTCACCGTGCAGTTTCCCACCCCTGATTTTCCACGGATGCCCTCTTGTTGCCGTTGGACCTTTGAGAAAGAAGATATCTTCTTCTACCTTGATATGGCCCGTGAGATATTTGAACGTCTCGATCATGTCTCCCTTCTCTCTGCATTCTTCAAGTGAGTATAGCCGCAATTTATCCAGCCGTTCCTCATACGGGAGATCATTGAGTTCTGAGACCATCCGGGTGGCCATTCGCTGGACCAACTTAAGTCTCAGCACATCCTTGCGGTAATGAGGCCAGGTTTTGAAAAGCCATACGGACCCCCGGACCCATCCGAACCCCCGGACATGTCCTCAAAAGGTTACTCTGTCAAATAACAACCTTTTGAAAAATATTAAAAACATATTTATTTTAAAAATCTCTGGTTGGTTCTTCCATTTTAATAATAATAATAATAACAGTTTTTATATATACTGCAGGACTGTTAAGTTCTATGTGGTTTACAATGATTAAAGAAGTTACAGATAGAGTGGAATCAACAAAGTCTAGACTTGGTGACTGATAGTTCTAGAGATCATTTGTTGAGGGCTGCGATTGTATAGGTTGGTTTCCTAAGTATTTCAGGAACAGATGTGTTTTTAGACGTTTTCTGAATTCCCTATAGGTAGTAGGTGCGAGTAATTGTTCTAGGTCTTTACCCCACAGAGCTGCTTGATGTGAGAGAAGATAAGATAAGTGTAGGATAGAAATTATCTACCTAGTTGTACTTAAGAAAATTTGTTAACCGAGTAGAGCCTTTTTACAAGGAATGAATCAGTATATTAAGTCAAGGATTGGATTGGATTGGACATGTCCAGGGAAATCCGGACATCAGATAACCCTAAGTCAGGCCATCTGCTGTGGTGTGGGCCTGAGGCAAAAATGGCCAAGCCCAGGTTATCCTGTAGCTACATTCTGTCCCCAGCAAATACAACCCAATAGCACTCTCTCTCACACCCTCTAGCACACACACATCCCAACAGAGCTTTTTCTATACTCTTTCACCAGTGGCACAATGCAGCTCTTACCATTCGCATCCACTCTTCCCACCCTGTTCATAGCTTCACTTTCTCATTCCATGGCACAAAGACATCCAGCTGTCACCTCTCACATCCAACAGAAATCAATACTCCACTCATATGAAATGATCTATATCCTGTCACTCATTCTTATACTCGTCTTAAACCAGTTGATTAGTCATGCGTTGAGCATTTTTTAAGCATTTTTTTAATCACACTGTTTATGCAGGAAAAGGCCTCAGAGTTAAGGAGTACTACGCTTATAGTCTCATCGACATTCACTGTCAGCGTAGATGTAGTCCGAATGTATACCAAAGATAAGGAGAATGGAATTGTCCAATAAAGAATGATGTGCACTGAAATAGTGTCCACAAACTTATCTGTAGATGTACAAATCTTTTATTCTTCCAATATCATCATGGTACAATCAATGATTCAAAGACTCGACACATACATGTTTCGGCCAACAGTCCTGCATCAGGAGTCTACAAATATACACATAAATAGTATAAATAACTTGATGTACTTATAAATAGAAAAATAAGACAGATTGAGACAGCAGAAAATACATTAACATAAATGCATATAAATACATATTCAATAGATAAATTTTTTTTTTAATAAAAAACAGGTACAGTGATAGCAATGAGCAAAATACAACAAACCAATTTAACATTAAATAGATATTTAATCCAAAGTATAATTAAAAACAAAAATATAGTTAAAAACAACCCATATAAAATATGCTGAATGACATCTCATATAAAATATGCTAAATGACATCCCAAACAGTAAAATGCATAAATAACAACTAATGCAAAAAAATAAAATATAGGCACCAATTAAAAATATATGTATATACAATAAAAACACAAAGTGAACTTAGAAATGAATAAACATGACGTAAAAACATAAATATGAACATTAACCATAAAGAATGCATCTAAAAACCAGAATATGAACAAGAGCCATATATCATATAACTTGTATCTTCTATGACTGAAAGAACATGAATCCCAACTTGTGCAAAGAATTAAAAGTAGGCACCAATAAAAATTATATGAAAAACATGTGAACAACATAACACCCAATGAGCCTGAAAAAAATTAATGATAAAGATGCTAAATAGAAAACCTTTTAAAACACATACCTTAAGAATCATAGAACAAATGAGTGTCTGCTTGAAACATGGACGCGAACAATTTTCAAATAAGATTTGGAAAAACTGATAAGACGTAGAAAAATAAAAATAAGAAAAAATAGAAAGAATGAAAAAAGAAAAACCTTTAGAAAAGTTGTAACTTATAAATTTGTACATAGTGGATCATTATGAAAGTGGATTCGCACTTTTTCGAAGCTACTAGTAAGACGAAGAGAAGGACAAAAGAATGAGTGACAGAATATAGATAGTTTCATATAAGTGAAGTATTGATTTCTATTGTATACTGACTACTAATACCATTCAGTTATAATTATTTGAACCTCTCACATCCACCCACCTGCAATATAAGCCCAGAGCTGGTCAGAACTGGAGTAAAGAACAGCTGTGAGTCAGGTCAGAGCTTTATCTACTGCTGCTTTAGCAGTGCAAGAGGAAGCTTTACAGGCAGCAATTCTTCTGTTACTTTCACTTCAGTCTGGGAGGGAGTGCAGTGTGTACCTGTCTGTTTGTGTTAGATTTGCTGCTTTAAATTAGCTGGGGTGGGAAGAATACCAAGGCTACCTTGGATATTGGTTTCATTTCTGCATCCCAACCAAGTTGCACATATTTAGACTGCAAAACCTAGGCACCAGGTCCAATTTTTGGGGATAGTTGAGCCCTGGGGGATCTTAAACATCAGTCTTTACCTTCCAGTTTGGAAGGCTTTAAAAACTTAAATATCCATGCAATTCAACATAGAGATCTACAAGTGCAGCATCTGTTTCCATGGGTGAACACAGTAAACAAGTGTGAGCTTCTGGGTAGCACAACTACACTGAGAAAGAGAATCCCCACCACCAGGAAGCCAAATGTTGTTTGTGAGTAGCTGCAGGTCCATGGGGATTCAAGGCCCTTATGGCCATTTTTACTGTTTTTCCAAAGCCATCAGATATTGAAGCTAGGGTTACTAGTTGTCTGGGAAAACCTGTACATGTCCTCTTTTTAGAGGACTGTCTGGGCTACCAGACGGACTTTCTAAAACTTGGCAGTTTGTCTGGGTTTTAGAAAGCCTTTACAAGCTCCAACCACATCTGGAAGGTGCATGCCCACTTCATTCTTATGGAGGGAAGACCTGTCATGACATCCATCATAACAGGTTAGGGGGGTGAGAGGAGGGTGGAGATGGAGGTAGGAGGGGATTTAGTGGAGGGGAGTTACAGCAAGAGGGATTTGGCATCCCTCCTGCTGGTGATCCACAGGGGGTAGGGGGTTCCGGCAGGAGGGATTGGGCATTGCTCAAGATGCATTCATTAGGGCAGGATGGGTGGCCGCTAAACTTATCCAAGCAGGGAAATCCCTTGCCACGATATGCTTAGCTACCGCATCTACTTAGTGAACCCAATTCTCTAACCAGCATCTATAACATAGATGTCAGTTAGAGAATTGGGCTTACTTTAGGCAGACTTAGGCCCGATTATATATAAGATGCCTGTCAGCTTCTGAGACCAGGCGTCATTTACAGAATCTGGGCCTAAATGTGCAGACTGTGTAGAAAAAGAGATCTTGTTTCTATAAGACAAAACAAGTGAATTTGCCAAGAAATTAAAAAATAAAACTATTAATTTATCCTTGTTTGTAACAGATTATTGTAATGAGTAGATAACATTTTCCCTTAATAATACAACTGAAATGAGGGGATAGGGGTGTGAAGGGGGTTCTGATCTTTTATTAAATATTTGGATTAATTGAAAAAATTATATTGTATAATACAGTATATGTGAATGCATATGATCTCAGAGGGATGGGAGGGAGGAGATATAATTTCATTAATTTAAGATGATTATAATAGGAATTCAAGTGATGTTTTTAAGTTCGAATGTTATCTACTCTTACACTTGTTGTAAGTTGAAAAAATGAATATTTATATAAAAAAAAACGTTCCCATGGAAAACACTCAAAAGCAAGTTTATAGATATACCCAACTACTTTGTCTGATCACAGCAGAGGAATTCCCATCAGCTGAGCTGGTTTTGGGGATTCCTGTCACCTCAGCTGATGAGATTCCCCATGCCAGAATCAGCTAATCTTGGCAGGAAGAATCCCCATCAGCTGAGCCAGCAGGAATCTCAGAAACTGGCTCAGTTGATGGGATTCCTCTGTCCTGATCAGCTGATGACAAGCCCTCAATCTGATGTCTTTTTCTCCATATTTAGGTGGTAGGAGGGGGTTGTGACCACTGTGGGAGTAAGGGGGAATCATGCATCAATCCCTCCAGTGGTCATATGGTCAGTTTGGGCATCTTTGGGGCACATTGACAAAACTAAAAATGGTCTAACTGTTGGTGTCTAAGTTCCCTCTAGGAAAGCTTTGATTAAAGCTGCAGTACATCCAGGTTTAAGCCCTCCTGATTCCCGCCCATAACACACCACTTTGAGTTCTGGATATACAGCAGCTTAGAAGTGCATCGGCACTTGGACATCTCTAGTGCTGACTTAGTATGTTTTTTGGACATTTCAAAGTTTTGATTATGCCCCTCTATAGGTCTGCAATTAATTTTCAAATAAAACATGTCTAAATTAGTTGCTTACCACTGAAAATAAGTGCTAAACTCTTATGGGTCAATATTCAGATAATGGTCAGCACTGAATATCCTGAACTTATTTGGATGTAGGCAAGTGAATCTCCTTTCTTGCCCTTATTCTACATAATATTACTTTCTGAATATAAAATGATCTTACCTTCCATGGCGGCAAATAATCTGATAATGTTCTTTGGTCTCCATTCCATGCAGCAGTCTGACCAGATCCAGAGAAAAGCATTTCTTTTAGTGCATGTGCCAGAGCATACACAGCATTGTAAATGTAATAGCTATTGCCTAAATGAAAAGTGTTACAGGGAAACATATGGGTTAGACCTCTAACTCTACTGCAGGATCTTTTGATGCTATGGGGGCAATTGCTCTGGCACAGACCAGTCCACCAAAGATTAGCCAACAATTTATTAGGAAACATAATAGGTTTTACCTCATATATAAATTTTAAAAAGCTTGGAATAAATTTCTTTACTCTTGAGAATAGTAGGGTGCTATTCTTGTAGCCATGTTTCACTCGATAAATTAAATGATAATCCGTATCACTTATTATAATCCAGACTTTGGCAGGTATCTTCTGAAATTCACTCCTTAAACCCTGACCCCACATATCTTCTCTATTAAATAAACAAATCAGCATATTAGTTGATGATTTATGAATACTCTCATTAATTTGGGCAACTCTCTTATTTGACAAAGGATTGATCTGACTGAATATTTCTATGAATTCAATGCAGGCTCCACTTTGCCCAATCCTTTCTTTCAGGATCTGGACAAATGTCAGGCTGTTGCCATCATCAGGTGTGATGATTCCAATCCAGGTCCAATTGAAATGTTTTAGTAACTTCACAATCCCAGGAATTATTTTAAGAATGCTGGGCATAATCTGGTATAAATATGAAGATGTATCACTTGAGAAAGGATTCTGAGAAGTATAGCTGATCTGTTGAGAAACATAAGTAATTCATAATTATCTTTGTTTTTAAGAAATTGTGGGGTTAACTACTAAGCTGCTATAACATATCTCCTTGCTACAATTTAATTTACTATGGGAGTCAATAGCACAATTTGTAATTACAGGCTGTTGCTTTTGCCCTGGGAGCTATAGACTACTAATCTGCAGTCCAGTGCCTCTGGTAACTACCTTAAAAGAGCCAGTGCATTAAAATGGGTACCACATGTAACGATTTCTCATCTTCCTCAGAACAGACTACCATCCCTCGGAAGTCACTCCTGCCCTCCTATAGCTCACTTTCTCCTCTATAACAGATTGCTAGACCTACTCTCCTAAAATAACTGACATCAATTTTATCATCTAGAAAAAATTCCCCTAAGTCACATTCCCAGACTCTCCACTCTCAACAGCCCCCATATCCTAATAGAGGTTCCCTGCTGTCTAGCAGCTAGGGCAGAAGTGATCCTTAATTACTCTTACCCCATCATGCACTAATTTCAAAATATACTACTGCTAGGGTTAAATTACCAATTGAGGGCAAAATGTGAAAAGCTCACTTTGGGAAGCTTCAACCTAATAGCAGTACAGTAAGAGCATATACACATAAGAATACCCATACAGAGTCAGACCAATGGTCCATCTAGCCCAGTTTCCTGTTTCCACAGTGGCCTATCCAGGTGATAACTACCTGGCAGAAACCCAAATAATTGCAACATTCCAAGCAAAGGATGCCAGGGTTGTCTCAATAGCAGACTTTGGATTTTTTTCTAAAAACTTGTATATACTTTAAAAAAAAATCCATCTACATTAACCACTGTTACCACATCCACTGGCAACAAGTTCCATAGCTTAACTATTCTTTGAGTGAAACTACATTTCCTCTCCTGGTTTCTTCCTATCTCTCCCTTCACACTTTTAGTGTATGCAGTAGAGACAAATTCTGTAAGTTAGACATCCATAATGTGGACTTTCTGCAACTTAGGTGTTCAATCAAATTAGATTATAAGCTTAATTAATAACTGTAAAAAGCAATAATTGGTACTTAGATGTCCAAATGCTGTGCATGATTCACAAAATAGGCATCCATAATTCATTGGACACCCATCGCAAAAAGCTGCACATAAAAGTTAGGTGTGGGTATGGCATAGGTATGACATGGGAGTGGCTTCGATTTGAACATCCAATTACAGAATCACATGGCGCCTAGCGCCCCAACTCTAAAGGATGCCTAAATAATAATAATAATAATAACTTAATTTTTCAATACTGCCATAGTCAGGCGACTTCTAGGCGGTTCACATTGAAAGAAGGCTGGACAATCAGCGAATGATAAGGAGCCTAAAATAGAAAAGTTACATAAAAAAGGTAACTAATTTAAGTTCCATGGGTAAAGAATACATGAAAATTGGAGCTTCCTGGGAGATTGAATAGCGTTTACGGGGGGTTTGTTTTAGTTTAAGGGTGATTAAATGTTAAATTTCAGATGTCCTTTACAGAATTTGCCCCAGATTAGAGAAGTATGAGAACAAGGTTGAAAAGGTGGAACATACTATATAAGTTCTACAGAGGACAAGTGATGGAGGATTTGCATAACTGTGGGAGGAAAAATAACTTCAGGCTTCCTGGATTGCCTGAGGGAAGGGAAGGGAATGACATAATTAAGTTTCTGACAGATTTCATTCTATCAGTATTGAAGATTAAATTTTCCCAGAAGTTTAAAATTGTGCAGACTCATTGGGTGCCAGCTCATTTGACATGAAACAGTAGATATCCTCAACTGATTATTGTCAAATTGATCAGATTTAATCAACTGCATGCTCCTAACAAATTTGAAAGAGTATCTTTACTGTTTGTCCCTGATTTGAGAAATCGGCACAAACAAGGAAGGAGCTGCTGAAGTTCAGACCTCACTTGAAACAAACTGGAGCGAATTTTGGGGGTTTTAACCTGCCAGAATGAAGATTACAGTTAATAATACCACCAAAGATTTCAAAAGAGCTAAAGAGCTGGCTGATTACCTGGAAAGAAATTGTCCAACTTCCATTGACAATTTATAATTTTGTGAGTGTACATCTATATCTTGTCACCCTATTTATTTCTTGCTTTTTTATTTTTCTTTTTGCAAGTCGTTAGTTAAATTTATATTTGAACTGCCTAGAGGGTTCTAATTAAATGAACTTGCTGTTTCCTTGAGGAATTAGTCTGAAGCTCCTGCTGTCTCATGGCTTTCCTATCATCTCTGTGCTTCCAGAATGGAGCAACAGTGCACAAGAAGTCTGCCGGGACCTGATTACCACTAGGGCTTGAATCCTCTCGTATCTGTGGCAACCATCAGGGTAACTCCGCATGTTTTGCAAACTTTTTTTTCTTGGATGTGGCTGCAAGGATGATGAGTACCTCATTGCATACAGCTGGGATCCAAAATGTGTGCAATGAGTGGAAGGCGTAGCATCCAGGAGGCAGATATTTAAATCGCAAAATAGAAGTTAATGTATCCAGACCCAACATGATCCAGAAGGCAATCCGACCACTGTGTCACCTGCAGGGGCGCTATAGGTCCTGCAACCTATCATCTGATATTGAAGACAAAGGGAGAAGTGGCAACAATCCTGCCACCGGTGAGCCGGCGGAAGAAAGACCATGATGTTTCCTGACCTGCAATGAGCTTGGTGAAATATGCGGGCATAAAGGAACAGAAATCCAAGAGACTTTCATCGTGGATCAACCTTGCCACTGTCTCCATTGATTCAAAATCCGAATCGCTGATGAGCAACCAGAAAGAACCAAGAGACCATGAGATCGTATTGCATTGTTGACAAACTAAGTTAACCAATCCCTTGGTTATCGAAGTTCCCAAGAAACAGCTACCTCCTCACCTGACCATACCAAAAGATGGATCAGAACGCATGCTACATGCTACCGCCATAGATGCTACCCCCTGGCCTAGCTAGACAAGATCCAAACTAAATCTCCAAACGTACATCTACACTGATGACGTCCCATTGATCCATTTCATCCATCGTCGAAGTAGAACAATGGGCAAAACTTCAAACTAAAACTAAAACCTGAAACTAAAATATATTTTTGGCAATCCCAATGAACTAATACAAAGAACCATCAGTCGGGTTTCGAGGGAGAAACTTTCCAATTAATCCTTCCATAAAATCCTAGGAGTGACCCTGGCCTAGCAATTGACATTTGACGCCCACGCTGACATTTAACTATGTACAATGAAACCATACCTTGACTCTGCATTATTATTAGTCCCATCAATAATGCTAAGCTCGCTGGACTACTGTAACAACCACTACCTAGTATCCTACAGAAAACTACCACACGGTTTTAAGCACAATCTGAACTGATTTGACCTGAAAATCAGACCACAATACTCTAAGTGACTTACTCTTTAACCATTTGTCATACCAATCCTTCAGAAGATCATTGAAGACCCATACGACAAATCTGTTTAACTTCCAGCATGCTCCTGAAGATCAAAATGGTGCATGCACACATTTATTTGTTGACCACATTGCCAGCCACCAACAAATCAGGCCAATTATAATCAACTCACCTGAGCTGCAGTGCTATGTGTGAGCCATGGACCACCAGCGGAACCAACATGAAACAGGCAAGGACAATATTGGCCGTCTCCAAGTCCCAATAGTTCACCCGTTTTCCAGGCCAATGGTAAAGGATATGTTGTGCAGCCTTGCTCCCTTGTGTGCTCTGCCTTCGCTTGGCACCTCCTCTGAGCCTTGGCACCAACCCTGTGCGTTTTCAGTGCTGTATCTGCTGATTTTCTGGAATGAAAATATTTAAGTCAGCCCATCCCCCAGACAGGCTGGTACAGACAAGGAAATGGCCTGAGCACCTGAATGCAGAACTGTATAAAAATTGAATAAATAGCTAAATAAATAAATGTACCTAAATGACCCATACCGATTCACACACGACTAAGTTCACCCAATATATTTATACATTATATCTACTGTCATTATATTGCTCGCTTACATTAAAGCCACCTAGCTAGGTGTAGGCAGGTGAGACCCATCCACTTCCGGGCGAGTGATCCCAATGTGCTCAATATTTTAAACTAAAGCAGCACAGGATCCAATCCTGGGCAGATGAACGTGCTTTCACACTGGTGAGCTACAACCCCTACAGAAAAACAGGAACACACTGGAAAACAGAGTCCAAATGGCCATCTATTCTGCCCCATCCGTCACAACAGCCCCGACCACGTAACCAAGAAAACAAAAACTGTATTGCCATGGCCACAATTGCTATGCAAAACCCCCAACAATCATAAAAACTGTTTATATGTGTGCCATTTCAATTGTTTAACGAAGATACACCCAGTCATCCTTTCTAGAAGGCCTCCAGCTTCTCACAGGTCTGTGAATAGTGAAAGACACATGCCACATGCTCCTTAAGAGAAGGAAAGATGTCGGGACCGCAGCCATGGCCAAGTGCGCTGCCGGGAAGGAGAAAACAAAGAATTCACTCATGTGCCACAAACCAACATGCTGCTGGAAGGGAGAAACAAAGGACAACATTACACAGTGCAGAATGCAATCGGCCCAAACCTCTCTCTCCCGCTGGCTTGCCTCATGCACACTTCCACATCAGCAGTCCCAGAGGAGCTCCATACTGCCGCACACGGCAAGCATGGACCAGCAGGCAGGGCGCCAAACTACCAACACGGCCCCTTCCCTTAATCCAAGCCAGAAACTTTATCTCTCTGGCAGACCATCTGGTCTACCACTGGGACGCTCATGCACAGGCTCGACTACCGCGGCTTCTACCCAATTCGGCCGCCCCCACAGCATAGCACCATGTGGATGGCCCTTTCTCCCAGTGGGGGAAGGAACCACCGCACCACTCGTGTCCTACCCGGAAACAGCAAGCATGAGCAACTCGGCAGCAGAGATGTCCTTTTGCTCTCCCATGCTGCTGCCGAACTCCGTTCTGCCATCGGCCCCGAAAAAACCTCTGCGCACCGAGCAATCCCTAACCCCCGAACAATGCGGCAGGCAGAGACCGTGAGGATGGCGCACACCACACTGAGGCACCAGCTTCCACATGAACCAGCGACTATGCACTCGCAGGCAGCACTAACACTGAAGAATTCGGAGTGCAGATATCTCCTTCACCGCTCCCCAGTCACACTGCACGTCGGCAACACTTACACTGAGGGGGGTCGAAGCACCATTATCTCTTCCCCCTCACTGGTCAAGCTGCATGTCAGCAGCTCGAGGTCTGTTAAGCATCCTGGGATCCCCCTGCCGCCCGCACATCAAGCTTCCAGGCAGCACCATACTAAACACTACATCACCGCCCCTGACTGCCACTGCCCTGTGCTCCACAATGCAGGAAGGGAGCTCTGATGCTGCCACACAAAACCCTGCTCAAACTCGACTGTTACCGCCCTGCGTTCCAAAGCAAGAAGAGGCTCAACACCGGAGCAATCCATTCCCATGCTCCCGTCCTAACGGCACTCGCCAGATTCAAACCACAACTATTGGGTCCACCGGGCAGCAGGGAGCACCACCTGAACCCCACCTGGGGAAAAACAGCTCTCTGACTGCCTACCTTGCAATGCCACGCTCCCTGTGGCTACAACAGCTTTGGTAATGTTGTGATGCACCCATGGTGAGGGCCGAACTGTGGTCTCCACTACAGTTTGGGTCACCTCCCTCTTCTCACCCCGCCCTCCATGCTTACATCCCTGACCCTGATTGGACTCCCCTTCCTGGCCCGATTTCTCCCTACCCCAATTTCCCCTCCACCCCCTCCCTACCTCCCTTTCCCTTCCCCAATAGGCAACAGCCTCAGCCATTTTGTCACTGCTGCCCTCTATATGGTGGGGCGCTTGTCCTATCTTTTAGAATTGAGATTTATCAATTTAATAAAATTCAAAAATTGATAAATTATCATATTAAGTGGGTATAGGTTGATTAATTTTTATAGTTTAGAGGAAATAATGAAGTAAGATGCTGGGGGGCGGGTTGGGGGCTACCAGTCTGATTTATATCTTCAAGTTATTGTAATATAAGTTGGGGGGGTTATGGGTGGGAATAGGGAAGGGTTTTTGGGATCTTAAAATTAGAGAATTTAAGAAATCAAGGGGGGGAGAAGTTGAGAAGTGGATGTTTGGGGAAAATGGGTATTATATTTCACATATTAATTTAAGGGAAATGAAATATATACAAAGATATAAGAATATGAAATATTTGATGAGATTCATGTATCCTGTAAGTAAAGATTTTAATGGAGCTTAAATTATTTTTGCTAAATATTAATGTCCTCAACCATCCTATAAAAAGAAAGAAAACACTATTGTTTCTAAAACAACAAAATGTAGATATATGTTTTATCCAGGAGACTCATCTATCGGCTTTAGAATCCCCAAAACTAGAAGGAGACTGGGTAAAACATTGTTTTTTTTGCTTCAGCAGTTAGGAAAAAGGCAGTTGTAGCAATATTAGTAAATAAAAAATGTAATTCTATGTTTAAGATGATTGCTACTGATCCTTCAGGAAGGTGGGTACATGTTAACATGAGTCTGGAAATACTATTCGAACCAAATAGAATTTTTTAACTCTCTACAAACATTGCTATTACCACTGGCTGCTTCTAATTTAGTTGTATATTCGTATGGCACTATCTGCAATAACTCTCTCAAGTCCCTTCGAATATATGTCACAATCACAGCTATGGGACCTGTATATATCACAAGTTTCTCTTAGCAAATAAAGGACGCCTCAGCCCCACCACTCCACCGCTATGTTAATTTCTTATTTGCGGGAAGAATTATGTGGCACTTCATCATTGGCTGTACCTTTATATTTTTATCATTTTCATGCTATATATTTTTATATTATTTTTTTCTTAATAAATAAGTGCTCTACAAAATTTTTTGTGTACTTAGCTCTTCTTTCAGCCAACGTCTGGGAGTCTGACCCGACATGACATGTTTCGCACACGAAGTGCTGTATCAAGGGTCTCCCTGTGAAATAGTGGAAGGAGTATGTTAGGTGACATTCACAACAACCTCCCCCACGACTTAAAACTGGTTTTATCCCATTCATTCATAAAAGCTAATGACTCACCGAGAGCGTGCGTGTCATCCGACTCTATAGTAACTATGAGAGGCAAAAGATGGCCGCGGCGTCTAACCTCGGGGTTTAAATATCCCTCCCTTCTCAATCAGTTGTTTCCACCCCTCACAAAAAATTTTGTAGAGCACTTATTTATTAAGAAAAAAATAATATAAAAATATATAGCATGAAAATGATAAAAATATAAAGGTACAGCCAATGATGAAGTGCCACATAATTCTTCCCGCAAATAAGAAATTAACATAGCGGTGGAGTGGTGGGGCTGAGGCGTCCTTTATTTGCTAAGAGAAACTTGTGATATATAGGGGTCTAATTTAGTTGTGGCAGGGGATTTTAATGCTGTTATAGATCCTTTAATGGACAAAAAACATAATAGAGTTATAAAGTCATTAGGATTAGATAATTTGATACAGAATTGTGATTTGAAAGATATATGGCGAAAATTTCATTTTAATGATCGGGAATTTTCTTTTTGTTCCCATGTTCATAAATCTTTTTCAAGAATAAATTATATATATGTTTCAAATTCATTAGTTCAACAAGTAACACAAGCTTCCATAGATCCAATTATTTTGTCTGATCATGGTGGGATATGGATTAAATTTAAAATAATTGATCCAGATAATAGTAGATCTATATGGAGATTTGATAATACACTGCTTGCAGAGCCAAATTTTATTGAGGAAGTTCAGTCAAAAATAAATGATTATTTTCAAATTAATAATACGGAAGATATCTCCATTGAGACTATATGGGATGCTTTTAAGGCTACCATAAGAGGTCAAATTATTTCATTTTTGGCATATTAGAAAACAAGTTAAAAGACAATTTTCCAGTTTGTAACAAGAAATTAAGCTTTTGGAGTCAAAATTGATTGACAAATGGGATTACTCTACATTACAGGCAATGAGCCATGACGCTGAGAAGACATTTTTTGTCTGGGTGGAGTGGCCTTTTATTTTTGAGGTGTTGCGATTGTTTGGATTCCCAGAGGCATTTATCCACATGATCAAAATTCTATATACTGCTCCGGTCACTAAAATTTGCATCAACAATCAGATGTCAGATTCTATTAACCTGACAAGAAGAATGAGACAAGGATGTCCCTATTTGCCATTACTGTTTAACCTGATGTGAAGCCTTTACTATCAAGCTGTCTTCGAGGCATTTGGAGCATTGAGATTAAGCATCAAATTACTGCATCTCAATGGCCACGAATTTGGTCTTGGAAGATGAGATGTACGATGTCTGCATCTATGAGACAAACATGGTTTTTCCTGTTGCATAGAGCATTCTGGACCCCTGTTCATTTACAAAAATTAGATTGCTCTAAATCTGATAGATGTCATTGTCATCTAGAAGCAGGGACTTTAGATCATTGTTCTATTGTCCATTTATTATGGCTTTCTGAAAATCAAATTGGGGCCAAATTAATAGCTTGTTAGAAAATCATGTGGCATTATCGTATGATACAGTATTATTTAGCCAAATATCTTCCAAAAATAACAAGCTCTTACTTATTTTAACAGGGGTTGCCATACAACAAATAACCTGCAATTGGAAAAAATTGGAATAGATTAAACAACAGTTTTTGGTGGAATTCAGTATGTCATATTTATAAAATGGAAAGAACATTAACTATTCAGAAAGGAAATTTTAATAAATTTCAAGATGTGTGTGGGCCATTAACAAATTATTGCAATGAATAAGTATTATTTTCCCTTTGTACAAATAAAAGAATGGGGTGGGGTGAGGGGGGACTTTATTATATGATATAAGCGATATGAGATGTTGAAAAGATGGGATGGAAAGGGATATTTTTATTTAATATGAATAATTGTAGAATTTCAAGTGATGTATTTAAGTTAAAATGGTTGATAACTTATGATGCACTTGATGTAAGTTATGAAAATGAATAAAGAATTTAAAATTAGTAAGTCCCTCATGTCTTATGTTACTATGACAGAAATTAAAGATATATCTCTGTCTGATCATGCCTGGTACAATTTAAAGGCTTATGCAAAGTACAGAAAAGAAGACCATGGAAATTTGATGCTTCATTACTCCTGCACGAAGATTTTGTTGCTAAGATAAAGGAAGCAATTCAGTTTTTCTTTGAGTTGAATAAGCCTTCTGATTCTCCCTGGCATGTTATTTGGGACTCTTTTAAGGCCTACACCAGAGGAGAACATGGAGGTTCATATTAAGGATTTAGAGAAAAAATAGGCCAATTCTACTGTTATGGAGGTTTTGAAAGAGTTACAAATGGAAAGCTATGCTTATAATCTTGCTCTTGCTAGAAAAGCTAGTGAACAAATTTTTTTTTTTTTGCATCATGCCACTTATTATGCTCTTAATAATAGGTGTAGACACCAGTTGGCACAATATCTTAAGGCAAAAAAACACCACTTATATTCACGCTATACAGGATAAACAGGGAGAAGTAGTTAAAACAGATTTGGAGATTTTGCACTGGTTCCGGGAATTTTAACAGTCTTTGTTCAATACTGACCGGGTGGAATGGCCTTTCATTTGACCGGGTGGAATGGCCTTTCATTTTTGAGGTGTTGCGATGGTTTGGCTTCCCAGAGGCATTTATCCACATGATCAAAATTCTATATACTGCTCTGGTCACTAGAATTTGCATCAACAATCAGATGTCAGATCCTATTAACCTGACAAGAAGAATGAGACAAAGAAGTCCCCAGTTGCCATTACTGTTTAACCTGATGCCATTACTGTTTAACCTGTCGGCTTATGCTGATGACATTCTGTTGTATACTACTCCAGACTCAATGCAGCATATCATTCAAACTATTGATGATTTTTCTTCTGTGTCTGGATATAAGCTTAGTGCTTCAAAAATAGTCCAGAGGTAGAATTTCTGGTGAAGGGTTGGGTTTTAAATGGTCCCCTTGCAAAATTAAATACTTAGGGATTTATTTTGGACCAACAATAGAAGAAACAATGTCCTATAATGTGACGTATACTTATGATCATATTGCCAGAATGACAACTAGGTGGTCACCTTTTAAATTATCCTGGTGAGGTAGATTAGATACAATTAAAATGATGATTCTACCTGTTATAAATTATATCCTTAGTATGCTGCCTTTCTTATTTGAAAAATCCGTTTACCATAAGATGGAAAGCTTGCTGGTTAAATTTTTATGGAATAATAAACCACCCAAGATAAGTCTAAAGAAACTGAAGTGTGATAAAGACTGGGGTGGAGTTAACTTTCCGAATTTCTATGAATATCACTTGGCCTTCATACTTCGATAGAGTTCAAAGTGGATGTTCGCAAAATCACAAACACTCTTGCCGGCTTGGTTTCAGTATGAGAAAACTATATTTGAGGCTCTGTTGTGGTCAATTCTTTTTACAACTATAGTTGGGGAGTTGGGTAAGAATCCTGTGCTTATTGCTACAAAAGCCACCTTTCAAGAATTAGAAAAAAATATCAACATTAAATGGAGTGATGCATCTTGGGTTATTTTATGGAATAATCCACAGTATAAAATACAAAGATCCATTATAAAATGGAGAATATGGAAGAAGGCTGATACCCCCCCCCCCCCAAATCAAAACCTCAGGTTTTTTTTCATCCTGGTTGGGATTATAATTTTTAATATGATTTCTGTGTAAGATGATGCTAGTCTATAGCATTTGGCCTGTTTCACCAAAGTAGAAACCTTCTTTGAACTTTTTGCATTGAATGATATATACCACATTGGAAGATGAGCATGTGAAGGATCTCCTTATATTGAATGTTTTTCCCATAGGTGTTACCATGATATCCTTTGAGATGTGCTTGCACAGTTTGCAGCTTGACACATCACAAGGATGTGTGCTTTTCTCTTCTTCAAAAACTAATCATAAACTACATTGTTAGTCCAATAAAAAAGGTATTTTTTCCTTGATGTTTTTATTCTATTTCTATATATTACCTTAAAGAATGGACTAACATGGCTGCCATACCATTTCACTCTTAATAGTGTAAAAAACTGATTAACTTTTACCTGCTCTACACCACTCAGGATTTTGTAGACCTCAAACATATCTCCCCTCAGCCATCTCTTTTCCAAGCTGAAGAGCCCTAACTGCATACTGGGTAGAATATTTTAGTGTATTGTCTTCAACCTAACCACTTTAGTCTTTCCATCCCCATTATCATCTGCATCTGGCAGATCTTCTTCATGTAAATCATTCTGAATTGTCAAGGTATATTAGGTCATTTAAAAAAATATTATTATTATCATCTTGGCCATTCTTTTTTGAACCTGTCTACCACCCCAGTAGTCCTCAAGGCTGCAGGTGGCACCTATATAGCAGTACAGTAGGGTTTGGGGGGATTTTTGGGGTGCAAATGCTCTACCATAAATATAGTGGTTAGAGTGGCTTATGGGCCTGGGTCCTCCTCTCTATGGTTCACTACCCCCTCCCCCCCCCCGCCACACACACACACATACTATTTAAGCCACCTCTGTGCTGCTCTACTAGGCTTTGCTATGCCAGGTGCTGATGTTTTGGAGGCAGATATGTACATTTTTATTCCAATTTTTATGGTGTTATGGGGGTTTAGTAATCACTGGAGCAGTGTGTGGGGGTCTATACTTTGTATCTGCAGTGCTTATCTGGTCACTTTGGATACCTTTTTGGCACTTAGACCTAGTTTTATATGACCTAATTCACAACTTGCAAGTTCCATCCCAGCAGCCTCGTTAAACTTTCGGTTATACCTGCAGTGCGACTAAGTTTAGATCAGCCCACATCCCGCATAAATCCTGCCCTCATTCCTCCTAAAATGCCCCTTTTAGCTCTGGTCATACAGCAGCACTGAAAAGGCTTAAGTCATTTTTAGATACATCTAAAACCCGGTTTGATTATCGGCACTTGGACAAATTGTCTTTCTGATCATCCAAATGCCAATTTAGACTGGTTTTTATATGTACAGTGGAACCTCAGTTTGTGAGTAACGCGGTTTGCGAGTGTTTTGCAAGATGAGCAAAACACTCCCCCAAACCTTAACACACAAAACAAGCATGTCCCGATATACGAGCAGCCCCTCACTCTAACCGACATCATACCCCTGCCCACAAATGCTCCCCCATAGAACCAGCATCGCTCCCCAATGCTGGAAGCAGCATCCGCCTGCCTGCCCTCCCAAACAAGCTCCTTACCCCATCTGCACATGCTCAAGGCCTTCTGGCTCTCATTCTCCCCTTTTCAAGACCTGCAGTGTTGTCCAGCTTCACAGTTATCTGTGGTGGTGTTTTACATAGTGTCCAACATCAGAATACCTCTTACAGACCTCACAAAACTAGTGGCCACCAGAAAGAACCCTTCCTTTCTGCAGAGCTTCGACCTCCCCTAACACAAATTCCCACATAGCACCCAATCCAAACATGAAACAACAAACCTCTCCCAAATAACAAAGCAGGAACAATTACAAAATTATTGTAAGCCCTTATAAAACCCTTTCCTTACTCTCCCAGTCATACAAAATCCTGGGTGGGGAGGGCAAGTAAAAAATTCCACAAAAAAAACCCCACGCTGGTTCCCAAACCTTCCACAACTTTCCCCTTTATCTCCTAACCTCCTGTATCCAAAAAGTAATATCCCAAAGACCTTTCTTCTCCTCAGTAAGTCTCACTCAAAAATCCTCCAATCAAATTGATCTATACATTCTACCTAATCCAAACTACCCTTCCCTTTGTATCCATCACACACATTCTACTTCATACCAATCGTGTCTTTACAAATCCAGGCTGGCCCAGAGCCTTCTCTCCAACATCAGAATTGACATTGGGAGGCAGGCTTGAGAGCTGGCCACATGCATAGAAACATATGGCAGATAAAGGCCAAATGGCCCATCTAGTCTACCCATCTACAGTAAGCATTATCTTTTTCTCTCTCTGAGAGATCCCACTTACCTATACCAGGTTCTTTTGAATTTAGACACAGTCTCTGTCTCCACCACCTGTTCAGAGAGACTGTTCCATGCATCTACCACCCTTTATGTAAAAAGTATTTCCTTAGATTACTCCGGAGCCTATCACCTCTTAACTTCATCCTATGGCCACTCAATGCAGAGTTTACTTTCAAATTAAAGAGATTTGACTCATGCGCCTTTACATTACATAGGTATTTAAACATCTCTATCATATCTCCCCTTTCCCACCTTTCCTCCAAAGTATACAGATTGAGATTTAAGTCTGTCTCCATATGTCTTATGATGAAGACCATATACCATTTTAGTAGCCTTCCTCTGAACCGACTTCATCCTTTTCATATCTTTTTGAAGGTGCGGCCTCCAGAATTGTACACAATATTCTAAGTGAGGTCTCACCAAAGTCTTATACAGGAGCATCAATACTTCCTTTTTCCTACTAGTCATACCTCTCCCTATGCAACCTAGCATCCTTCTAGCTTTCACCATCACCTTTTCAACCTGTTTGGCTACCTTAAGATCATCACATACAATCACACCCAAATCCCGCTCATCTGTCATACCCATAAGCTCTTCACTCCCTAATCTGTACCTTTCCCTCGGGTTTTTGCATCCCAAATGCTTGACCTTGCATTTCTTAGCATTAAAT
Organism: Geotrypetes seraphini; assembly: GCF_902459505.1. Taxonomy (NCBI): domain Eukaryota; kingdom Metazoa; phylum Chordata; class Amphibia; order Gymnophiona; family Dermophiidae; genus Geotrypetes; species Geotrypetes seraphini. The sequence goes on along the minus strand of NC_047095.1, from coordinate 102,110,132 downwards.
TTTAGCTGCCAAATTGCAGATCATTCTTCAAGCTTTGCCATGTCTTTCTTCATATTTTTCACACCATCCAGCATGTCTACTCTATTGCAGATTTTCATATCATCTGCAAAGAGGCAAATCTTACCCAATAACCCTTCAGCAATATTGTTTATATAAATGTTAAAAAGAATAGGCCCAAGAACAGAACCTTGAGGCACACCACTAGTAATATCCATTGATCACTACCCTCTGTCACCTTCCACTCAACCAGTTCTTGGCCCAGCCCATCACTTTGTGAGTCACTGCATATATCATGGCCTGTCCCTGCGTGGAGTTGCTGCTGGATGGGATAGAGTGTGTCAGCTCTGGTGAGGTGGCAGGGTCAGTTTTTGGGGGTGCAGGAAGACAGGGAGGGATCCCCCACAGTGTCTGCAGCTTCTGTGGATGGTTTGGCTTTGGGGGAGGGGGAATGAACTTGACACAAAAGGAAGGTAAGGGGCATGAACATGGAGGCTGTAACTTGTGAAATAGGAGGGAGGGAATAGAAAAGGCAAAATTGATGGGCATGAGTGTGTAAGGGAAAAATGGTGCACTTGAGGAAAGGAAGAAAGGAAAATTGGGCAGAGAGAGAGGAGTGAGGTAGAGATACATGGGGAATAGAAAGATAAGAGGGAGAAATGTTGGATGTGGTGGTGAAGAGGACAGATTGAAGGGGATGCAAGGGAGAGGAATGTTGGACATGGTGATGGAGAGAGAAATGTGGCATTGTGCTGGAGAGGGGTGATAAAAGGAAAAATGGGCATGGGACTGGTGGGCAGTGGTGAAAAATGCTGCACGTGATCCAGGGGATGAGAGAGGGAGAAATGTTGGATATGGTAACAGAAGGAGACATATTGCCAATAGGGGTGGAGGAGAGAGGAAGAAAAGTTGGAGTCATGGTGGGAGAGACAGAGAGAGAGAGAGAGAGAGAGAGAGAGAGAGAGAGAGAGAGAGAGAGAGAGAGAGAGAGATGTTGGTTGGGGAAGGGAATTGAATCTGGAGGAGAGGAAGCTTACAGGAGGGAGAAAGAAAGAAATCTTGGAAATGCAACCAGACACTCATGAAATCAGCAGACAACAAAGGTAGGAAAAAAATTTATTTTGAATTTAGTGATCAAAATGTATCAGTTTTGTGAATTTATATCTGCTGTCTATATTTTTGCTCAATATTTATCTATATTTCTATAGTGGTTACTGATTGCATATTTTTAAAGTCAACTGCCTTGACCTCTGAAAAAACTCACAAATATAAATGATAATTAACATTTTCTGAGTGTATGTGCTTTGTGTTTTTTTTAAATTTGTGATTACCATTATATATTATAACGTATGGATCTGGAATGGCCCAGTTGTCGCCCCACCTCACCCATCATCCCCTTACCTTCTTGTACACCAAATCTCCACGCTTCCTGTTTATCAGATCCCTTATAACCTCCACAATAATGACAACCATAAATAACCACAGACTCTTATTGATGGTCATAACCAGGCCGCAGCTTTGTTTATTGGTACAAGAAGTAAATAAGCAATTCACAATTGCGTCACCTCCCAAGCTACAAAAACATTGCAATTTGACAAATCAAAATTAAATTCCACCTGACCCCGCCATGAAGCAAGAGTCTAGGGGGTGGCATGGACCTCCATGCCCCTTTTCCGTGACATGTGCCTAAAAGCCCATTAGCTCCCCTGAGCTCACTTCCCCCTAATGGCTCATCCCCGGATGAGCCTGCGGAGGAAAGCCATGTACCTCCATGCCCCCAATGCCGGGTCACATGACCCGTGACATCATCCCTCAGCTGATCAAACTACCACATAACGCTCATCTTCTGATGAGCCAAAGCTTGTAGCTCGAGATCACCGCCACAGGCCTGTAAACTACAGGCCCCCCACCCAAAAACAAAGCTGCGGCCCTAGGAAATGGAGGCACCGAAATGCCCCCGCCCAGCCCTGTGACAAAGCAACCACGAGGCCATCAGCCAAATACGCCGACAGCAGGCAAGCCCACCCAACGGAATCCACCAAACTCACGCTTCCTACTGGGAGACCACCACCCACGACTGCCACTGAAGCCAGGGCAGGACCCCTGGATCCCACATCCCAGGGGCCCGGAAGGAATACAGACCCACCATAACAGCAGCAGAATGGCCAGAAACATCCCCTAGCCCCAGGATAAAGCCAGCTGTAGCACCCCGAACTGGAACCGCCACAAAACAGCTCCCTTCAACTTGCACTCCGAGGAGCCTGCACCCCCGAAAAGCCTTTCAGGAAAGGCGGAAGATTCACACCACCTATGGCCCCAAACCAAACCACACTCCGTGAAAACCCTCATTGGAACACATAGCCCCCTACAGGCAAACCCGCCCCTCCGCCACAAGAATGCAAAACCCTGCTATCCTATCACGAGGCGGCAACAAAGCAGGAGCCCAGCAAGACCCAACTCCGGGCCAGCTGACCTCCCAGCCCAACCCCAAAGCCCCACCCATAGAGCAGGCCAGAACCCAAAATCTTACCCCCACGACGAGACCCAAACCTTGCCGAACCCACCCCGCTAAAAGGTAGGCAAGGGCACCCAGCCAGCCCCACACCTCCCCCGCGGAGGAACCCCCGGAACAGTCTGAAAAGTCCAAGTGGGACAAACCAAGTCAACACCACCAGAACAGCCCCCTTGCCCCTGTCTCTCCAGACTGTAGCCCTAAGGCACCGAGTGCCCAGCTTAGCAGATGGGAAGGACCGAAGGGAAGGCACCACAGAACACAAACTCAGAGAAATCCCCCGCAAAGCGCAGCCATCCCACACCCAGGCATACCCCTCACCGGCATGAGGCGCAAAACGAACCAACCCGGCCGACCGCAACCACGCCATCAAGGCACCAGAACAACCCGCAGCCCCAGGTCTAAGACCCCTAGCTTGTCCTGCACCTATACACCAGAGAGGCGGCAAGGAATACCACGCCCTCATCCGGCCCCAAATCCAGCACACAAGTCCTCCCCAAGAATTCCCCGAAGGAACCGTCTGCTACAAGCCAAATCCAAAAACGCGCCCCCCCCCCCCGACACAGCCCCTCCAGGGCATGCACCTAACCACCCTATTCCATCCCAACAGTGCCACCGAATACTACCCCAGGTACCATAAACTCGGGACGGAACCCAACATCAGGTAACTAACAGATATACCCAGACATATAAACATAGAAACATAGAAAAAAGCAGCAGAAAAGGGCTATAGCCCACCAAGTCTGCCCATTCCAAGTATCCCCTCCCCTGAATTTACTCCCTTAAAGATCCCACGTGAGTATCCCATTTTCTCTTAAAATGCGAGATACTTCAGGACCATCCTAGCCCTGCCAACCCATTACAACCAAATAACAGCACCACGGTCAGTAGCACGCCGACCAAAAAGAGGGGGAGAGATAAAGGGGCCGCAGATAGAGGTACCCAGACTGCACCCCACCGCATGCAAGCTCCCATACAACCCACGCCAATACCTGACTGAACCACAAGCCAACTCACGGTCCGAAGTATGAAAAACCACCAAGCGGGTGCCACTCACCCAAGGGGCCATGAAAGCAACTCCGCAACATCCTCATGTCACTAGCATGCCCACGCACCACCTGGTCCCTCTTCCCCAAGAAATCACTAAACCACCCAGTCCTACCACAACCCGCCACCGACATACCCAGAAATAACCCCACATGCAGGGGCGGGGGAACAGAGTCCATCGGCACCTGCACTGGGGCCCCCCAGCCCCCACCGAACCGCAGTACCCCCATGAACCAAGAGCACCCAGCACCATCTGTGACAATCACCAACCATCCAACATCGCCCCAGGCCCTTGGGGGAGGGAACCGCAAACCCACTGAGCCCTGGCCGCCGCCATGCACCTCACTGACCACCGGCAAGCAACCAGCACCACCCATCCCTCTCTGGAAAACCTCCAGACCGACCCAGTCCTCTGCAGGAGTCCACAGGACCACACCCATTCCTAAACATACTCAAAGGAGATCCCCAGAATCTCCTCAGTCCCGCCCCTGCCTAGGATACCCAAGAACAGCCCCAGGCCCGCCCTAAGGACACCAGACAAACCATACCAGCACTGGCCACTCCCTGGAGTCCACAGAACCATTGCCCAGGCCCATCCCTCCAGGAGTGAACAGAACCACCCCCGGTCCTGCCCCTCCAGGAGTCTCCAGGACTATCCCAGCTCCAGCCCCCACATGGGTGTCCCCAAAACCACCCTGGTCACACCCCCATGGGGAGTCCCCAGAACCACCTTGGCCTACCCCCCTGGGGAGTCCACAGAACCACCCCGAACTTGCCCCCCAGGGAGTCCATAGAACCATCCTGGTCCTGCCCCCTGGGAGTCCATGGAATCACCCCAGTCCTGCCCCCTGGGGAGTCCACAGAACCAACCCGGTCCTGACCCCCAGGGAGTCCACAGAACCACCTCGGCCCTGTCTCCCCGGGGAGTCCACAGCACCACCCCGGTCCTGCCCCCCCCCCCAGGGAGTCCACAGAACCAACCCGGTCCTGCCCCCCGGGGAGTCCAGAGAACCAACCCGGTTCTGCCTGCCTGGGGAGTCCACAGAACCACCACGGTCCTGTCCCCCCCGGGGAGTCCACAGAATTGCCCTGGCACTGCCCCCCCAGGGAGTCCCTAGAACCACCTGTTCCCGTCCCCCAGGGGGGTCCACAGCACCAGATCAGCCCAATCCCCCAAGGGGAAGCCAGGCCACCAACCAAGCCACCGAAGCAGTGGCGCCCTTGAAGCAACCAACAGCCTCTTGTCAATCCCAGAACCAGACCGGAAGCAAAAATGGCGCCATTCGCAGCAACCACCGTGTCAGCTGACCATCGCAGCAAGCTGTGTCGTCCAGGGTCACAGTCACCAATGGCACTGACAGTCCTAGCCGTTGCCCAGCAGCGAAGCAATGCGGATCCTGTGAGGCCACGATGTCATGCGCAGCAACTACCAAGACCGTTAACCCCGTCACACACTGTCACCAAAGGACTTGATATCTTGTCCATGGACCAGCAGCGAAGAAGAGATGATCTTCTGAGACAGCCACTGGCCAATAGTGCCCCAGACCCACTCCCAAAGCACCTGCACCCGAGTGAACGCCCGCCATGGCCCTAGCCTCAACTGCCATCCCCCCCTTCAGATCAAGCCCCCCTCTAGCTGGACCCATGCCCCCAGCAAGTGAGGAAAATATGCTGAGGTAGCAGACTGACCAGGTGTCCAAAGGCATGCCTCTAGAAAGGAGGAATAAAGCACTAGAGCACCGAGCTTACCTCTGAGGCAACAGCCTGCAAATGGAAAGACCCCCAACTCCCGCCGTGTGAACCCGCAGCCAAAGCGCAAGAGCAGCGCCCAAGCGCAAGAGCAACTGATAGGAGCAACATGGTAGGAAACCCACAACTGCAGGGGGTCAAAGCAGAAGCTGTATTCACCATGCCCCAAGCTCCCCCAGGCTGGCATATGCTGAGGGACATGATGAATTTAGTTTTTTTGGTTTGTTTGTTTTGTTTTCATAGTGGATACATATGAAATGGGGAGCCAAAAACTGCTCCAACTCCACAGCGCCCACACCACAAGGCACATAATATGGCGGCTTGGCTCCCCTTCCCCGGCAACCCCGCAAAGAATCAGGCAGCACACAACGAGCACCCCACTCCGGCCCCCAGCGCTCCAGAACCCCCGCTAAGGCAGCCGGGAGAGGGGCAATCTGTACCCTCGCACCACCATACAGGACGGCCTCATGCCAGCGCGAGCCCCACAGTATGTGCACGTTGCAGCCCACTGCACGGAACAAGTCTCAAGCAAGCACGAAGCAGGCAACTTCCCACAATGCGCCCATACCATCGCGCACACCGACGGGATGGCCAGAACCGCCAGCCGCCAAAAACAGGAGGTAGCTGCCGAAGACAGGGGGACACCAGAGGCCCGGCGCGCCGCTCCTCCCAGGCCACCGCCGTGCGCCAGCTGAGGAGAACAACACGGATTCCCGCCCACAAGTCAGCGCTCAGGAGGACACCCGCAGTGCAAAGCCACCAACTCTCCCGACACTCAGCCCGCCAACCGGATCCTGCCGACCCCTGTTACGGTGCCCAGAGGGCAGTATTAGATAAACAAAGACCTCCACAGCCACAACTGCCGCCAACTCAAAAACGGTACAGAGAGGATGAGTTTGTGTGAATGGGGGGAATTCGTGGAAACGAACAAACCCACAGTCTCGGCCATCCGCACAAAGTCAACAAACGCAGCATCGTCCCCGACGACGCCAGGCCACACGCCCCATGCACAGCCAGCATACGTGGCCCAACCAAGGCCTGCACGCACCCCCAGGCAGAAGGAGACAACTGCAGCAACCCTTGCCCTGCAAAACCCCCGTCCAATATTAAGGAATGCAGGAATACAGTGAACTATTAATAGCAGGGAAAGGGCAAAGGCTTATTAGGAAAGTAAACAGGGAACAGAGCCAGGAACACGGTACCTGCAAAGCTGCCTCTGATGAACAGGAAAGACCCTGAATCTCTGAGGCACATATTGTTCCACCTCCTCCCATCATGCCCTGCTCCTCCTCCCCCCCTCCCCACCCCTTCCCATCACCTATAAGCTGCTTCTCCATGGGCGACCAACCCAGGCCATCCAGCCCCTCATTATAGTCGCCCATCGAGACCAGCTCTCGGGCTCTTTTTATAAGATTATATTGTGTGTATACGAAAAATGGATGGAAGAAATTGTGTTACAATTAGTACTATTATCATGGGGGTGGGGTCATGGGCAGAGCTTGGGCAGTTCTTGGGTAGAGATTGGTTGTGTCTGGGTGGAGCTTGGATGGGGATACTTGGTATTTGTTAGGCATACGGGGTACTTGGATTGAAAAAGTTAAGAAATACTGATTTAAAGAATCTGGGTCCTTTGTCCATAATTGAAATGATGCAAACAATCAATGCATTGAAAATATCATACATATACCTTGACCGTGAGCACTTTATAAAGAGCACTGAACTTCACACTGTGTGATAATACATGATATATTTAGCCCGATAAATATTCAAGATCAAGCTACATAGGAAAGTGAGAGCATTGCACAATTCTTATACCTACTATGAATGACTGTTTATAAATTACTGTACCTTCTTAATTACATGAAACCCCAATATTTGAATTAACAATATGAACAGTATAAAACAAGGGAAAAACATATAAGAGCCTGACCAGAGGCAACAACAAAAATAAGTGTGAAGAAATAAATTATTTTGCAAACCACAAATTAAATGATTTAAAAATGTGATTTAAAAATTGTTATGGAATGGGAGGGAGGGGGGGATAAGTTTTAAGATGGATTATTGGAGAATATTAAGTGTTGTATTTAAGTTAAAATTTTATTATTTGCTATTATATATTATTGGTATCTTACTTTTAAGTTTCAATTTTATAATATGAGAGGTTGATAAAAAGTTTGTGAAACACTACAACAATACTAGATAGTGTTGGCACAGATATGGGAGAAGCCACTGCTTGCCTTGGATCAGTGGCATGGAATGCTGCTACTATTTGGGTTTTGCCAGGTAGTTGTGACTTGGAGGCGGGATACTAGCCTAGATGGGCTAATGGTCTGATCCTGTAAGGCTATTCTTATGTGGAATAAACTGAAACCTTAGACACCAAAAAACAAATTTCACACAATAAGCCTTGATGAGAGGAAAAGGATTTCAGAAACCTACTTGATTCATGCAAAATTGCAATATAGAATCAAGACTACACACGTTCCTCATTTCTAGCGTCGATCCTGAACAACCTCTCCAATGGTATGTCTGTATTTATTTAGTGACAAAACTTCTTTATAAGTCAATGTTTCCAATAAATTAATAAACATTGAAGTGTGCTTATCTCAAAGTTTCAACAGCCTACCTACCACAAAATAAGATGTGTGTGCTTCTGTAACTTTAGATAAGCACACTTTTCCTCTCATCAAGCTTATTGCGTGAAACAGTGGAATTAGTTTTTTTGCTGCTGAAAAGTTCTCAGCCCATCCAACAAAGTTGGGGCAGTCTCCATAGAGGGTTATTCATTTAGTCCAGGCATTTTTCACTTTTTCATGCTGTAGGAAAAAGATGGAACAAAGAAAGTGGAAAATCCTTGGTTTAAGTGTATAGCCCTCAATGGAGATTGCTCCAAGTTTGTGGGTTAGACTGAGAACTTTTCACCAGCCCCTCATATTTCTAATAATAAAAAATATTTGCAATAAATAAAAGAGAAAATGATATTTAAACAGGATTTAGGTAGGTATGTTCTGTGCAAAAAATGGTTTGCTCTATGAAAATTTGACTTTGCAATCTCATGAGCTACTAAAAATGCATCTTTCAATTGTCATATTTTTCTTTTTGCAGTTTATTACATTTAAGTATTTGTTGATAGCAATATGAATTCACATTTATGTAGAAAAGGATCATAGTTAAGAGTAGAAAATAAAATGGAGAAGTCTTACTTGTGGGTAGTGGAATATCCTGAGCATATTGGATATTAGCTTTGATTCCTCAGCAGAAACAACTTCAATGATAGCAGCAAGTGTGCCAGATGTTTTACAGTTGTAATTAATGATTGATTTGTCCATTCCTGATAAGATATTAACGATAACCCTTAGTGCTATGAGTGGATGACTGTGGGAGTCATAAAGGTGAAACCCCAGGGTGATGTTTGGTAAGAGCTCTGAGCTGTTGTTAATCTCCTCCACTGCAAAAACAAAGGCTAGGAAGTTGTGGTAGTTTAATTCCCTAAAACTGTAATGAGATTTAGTGTCAGATAATGTAAAGGAAGTACTAAGAAAAGATTTAGAGGGATGAACATTGAGTGGAGCCTAATGGTTAGTGGAGCTTCATTATTAAAGGTTGATACTACATTGTTTGGAATTTGTGAACAATTATATGAATAGTGGAAATCTACTCAATTTCTTTCTTCCCACCTATGGTGGCAATCAGTCTTACAACATTACAGGTATGAATTAGTCCTTGGTAAAAAAGTTATCAATACAAAAAAATGGTATCCTCTACAAATGTATTTACAATTATTTCCCACCCATGTAAAATGATATTATTTCAATGAATAACAAATTCTCTTGCTTCCTAAATTGTGAATTTAAATATAGATTTTGACAAAATATATATATAAGATGTATATTGAACTCTCAATGTTTTGTACCTGGAATCTCATTGACCTCTCATTAATGTCATGGTTATTATTGCTTTATTGTATTTTCTTGAAAAATCAATAAAATTTTAATGGAATAGAAAGGTTAATACCATATTGTTTGGGATTTGTGAACAATTATATGAACCGTCATATCAACCAAAATTATATAATGACATTTGTGATTCCTGAATAAACCACTTAGGTGCCAAAACACTGGCCATGTTGAGTCAGATTTTTCCCATTTGGAATAAAGTTCCTTTTGATGCATTGCTTTCATTTCTACTCCTTATTGATTTTGAACATCCGTATAAAGGAGTCAAGATTGGAACTTATGAGGTCATTTTACTAAGGTGCGGTAGCTGATTAAAATATAGGATATAATGGATGTATTGAAACACATTAACATTTAGCGCATGTTATTTTTTTAGCATGCGCTAAATTGGATATTGCACCTTAGTAAAAGAACCTCATAAGTTCCAATCTTGATAGTGGTAACATCATGTATTATCCCAATATGATAGTGGTAATATCATGTATTATCCTGATAACTAATTTTGGTAACTTAGGCCAACCTGGCACCATCCACACAATGCAGAGGGCACTGCAAAGATATTCAGAGATGATATTCAGATAATGCCTCTCAATAACCTGATCAGCAGCTTTATCATAATATATCTTATTAATTTCATTCTCTTCCCTTATCCTACTCCTAGGCCACCAAAGTTTTAGGAATCTAAATTTGACAGTAGGAAAATGGAAAGGGCCACCTCTTCTCCCATTACATGAAATCTTATTGGATGAGGCAGGATGAGTGACAGTTGTGTGATGCATATAGTTCTGTGTGCTAGTCTTAGGGATGTGGGGAGGTTGAAGGGGAAATATTATGTATATTTGTGACTATCCAATATGACAATACATTTCACAACATAAACCTAATATGAATCTGCTAAACAGTGTTACTTACTTTGCCATTTGAATCAACGTAGGGGTATTTCTGAAGGATGGTAGATGGTATAGATTCAAAAACAATACACTTACTATTCCCCCAATTCTGATATCCCCATCCATGTGGTATCCAGGTGGTATCAAATAATCCAACATTAAACACTGTGTAAAGCCTATGAATTTCCATAGGACATAAAAATGCATGAAGAAAATCCAAATTGAAAGAACTTTCATCTTCAAAATTGTGAAATAGTTTAATGAAAAACTTGCTGTTGACTTTACTTAATTTATTAGCCTGGCAGAAGATGCTGCACGGTTCTATGTGATCCCACACAAATGCACCTTTAAATCACTAAAACAAAAATGTGGTCAACTTTTCACACTGGAAGTAGGTCTATAACCAAGGAAGCAGAAATGAAATTAATGAGAAGGGGAGAGGGCCATAGAAGCCTGTTTCTGAGTTTGAGTTTAATTCTCCCACTAAGGATCCAGTAGCTTTATAGTGTCTTCTCCTTACAGTTTACCCTCAAGGGACTTCTGCTCTAGTTCTGTGTATTTAACATTAAATATAGTTTGCTGATGTTTTTATTTTTTTTTTAAGCTAAACTAATATTAACAGAGAGACAAACATTAATCTGGCTGAAATGTATAGAGATCAGTTTGATGACATTAATCAAATATATTTCATATGTGGTTAGGGATTTTGACTGGACACCTGTGCTCAGGTTGGAAAAAGGAACCTATAGTAAAAATCTATTTATAAATGCAATACACATTCATATATATTTTATAGATCTAGTCTCACATATCCCTAAACAAATGTCCATACAAACCTAAGCAAATGCACAAATGTCCACAAACAATCACATTTGCACTCGCTCCAAAGAAGAACAATGTGTTTGTAGTTCAGGGTTAATAGCATACTTAGGACCTAACCTGTTAACTGATCAGAGTTACATTCTTTAAAGATTTCTCATTGAATGAAATTGCATCTGATTGCATCATACTTTTGCTTATTTCCACTGATCACAATATCATTTTAAGCAGCCAGCATGGATTTAGCAAAGGGAAGATCAGCCGTGCCAAATTATTAGAGTGTTTTGAAAGTGTAAATGACTTTGTGGGAAATGGTGAGTCAGTTCACATATACCAATTTGTAGACCACACCTGCAATCAAGAGGGGTCTGCTGTTTGCCAGGGGCCTGGATCCGGGATGTAACTGCTTGCCTGGACAAACTCATGAAGCCCTGAGACCACTTCCCCATGATTCTCATCCACGTCGGAACCAATGACACCGCCAGGAGCACCGCGGAGAGCATACCCGATGACTTCAGAGCCCTGGGTGAGAAGCTGAGAAGGATGGATGTGCAGGTGGTCTTCTCCTCGATCCTCCCAGTGAGGGGCAAGGGCAGTGCCAGGGAGGATCGCATCCGGAGGGTGAAAAACTAGCTGCGAGGATGGTGCAAGGAGATGAACTTTGGGTTCCTGCACCATGGAGAGGCACTGCAAGGATTACAGGGACCAGACGGGTTACACCTGACCAGAAGAGGGAAGAACGTCCTTGGACACCGCTTAGCCCGCCTACTTCACAAGGCTTTAAACTAGGTAAGTTGGGGGAGGGTACTGGCACAAACAACCTACTTGACGAGCTAAGCTACCAATTTCTTCTTGAGACTAAAGTAAGGGAGACTAAAATAAGTAAACACTATAATTCAGGGTCACATTATAATTCTGGGTCACATTGTTATGCTGGGTCACATTGTTATGCTGGGGCTAAGGGGACTACACATTGTAATTCTGGGTCTAAGGGGAGTTCACATTGTAATTCTGGATCTAGGAAGGGTGCACATTGTGATTCTGGGTCCAGCGACAGAATACACACTGCAAACGGTATTATAGGAAGTCAAGTTGCTCAAGAGGGAATACCCCCACAGGGTACACACAATTCTGAGTCTGGGTTAGGCATAAACTGTAGTTCTGGGTATGGGGAGTCCGGGAAAGGTGCATGTTGCAGCTCTGGGTCTAGGAAGAGTACGAGACATGCAAATAATGCTAAAGGTGGCCTAGTTGCTATAGCAGGAATGTCCCCATGGAGACGTAACAAACATACAACATGGAGGGCTATGTACGTCAACGCCCACAGTCTGGGAAACAAGATCCTGGAACTAGAAACAGAAATGACAAATGCCGACTTGGATGTGGTGGCGAGATCTGAGACCTGGCTCACAGACTCCCATGGGTGGGACATGGTCATACCGGGTTACAACTTGCTTCGCCGGGACAGGGAGGGCAAAATGGGAGGAGGTGTAACATTATATACTAAAGATGACATTAAAGTCACCAGAATCACAGATGTACGGTACACTGGGGAATCCCTTTGGGTAAATTTGGCCAGAGGGAAGGACAAATGTCTGTATCTTGGCGTAGTATACAGACCCCCAAGACAACAGGATGACCAAGATATGGAATTAATCGGAGATATAGAGAATATCACCTTGCGTGGGGACACAGTATTGTTAGGTGACTTCAACATGCCTGATGTGGATTGGGTCACGCTTTCCTCTGCTTCAGGCAGCAGCAGAAGGATATTAAACTCCTTGAAGGGAGCAAGACTAAGGCAACTAGTGTTGGAACCAACAAGGGATCAGGCAATCCTAGACCTGATACTTACCAATGGAGAAAGTGTCACAGAGGTCTCGGTGGGCGACACATTGGCCTCCAGCGACCACAACATGGTATGGTTCAATCTCAGGATAGGTTTCACTAAATCTACCACACTGACCAAGGTCCTTAAATTCAAGGACACAAACTTCAAAGACATGGGGAACTTCGTTCACCAGGTGCTACAAAGCCAAGCAGAAACCGATAATGTGGAAGAAATGTGGTCAACTATGAAAGCCACCATACAGGAAGCAACAAACCGCTATGTTAAATCGGTAAGTAAACGGAGTAGGAACAATATGCCACAGTGGTTCTCTGCGGAGATCTCGGACCTCATCAAGGAGAAGAAAAAAGCATTCATCTCTTACAAACAATAAGGGAAACAGGACTCCAGGGAAATCTATCTGGCCAAGTCAAAAGCAGTCAAAACAGAAGTTAGGGAGGCCAAATTCTGCATGGAGGAGTCTTTAGCAAGGAACATAAAGAAAGGAGATAAATCCTTTTTCAGGTATATCAGTGACAGGAACAAGAACTCAGGTGGGATAGTACGCCTCAGGAAACCAGAGGGAGACTATGCAGAAACGGACTCGGAAAAAGCCCAATTGTTAAATGAATACTTCTGCTCAGTCTTCACCCGTGAGGTGCCGGGACTTGGTCCTCAGCTGCAGACAAGGGTTGACTCAGCTGATCCGTTTAGTAATTTCGAGTTTACGCCCAGCAGTGTCTACTGCGAGCTGTCAAAGCTCAAGGTTAACAAGGCAATGGGGCCTGACAACCTACACCCCAGGGTGCTCAGGGAGTTGTGTCATGTCTTGGCGGAACCGCTATCCGCGCTCTTCAATCTCTCCCTTAGTACAGGTAACGTCCCGTTGGACTGGAAAATGGCTAACGTCATTCCACTTCATAAGAAAGGCTCCAAGATGGAGACAGCAAACTACAGACCGGTGAGTCTCACATCAATAGTGAGCAAACTAATGGAAACTAATCAAACGCCAATTGGATACGATCATGAACGAGGAGAATCTACGGGATCCCCGTCAACATGGATTTACTAAGGGGAGATCCTGCCAATCCAACCTGATCAGCTTCTTTGACTGGGTGACGAGAAAGCTGGATGTTGGGGAGTCCCTGGACATCGTATACCTGGACTTCAGCAAAGCATTCGATAGCGTACCACACCGCAGGTTGCTGAGCAAGATGAGTTCTATAGGATTGGGCGACACGTTGACGAAATGGATTGGGAACTGGCTCGAGCGTAGGCTTCAGAGGGTAGTGGTGAATGGCACCCCCTCCAAAACAATGGAGGTGATCAGTGGAGTGCCACAGGGATCCGTCCTGGGCCCGATCCTGTTCAACATCTACATAAGAGACTTGGCAGAAGGGCTCCGAGGTAAAATAACATTATTCGCTGATGATGCCAAACTAAGCAATGTAGTGGCCAAGAGTACAACAGACAAAAATTCAATGCCCGACAACATGATGCACGACCTACTACTACTGGAGCGCTGGTCTAGGTCCTGGCAACTTAGCTTCAATGCCAAAAAATGCAAAGTCATGAACCTGGGCAGCCAAAATCCATGCAAGACTTACACCCTAAATGGCGAGATCCTAACAAGAACTGAAGCAGAACGTGACCTAGGGGTGATCGTCAGTGAGGACATGAAGGCTGCCAATCAAGTGGAGCAAGCTTCTTCCAAAGCAAGGCAAATCATAGGTTGCATACGCAGGAGTTTCGTCAGCCGTAAGCCTGAAGTCATTATGCCATTGTATAGATCCATGGTGAGACCACACCTGGAGTACTGTGTGCAATTTTGGAGGCCGCATTACCGAAAAGATGTGCTGAGACTAGAGTCGGTCCAGAGAATGGCCACCCGGATGATCGCGGGTCTCAAGGATCTCCCGTACGAGGAAAGGCTGGATAAGTTACAGCTCTACTCACTCGAGGAACGCAGAGAGAGGGGAGACATGATCGAGACGTTCAAGTATCTCACGGGTCGCATCGAAGTGGAAGAAGATATCTTCCTTCTCAAGGGTCCCACGGCAACCAGAGGGCACCCGTGGAAAATCAGGGGAGGGAAACTGCACAGTGACACCAGGAAATTCTTTTTCACTGAAAGAGTGGTTGACCGCTGGAATAATCTTCCACTTCAGGTCATTGAGGCCAGCAGCGTGCCTGATTTTAAGGCCAAATGGGATAGACACGTGGGATCTATTCACTGAGTTAGGTGGGGAAGGGTCATTGCGGTGGGCAGACTAGATGGGCCTTGGCCCTTATCTGCCATCTATTTCTATGTTTCTATGTTTCTATACTGCTTCTTTGAAGGGTGCTTTCCCCTATAACAGACTCCGGAAGAGCATTCCAGCTTTCTACCGCTCTCTGGATGAAGACGAACTTCCTTACGTTTGTACGGAATGTTTTCTCTTCTAACTTTAGCTTGTGCCCTCTTGTTCTCTTCACCTTGGAGAGGGTGAACAATCTCTCTTTCTCTACTAAGTCAATTCCCTTCAATATCTTGAATGTTTCAATCATGTCCCTTCTCAGTCTTTTCTTTTCAAGGGAGAAGAGGCCCATTTTCTCTAGCCTCTCGTACGGCAAATCCCTCAGCCCCTTGACCATTTTTGTTGCTCTTTTCTGGACCCTTTCAAGTAGTACTATGTCCTTTTTCATGTACTCCAGGTAGGGGTGTACCATGGCCCGGTACAGTGGCATGATAACCTTATCAGATCTGTTTGTGATCTCCTTCTTAATCATTCCTAGCATTGTGTTTGCCCTTTTTGTTGCCTCCGTACATTATGCGGATGGTTTAATTGACTTGTCTACAAGTACTCCTAAGTCTTTTTTCTGGGGGCTCTGTCCGAGTATAGCACCAGACATCCTGTATTCGTGCATATGATTTTTGTTACCGACATGCATCACCTTGCACTTATCCACATTGAACCTCATTTGCCATTTTGCAGCCCATTCCTCGAGCATATTTATGTCTCTTTGTAGGTCTTTTCAATCCTTCTGTGTCCTCAGTACTCTGAATAACTTTCTATCATCTGCAAATTTAATCATCTTACTCGACATGCCAATTTCTAGGTCATTTATAGATATGTTGAAGAGCACAGGCCCGAGATGCTTTTCCAGTCCGAGTAAATTGTCCATTCACCCCCACTCTCTGTTTCCTATGTGCCAACCAGTTTTTAATCCACATGGGTATATCACCCTTGATTCCATGGCTTGCAATTTTTCGAAGTAACATAGTAGATGATGGCAGATAAAGACCCGAATGGTCCATCCAGTCAGCCCAACCTGATTCAATTTAATTTTTTTTCTTCTTAGCTATTTTGGGGCAAGAATCCAAAGCTCTACCTGGTACTGTGCATGGGCTCCAACTGCTGAAGTCTCTGTCAAAGCTCACTCCAGCCCATCCACACCTTCCCATCCATTGAAGTCTTCCCCAGCCCATTCTCAATCCAAAGGCCATATACAGACTCGTACCGTGCAAGTCCGCCCAGTACTGGCCTTAGTTCCTCAATATTTATTATTATTTTTTGATTCTAGTTCTCTGTATTCATCCCATGCTTCTTTGAACTCCGTCACCATTTTCCTCTCCACCACCTGCATTCCAGGCAACCACCATCCTCTCCATAGTGTAGGATTTCCTAGCATTGCTCTTGACTCTACCAACCTTCATCCTTAAATTATGTCCTCTTGTTTTACCATTTTCCTTTCTCTGGAAAAGATTTTGGTCTACGTTAATACCTTTCAAGTATTTGAACGTCTGAATCATATCTTCCCTGTCCCTCCGTACTTCTAGGCTATACATATTTAGGGCTTCCAATCTCTCCTCATACACCTTCTGGCTCAAACCTCCTATCATTTTTGTCGCCCTCCTCTTGACCACTTCAAGTCTTCTTACGTCCTTCGCCAGATATGGTCTCCAAAACTGAACACAATACTCCATGTGGGGCCTCACCAGCTACCTGCACAGGGAAATCAACAGCTTCTTCCTTCTACTGGCTACGCCTCTCTTTATACAGCCCAGTATCATTATGGCAGCAGCCACCGCCTTGTCACACTGTTCTTTCACCTTTAGATCTTTGGACACTATCACCCCAAGGTCCCTCTCTGCGTTTGTACATATCAGCCTCTCACCTCCCAGCATATATGGTTCCTTCCAATTATTAATCCCCAAATGCATTACTCTGCATTTCTTAGCATTGAATTTTAGTTGCCAGATATTTGACCATTCCTCTAACTTTTGCAGATCTTTTTTCATATTTTCCATTCCCTCTTCAGTGTCTACTCTGTTACAAATTTTGGTATCATCCACAAAAATGCAAACTTTTCCTTCTAACCCTTCAGCAATATCACTCACAAACATATTGAACAGGATTGGCCCCAGCACCAATCCCTGAGGGACTCTACTACTCACCTTTCCTTCCTTCGAACGACTTCCATTAACCACCACCCTCTGGCGTCTGTCCGACAGCCAGTTTCTGACCCAGTTCATCACTTTGGGTCCTAACTTCAGGCCTTCAAGTTTGTTCAAAAGCCTCCTATGAGGAACTGTATCAAAGGCTTTGCTGAAATCCAAGTAAATTACATCTAGCATATGTCCTCAATCCAGCTCTCTGGTCACCCAATCAAAAAATTAAATCAGGTTCGTTTGGCACGATTTACCTTTTGTAAAGCCATGTTGCCTCGGATCCTGTAACCCATTAGATTCAAGGAAGTACACTATCCTTTCTTTCAGCAAAATTTCCATTATTTTTCCAACAACTGAAGTGAGGCTCACCGGCCTGTAGTTTCCTGCTTCATCCCTGTGACCACTTTTATGAATAGGGACCACATCCGCTCTCCTCCAATCCCCAGGAATCACTCCCGTCTCCAGAGATTTGTTGAACAAGTCTTTAATAGGACTCGCCAGAACTTCTCTGAGCTCCCTTAGTATCCTGGGATGGATCCCGTCTGGTCACATCGCTTTGTCCACCTTCAGTTTTTCAAGTTGCTCATAAACACCCTCCTCCGTGAATGGCGCAGAATCTACCCCATTTTCTCGTGTAACTTTGCTAGACAATCTCGGTCCTTCTCCAGGATTTTCTTCTGTGAACACAGAACAAAAGTATTTGTTTAGCACATTCGCTTTCTCCTCATCACTTTCTACATATTGGTTCTCAGCATCTTTTAGCCTAGCAATTCCATTTTTCATCTTCCTCCTTTCACTAATATATCTGAAAAAAATTTTGTCTCCCTTTTTTACATTTTTAGCCATTTGTTCTTCCGCCTGTGCTTTCGCCAGAAGTATCTCTCTCTTGGCTTCTTTCAGTTTCACCCTAAAGTCCTTTCTGCTCTCCTCTTCTTGGGTTTTTTTATATTTCACGAATGCCAACTCTTTCGCCTTTATTTTCTCAGCCACTAGGTTGGAGAACCATATCGGCTTCCTTTTTCTCTTGTTTTTATTGATTTTCTTCACATAAAGGTCCGTAGCCATTTTTATCGCTCCTTTCAGCTTAGACCACTGTCTTTCCATTTCTCTTATGTCCTCCCATCCTAACAGCTCTTTCTTCAGGTACTCTTCCATAGCATTAAAGTCCGTACATTTGAAATCTAGGACTTTAAGTATCGTGCGGCCACTCTCCACTTTAGCCGTTATATCAAACCAAACCTTTTATCAAGGCGTGCTACGGGGGTTAGCACATCGAACATTTCATCACACGCTAACCCCTGCGGCAAGCCAAAAAACTAACACCTCGTTCATGTAGGCATTAGTGACTAGCGCGGCAGTCAGTTGAATGCGCGGTATTTCGCATGTTAACCATCTACCGCGCCTTGATAAAAGGACCCAATAGTTTTTATGCGGTATATAAATCTTAAAATAAATAAATAAATATAAAATGTGGAAGGCCAGGCTGTTGTTGCAATATATTCTGACACTGATAAAGGGAAAATAAACCAGTAATTCCAAAATTCCACAACCCAAGATTATAAAAATAGAAACAGAAATGGAATTGTACATGAATACATTACTATGTCCTCAGTTGTCTGATGTGTTCTGACAGTAATTAATTGAATGATCAGTTGAAAGGAATGTGTATGATAGTGGAACATTTTTTGTGTATTATTTTTAGGTATCATGGTGTTTACTCTGATTCTGTGAAGAAGACATGGCGAATCAGGCCCATCAGAATCAGAATTCATAGTTAGAATAAAGAATCAGCATTTACCACTAAGATAAGTGGCTTTTTATGTTTTTTACGATTAAATATTTGAAATACATGCACATTATTGATCTTGTATATTGAATTAGAGGTGGTGGAGGAAGACTGGTGATTAAAACTTTTGTTCATACTGGCTGAACAGCCATGTGGCTGGTATGTACATGCCATAGAAAAATCTTTTTAAACCACATATGGGAAGTCTCAGATTACCACCAGCCTGATACAGTGCCGTGTGGAATCACTCTTCACCAGCTCACCCAACGTGTTCTTATTAAATTTTTTTTTTTTAAATCTTTTATTTCTCCTTTAAACCTATATTTCTTCACTGGTAAATTAATCTTCAATCAATAATTTAATTAGAGTAAAATAGCTTCCTAAACATTATTTCATTTCCATTCACTCATTTTTTTGTATTTTTCATTATTTTTCATTATTGTTCTCTACTTCATTGATAGTCCATAACCATATCTAAATTAAGCTACTTAGCTTAGTTTAGCTCATGTCGCTGATACACTACACACCACCAACGCGTTTCGGATCTTATTCAGGATTGGGAAAGTGCCAGTGCTACAATTAAAAGAGCAATACATTAAATTAACTCAAAAGAACACTACTACTGCTAAAACAATCACATCTAACTCTTACCAGCTACATTACTTCCATTCTTCCATTCCATTCCATTCTTTCATTCTTAGAAACATCCAGCCAACAGTCTAAAGATGGCCACGCTGTTACTCCACTGCCTGAAATAGTCCCCATGATGTCATCCAAAGTAGAGAATAACACGGTGGTGGTGTACCCGCGGCCACCGCGTTTAGCTGTGGGTAACCCGCCGAAACGGGGAACGAAAACTAGCAGTCGCTGCGGGGACGGGGACTAGGCCATCCCATGGAGCAGTGAATGGTCTTGTCCCCGCAGTGAGCTTAGGGAGCTGAGTGATGTCTTGGCGGAGCCACTGTCCGCGCTCTTCAACCTCTTCCTTAGTACAGGCAGCGTCCCGTTGGACTGGAGGACGGCTAACGTCATTCCACTCCACAAGAAAGGCTCAAAGATGGAGACAGCAAACTACAGACCAGTGAGTCTAACATCGATAGTGAGCAAACTAATGGAAACTCTAATCAAACACCAATTAGATAAGATCCTGGATGAGGAGAATCTACGGGATCCCCGACAACATGGATTTACTAAGGGGAGATCCTGCCAATCCAACCTGATCAGCTTCTTTGACTGGGTAACGGGGAAGCTGGATATTGGGGAGTCCCTGGACATCGTGTACCTGGACTTTAGCAAAGCATTCGATAGCGTACCACACCGCAGGTTACTGAGCAAGATGAGTTCTATAGGATTAGGTAACACATTGACGAAATGGGTTGGGAGCTGGCTTGGAGGTAGGCTCCAAAGGGTGGTGGTGAACGGCACCCCCTCCGAAATGACGGAGGTGATTAGTGGAGTACCACAGGGCTCAGTCTTGGGCCCAATCCTATTCAACATCTTTATAAGGGACTTGGCAGAAGGGCTTCGAGGTAAAATAACATTATTCGCCGAGGACGCCAAACTGAGTAATGTAGTGGGCAAATGCACAACAGACGAAGATTCAGTGCCAGACAACATGATGCATGACCTACTCCTACTGGAGCGATGGTCTAGGACATGGCAACTCAACTTCAATGCCAAAAAATGCAAAGTTATGCACCTGGGCAGCCAGAATCCATGCAAGTCTTATACCCTTAATGGCGAGATCCTAGCAAAAACGGTAGCAGAACAAGACTTGGGGGTAATCGTCAGTGAGGACATGAAGTCTGCCAATCAAGTGGAGCAGGCTTCGTCCAAGGCAAGACAAATCATGGGCTGCATACGAAGGGGTTTCGTCAGTCGTAAGGCGGAAGTCATTATGCCATTGTATAGATCCATGGTGAGGCCCCACCTGGAATACTGTGTGCAATTTTGGAGGCCGCATTATCGCAAGGATGTGCTGAGACTGGAGTCGGTGCAAAGAATGGCCACCCTGATGGTCTCGGGACTCAAAGATCTACCATACGAAAAACGGCTTGACAAATTACAGCTATACTCGCTCGAGGAGCGCAGAGAGAGGGGGGACATGATCGAGACGTTCAAGTATCTTACGGGCCGCATCGAGGTGGAGGAAGATATCTTCTTTTTCAAGGGTCCCACGACAACAAGAGGGCATCCGTTGAAAATCAGGGGCGGGAAACTACGAGGTGACACCAGGAAATTCTTTTTCACTGAAAGAGTGGTTGATCGCTGGAATAGTCTTCCACTACAGGTGATTGAGGCCAGCAGCGTGCCTGATTTTAAGGCCAAATGGGATCGGCACATGGGATCTATTCACAGGGCAAAGGTAGGGGAGGGACATTAAGGTGGGCAGACTAGATGGGCCGTGGGCCCTTATCTGCCATCTATTTCTATGTTTCTATGTTTCTATGTGAGGCATGAAGGATCGCGCGGTTCCCGCAGCCCACACCCACCTGCCCAATCGATCCTAGTGATTAGCCAGCTCTCTCCCTTCTCCTCACCTTAGTTTGTAGGTTTTCTTTTTCGGCGACCCACACGATATCAAAGAGCCGCGCACCCGCTGCTGCTCAGTTTCGATCTTCTGCTCTGACGCAACCGGAAACAGGAAGTTGCAGCAGAGCAGAAGATTGAACACTGAGCAGCCGCGCATGCACGGCTCTTTGGGAAAGCGTGCAGGTCGCCAAAAAAGAAAGCCTGCAACTAAGGTGAGGAGAAGGGAGAGAGTTGGCTAAACACTAGGATCGATTGGGCAGGTGGGTGGGGGCTGCGGGGACCGTGCGGTCGCCCCTGTTCCCGGCTCAATCTGGAAGGAGGAAGTGAAAGGGAAAAGGATTCTGGGCCAAGGGGATGAAGACGGAAAGAAAAACCCACAGCAGGAAAGAAATGGAAGGACAGGCAGGTGAGCCAGATGCTAGAAGCAGGGGGGGGGGGGAAGAAAGAGGGAAAAAAGCTAGATGGGGTTGAAAAGAAGAGACACACTGGTATGGAAGAGGAAGATAGAGGAAATCTGGACACAGGAAGGTAACAGAAAGAGGATTAAATTATGTGCAAGGGGCATAGGGACAGAGACATAAAGGGGACATGCCATGGGGATGGTATATGACAGATACATAGGGGAGATATTAGAAATGGGGAAAATAGGAGCACAGAAGCGAGATGGTTTGTGGGGATGGGACAGGGACCGAACTCGCAGGCTCCAGTGGCTTGCACAAATTACATTGTAACGTGCCATGAAAATAAGAGGGAGGAAGGTAGATAGATAGGCCACGCGAGAGGAGCTGAAGGGTGGTAGAAAGGAACAGATGGTAAAGGAGGGAGGGAAGGGTGGTGATGGAAAGGAATAGGACAGACATTGAAGGAGGGTGGAGAGGAACAGACCCTGAAGGGAAATGTGGAAGACAGAGTGGGAAGAAGACAGATGCCAGACTATGGGGGAGTGGAGGGAAGAAGATGGGTGCTAGACCAATTGGGGGGGTGGTAAAGGGAGAGGCACAGTAACAGCAAATGGAAGACGCAGAGAGAAGACACACAGTGGATGGAAGGAATTGAATGAGAAGATGTGGAAAGCAGAAACCAGACAACAAAGGTAGAAAAAAAATTCGATTTATTTATTTATTTTTTGCTTTAGGATAAAGTAGTATATTAGTTGTATTGATAAAAATTTATAAACAAAGCCCTGCCAGCTGAACATCTCTTTCTCTAGTTTAGCAGCAGGAACTTTGATTTATAAGAAAGGAATAAGCTAAATATTACAGTACTAAGGCTTATATGGATGCAGCGGGGACAGTGACAGGGCGGTGAATGGGATGGCAGTGGCGGTGACAGGGCGGTGAAAGGGATGGCGGTGACGGTGACGGGGCGGTGAAGGGAACAGTGGTGACGGGGCGGTGCAGAGGATGGTGGGCGGTGACGTGGACGGGGCGGTGACGGGGACAGATTTTTTCCCCGTGTCATTCTCTAATCCAAAGGCACCACACCATCTAAACTTAAACCTTGGCCAGCGCTGATCAAAAATAAACTAACCCTCATATAGAAGTGCACAATCGCTTGTCTCATTCAGCCTCTCCGGTTGCATGCTTTGTAATTCATACATCCACCTTAATTCCTTTAAGTTCAAGGTACGAATAATGTTCCCACCCTCCCACCCAATTTCAACAGAATCAATAATTCACCATTTAAGATCTTGGATATTGTGTTAAAAGAGTTCCAATGACGAACTAAGGGGGCTGTTTCATTTTGGATATGAACTCTGGACTTGTGTTCAATAAGTCTAGTTTTCACAGGGTGAATTGTCCGGCACAAATACAGTTTCGGACAAGGGCATTGAATAACATATATAACATAGGCAGAATTACAAGTTGTATCCTGCCTAGCTGTATATATTTGGATGGGTCCAATTCTCTCCTTCCATCGTGTAAGGGCACCACTGAAAGTTATTACATGCCCTGTGCTGACCTCTATAACCATATATCTGACCCTTTTTTTAGTTCAAATATTCCCCCAAATTACTCGCTCGTCTGGCTGGTGGTAATCTGATACTCCCCATATGTGGTTTAAAAATATTTTTCTATGGCATGATATAGTTAATTAAGACAGATTTTGATAGATTGTTCATATTTTTGAGTTCCCGAGTTTTGTGTGGTTTGTAAGAACATAAGAACATAAGAATTTGCCTCCGCTGGGTCAGACCAGAGGTCTATCCCGCTCAGCGGTCCGCTCCCGCGGCGGCCCCTCAGGCCCATCACCTGTGCAGTGGTCCCTGACTGTTCTTATAACCTACCTCAACTCCTATCTGTACCTCTCAATCCTCTTATCCTCTACGAACCTATCCAAACCTTCTTTGAAGCCCTGTAACGTGCTCTGGCCTATCAAGGCCTCCGGAAGCGTGTTCCATGTGTCCACCACCTTCTGGGTAAAAAAGAACTTCCTAGCGTTTGTTCTAAACCTGCCCCCTTTTAATTTCTCCGAGTGCCCCCTTGTACTTGTGGTTCCCCACATTGTGAAGAATCTGTCCCTGTCTA
Source organism: Geotrypetes seraphini (assembly GCF_902459505.1). Lineage (NCBI taxonomy): Eukaryota > Metazoa > Chordata > Amphibia > Gymnophiona > Dermophiidae > Geotrypetes > Geotrypetes seraphini. Next base: position 102,086,056 of record NC_047095.1, on the reverse strand, counting down.
CTTTTTCCTATGCCCTTCAGGATTTTGAAGGTTTCTATCATGTCTCCTCTAAGTCTCCGCTTTTCCAGTGAGAATAGCCCCAGCTTTTTCAGCCTATCAGCATATGAGAAGTTTTCCATACCTTTTATCAGTTTAGTCGCTCTTCTCTGGACTCCCTCAAGTACTGCCATATCCTTCTTGAGGTATGGTGACCAGTACTCCAGATGCGGGCGCACCATTGAACGATACAGTGGCATGATGACTTCCTTCATCCTGGCTGTGATACCCTTCTTAATGATACCCAACATTTGGTTTGCTTTCCTTGAGGCCGTCGTGCATTGTGCCGACGCCTTCAATGTTGTGTCTACCATCACCCCCAGGTCTCTTTCAAGGTTACTTACCCCTAGCAGTGATCCCCCATTTTGTAGTTGAACATCGGGTTCTTTTTCCCTACATGCATGACCTTGCATTTCTCTATGTTAAAGCTCATTTGCCACTTTTTTGCCCACTCTTCCAATATCATTAGGTCCCTTTGCAGGTCCTCGCAGTCTTCCGCGGTTCTAACCTTGCTGCAGAGTTTGGTGTCATCCGCAAATTTTATAACCTCACATTTTGTTCCTGCCTCCAGGTTGTTAATAGATATATTGAACAGGAGTGGTCCCAGCACCGACACCTGCGGAACTCTGCTCGTGACCGATAGCCAGTCTGAGTAGTGGCCCTGTACTCCAACCCTCTGTTTCATGCCTGCCAGCCAGTTTTTGATCCATCGGTGGACATCCCCTTGCACCCCGTGGTTCCACAGCTTCTTAAGCAGCCGTTCATGGGGTACCTTGTCGAAGGCTTTTTGGAAGTCAAGGTAAATGATGTCCATGGATTCCCCTTTATCCATCTGGCTGTTTATTCCCTCAAAGAAGTACAGTAAGTTTGTGAGGCACGACCTTCCCTTGCAGAAGCCGTGCTGGCTCGCCTTCAGCTGTCCATTGTTTTCTATGTGTTCACAGATGCTGTCCTTAACCAGTGCTTCCATCATCTTTCCCGGAACCGAGGTCAAGCTCACCGGCCTGTAGTTTCCTGTGTCACCCCTTGAACCCTTTTTAAAGATGGGCGTGACATTTGCTATTTTCCAGTCCTCCGGTATCTCTCCAGTTTTAAAGGATAGGTTACATATTTGGCGAAGTGGTTCTGCTATTTCATTCCTTAGCTCTTTGAGTACCCTTGGGTGGATGCCGTCCGGACCCGGTGATTTGTCGCTCTTTAGTCTGTCTATCTGTCGGAGGACATCCTCTTGTCTTACCTCTAGTTGGACCAGCTTTTCATCCTGATCCCCATTTATGATCTCCTCGGGTTCCGGAATATTGGATGTGTCTTCTCTCGTGAAGACCGACGAGAAGAACTTATTTAACCTGTCAGCTATCTCTTTTTCCTCCTTTACCACTCCCTTCTTGTCTCCATCATCCAATGGTCCCACTTCTTCCCTGGCCGGTTGCTTCCCCTTTACGTACCTGAAGAATGTTTTGAGGTCCTTCCTCCTTTCCACTGACTATTCAATTAATTACTATCAGAACCCGTCAGACAACTGAGGGCATATTAATGTATTGATGTAAAATTCCATTTCTGTTTCTATTGATAAAGGGAAGCCAGGACATTGATCTATATGATTTTTGACTTCCAATGGATTGATTTGTTCTAGCAAGATGTCTGGCAAATGATACAAGAGATGGAAATGCTGGTAGATGCATAGAATAGTCACCTGGTAGAGGTGGTGGAGACAAAGACTGTGTTTTAATTCAAGAAAGTGTGGGATAAGCATGTGGGATCTCTTAGGGGAGGAGGCGATAGTGGATGTTGTAGATGCGCCATTAGGCCTTTATCTGTCTTCATGTCTCTATGTTTCTATGTAGATATTGAACTTTGATGTCCCTCTCAATGTCAAGATTATTGCATTTTAGTCACCTGTAATGGTAGACATTTTTCATAAGGATCTGGTGAGGTAAGTGATTAGAGCTTCTTCAGCACCCTGAGGTTGTGAATTCAATTTCTACTGCAGCTCTTTGTGCCTCTGGGCAAGTCATTTAATTCACCATTGCGAAAGTTAGCATAGTTAAATTGTGTGCCTGTTGGGACAGATAGGAAAAATGCTGAAGAGTACATGATTTCTATTCAAAGTACATATTATAAAACTACTTTGGGTGAATCTCTTTATGAAAAGCCAGTTAATAAATCCCAAGAAATAATTATTTGGCATCTTGATGCCTATAGCTTTACAGCTGATTTAAACTAACTTTTTGGCCATTCTGTAATGATGGGCATCTGTTACTATGGTGCATAAATCTGAATAATCAGGATATCTGGAAAAGAAATCAAGCTATTGAAATTAAAAAGACACGGAGACTGGTTGTTAATTACTGTGATCTTTATTTCTGCGTATTGCTGTCTTTGCTCAATTTTAGCTTTTGAGAGGATATTTGTTTCCTGCATTTTTAATATTGTATTTATTTTTATTGATTGTATTTTCTTAACTTCGCTATAAATATTTGTACTTCTGGCTGTGTGTTGCACTGATACTCTCCTCTTTCTAAATAGGTATAGGTTTGCCTGCTGTATTATATTATATAGATAATATTTTGTGACTCTTTGCATTGGTACAGTGTGCATGTTTCTTGCCTGATTATTGTACTTTTATATATTAAAATCAATAAAAAATTTTGAACTACAATAAATTCTTTATCAATAGGCCTCATATTGAAAACAATTTATCTGGCTGCTGACCAGTTAAATCACTTGGTCAGGGCTAGCCACTAATGGCACTTAACCAGCTAAAAGCTGCTGAATATCGCTACTAGCCCAAAACTCAAAGCTGTCTATGTTGGGGACATTCTGGGGAAGGAGTCATCATTTGGCCACTTAAGTGCTAGAATTCAGTCATTAAGGACTGGATTCTGTAAATATAGGTATCAATATTGGTGGCAGCAAGTATGATTCTAGAAAAGGTAGATGTACTTTATAGAATCACATTGGTTGTCATGTAAATAACCTTAATGTGCCTATTTTGCTAGGCATCACTAGGTGCCCTTAGTCACCTTTTTTTGTGTGCGTTGTTTACAGAATTAGGCCATCTTAAGGTTCCAGTAGTGGTGCCATTTTTAGAATTATGCCAGTATTGATGCCCTATGACTATAGCGCCTATTGACATCATGGTGCAGTGGCTTCAAGAAGGCAAATTTTGATTGTCATGATTCTAGGCTCCTAACCAGCCTGTTCTGAAGAAAACACCATTATTTCATCCTCCCTGGCTGGAGAAGTTTCAAGTTCAAGTTTAAGTTTCCAAGTTTATTAAAATTTGTTATCCCACCTTATCTGTAATCAAAGCGGTTATATATAAAATACAGGGAACAATTAAACATCAAATACATTACATCAAAGAAGCATCAAGAGACAGACTTTCTTGACTGATGTGACTAACCAGAACAAAACAAACTGGAACATGAGGAAAAAAGGGAAGAATTACAATCAATGATGGGAAAGAACAAAAATAGGAAAAAAATGAAAGGGTAGGGAAAAAGAAAATTAAAACCAATACAGGATACTGAAGAGTTTAAGACATTCTTAGAAGGATGGTTATACTGCAAGGCCCGAGGGATCCAGCAAGTTTCCTTCCCCAGAACTGCTTGATTAGATTGTAAGTAGAGAATTACACGGGGAGAAATTTTTCCCCGACTCCAAGGGAACTAATTTTTCCATCCCATGCCGACAAATTTGTTTCCTGCCCTTGCCCCCTTCCTGAAAACTCTGTCATCATCTGCATAAGCCTCAAACACTTTAAAATCTTAACTATTTGAGGCTTGTGTGGTTAAGGCAGAACTTACAGGAATGAGGAAGGGACAGTGACAAAACTCATGGGGACGGGACAGGGAAACTGTGTTCCTGCAGGCACAGGGCAAAATTTGACCCCTACGTCATTCTCTAATTGTAAGTTGTACTGTACAGGGGCTGTATCTTGAATGTTTTAATATACAGCACTGTGTATATCTAGTAGTGCTATTGAAATGATAAGGATGAAAAGTAGGCCCCTGAAGGATGACCACTGTATGTGGTGCCTATTCTATAAAGGAAAATGGGTAAATACTTTTCTTTCTAAAATACTACTGTAATCATATACATGCGCACATATGCAGTTAAGCATAAGCATTATACCAGTCAATTCAAAATGTGGTGGTGCAACTATTTTAAGCAAGAAGGTATGGTAGACCAATTGGTTGCTATTTGAGGCAAAAGTTCAATTCAGATTATGTACAGTGATATATTACATAATCCATAGAATGACACCAATGTATATGATAACTATTATATGCACTCCTAATAGTGATAAAATGGTCTTCCCTAGAAATCATATTTCTTGGGATTTATTAACTGGCTTTTCTTAAAGAGATTCACCCAAAGTAGTTTTATAATATTATTTTTAGGGAATTTATTGTATTTTTCATATTCTAAGAATTGTGTTCGCAAAGGCAACTCATTTCAGATTTTCATTAGCAGTCAGTAATGGTCTGCAACTCTTTGCCCTATCATGTTTTTTTTAAAATTAATTGTCTGTATGAAGAGTTATAACTAAAGTGATATAGAGCAGCTTCAGTTTAACATAAAACTTACTATTGTATTAACAGGACGTTTGTACATAATATTTGGTATTTTGAAAAATTCTTACAGATATGAGGTCTATCTGAATTCTTCAGTAACCCCAAATTGTCTGACTATTTACATTGAATATAAAATCCACATATATGTGTTTGCAGATAATAAGAATTTTTTTGAATTGTATTTTTATCTCCCCAGTAACAATTCCACAAAGAGCGCCTATCTTCCACTAAAGGTCCCTCACACTCCTGTAGATCTTGCCAATCTATAGCCCACCAGTTTAAATCCTTGGGATAAATCACCAGCTCTAATCCTTGCCAACTTCATGTTCAAAATGTCACTGACTGTCCCTAACGGTACAGGTATGACAACTTACAAGCTTGGTGAAAACTGAATATTTGATTCAAACTATGTATACTAATGTGAGAAATGCACATTTGGTTTGATGTATATATAATGGGACCTTGAGAGAGAGGGAAAAAGAGAGAGAGAGAGAGAGACTTCCCAACTTCCCTAGATATGGACTGAAGTAGAGCCCTGGAAAGAAGAGGGTTGGTGTGTGATTGTCCAAGTAAGACAACTGAGATCCGTTTGGCTAAGGGTATTGCATTACTCCATAGAGAAGAAGCAGTTTGCTGAGAAGACACCAGAATCTGAATGTTCTTTTTGCATGGCGCGTATCAGGGGGAAGTGCCTAATTCCTCATTTAAAGAAGGGACCCCTGAGGCAGGCTTTTGGCCAAAACATTGGTGGTGTTGGGTCTCCACTAATAATGAATATTTTAGTCCTATATCTGTAGGCCTGTGTACTGTTTCTTGATTTACTTGTGTTTGTTTACTTATTGACCCATTTTTATATACAATGGGACCAGCCATTTTAGAGAGGAACATATTCAAGTTCAAGTTTCAAGTTTTATGGTGTTTAATATAATGACCATCAACATGTATTTGGCCGGTTTACAATGCTAAAAAAAAAAGAGATAAAAAAGTAAAATAATAATTATATATATATATATATATGGGGAGGGGTGAACATTATAAAGACGATAAACAAGGACTTACATGAATTTGAGGGTAATAAGGGGAAGGAAGGGTCAATAAATACATTATTAAAACAAAATTTAAAAGAAAGGGAGGAGAAGGGTGGATATGACATCATGGATAGGGTCGCTTCATAAAAGCGTTTGAGTTGATTTTACTGGTTTTGGGAAAGGGAATATTTAGAGATTATGATATGCATCTTGAAAAAGAAATGTTTTTAGTTTGGTCTTGAATTTAACGAGAAGATTTTCATGATGAAGTTGAGGTGGTATGGCGTTCCATAAGGTTGGAGCAACTACAGAGAAGTTAATTTTCCTAGTGTAGTAGAATTCTCTGATGGAAGGAACGGCCAGTAATTTTCATCTGCTGATCTTAGGGTCCGAGAAGGAAGAGAGGGATAATAAGTTTGTTGAGAAAAGATGGAAGAGTGAGAGTTTGATTTTGAAAACCAGCATTAAGCTTTTATAGGTGATACGGTGAGTGATGGGTAACCAATGGGCTTCTTTCAGGAGAGGAGTTACATGATCATATTTCCCTACTTTATGTATAAGTTTGATTGCTGTATTTTGTATGAGCTGCAAATGACATAATTATTTTTGTGGGAGTCCATTATATAGGGAATTACAGTAGTCTAGATGGGACTTTTGATCATGTAAGTAGCCATAAGTGGCATGTAAGTAGCATGTAAGTGGCAGTTTTTGCATTGTACATGTCTATGTGCCAGAACTTACATTACAAAACAGTACTAATGTTCCACTATTAAACCTCTCAGCTCTAGGCAGATTACACATTGGTACCAGAAAAGGTTCAAAGAAGAGCGACCAAGATGATAAAGAAGATGGAACTCCTCTCATATGAGGAAAGACTAAAAGAGATTAGGGCTCTTCAGCTTGGTAAAGAGATGGCTGAGGGGAGATATGATTGAAATCTACAAAATCCTGAGTGGTTTAGAATGGGTACAAGTGTATTGATTTTTACTCCGTCAAAATTTTTTTTTTTTTTTCAAATTCTTTATTCATTTTTCATCTTACAAGTACACAATATTACATCATTTAAAACTTTTACACATCGCTTGAATTTCTCTCTATTATCATAAATACAGAAATTTATTCCCTCCCCATCTACCCTTCCTACATAAATTTCAATCAAAAATATCATATAAATATTGTATTCTTATCTATTGATTAAACCTTTAAGAGAACTATATACCATCCCCCTCCCCCTATGTATAAATATATTATCAGTGGAAAATGATGTCTAATCATTATAATAATTTGTCAATGGCCCCCAAATCTTTTTAAAATGATTATAATTCCCTTTCTTTATAGCAATTGTTCTTTCCATTTTGTAAATGTGGCACAATGAATTCCACCAGAATGTATAGCTAAGATTATTGTAATTTTTCCAGTTACTGGTGATATGTTGCATGGTGACTACTGTCATAATCAATAGAAGTTTATTATTGCTTGATGAAATTTGACTTTTTGTTCTCATTGACAAACCAAACAGAATTATATCATATGATAATGCTACATTGTTTTCTAATAAAGAATTTATTTGAGACCAAATTAATTTCCAAAAGGCCATGATACAGGGACAATAAAATATTAAATGATCTAGGGTCCCTGCTTCGAGATTACAATGCCAGCCTCTATTAGACTTAGAGCTATCTAACTTTTGTAATCGAACTGGGGTCAAAAGTGCTCTATGTAACAAAAAGAACCAAGTTTGTCTCATAGATGCGGACACTGTGCATCACATTCTCCAAGACCAAATTCGTGGCCATTGAGATGCAGAAATTTGATGCTTAATCTCAATGCTCCAAATGTCTCTAAGTCCAGTCCTTGGTTTTTTATTCATAAATCCACTGTGCAGCTTGGTGTCCCAAGAAATCCGCCTGAAAGCATAAGAACTCCAGACTATACTGATTATTGAGATTTTTCCATTCAGGGAACCCCTCCTGAATAGCCTGCTTCAGTTGCAACCATCTAAAACTTTGTGATTTATTAAGACCATATATATTTGCAACTGTGAAAAATCAAGCAGTTTACCATTTGAAATAACATCATTTAAAGTCCGTATACCTGCAATAATCCAATGCTTCCAAACGATTTTAAATCCACCAATTTGAATCTTGGAGTTTATCCATAAAGATTGATTTGTTGATTTATTTATTGGGTTAGGTGTTAAATTACTAACATATCACAATGTTTTCCATGTATCCATCAATATTCTGCTCTCTTTATATTTCCTAGGCATCTTAATACTGAGAACATGAGATAAATTTAGAGGAAACAAGAGTCGCCATTCCAAATACAACCAATCCGGGGTATTTTCCATGAGCTCTGGGAGGACCCAATACATACCCTGGTGTAAAATATAGGCTTGATGATACCTATAGAAGTTTGGAAAATTTATCCCACCCTCCGCAATTGGTTTTTGTAAAGATACAAAAGCAATTCTAGGCATTTTACCCAGCCAAATAAATTTTGTAAGAATACCATTTAGCTTTTTATAAAAGGACCCTTGAAAAAAAACTGGTATCATACTCATTTGATGACAAACCACAGGCAAAACCATCATTTTAATAATTTGGACTCTCCCCCACCAAGAAAGATGTAAGGGATTCCATTGTTCACACATTTCTGTTACTTTGTTAATAAAAATTTTTTGTTCTCTTTCATTGTGTCCTCTAGTGTATTTTTTATTCTAATACCTAAATACTTTAATTCATCTTCTTTCCATATAAATGAGAATGAATCAAATAAGCCTTTAAGAATTTCTGACTTACTCCAATTTATCTTATATCCTGAAAATTTTCCAAATTTCTCTATCGACTCGAAATGGTAGTTTCTGGATTTCTCAAATAAAGCAGTATATCATCTGCATATGCAGAAACTTTATATTCCCAATCTGTAAGGGGCATACCCTGTATCCCATTTGCTTGTTGAATGGCTAATAATAAGGGTTCTAATACAATATCAAAAAGCAAAGGAGATAATGGACAGCCTTGTCTAACCTCCCTCTGCAAATTAAAACGCTCTGATAAATTATTATTAATATACAATCTTGCTGCAGGGGAGCTATACAACGTCTGAATCATTTGTATAAATCCTGAACCTATACCAAACTAATCTAATGCTTGATACATAAAAGTCCACTCAACCCGATCAAAGGCTTTCTCCACATCCAAAGAGACAGAGAAAGCCAGATCTTTCATGGCTTTTGTTAAATTTAACATATGAAAAGCCAATCTGGTATTATTAGAGGAATGTCTCTTGGCAACAAATCCCGTTTGGTGCATATCAATAATAAAAGGGAGAGCCTTAGCTAAGCGTAAAGCCAATGTCTTAGCTAGAAGTTTGCCATCAACATTGATTAACAAGATAGGCCTGTAGTTTGAAACCAAAGTGGGGTCTCTGGCTTTGGCAAAATGATTGTTAATGATTCTGCCATAGTACCTGTAATACAACCTTTAGTTAGTTGGTACTGATATAAAACTAGAAGACACTCAATGAAGTTACAAAGTAATATTTTTAAAACCAATAGGAGGAAATATTTGTTCACTCAGATAATAGGTAAGCTCTGGAATGCATTAAGAACCTAAGAACATAAGAAATGCCACTGCTGGGTCAGACCAGTGGTCTATCCTGCCCAGCAGTCCGCTCACGCAGCAGCCCTCAGGTCAAAGACCAGTGCTTTAAATGAGTCCAGCCTCAACTGCGTACGTTCCAGTTTACGGCAACCAGTGCTGGACACAGTATTCCAGGTGAGGGAATACCATGGCCTGGTACATTGGCATGATGACCCTCTACGATCTGTTCGGATCCCCTTCTTAATCATTCCTAGCATTCTGTTCACCCTTTTTGCTGCCGCTGCACATTGTACAAACGGCTTCATCGACTTGTCGATCAGAACTCCCAAGTCTCTTTACTGGGAGGTCTCTCCAAGTACCGCTCCGAACATCCTGTATTCATGCATGAGGTTTTTGTTCCCGACATGCATCACTTTACACTTATCCATGTTGAACCTCATTTGCCAGGTCGATGCCAATTTCTCAAACTTGATTATGTCACGTTGCAGATCTTCACAATCCCCCTGTGTCTTCACTACTCTGAATAACTTGTATCGTCCGCATATTTAATCACATCACTCGTCGTACCAATGTCCAGATCATTTATAAAGATGTTGAAGAGCACAGGTCCAAGCACCAAGCCCTGCGGCACCCCCTTGGTGACACTCTTCCAGTCTGAGTATTGTCCATTTACCCCCACTCTCGGTTTCCTATGCTCCAGCTAGTTTTTTATCCTTGATTCCATGACTCGCAATTTTCCGAAGTAGTTGTTCATGCGGAACCTTGTCGAACGCCTTCTTAAAATCCAGATATACAATGTCGACCGTGTCGCCCTTGTCTATTTGACTATTTACTCCCTCAAAAAAGTGCAGCAAATTCGTCAGATAAGATCTCCCTTTGCTGAAACTGTGCTGGCTGGTCCTCATCAGACCATGTCCATCAAGGTGATCAATGATGGGGTCCTTCATCAGCGCCTCTAGCATCTTTCCCGGTACCTAGGTTAGACTCATCGGTCTGTAGTTTCCCGGATCTCCCCTCAAACCCTTTTTGAAGATCAGTGTAATTCGCCACCTTCCAGTCTTCTGGAATCTTTACCGATTTGATCGACAGGTTGCTACTAGTTGAAGCAGTTCAGTTATAGTCCCTTTCAGTTCCTTGATGACCCTTGGATGGATACCATCCTGTCCCGGGGATTTATTTCTCTATAGCCTATCAATCTGCCTGTATACCTCTTCTAGACTGAACGTCAGCCCTGTCAGTTTCCCATCTTCATTTCCAGCATAGAGCCTGGTGGGTTCTGGTATGTTGCCTATATCCTCTTCAGTAAATACAGATGTAAGAAAAGTGTTCAGTTTGCATTTAATCTCGTCCGTCATTTCTACATCAATTTCTTCAGACTGCCCTGGGGATCGGTAGTAGATGTCGATCTTCATTTCCAATCCATTTGTTCTCAGAATTTTGACCCATTGAGACTCTAACTTGTTCATCATTTCTGGTGTGTTCTCTCCAATAGATTCAATTCCCTCTTTGTTGTATATGGCAATGCCCTCACCTTTTTGAGCCACTCTGTCTCTGCGGTATAGCTTGTATCCTGGTAGCACAGTGTCCCAGACGTTTTCCTCAGTCCACCATATTTCCGTGATTCTGATGATGTCAACGTTATCTTTTTTTCCATAGCTTCTAATTCATCCATCTTATTCCTTAGGCTCCTTGCATCCGTGTACATACACTTGAGTTTACGGCCTGTTCATTCCTGCATTTCCTTCCCTCTTGTGTCCCTTTCAGTCTTACTTGCCTGTGATCCGGTGAGTCTTCTCCTATATCTTCCTGCACGGTGTCCTCCAGTGAGTCTTCCCCTCTATTTTCCTGCACGGTATCCTCCGGGTATACTGGTTCCCGAACTATCAACTCTCTCTCTCGGTTGACTGTCAGCTTTCCCCTTCTTCCTAGTTTAAAAACTTCTCAACTTCTCGCTTGATGTTGCTTGTAAGTAGCCTCATTCCATCTCTGCTGAGGTGGAGTCCATCCTTCCTGTACAGCTTGCTCTTTCCCCAGAACGTCATCCAGTTGCACATGAAGTGGAATCCTTCTGCCTCACACCAGCACCGCATCCACGCGTTGACTGCTTGCAGCTCCATCTGCCTCTTCTCATCGGCCCTGGGTACCGGCAGGATCTCTGAGAATGCTATCCTCTGCGTTCTGTTCTTCAGCCTCCTTCCTAGCATCCAGAACTGGTCCTTCAGTACTGCTCTGTTGTAGTTCCTGATGCTCACATTGTTCATCCCCACATGGATCATCACCACTGTATCTTCTTCTTCCACACTGTCGACGATCCTGTCGATGCGGCTCACTATGTCTTCTACCTTGGCTCCTGGTAGACAGGTCTTCATTCGATCCAGTCTTCCTCCCGCTATGTGACTGTCAACTTGTCTGATGATAGAGTCCCCCATGATGATTGCTGTCTTCTCTATCCTCTTGATTTTCCAGCCGCAGGTCCATGTCCCTGGTGTATGCCCATCTCTTCAGCCGCAGGTCCATGTCCTTCGTTCCTATCCATTTCCTCTCATCCTGGTGTTTGGCTTCTTGTGGGTTCCCTCTGCTGTTTCCAGATCTTGCTGCTGTGTCCCCCATTTCCTCCTGGTGGCTCTCCGTCTGGTGGTCCACACTCTTTGTAGGCTTATCCTGGCAGTTCAACTGTTGCTGTTGTCTTTCCACGGCCTCCCTGTATGCCTCTTCTATGAAGTTCTCCAGCTCCTGGACTTCTTCCTTGATGTTGTCCTAAATCTTGATGATCTCTGCTTCTCTGTCTTCTTCCTCTACTGCTTGTAGTGCCTCCAGTTCCAGTATTTTGCCCCCCAGGAGTATGACTTGCTTCTTCAGGCTTCCAGTTCTCCGCATCAAGCGCATACGTAAGACCGCCTCCCAGAAGGGAGGTAGTCATACATATGGCAGACAGTACAGAAAACTGGGTAGCTCAACATCCTGATTCTGTCTGCTGCCTCCATTGCTGCCTACTTACCGGTCTCCTGTGAATGTCTTCTATGCCTGCTGCGTCTTCTGTGATCGCCAGGTGATGTCTTCAGTGTCTGCCTGGCTGTGTGTCCTCAGCGACTGCTGTGGTCTCCCTCAGCTCTTCTTTGATGGTGGCTTGTCCTTTCTAGAGACTCTTCACAAAGGCGCTCTCGCTAAGGCGAGCGCCTTTAACACTCGCCTTTGACGCGCGCCGAACGGCTGCGCAACATTGGCCCCTCCCTTTTTAAGGGTAAGCTCCAGATCCACTGCTGGTGATGTCATGGGGTGGGTGGAGCTACCTTTGCCACAGCCTCTGCTGGACTCCTCTCCCTTCTGCCTCCGCTATTTTAACTCCTCTCCTCTCCCCTTCTCTCCTCAGTCCTTCTACTGCCTGTCCAATCTCAAGGCAAGGCAAGCTGGATCTGCATGCCATTGGCCCTTCCCCTTTTAAGAGGGAGCTCCGGATTCACTGATGGTGACATCAGGGGATGGGCGGAGCTACCTCTCGCCAAAGCCCCTCATCCTCTGCTGGACTCCTCTCCCTTCTGCCTCCACTATTCTAACTCCTCTCCTCTCCCCTTCCGCTTCTTTCCTCAGTTCTTCTTTTGCCTGCCCGATCTCAAGGCAAGGCAAGCTGAGGATGTAGTAAGAGCAATTAATGCAACTAGTTTTAAAAAAGGTTTGTACAAGTTCCTGGAGGAAAAGTCAATTGCTGTTGAGACAGACATGGGGAAGTCATTGCTTGATCTGGATCAATAGCATGGAATGCTGCTACTATTTGGGGTTTTGCTTACTTGGATTGGCCTCCGTGAAGACAGAATACTGGGCTAGATGGACCATTGATCTGACCCAGTAAGGCTATTCTTATGTTCTTAATGTCAATTATAAGGTGTTAAGTGCCAATAAAACATGTAAACTCATTGGATGGCTTTAAAAGAGGACTGACAAAAAGAACTGGTGAAGACAAGGAGATGAATAAAGAAGTTGAGAGTCTACTGTTTTAAGAATTTATTGTAGTGGGAGGGGGGTGCTAGAGAGCCTGAGAAAGATGAAGGTCTAAATGATCAGCTCCGTTCCTCACCATCAGAAAAATAGCATTTAAGTGCTAATTATTGATTTCTCTTGTGGAATTAAGGTGTTTCAATGATGCCTCATACCAAATCCAGCAATATTGAGGCAGCTTTTGGCATTAATCCTAGTGCCAAGCATCCTAAACCAGACCCGCCATCACCCTAACAGACTTCATGAGGTCTATTGGTGGATGATGGTGTGGGATATATCACAGAGCAGCTGAAGCATATTTTGGCTGTACTCACAGAGAGTAAGTCATATATTAAGGACATCAAAATGGAAATTTCTCACTTTACCACCTTACCACAAAAATTTCTGCTATGGACTCCAGATTATCATCCATCAAAATGAAATACCAGCAAATGGAAGCCATTTCAGTGTACCAGAAGCAAGATCGTAAAGCAATTACCGCCTTGGAAGTGATGTGTGAGGACTTCGACAACAGAAGTCAAAGAAATAATCTAAGAATTAACGGATTGTATGAACGATCAGAGGGAGATGATCTTGTCAAGGTTTTTGAACAGTGGATCCCTAAGGCTCTTAATATTACTTATGAGCATCCCTTTGAGCTGGAGCGCGCTCATAGAATGCCAGCAATGGCTTCACAGGACACACAGAAGCCACTTGCAGTCCTCTTCAAAGTGCTGCGATTCCAACAGGTAGAGAAAATTTTGGTAAAAATGCACACACAGCACCATATCAGTTGTCAAGAACAATACTTTTACATATCCACAGATTATACAAGAGAAACAGCATTATGGGGTTCACAGTTTCTTGCCCTGCTCAGTTTCTGAAGGCTCTGGAAGTGCGTTATGGTCTTTTGGTGCCAGCATGTATGAAAGTTACTTTCCAAAATAAGACTACTACATTTCTTATGCCATCAGATCTGCAATCATTTCTCTCTGAACAAGAAGCTCTCACCCGTATGGACACTGCCCAAGCTACTGGCTGAGATCTTTGGTGGACATCCTGAATGCGATCTACACACCCTACATTTCTGAGAGGACTTTCTCTGTATTGCATAGTTTCTTGTGTTGTTTTTCATATGCTATCTCAGTAAATGTACATTATGGGAGTGGATTTCACTGCTGTTTTTCAGAATACTGTTTCTGTCTGTTTTCCATGAGCTATTTCATGTATAGTTTCTATCCGTGTGCACTTGGTTTACCCTTTCAGTTCCATATTGTTGGAGAGTTACTGGGATGAGATCTGGACATGTATCACTGATAAGTTACAGTTTACTGCTCCCTTTACCTATTCCATACTCATCCTCCAAGCTCTTGCTTTGCCGGATGTGCTATCCATGGAGGCTGCGACTTTAATATCATGATAGCAGTATCTATTCAAATTGCTTTGACCCATTGGAAGTATACATCTCACTCTACTGTTAACTAATGGTGGAATACCGTTACAGAGTTGAGTACATATGAATATCACAATGCAGAACATACTCATACAGTTAGTTGATATTGCAAGGTTTGGTCTCTGATTTCCTTTGAGTGGATGTTCCATTTTCTGTTTCTGTTTATATATGAATTTGTATTGTAATGCTTTACATTTTGTACACTGAATATCATATATGATCGATACCTGATGTTGGCATTCCAGATTTTCATTCAAGTTCTTGTATTTCTACTTATTATTCTGCTAACTTGCTCATTTGTTTGACTGGATTCACTCATGTATTGCAGAATATCCTCTCGTATGACCTATGGCTCAGTTTTGGGTTTTGTATCTTATTTCTTTTATATTTCATGTACCCATGTCACAAATTTCAATAAAAAGATTGAACTGAAAAAAAGAATTTATTGTAGTAGCCAACTATCTTGCAAAATCATTTGAATACAATACGACTCAGATGCTTTTAAAATTTATACATAATTTTTTAATTCAAAATCTTAGACATCAGGCCTTACATTAATGATTCCTTTTGTGCCTTTTGTTTTTTACCTCCCCTTTCTTTTATTTTATGCAATGTATCCTCCCCATTTACCCATCTGTATCATGTTGTGTCTGTATGGTAATTGTGAATAGGTTCCCTTTATTTTAATTAAAAAAACATTTTTAAAACTTTGTATTAATTGGAAACCGCTTTTACTATAAAAGTGGTATATCAAGATTTAAATAACCTTGAAACTTAATATACAGATTGTAAAAAATCACCACTTACATGTTTTTCATGCCAACATGAGGGCCCCATGCATTTAAACAAAAAATATAAGCAATTTAGAGAGTGCTTCAATATTACCACTATCAGGATAATTTCCCAGTCTATCCTTGTTCAGCCCTTTTGAGGTCACTGACTGTACAGCTAGTGTTGAATACTGGATCAATGTAATTTAGAACTTGCAAACTTTGGAGATAATGTTATTCTTGCTTTCTTTCCCATTCAAGGAAGTTTAAATCAATTTATTTTGTTATTATGTATTTCTTGTTGTTTCTGTCAGGCCTCAATAGAATAATGTGGCATTTGGGGATAAAGATACATCCCAAAATTCCAGAACTAGAGGCCAGAATAGCAAATATCTCCACTGCTACCATGAACTTTCCCCTGGTGCTCAGGTATGTTGGGATGAAAGAAACCCAGACACTGCAGAACACCAGCATGCTGAAGGTGATGTGTTTGGCCTCATTAAAACTGCTAGGTAGATTTCTTGCTAGAAAAGCTACAATGAAGCTGATTCCAGCCAGAAATCCCAGGTAACCCAGAACACAGTAAAATGCAATTGCTGATCCTTCATTGCATTCAATTAATATTGTTCCAATTTCTGATTGAATGTTTTGATGTGGGAATGGAGTAGCAGTACCCAACCAAATAAGGCACAGGAGAACTTGAAGAAGAGAACAGGAAAGGACTATAGAGTATGAGACCCTGGAACCCATCCATTTCCGAAGCTTGCTTCCAGGCTTGGAGGCATGGAAAGCCATGACCACAGTGATTGTTTTTGCCAGGACAGAGGAGAGAGCGATGGAGAAAGTTATTCCAAAAGCACTCTGTCTGAGAATGCAGGTCACCTCCTCAGGATAGCCTATGAATATCAATGAGCAGAGGAAGCAGAGCATGAGGGAGACTAAGAGAATATAGGTTAGGTTTCGGTTGTTGGATCTCACAATGGGAGTGTCTTGGTACTTTATGAAGATTCCCAGAATGACAGCAGTGATGAGAAAGAAGAATATGCTGATAAGTGTCAAAATGATTCCCAAAGGTTCATCATGGGATAAGAAGCTTATCAATTTTGGGACACAGACATCTCTTTTTTCATTGGGCCATTGGTCCTCTAGGCATTTCACACAGTTGTCCATATCTAAGAAGAAAAATATTTTCTTAACATCTCAAAATTGATATCAGTATAGGAGAGTAACTAAATATTTGTTTTTCTAAATTTAACAATAATAATATTTTTCTCTGGCATGTAGGTTATGCTAGAATGTAGGGATGAGCTTCATTTTTTGAAAATGACCAGTTTGTCCTCAGTGTGCTTATCATTTTGAATCATTTTTGGAAGAAGAAAAAAGTCCATATGAAAAACACACTAAAATCAGTCATTGTGATGTAGGAGTGGGTCAGCATTCTTAGTAGATTGGTCACACAGACATTCCAGCAGAGCAGTGGGGCACCCTAATGAATTTCAAATACTGCCATTTTTTTGAAATGGAAGATATTAGAGATACACTTTTATCAAAGCTGAAAATTGACATCCCTCCTGCCATTGTTGTTTGGTGGATGGGGAGGTGTTTCAAGGGGGAATAGAGGCTACAGCCATGGCCACTAAACTTATCATTGCAGGGAGATCCCTTCCCACAGTAAGCTAAGCGGCCACATCTAAAATAACCCAATTTTCTAACCGATATTTGTAACATGAATGTCGGTTTGAGAATTGGGTTTACTTTAGGCAGCCTTAGGCCTGATTCTATAAAGGTCCCCCATCAACTTCTGAGACTGGGTATCCTATACAGAATCTGGGCCATTATATATACATATGTATTTTGGACCTGGAGCAATGGAGAGTTAAGTGATTTGCCTAGAGTCACAAGAGGCTGTAGTGGGAATTAAATCCAGTTCCACAGGTTCTCAGGCTAGTACACTAAATACTAGGATTCTCCTCCCCTTTCTACTTCTGAATTTGACCAATAAAGGATGGACATTCCTATTAAGATCTACTGGGTTTGTCTAAATAACCAAAAATAACCATTGTAGAAGAGAAAGGTCCCAGATCTATAAACAGTGCCTAAAACATAGGTCTTGAGAAATACAGTACATAGTGCATGCCAATCTTGTTAGACACCATTTATAGATTTATGCCTAGTGGTGCCTAAAGTGGACTTAAGAGCCAGTAGGCATCCTAAACTTAGGTGACCCTATTTATTCCAGGGTTTTCTTGGTCTAAATAGTTTAGGCACCTAAGTCCAAAACAGAAGCCTGGATGCCAAACACACTCATGATCCGCTCCCTGTTAGGTGCCTTGGACTAAGAACATAAGAATTACCACTTCTGGGTCAGACCAGTGGTCCATCATGCCCAGCAGTCCGCTCAAGCAGCAGTCCTTATGTCAAAGACCAGTGTCCTAACTGAGACTAGCCTTACCTGTTCAGCAGGAACTTGTCTAACTTTGTCTTGAATCCCTGGAGGATGTTTTCCCCTATAACAGCCTCCGGAAGAGCGTTCCAGTTTTCTACCACTCTCTTGGTGAAGAAGAACTTCCTTATGTTTGTACGGAAACTATCCCCTTTTATCTTTAGAGAGTGCCCTGTCATTCTCTCTACCTTGGAGAGGGTGAACAACCTGTCTTTATCTACTAAGTCTATTCCCTTCATTATCTTGAATGTTTCAATCATGTCCCCTCTCAGTCTCTTTTCAAGGGAGAAGAGGCCCAGTTTTGATAATCTCTCATTGTACAGCAACTTCTCTAGCCCCTTAACCATTTTAGTCACTCTTCTCTGGACCCTTTCGAGTAGTTCTGTGTCCTTCTTCATGTACTTCAACCAGTGCTGGATGCAGTATTCCAGGTGAGAGTGTACCATGGCCCAGTACAGTGGCATGATAACCTTCTCCAATCTGTATGTGATCCCCTTTTTAATCATTCCTAGCATTCTGTTTGCCCTTTTTGCCGCTGCCGTGCATTGCGCAGACAGCTTCATTGACTTGTTGACCAGTACTCCCAAGTCTTTTTCCTGGGAGGTCTCTCCAAGTACTGTTATTTGCCATGTCGCAGCCCATTTCTCGAGAGTTTTTATATTACATTGAAAGGTCTTTACAATCCTCCCGCATCTTCACTACTCTGATTAACTTTGGATCATCTGCAAATTTGATCTTCACACTCATCGTACCAATTTCCAGGTCATTTATAAATATGTTGAAGAACACGGATCAGAGTACCAAACACTGTGGCACTCTACTCATGATGTTTTTCCAGTCTGAGTATTGTCCATTTACCCCCACTCTCTGTTTCCTATCTGCAGGCCAGTTTTTAATCCACGTGAGCATTTCACCCTCGATTCCATGGCTCGCAATTTTTCGAAGTAGTAGTTCATGCTGAACCTTGTCGAAAGTCATCTGAAAATCCAGACATACCATGTCGACCAGGTCACCCTTGTCTATCTGCCTGTTTACTCTCTCAAATAAGTGCAGCAAATTCGTCAAGCAAAATCTTCCTTTGCTGAAGCCGCACTTACTTGAAAATTATGCTAATTGCTTATTATTCTTTAGAAATCCAGGGACTGAAAATATTTGAAAAAGAAGTCAGAAAAGTACGCAATATATATATTCAAACAGACTGACTAGCAAAAAAGTTTTGTCTACAGAGAGTGATCAGTACATGTATACTCCGCTCAGAGACATGAAACTCAAAAAAGGAAGGCTAAAAATCCACCTTTGCAAAAAAGAGTTCACCTTCCAGTCATTCCGATGATTATATGTGGGATCACTCTCTGAGGCTTGGTGGAACAAAGTATCTAATGTTTCAAAAAATAGTTTCAAAAAATCTTTTAACAAACTTTCTTCATGTTGGTTTAAATCAGGGGTCTCAAAGTCCCTCCTTGAGGGCCGCAATCCAGTCGGGTTTTAAGGATTTCCCCAATGAATATGCATGAGATCTATGTGCATGCACTGCTTTCAATGCATATTCATTGGAGAAATCGTGAAAACCCGACTGGATTGCGGCCCTCAAGGAGGGACTTTGAGATCCTTGGTTTAAATGTATCAATAAATATCTTAATTTAATTCACATGTGCCAAAGTCCATAGTATGCAAGGATGCATTGTCAAGAAGAAATATTTGGTTGTAATGAAAAAGTACTTAGCTTATTATATCAATTTGAGGGTCCCAACACGGGCCCGTTTCAGAATCTGCTTCAGGAGACCCAATAAGTTTTGTCAAAAGTGCTGCATTCAGTGACGTCAGTTACAACTTTGAGAGCATTTTCAGCAGTGATTAAGCCATCATAGTTGGCATGGATAATTTGTTGTGACACTTTTGACAAAACTTATTGGGTCTCCGGAAGCAGATTCCGAAACGGGGCCACGTTGGGACCCTCAAATTGACAAAATAAGCTAAGTACTTTTTCATTACAACCATATACAGTGGTACCTTGGTTTACGAGCATAATTCGTTCCAGAAGCATGCTCGTAATCCAAAGTGCTCGTATATCAAAGCAACTTTCCCCATAGCAAGTAATGGAAACTTGGACAATTCGTTCCACATCCCAAAAATAGGCCTATGTTGTAAATAAAAGCTTATCCTCACCTGCAAATTTTCAGTATCTATTGCAGTACCCCCTACCCATACCGAAGAACACAGCATCAGCTGCTGGCCCCTGAACAGCTTTCCCTCCTCCCTCTGTGCACTCTTGCTCAAGAAAGCCTTCCTCTATCTCCAGTCCGCTTCTTTTTCTCCTCTCTAAGCACAAACCAGCCCCCTTGCTGCCAACCCACCTCCCTGGCTCTGATGCCAAGATTAACACACAACTCTAAAAAGATTATCAGCCACACTTACCCCTGGCAGCTGCCTGCGCTCATGCAGTGGGTGGATGGTTTCTCCCCTCCACATTTAAGCGCTGCCAACATTCAAACCTGGTGTGCAAAATTAATGAGGACGACATCAGGCGAAGCACTCCAATGGGAGAAGTTGTATTGGGCGGGGGAAGCTCCTGTGCTTCTCTCCAACTTCTGGCTAACACGTTTTTGGAGAAGCCAGCCCAGCGCTCTGAGCCGCGTCCGTGATGTGGGCCAATGGGAGAGAGGCCGGAAGTGAGTTGGGAGGGGAGCTAGGAATCGCGGCCGGCATGCTGCAGCTGAAGAACCCGGAAAGCAGCCCCGCAGCCCTGCTGCCAACTGAGGCCAATATCGTGGAGGTGCCCTTTACCCCCCCCCAGGTCCCCCAGCTCCACCCTAAGGCCCTTAAACATCCGCAACCCGATCCCGCAGTACTTTCTGTTCCGGGTGAGTACTGCTCTCTGACGCAAGCCTCCTACTCCTCTCGTCCAGTGCCTGTGTCCGCTAGAGGTAAGGGTCTGGGGGTGGGCCGCGGGGGGGAATGAATCAGGATCTCGGGGTGGACTCGCTCACTGATCGAGTCAATGCTCATTTTGCGAGTTACAGTTTGCTCGAGTGTTTTGTCTTCTTGCAAAACACTCTCAAACTGAGGTTTGATTATATTTCTTCTTGACAACGCATCCTTGCATACTATGGACTTTGACACATGTGAATTACATGAAGATATTTATTGATACATTTAAACCAACATGAAGAAAGTTTGTTAAAAGATTTTTTGAAACTATTTATTGAAACATTAGATACTTTGTTCTACCAAGACTCAGAGAGTGATCCAACATATAATCATCGCAATGACTGGAAGATGAACTCTTTTTTTGCAAAGGTGGCTTTTTAGCCTTCCTTTTTTGAGTTTCATGTCTCTGAGCGGAGTATACATGTACTGATCACTCTGTAGACAAAACTTTTTGTTAGTCAGTCTGTTTGAATATATAAATTGCTTATTATTGGCACCAATTAGATTTCTTACTAATTAAGTCAGGTGCCAAGATCTGCTAAGTGCACTAATCTTAATGCCTAAATTAAGACATCTTTTATAGAAACTGGGCCAAAATACTGTACTTGGTAGTCCATTGATATTTTTTTCAGTATATATTTTATTGGTTTCTTCTAAATCTCAAAGAGAAGATATGATTTTGAATAACCTGACAGAATGAACCTCATATGCTACATATCACTCACCAGTTTCATTGGAGATTTCTCCACTTGGACAGGGAATACAGTCATAGCAGCAGACAGGTTTTCCTTCTTTTGTTAATTTCCTGTAGCCAGGAGCACAGCTCTGACTGCATATTGATTCTGGAGGTGTCTGAGGGTTAACAAAGAAACAAATTCTATCTTCAAGAGAAAGTGGACTGTCGTTTTTAAAATGTAACATTACTTTTCTGTCAATTTATGAAGTTAGTCAGATATTTTCTTCAGATATTACAAATTGACCATTGGAGATCTGTTTCCTGAAGGATCAATCTAATGTAGCAATATTTTACTGAGTGATAATTTATTCCTAGAACACATTGTTGAAAGTTATATTTAGCTAGTTAAAAAGAAGGTATTTCTGTGAGGAGTTGTTTAGGACAAAACCATAAAAACAAGAAACTGAAGACAGTTAAAGACTATATGGCTTTGTTCAGTCTACTCATCCATGCCATGTATCCTGTTTTCCCAAAAATAAGACCTCTCGAAAATAAGCCCTAGCATAATTTTTAAAGATGCTCCTAATATAAGCCCTACCCCAAAAATAAGCCCTAGTTAAGATTGAACTTCGAGGCCCATCCAAATGTCTTTGACACTCCCTGACACTAGTGCAGCCTGATTTCCTGAAAAAATCAGACTCGTCGATTCAGTAACCTTCACCCCTGCTGCTTTAGGAGTCCTTGAAGTGGAGGTATGTCAGTATCATGGTGGGAGAATCTGTGGGGTTCTGCTGCGCAGGGGGATAGGAGGGAGGGATAGAAAGATGCTACACAAGAGGATGGGTGTGAGGGGAGGAGAGATGTTGCACATGGGGGAAAGTTAAGAGGAAAAATTTTGGTGGAGGAGAGGAAAGGAGAGATGATTGTTGTACATGAAAAAAAATAAGACCTCCCTGAAGGGGCACATATATATTCCTTCACATATATATTCCTTGTAAGTAATTTTTCTCTGTAAGTAATTTTTTCTATTCATGCTTGTGCTGAAACAGAAAGTTTTCACTTTGCTAAGAAACTTCACTATGCTTGCTACTTCTTTTTAGTTGCTTTTATGTATCCTGTTACCAAATATGGTCTTTCCTACAGACATATGCTGAAAAAACTGACCCATGTATAATGCTATAAAAATGGATGAAAAATTCATAATAAATGGACAATTTATTTGGGACAAACCAGAGCGTTTGAGGCAGTATTGGGACCAGAACCTTTTCACTCCCCAAAAGTAAGCCCTAGTACATTTTTTTTGACCCAAAATTAATATGACACTGTCTTATTTTTGGGGAAACATGGTACTATTCTTTGCTCTTCCTGAGAGATCCTATGTACTTGTCTCAAGCTTTCTTGAATTCAGTGAATGGTTGTCTGCGTGTGGTCACGAAGTGTCATTAAAGAAACTGCAATGGTGTAAATCTGAGGTGGAATACCTGGGTTTTGTCCTGTCTCATGGTCAGAGGAAAATTAGCACTTCTCGCATTGCTGCTGTTCTGGGTCTGCCCCGCCCAGCTACCAAGAAAGACATGATTACTTTCCTTGGTATGATTGGCCACCAATGGATCCCTGATTGTTCCTTCTATGACCAGATTCTGAGACAGACCCTGGGGCCTGAAATGACTGATCTTATCAGTTGGACTAAAGAAATGTTGGATGCTTTTGGACATTTGAAATGTGCTTTGGTTTTTAGCCCAGGCCGGGGTCTCCCTGATTATGATCAAATGTTTCACCTATTTGCTTGAGACAGTTGTAAAACCATGGCAGGAGTCCTGGCACAAGATCATGGTGGTAACTTACACCCTGTTGCCTTTTTTCTAACAGTCACTCCTGTTCAAGTACAAGGCATGCCTGCCTGCTTGAGAGCCCTGGCTGCATGTACTATGGTGGTAGAGATAGCCACTCCTCTGACCCATGGTCTTTGGACCCCCCTCCCTTCCCTGTTCTCCTTCCTCTTCTTTCTCCTCCTGCTTTTCCCCCTTCCTTTATTTCCCAACTTCAATCCTTTGTTTCCCCTTCTGAACTTGACGCCTGGAACCTGGCCAGTGCCCAAAGCCGCCCTTTGGACGGACTTTAGTGCAAAGAGGGGAGAAATCCTGTATACCAGTCGCTTTACATTTCAACTTCTTGCCAGTGATTTTTTCTTTCTTAACCTTCGCTCCCTGATACAGACATATATAGCTCAATGTCTAATCTGTCTCTGCGCTAAGCCCAACATACCCCATAAAGCACCACACCAGCACCTTACTTATGCCACTTCTCCTTTTACATACTTACAGATTGACTTTACTTATATTCCTCATGCCACTGGGACCCGACAGGATTATGCCCTTGTTATTGTTGACATGTTCTCACGATGGCCTGAAGTTTTTCCCACCACAAATGAAACTGCTCAGATTGTGGTGAATATCCTACTTCACAAAATCATCCCTAGGTGGGGATGCCCCACACATATTACCTCAGATAATGGTCCTGCTTTCATTGCTAGAGTATGCAAAGACTTAGCTACTGCACTATTAAGGACAAAATTAGGAGAGCCATAGCTGGCTCATTTGTAAATTGGAAGAAATTCCTCCCTATTGTTTTAGCTGAAATTAGGATGCAGCCTCACTGCACCACTGGTTACTCTCCCTTTGAGATTCTCATAGGACGACCTTTCCTCACCCCATGGGTAGATAACCCCTCAATAGTTGAGAGTAGTGATCATCCTTGATACAGGAAGAATACGTCCGAAAGCTCATAGGAACATTAGGTATGTTGAAAGAAACATGTCTTGCATCTCTCTTTTCTTTCCACAGATTCCTACCCACTCCTTCCAGCATGGCGACATGGTCATCATCCAGAAGCTTTCCAAGGATAGGAAACAGACAGACTTCCCCTTTGGACCTCCCACCTCTGTGATCACAGCAACCAGGACCGCTGTACTCACTGAGGAGTTTCCTGTTTGGATCCACGCAAGTCACTTGAAGAGGGTTAACCTAAAACCCCAGAAGCAAGCCGCCCCTGCGCAGACCTCACCCCCTCCAGTGGAACAGCACTATGATCTCGTCACAGCATTCCACCAACTTTATCATTCTCCTCCTAGCAGTGTTGCTGCTAGTTTTTCTTCCTGTATGGATCATCTCCAACTGTGTCTACAGGGATGATGTGTCCTTGGTCCACAAAACTGTCTGCCCGTACCCATCTGTAAACGACACCCCAGGCACCTCTTTGCGAACGCGACGTCAAGTTGGAACTTTTCTTCCCAAAGGGGGGGCTGCCCCTCAATTGGAATCCAGAAAAATAGACAGCATACCACCTTTTGGTATAATTCCAGCAGTGAGCACGTAGCCACCTTCTCCTTTGTCTACTGTGACATTAGGGACTGCTCAACAATTGATGCCGCATGGCAGTGTCATTGATTCCGTGATATTCCTAAAGCTAAAGACATATACATATGTGTTACTGACTCACATTGGGGGGATAAGTGTGTGTCCTGGGGAGCAGTAGGGTGGAACACTGGCTCTGACTGGGCTTATAAACCGGAAAGTGCTTAGAAAAGAGTGGACCAAAATGGTAAATCTCTGCTTAGCCGTATGACCCTTCGTAAGATTGGAAACTGTTATGGGAAAGGTGTTGCTGGACATATTATGAAGCTTTCTCTTACAATTGAAAACCCTAGACCTACTGATGAAGGCATGTATGTTATGGGCATGTGGTTTAAAGGTGAGTCTAGCTATCAGCCCCATCAGTTTTTCTTATGGGATCTATCTACCTCCACTCATCCTATCCCGCCATTTTGTGGGGCCCCCCAAAAAAACTAATCTACTGGCCTCCAAATTAAATAAACTTACTGACTTGATGGCCATTGCCAATCCCACCTTTGAAGATACTATGGCTGTTAAGGTAGGTTTTTCAGAACGTAACCTCTGGTTAGAATGGATGAAATTCACTGCTGATCAACATAATAAGAGTAATTGTTACATATGTGCTCAGGCTAAACCCCATTTAGGAACTGTACCTTTGGACCTCCCTCCTGGTATCCAACCATGCTTTTTTGGGTTATTTACCAATACCTCCTCTAATTCCACTGATCCTCTTTATGCGTTGTGGCATTCCAAATACCCTTTGCTTACCATCTATGAGGGTAATTACACATGTCATGTTTCTAATCTGACACAGGGTAGTTTTTTAGGCAATTTCCCCCCTGGTTATTATTCTGTCTTGGATTATATGTATGCCCCACTATTGCAGCATCAGATTTTCACCCTAGGTGATATTTACAAGCTCTGTGGAGACCTTTGGCTCCGTGTTAAATTACCCAGCCAGTGGACAGGCCAGTGCACTTTAGCTAAGGTTATCATGTCCCTGCATATCTTCTCTGAAGGGCACCCTTCCTCTTTGCATGGTTCTTCTTCCTCTTTACCCCGACATAAACGTGATCTCCTTGGTAGTTTTGATCTGCATGTATATATAGATGCCATAGGGGTCCTAAGAGGGGTCCCAGATGAATTCAAGGCCCGAGACCAAGTTAAGGCTGGGTTTGAGTCTCTTATTCCCCTTATCACTATCAATAAGAATGTTGATTGGATTAATTACATTTATTACAATCAGCAACGCTTTGTGAACTAGACTAGGGACACCTTGCAAAGTATTGCTGATCAGTTAGGCCCCACTTCTTAGATGACTTTCCAAAACCACATATGATCCTTTCTGAGAAGGGGGTGTCTGTAAAATTCTCCCCCCAGTATTTTATCCTGTTGTACCTTTATTCTTGACAATATAGTTCCTACAGGTAAGGTTACTATGGCCATTCAGAAATTAGAAGACTTCTCTGCTGAACTCAAACGTAACTCTAGTTTATCTAATCCTTGGGATCAGTACATTAGTTGGATGCAGGGATGGGTTAAAAGACCTTATTATTGTTATAATCTCTATTATTATTTGTACCCATGTTGCTTATGTCATTTTTAGACTGCTTATGTGTTGTAGTTCTCATATTACTGCTCCTAAGCCCCCTCCTCGAAAGACATATCTGGAATATCTCTCCCTTCAAGTTCATGTTGTGCACTTATGATGTCATTTTCTTGACGTAAGAGGGGATTGAAGGGGCACATATATATTCCTTCATATATATTCCTTGTAAGTAACTTTTCTCTGTAAGTAATTTTTTCTATTCATGCTTGTGCTGAAACAGAAAGTTTTCACTTTGCTAAGAAACTTTACTTTGCTAATCAAGCACAAGTTCATTTTTCTCTTTGTGGTCTGTTCTAGCTGAGCAAGTCTGCTTCTCATTTAGATAAGCAACTTTTGCTAAAGAATGAAACATTTGCTCAAACCTTAGACAAAAGGACAAGGAAGCTCAGGAACGGCTTTAGGATGGAGACTGTAGGGAGCGCCTGGACCCTTCTCAGGGACACACTGCAGGAAGCGCAAAAACTGTACATCCCCAGTTTTAGGAAAGGCCGCAAGAACAAGCGGTCAAAAGACCCGGTTTGGATGACACATGAAGTAAAGAAGGTAATCAGTGACAAGAAAGTGTCCTTCCGGAAATGGAAAAGGGATCCAATGGAGGAAAATCACCAGGAGCACAGGAAATGCCAAAAGGAATGCCACCGAGAGATTAGAAAAGCAAAAGAGAAATACGAGGAGGGGCTGGCCAGGGAGGCGAAAAACTTCAAGGCATTCTTCAGTTACGTAAAGGGGAAGCAACCAGTGAGAGAGGAGGTGGGGCCATTGGACGATGGGAATAGGAAGGGAGTGATTAAGGAGAATAAAGAGGTAGCTGAGAGGTTGAACACGTTCTTCTCGTCGGTCTTCATGAGCGAGGACACGTCCAATATACCGGACTCAGAGGAGCTCATGAGTGGGGAGCAGGCCAAAAGATTGGGGCATATAAAGGTAAGTCGGGAGGATGTCCTCAAGCAGATTGACAGACTGAAAAGCGGCAAATCACCGGGACCGGACGGGATCCACCCAAGGGTTCTAAAGGAACTAAGTCAGGAAATAGCGGGCGCAATCCAGCATGTTTGCAACCTATCCTTGAAAACTGGAGAGGTACCAGAGGACTGGAAACTGGCGAATTTCACACCTATCTTTAAGAAGGGATCAAGAGGTGACCCCGGGAACTACAGGCCGGTGAGCCTGACTTCAGTTATAGGGAAGATGGTGGAAGCAATGATCAAGGACAGCATTTGCGAGCACATCGAGAAAAATGGCCTACTGCGGACAAGCCAGCACGGATTCTGTAAGGGAAGGTCGTGCCTGACAAACCTTCTGTACTTCTTTGAGGGAATAAGCAGTCAGGTGGACAAAGGGGAACCCATAGACATCATTTACATCGATTTTCAAAAGGCCTTTGACAAGGTGCCACATGAAAGGCTGCTTAGGAAGCTGTGGAACCACGGGGTGGGCGGGGATGTACACAGATGGATCAAGCACTGGCTGTTAGGTAGACTACAGAGGGTCGGAGTAAAGGGCCAATATTCTGACTGGCGGGGAGTCACGAGCGGTGTGCCGCAGGGATCGGTGCTGGGGCCGCTACTCTTCAACATATTTATCAATGACCTGGAAACGGAGGCAAAGTGTGAGGTTATAAAATTTGCAGACGATACCAAGCTCTGCGCCAGAGTTAGGACCAGGGAGGAGTGTGAGGAACTGCAAAGGGACCTCGATAAGCTGGAGGACTGGGCAAACAAATGGCAAATGCGCTTTAACGTAGATAAATGCAAGGTCATGCACATAGGGAAAAAGAACCCGTTGTTCGAGTATAAAATGGGGGGGAGATTGCTGGAAGACACCGGACTTGAGAGAGACTTGGGTGTGCTAGTGGATCCATCCATGAAACCATCCGCACAGTGTGCAGCAGCCTCGAAGAAAGCCAACAGGATGCTGGGCATCATCAAGAGGGGCATATCAACCAGGACGCGGGAAGTCATCATGCCGCTGTATCGAGCGATGGTGCGCCCACATCTGGAATACTGCGTTCAATATTGGTCGCCGCACCTCAAGAAGGACATGGCAGTTCTTGAGAGAGTCCAAAGGAGGGCAACAAAACTGGTAAGAGGGCTGGAAAACTGCCCATATGCTGAGAGGCTGGATAAACTGGGGCTCTTCTCTCTGGAAAAGAGGAGGCTCAGGGGGGATATGATAGAGACCTTCAAAATACTTAGGGGCATAGAGAGGGTGGACAGGGACAGGTTCTTCAGACTAAAAGGGACGACAGGTACGAGGGGGCACTCAGAGAAACTGAAGGGAGATAGGTTCAAATCAAATGCAAGGAAGTTTTTCTTCAACCAAAGGGTCGTGGACAAATGGAATGCGCTCCCGGAGGAAGTGATCCGGCAGAGTACGGTACAGGGATTCAAACAGGGATTGGACAGATTCCTGAGGGAAAAGGGGATCGTGGGGTACTGAGGGAGGTGCTGGGGTGTTGCATAAGTATAGACAGCTCACCAGGTCGTGCAGGTGCAAGGCCGGAGGGTTAGGACATTGATGGGAAGATAGGATTTCGATGAGAAACCTAGGGGGCAAGGGGGCCCCTTCTGGTGATTAAGGCAGGTCATGACCTGTTGGGCCGCCGCGGGGGCGGACTGCTGGGCGGGATGGACCTCTGGTCTGACCCGGCAGAGGCACTGCTTATGTTCTTATGTTCTTATGAAACTTCCCACCAAAGCCCCCCTTATGCTTGCTACTTCTTTTTAGTTGCTTTTATATTTCCTGTTACCAAATATGGTCTTTCCTACAGTCATATGCTGAAAAAACTGACCCATGTATAATGCTATAAAAATGGATGAAAAATTCATAATAAATGGACAATTTATTTGGGACAAACCTGAGCGTCCTTTCTTCCTAAAGAGACTGTCCCCAGATGCATCTGACTTACAAACGACAGAGCGTGTGAGGCAGTATTGGGACCAGAGCCTTTTCACTTCCCAAAAGTAAGCCCTAGTACAGGGGTGTCCAATGTCGGTCCTCGAGGGCCGCAATCCAGTCGGGTTTTCAGGATTTCCCCAATGAATATGCATGAGATCTATTAGCATACAATGAAAGCAGTGCAAGCAAATAGACCTCATGTATATTCATTGGGGAAATCCTGAAAATCCGACTGGACTGCGGCCCTCGAGGACCGACATTGGACACCCCTGCCCTAGTACATTTTTTTGACTCAAAATTAATATGACACTGTCTTATTTTTGGGGAAACATTGTACTATCTTTTCCTCTTCCTAAGAGATCCTAAGTATTTGTCTCAAGCTTTCTTGAATTCAGTGATCTGGCTAAACTTGACTTAGCCTAAGAGTCATTCCCAGCTAGCTAAGTCTCACTGAATAACAGGGGGTTTGTCTCTGCAACTTCTACTGAGAAGCCATTTCATGAATTCATCTTTCTGTGAAGAAGTATTTTCCTAAGTCACTCCTGAGTAGAGTTACCAGATTTTTCTTCAGAAAAATCCAGATCCATGGCCACATCCCCAGACCACCCAGTTCTGCCTCTGCCCTGCCCTGTTCTACCCCAATCCCCACCCCAGACAGCATCTGTGTTTAGGGCCGATGGCCACCATTCCAGCTCTTCTACAGGCAGAGGAAGGAGGAGGAAGTCTTCCATTTTGTCTCTCCTTCCTCAGCCCGACTTTGCAACACATCGACGCCGATCAGGCAAGACTCCACCCACTCTAGCTCACTCCTCTTCTGCCCTGTTTTTAGGGTCATGACTACCGTTCCAGCTCTTCAGCAGGCAGAGTAAGGAGGAAGAAGCCTTCCATTTTGTCCCTCCTTCCTCAGCCTGACACCGCTCCACAGTGACGTCTCAGATAATCCAGCTTCTCTTCCGCACTATTTAAGGGCCAGCGAACACCATTTCAGCACTTCAGCAAGCAGAGGAAAGAGGAAGAAATCTTCCATTTTTTTCCTCCTTCCTTGCTCTACAGTGATGCAGATCGGGCTTGACCTAGCCTACTCCAGATCACCTATATCCTCTCCAGCTTCAATCATACACACAATCACACTAAAATCCAATCATCTGCCACTAACAACCACCAAAAGAGAAAGCTACATCCTAACCCCCAGAAAGTCATCTGCTACCTCACACCCACCAACCCCTTGCTTCCTATCTTTCACAATGAAAACACAATTATAAACTATCTTACTGATCACCTTGCTCCTAACAAGCTGGAAGGCAGTAGCAAACAACATCTCCCCAATACGTTATTTTAACTGCAAACAGAGTTCACCACCCAGCCAGGAGAATCATTGTAGACAGAAACATAACAAACTGCCAGACCTGCATGCAACACATCATTACACCAACATGGGGGAGAAGACCAACAAACCAACCCAGGACCAATCCACATCCACTCCTTCCGGGCTTGTGACTCGGGGCTCACAGCACATAGGCACAAAGGAGTGAGCTTCTCAAGCTCCAGCATGACCCCTGCGCTGCTCACTGAATGCTGCCACCAGGTCCCGCGAGTCTCACAAGAACTGGTGGCAGCCATTCAGCGATTGGTGCAGGGCCATGCAAAGCTCGAGAAGCTCGCTCCTGCACTCCTGTGAACCATGATCCCTGAGCCCAGAAGGAGGTGCGCAGGGCAAGAGCGCAGAAAATTAACTCCTGTCCATACACCAGGGATAACAGAAAAGGTACATGGGGGGAGGAGGGAGGGGGTAAAAAAATTATTAGTATCAGCCAGGCTAGGGCGGGAGATGGGAGGGATCCCTCCTATCAGAGGCCTGTATCAAGTCTGGAAGGGGGTCGCGTGATGACCCGAATATAGGACAAGACCCTCATTTTTGTTGCAATTTTTTGGCCCAAAAATCTCATCCTATATTTGAGTACATACAGTAATTGTCAAAAATAACACCGAAGATCACAAATTAAAGTGTGCCACTAATATTTAAATGTTTTTCTTTCAGGTACACAAAAACCAGTAATATGTGATTCCTTTAAAACAAATGGTTATAGCCAGGTCACCTTTTTCAATATCCAATAATGTCAGATACATTTAAATTTTAAATCAGGGGAAGAGTCTTAAAGTCTCTCACAGACAGGAGCTGTGTTACCTTTACCTCGGACAAAGAGGGTGGACACAATAGAAATCAACATTCTTTATCCCCAATGGAGTTAGATACTAAAACATCTGTTAAAATTACTATTTTTAATGATTAATGAAAACTGAGAATATTAAACAGTCAATTAAAATGAACTGGAAACTCTCTCACAAAAATCCAATCCAGCAGAACCTTACTCATGCACTGAGAACCAAATCAAATTTACAGGCTCTATATTATTTAACTAAACCTTTTTATTATGAGTTATCTTACATAATGTTTCACCTGAATAAATGCAGCCTCCCACACTATCATGTTTTCATTGATGGTAAAATCCTCCCCAGGGGCAGCATAAGGTTTATAACTTCCAACAATTTCAGGTTTCACTGTTCCATTTGGCAGAAAGATCAAATTAGTAATACTGTATTCCATGAGTAGGTCTCCATTCTCATCAAAAAAGATGTCTTCACCAAGCACGTTCTTAAAGTGTACATTCTTCAGATAACGATGAAGCTGAAAATTAAATGACACATTTTCAGGAATGCCTGTAACTGCCAATTTTCTATTTGTTTATGTACAGTGGTACCTTGGTTTGCGAGCATAATTCGTTCCCGAAGCATGCTCGCAATCCGAAGTGCTCGTTTATCAAAGCAACTTTCCCCATAGGCCATAATGGCATCTCGGATGATTCATTCCACCCAACCCCTGACCCAAGTCGAAACCCGATCTGACCCCTTAGCAGACCCCAGGAACCGGCTTTGTTGCTCCCCCGAGGCCACCAGCACTGCTCCCTCCCTTTGCGATCACCTATTTCCCCCCTCTGACAGGCCCTGTCCTTACCTGTGTACCGCCGGTATTGGAAAGTGCCTGCCACAGGTTTGCTGCTGGGCCTTGAGCATCTGCACATTATCAAGGCCTTCTGGCTCTCATCCACTCTGAGATTCTCATGAGACTTGAGATCTCAAGAGAATCTCGGAGGGTGAGAGCCAGAAGGTCTTGAGCATGTGCAGATGCTCAAGGCTCAGCAGCAGTCCAGCAGAATACCGGCAGCAGGCACTTTCCAACACTGGCGTGCACAGGTAAGGACAGGGCCAGTCAGTGAGGAGGATGAGATGATTGCGAAGGGAGGTAGCAGCGCCGGTGGCCTCGGGGGAGCATCAAAAGCAGTTCCCAGGGGTGAGGTTGGGTTGGTTGGGGGCTTGCAAATCGAGTCAATGCTCGGTTTGCGAGTTACAGTTTGCTTGAGTGTTTTGCTTGTCTTGCAAAACACTCGCAAACCGCATTACGCATAAACCGAGGTTTGGATGCATTTGTTTAAGAATAATGATAATTTCCCAGTCTAATGTTCACTCACAAGGGCACACATTAAAAACACAATGACACCTAAATCCTTTTCTGGGTGGTGACTCCTAATGTGGAACTTAATTCTGTTGGGTTATTCTTCCCTATTTGCACCATATGGTACTTGTCCACATTGAATTGTCCACCTGTTTACTCTCCCAGACTCACAAGATCCTCCTGCAGATTCTCACAATCTGCATTTTATTCGATAATGTTGAAAAATTTTGAGCCATTGTCACTTTTGATAACTCCAGTCATGTTAGATTGCAATCCTTATCTATTGCAGTGCCCACAACTTATTATATTAATCTGGATAACTTCTTTATTCAATGGGATTCTTCAAACAGGTTGCTTTCCAATGAGCATAGAGTTTATAGTGTTAATGCCTATTCCTAAATCTGAGGGTTTGGATCTTTCTCATCCCCTCATATTTTAGGCCAATTGCAAGTATACTTTTCTTTTCCAAATTGGTTTACACTATAGTAGGATTAAGACTTTCCCACTATATCGAAACTTTTTCCTGTTTGTGTTTATCCCAGTTCAGTTTCATAAATTAAAACTGTACAGAATCTTCTCTACTTACATAGGCAGCGGAATGTTTTTTTGTCTTGGGGGCCTGCAAGCTCCGCCACAGACCCCATCCAAGTTCCGCCCCAGATCCCGCTCCTATAATGGTACCAATTGTAATACCATTTTTTCCCATTCATTTTTCATATATACACCCACAATATAATCTTATTAACAATACATAATGGTTAACCACAAAATTAAACTACGCAAAGCATATTGTATGTTTCTCAACATTCATTCCTACCAGAATACCTTGCCTTGGTCACACATGCAGAATATAGATAGCTCCTATGCAAATACAGGAGCAAACTGTATACAAACCAAAACCTAAGATTCAAGACCTAGGGCTGTGGAGTTGGAGTCGAGGAGTTAGAGACAATTTTGGATACCTGGAGTCGGAGTCATGGGTACCAGAAACTGAGGAGTCAGAGTCGGAGTCGAAGGATTTATCTACCAACTCCACATCCCTAGTACAATCCCCAGAGAAAAGAAACAAATGCATTTCTTCCTGAACAGTACAAAATATAGACAGCAGATGTCATTTCTCAGAACTGACACAATTCAATCACTAAATTGAAAATATAATCATTTCTCCTACCTTTTTTTCCTGGTGATTTTGTTTTTCAAACCATATTTTCTCAGTCTTTGGCTGCACTTTCCTCTGTCTGTGCTCTTAACTGTATATCCAGGGCCACCTTATCCATTTGCTGTTTTTCTCTCCTTCACTTTCTGCCATACATCCATCTTTAGCATTAACTTTTAATATTCAGCTTTCTTCCATTTTTCTGCTTTCTTCTCAAAATCTACTTTTCCATGCCTTTCCTTCCCATCTATCCATGTGTACCATCTCTGCCCTCTTTCTTCTCCCCTACTCCCAACTATCCATAAGAAGCATTTCTAATTTTCTCTTCCCTGCTGCACCCATTGCTGTGACCATCTCTTCCCTCTGTCTCCCCTTCCCCTCCATCCCTAAGCACCATCTCAACCTTCCCATATGGTCAGACATCTGTCTTCCCCCTTCCCCCCTCATTTGATCTGGCATCTTTCTCCTCTCCTTCCCATAGCCTGGAATCTCTCTCCTCTTCCATGGCCTGGGATCTCTCTCTACTTCCCTCCTTCTTTCTGAGGTCTAGCATCTCTCTCCTCTCCTTTCTATGGTCTAGCATTTCTCTCTCCCCTCCTTCCATTCTGTGGTCTGACATCTCTCTCTCTCTCCTTCTCATTCCAGTGGTCTGACATCTCTCCCTTCTTTAGGCCATCTCTTCTCCTTCCCAGTATAACATTTCTCCCTCCCTCCTCTCTACCACTATCATGTCCAACAATTCTCCCTCTTTCTTCCTTTCCCCATATACATCATCTCTCTTTCCCTCTCATGCCACACATCTATGTCCAAAAATTCTCCATTCCTTTTCCTCCCCCATGGCAGTATTTTTTTCTCTCCTGCCTTGCTAACTCTCTACCCCCTGCACCCAGCCTCTGCACACAGCCCCCTTCCCTCCCCTTCTGTCAGACACTGCACCTAGCCCCCTCCTTCCCTCTGTCAGGCAATATACCCAGCCCCCTACCTCTCTGCCTCCAACAACCATCCCCCTTCTTTCTCTCCCCTATCAAGCTCTGCACCCAGCCCCCTTCCTTTCCTCCCTCCCCTTTCAAAATCTGTACCCCTCCCTTCCCCCAGACTCTGCACCCAACCCCCTCCCCCAGTAATGCACTGCATTTAGCCCCATTCTTCCCCTGTCATGCATTGCACCTAGCACCCTCCCCATGTCAGACTCTGTACCCAGCCACCACCACCTCCCTTGTCAGACTCTGCACCCAGCCATCACCACCCCTCTTGTCAGACTCTGCACTCCCCCCCCTGTCCTCCTCTGGAGGAGTGGAGAAAGGCAAAGGGAACAACGGCAACAACATAGTCCTGATACAGTCCAGCACTGTCACTCTGCTCCCTAAACACATTTCCTCAGCTCCAGCACAGACTCTTTCCCTCCTATACTTTGCCTTCTTTCCAGCACAGATTTTCTCCGAGAACATAAGAAAAGCCGGCTAAGGTCTATTGAGTTCAGCACTCTTGTTTCTTCTTTCACTGAGTGGCAATGAGCATGCTTTGGCGCTCCTGCTCGGCACTCAGCAGGTTGAATGGCTCCTGCAAATTCTTATGATTCGCAAGTATTCATAAGAGCC
This sequence comes from Geotrypetes seraphini, assembly GCF_902459505.1. Classification (NCBI taxonomy): domain Eukaryota; kingdom Metazoa; phylum Chordata; class Amphibia; order Gymnophiona; family Dermophiidae; genus Geotrypetes; species Geotrypetes seraphini. Next base: position 102,050,401 of record NC_047095.1, on the reverse strand, counting down.
AAAGAATCTGCTGAGCACTGAGCAAGAGGGTCAAAGCATGCTGCCTCTCATTGCCGCTCAACGGCAGAAGAAACCAGCTGTGAACAACCAGGTTAGCCTGCTGCACCTCTGGACCACCAGGGATAAAATTAAGTGGCAATTTTGGGGGAGACCACGGCCCCTGTGGCCCCCCATTCTGGCACCTATATCTACTTATATTAGTTACTATAATCAGAAGTGATCTAAGTCTGAAGGAACAATTAGTTCTTTTCCATTTGACATATCAGGAGCATTTGATATAATAGGTCATGTCCCTTTTTAGAATGTTTGGCTGAATTTAGAGTTACTGGTTGTCGCCTGGCCGTCCCCACTAAGAACAATGCGGTGACTCACCACCAGGTGGCACTCAATACTAGGCCTGCCTCTCAACAGGGAGAAGGCCCTACAGGCAGTGTTGGCTAATAAGGTTTGCCAAAGCACCTTTATAGACCATCCAGAAAAGCTCACAGAAGTCACTAAGGCAAGGTTTAATTGTTGAAAACAAAAGTAGGCAAAGTGCGAGGTTATAAAATTTGCAGACGATACCAAACTGTGCGGCAGAGTTAGCTCCAGGGAGGAGTGTGAGGACCTGCAAAGGGACCTAGACAGGCTGGAAGACTGGGCAAACAAATGGCAAATGCGCTTTAACGTGAAAAAATGCAAGGTCATGCATATAGGGAAAAAGAACCCGTTGTTCAACTACAAAATGGGGGGGGGCATTGTTGGGAGAAAGCAGTCTTGAGAGAGACTTAGGGTGTGCTCGTGGATGCATCACTGAAGCCATCTGCACAGTGCGCAGCGGCCTCGAAAAAAGCCAACAGGATGCTGGGCATCATAAGGAGGGGCATAACAACCAGGACGCGGGAAGTCATCATGCCATTGTATCGATCGATGGTGCGTCCTCATCTGGAATACTGCGTTCAATATTGGTCGCTGTACCTCAAGAAAGACATGGCGGTACTTGAGAGAGTCCAAAGGAGAGCAACGAAACTGGTAAGAGGGCTGGAACACTGCCCATACGCCGAGAGGTTGGACAGGCTGGGGCTCTTCTCTCTGGAAAAAAGGAGGCTCAGGGGTGATATGATAGAGACCTTCAAGATCATGAGGGGCATAGAGAGGGTGGATAGGGACAGATTCTTCAGGCTGAAGGGGACAACAGGTACGAGGGGGCATTCGGAGAAACTGAAGGGAGATAGGTTCAAAACAAATGCAAGGAAGTTTTTCTTCACCCAAAGGGTCGTGGACACTTGGAATGCACTACCGGAGGAAATGATCGGGCAGAGTACGGTACAGGGATTCAAACAGAGACTGGAAAGATTTCTGGGGGATAAAGGGATCGTGGGATACTGAGAAAGTATAGAAACCCAACCAGGTCGTGCATGTGCAAGACCGGAGGGCTAGGACTTCGATGGGAAGATAGGACTCATCAGGAAACCAAGGTGGCATGGGGGCCCCTTCTGGTGATTTAGACAGGTCATGACCTGTTTGGGCCGCCGCGGGAGCGGACTGCTGGGCGTGATGGACCTATGGTCTGACCCGGCGGAGGCACTGCTTATGTTCTTATGTTCTTAGAATTTTATTATGCAATCTTTGTAAAACAAACAAGTTTTCCAGCAAGACAAAATCAATCTCCAAAACAGAGCAAAAAGGTATAACAGAAAATATGCCGTGCACAAGAGTAAAATAATGCAGCACTTGAAACAAACACTAAAACAATAGGCAGGTATGGATAATGGCTGCCTGCTTGCATTCAGTGGATCTTTGGCTTTCTTCAGCCTGGTTGGATGTCACACCCAGCTTCTGCTTAGGACTTGTTTCTAGGATATCAGGCAGCTCGCAAGAGAAGAGAAAAATAATCTTGAGTAAGTTTCAAATACAAACACTCCTTCATTTATCAGCACTGCTATATTAAGTATTGCTTAGCTAAGTTCACACAGTGTGAATAGTGCAGCATAGGTTTCTCAATTCAGGAAAGTCTTTCAATTAGCCCCAGCCAAAAAGAAGATAAAAAAAATCCATGAAACAAAACAGTTCAAGATGATTACTCTCAGGTGAGAGTAATAAAGGTCTCCTGCACTATTCCTTTGCAATGAGGCAAGCAAAAAGAGGAAAAAAAACAATCCCTTCTCCAGGAAAAGAAAAATAATAAGCAGGGTTCATTCAGCTAATGTCCATATCTTCATTCAGCTCACCTTGTGCAGGTACTGTTTCACATACTTCCATGCATTCCTCAGTAGTAGGCCAGGTTGACTGAGTGGGGAGTCCAGTTTCCTCCAGTTCCATCAACTCCTCACTGGGACTGGATCTGGGCTGAGCTCTTCTCCACCTTCTGGTCAGCTTCTCTGGCACCTTCTGCTGAGCTGGTTTCCATCCACCTTCCTGAGCCTCTCCTTTCCCTGTCTGAGGCTCTGGCTTATATTGTGGCAAGCCACGCCCCAAACTCTGAGGTATGGGAATGGGCCAGTACTGCCTTTAGCTCCCCCTTTGGCCATAATGAAAATAGCAGGGAACATATGCTGCTTAAATGCAGTTTGAAAAGGTTTTATTCTTTGCCTCAAATAGGCTCCTTTTGCAGAGCTGCTTCTCTCATTCTGCACAGAGCTGGCCTCTAAGGTTTCTGTACTGGGATAGGCAGCCTCATAGCTAGCCTCTGATGGAATGTACTACTTTCTGAAATCTTGTTCTCCCTGCTTTTACCATGGGGCAAGTTACAAGCAGTGCTGGACTTGCCACATACATAATTTAGGGAATTGTAACTAACTTTATTTAATGTGTTTTTTTGGCTTTTTGATTAAGGCAAAAGAGGGGGAGTTAAGATGGTGGTGGTTTAGGTAACAGTGCTTTCATCTCTGGACCTGCCTTATCATATTTCTTTTTTTTTATTATTCTTTATTCATTTTCAAATTTACAATAAGTGTAACAATATATCCAAACAAATTAACAATAAATATAACACTTAATAATCATCAATGGTACAAATAATATGCTCTTATCTCCCACCCTTCCAACCCTTTCTTATCATATACCGACAGATTGAAGCAGTTGGGACTTTTCTCCCTGGAAAAGCGGAGACTTAGAGGAGACATGATAGAAACTTTCAAGATCCTGAAGGGCATAGAAAAAGTAGACAGGGACAGATTTTTCAAATTAAGGGGCACCACAAGTACAAGGGGGCACTCGGAGAAATTGAAAGGGGACAGGTTTAGAACAAATGCTAGGAAGTTCTTTTTCACTCAGAGGGTGGTGGATACATGGAACGCGCTTCCAGAGGCTGTTGTAGACAAGAAAACATTAAATGGTTTCAAAGAAGGTTTGGATAGATTCCTAGAAGAAAAAGGGATTGAGGGGTATAGATAGGTATAGACCATTACTCAGGCAATGGGCCTGATGGGCCGCCGCGGGAGCGGACCGCTGGGCAGGATGGACCTATGGTCTGCCTCAGCAGAGGCAACTTCTTATGTTCTTATGTTCTTATATAATCAATACCTTATACCAGTGGTTCCCAAACCTGTCCTGGAGGACCCCCAGGCCAGTCAGGTTTTCAAGATAGCCCTAATGAATATGCATGACAGAGATTTGCATATAATGGAGATGCCAGGAATGCAGATCTGCTCCATGCATATTCATTAGGGCTATCTTGAAAACCCGACTAGCCTGGGGGTCCTCCAGGACAGGTTTGGGAACCACTGCCTTATACAATATGTAACAATAAATTTAAGGGAAAAAAAATAAAATAAAATGTCATCTAATCGGTACAATACTTTGTAAATGGCTCCCACACATCCTGAAATTTCCTGAAAAAAACCACACTGTATTGCAATAAATCTTTCCATTTTATAAACATGACATAAGGAATTCCACCAGAAATTATAATTTATTCTCCTCCAATTTTTCCAATTATATGTAATTTGTTGAATGGCAACCCCAGTCATTATAAGTAATAATTTGTTATCTTAATGAGAAATATACCTGATGCTTCATACCAAGAGGAAGGGTGCTGTTTGCCCTAACCCCTCCATGGTAAAGACATCCACCCTGAATCAGTGTTCGATTCAGGAATTCCTTCCTGCCACCAATGGGTCCTGAGCTGCTGGAGGGCCTAAGCTATCACCGGCGAGAGGTTTCTCTCTCCCCTCCAGAGACTGTTCCACCACTACACCCTGCTCTGCTAGCAGCACAGTCAGGAGACTCCTGTTCGGAGGAAGCATCAGGGATAACCCCATTTGAAGGGGCAGTGACTGCAAGAGCACAGATTGAGCAGGAAGCCCTTGGAACCAGCAGGGCAGCTGGTTCAGGAAGTGGAAGACCTGCAGTGGTGATTCTCAAGAGCATAAGGAATGCTCTCAAGAGATTGAACCTAATAGTTGGGACCCATCCATCCAGCCAACTTAATGTAAGTTGAGTTGGGCTGTTGGGAGTTGGGAGTGTTGGGGAGTTGCAGAGTTAGGGAGGGCCATTCAGGGGTTGATCTGGGGGCCATGGGGGGTGCACCACGGGCAGGAGGGCCTAGAATCCCTCCTGCCCATATTTGAGACAGTTGGGGGGGTCACTTTATAGTAGGAGGGATTGGCTCCCTCCTGCTGGTATTGTCAGGAGGGGGGTCACAGGAGTGCACCTCAGCAGGAGGGGTTGGGCTCCCTCCTGCTGGTATTGGAGGGATTCGGGGAGGTACAGGGGCTCGCACCTCGGCAGGAAGGCTTGGTCTCTCTCCTGCTGGTATATGAGGGATTCAGGGAGGTTTGGGGGCTTGCACCTCAGCAGGAGGGCTTGGACTCCCTCCTGCCGGTATTTTTGGGAGGTTTGGGGTACCTGCAGGAAAGATTGGGCATCTCTTCTGCCACAATTCACATCAGTTCAGAGGGGGGATCATGATGGCGATTGCGGCTAGAGAGATTAGGTATGATCATTGTGGGGGTGGATTCTGTAACCGGTGTTGTTTTTAACAGACGCTAGTTACAAAATCCAGCTTTTAGGTGAAGGACTGTCTCTTCCTTCACCTAAAAGGTCTTGTTTGGGTGTTTGGAAATTGGGCAATTTTTCAGTTGATAATGTTTTCTAATGTGGTCTGGGTGATTAAACTGCTGAACGTAGAGGTAGGCCATTCTTTAAAAAAAACTCATTTTGGACTTTTTTTTGAGACTGGACATTTTCCCTGCTGCTACTTTCAGTGTTTAGGGCCTTAGGCCAAAAGGGGACTTAGGCAATCTTTTTTATTATGCCCCTCTAAGTGTATATGCTTTATATTTTGATTACAATAAAGAAAATCTCCCTACGCCCCAACAAAAACAAAAGGGTGAGGGGGAGAGACAGCCCAAACCGTCGAATAAAAAGGCAATACAATTAATCTGATAAAGGTGAAAGGGAGCCCTCAGTCAAACAGCCTGCAATGGGGGCCAAACTCCTAAAGCTCCAGCTGTCACAAATATACACCCAGGCAGGATGTTAACTGTGAAACATCCCCGAGCTCCCTTTGTGTAAATTTAGTGAGAAACCAATACACAACGGTGAAAAACAATAAAGAATATAACTCACCATCTGTTTTGCCTTAAACAAGAGTACTCTTGTAAAATTATGTTAAAACTTAATATGGAAAAGGGGATCAAAATAGGGAAAATCTGCGACATCATGCAAAATGCGGCAAATGCAGCCAATGCCAGTATGTTTTGGAGCGATCTTATATTGTCATCCCCCAGTCGAGAGGTAAACGGTATATGCTTAGGTCCGGCACTGACTGTAATTCTAACGGGGTGATTTACAGCATAATTTGCCCGTGTAGCAAGCTATACATTGGCCAAACGAGCAGCCAAATTAAAACCCGCATAACAGAACATTTGAGCAGTGGCGTACCTAGGGTATGTGGCACCCGGGGCCCATCATTTTTTGACACACACCCCCCCCATGTAAAATTTTTTTTTTTTTTGCAATAACCATGAAATGGAATAAATGGTCAGAATAGAAACAGGCAGTGAAAATTTTCTTTTATTGAACCTCATATATGTAACCATTATTCCAAACATAACATAACATAAATTATGTCTGAATTGTCATGACATCAGAAGTACATATGGAGTAGTTGCAGGTGATGCTTGGGACAGTTCTGATTGTGTTAGTTCGGTTTTATGTGTTTTTTGAATAGAAGGGTTTTTATTTCTTTTTTGAAGGTTTTGTAGTTTGTGGTCGAGGTCAATAGGTTGTAGAGTTGGGGGTCAAGTGTTGCAGCTCGAATGGCTAGGAGGTTGTCGAACAGTTTTTTTCTTTTGACGTTTTTGGTTGGAGGGTGTGTGAATGGTGCGTGAGTTCTCCTATGTCTGTTTGAAGTGGATTTAATTATTTAGCTGAAGAAATTAGTTACCCCCCCATTCCACACACATTAATTCTCTTCCATTTTTGTTCCCATTATAAAAAAACACTGATAAGTTCCCAGGAAAAAAATACATTAAAATAAGAAGTGAAAACAAAGGCCCCTACAGATGAGAACATAACATAAGAATAGCCTAACTGGGTCACACCAATGGTCCATCATGCCCAGTAGCCCATTCTCATGGTAGCCAATAGTGCTGCCCGATTCAGAGAAAAATATTTCATTTGATTCGATTCACCCTGTTGAATCGATTTTTCGATTCGATTCACTGTTAATGACACCGCTTTTTAAGTTTAAACAAAGTACAACAATAAATTTCATAACAACAATAAATTTCACAAAGTACTTAAAAAAAAAAATCACATTTTTCCATTAAAGCAGTTCTGGAGACATTTGCTTGAACAGTCTTTTTCCCCAGTCCATAAGCAAGCAATATGAAAAAGATTTCCTTAATTATCTACTCAAACATTTTTGCTATTTACTTTCATTGTACCTAGACTATTATTCAGTAGAAAAAATTTAGTTTGTTCAATCAAGCAGAACATTCACTCATAGAAGTCCAATGTCCACACAGAATTTGATTGAACAAACCAAATTTTTTCTACTGAATAATAGTTTAGGTATACTGAATAGCAAAAATGTTAAAGCCACACAGAAAAGCAGTAAAAGTCAATAGGTTCTCCAAGTGGGAACAACCTGATGTCTCAGCACTTGAGGAAAAGACCACGTAATAATGTTTATAAGATAAATCATATAAATGATTATACTGAAGCAGGGTGTCCTCAGCGTGAGAGGTAAGCGAGAGGAGAGAATTCTCCAGCGCTTTACACAATAAGGCACAGGTAAATCACCCTCTGCCTGCAGTGCACACCATCATAGGACACCTCAGGTGTGCTCAAATTAATCAATGTGATAAATTAAACAGTGATAAACAATTGGTCAATCACAAGAGTGCAAGATCAAACAGGTTGTTCCCACTCAGAGAACCTATTGACTTTACTGCTTTTCTGTGTGAGTAGATAATTAAGCAAATTTCTGATAGCCTACAGAACTGATTCTCACCTTCCATCCCCAGCCCCCAAGACTTACCAGACCCCCCCCTGCCGATGTATTTACTTACTGCCTGAACTGGATATTAAATCGTGGGGAAAAGAGGAGAAATGCGGGGAAAGAGCCAGCCAAAACTAGTATTTGTTGCTGCTGAGTGCTGAGGTCTGCTGCACGAGGTCCGCTCGCTCGCCGCTTGACTCTCCCACTCCTTTCGTTTCTTCCGATGTAATTTACTGTTTCGCAAAACCGGAAGTTACATTAGATGGGAAGAGTCCGGCGGCGTGAAATAGTCCGAACTCGTCGATTCACCTGATTCGAATTGGTGAATCAATTCGAATCGTGAATCGGGCAGCACTAGTAGCCAATCCAGGTCACTAGTACTTGGTGAAAACCCAAAGAGTAGCAACATTCCATGTTACCAATCCAGGGCTAGCAGACGCTTCCCCCATGTCTTAATAACAGACAATGGACTTTTCTTCCAGGAATTTGTCCAAACCTTTCTTAAAACCAGCTACGCTATCTACTTTTAACATAACTTCTGGCCACTTCATTTTTAAGCTTAGATCTTTCCTTCCAAACAGAGACCTTGCTAGATGTCAAATACAGCACAAGGTAACTTTACACAGACTTAACTGTGCAGGAAATGAATCTCCTCATACACCCACCATATAGTGCAAAAATGTGCAAAGGTCTGTTTTTTTCTTTCGATCACTACATAGCCTAATGCCACACAAGCAGCGCTGTTACAAACATATTCTGAAGGTCAATGCTAAGGTTGACAAAGTTTCCTTCCTTGGACCAGAAGGAGATACTGACAAACCACTGGAAGAGATTCTAAAACAACTACCCAGAAATAACACCCAAAGACCCACTCAGTGTGTGAACCAGTTGAGTGGAGTGGACTAACTGGGGGTGGAAATGGGCCCAGAGTTTGCTCAGCAGAATTTCTCAGACTACCTCTTCCTCTCAACACACTGACATGCTACCACCACCACCAACACTAGGAACACCTCACCGAGTATGCCAGCAATGCTTATAAACTTTATAAAACACATTATTATATTTTCTTATAAAGCATATATTTTAACTGAACTCAGCCTTGCCATTCACAAAAATAGAAAAGTTCCCATTTCAAGCTGTCTCATGTACACTTTTCAAATCTAACATATTGTAATCACAAAACAGAAAATAAAATTATTTTTTCTACCTTTTGTTCTCTGGTCAATATTCAAATCTTGTTGGTCCCAGGCTCTTGTTGTCTTGCTTGCCAGGGTCTCCTTTCTCAGTGCTAACCATCCGTCTGCCATCTCTGTCCTCCCCTTCCATTTCCCTTCCCTCTCCCGGAGATCTGGCATCTTTCCTTTTTTTTGTCTCCATCCACAGATTCATCTTTTCTCAACTCCCCACCACCCCAGGGTCCACCATCTCTCCCTTTCTGTTCCCAACTATCCTCCTATCCAGTATATCTATCCCCCCTCCACACAATCCCCTGTTTCCAAGTTCTCTCCCTTTCTGTTCCTTCCCTCCCTAAATCCCATTATGCACCATCTCTCTCCCACTCCTCTGTTTTTAGACCCATTATTTCTAACCCCCAAAGTCTGGCATATGCACGTATCTTTGAACCCCCCCTTCCCTCTCTCCCTCTGTGTACTTTTACACCAGGACCCCCCTCCCCCGAAGGTCTGTCCCCCCCTCCGAAGGGCTACACCCCACCCCTGAAGGCCTGCATCCCCCCGAAGGACTTTACCTCCCACCCGAAGGTCTGTCCTCCCCCTGAAGGCCTACACCCCACCCCTGAAGGCCTGCACCCCCCTGAAGGATTTTACCTCCCACCCGAAGGTCTGTCCCCCTCTGAAGGCCTACACCCCACCCCTGAAGGCCTGCACCCTCCCCAAAGGATTGTACCCCCCACCTGAAGGTCTGTCCCCCTCTGAAGGCCTAAACCCCACCCATGAATGCCTGCACCCTCCCCGAAGGATTGTACCCCCACCCGAAGGTCTGTCCCCCCTGAAGGCCTGCACCCATCCCGAAGGCCTGCACCCACCCCGAATGCCTGCACCCACCCTGAAGGCCTGCACCCCACCCCGAAGGCCTGTACCCCCCTGAAGGCCTGCACCCCCTGGAGGCCTGTACCCCCCCCTGAAGGTCTGTACCTCCTGAAGGCCTGCACCCCCCTGAAGGCCTGCACCCCCCCCGAAGGTCTGTACCTTTTGAAGGCCTGCACCCCCCTGAAGGCCTGCACCCCCCGAAGGTCTGTACCTCCTGAAGGCCTGCACCCCCCTGAAGGCCTGCACCCCCCCACCCGAAGATCTGTCCCCCCCTGAAAGCCTACACCCCCCGAAGGTCTTTACCTCCCACCCAAAGGTCTGTCCCCCCTAAAGGCCTACACCCCCCCAAAGGCCTGCACCCCCCCCGAAGGAGGCCGACACCCCCCCCCTTAAGGCCTACATCTCCCTCTTAAGGCCTACACCCCACCCCTTAAGGCCTACACCCCCCATCTAGTACTGTCTAATGCAATTAGGTACGGGTCAGGAGGCCAGAGGGGAAGCAGGACATTGCAGCAATTCCCAACTGACCCTCCCCCCTCGCCCTCTAAAGCAGGAGCCGGCTAGCAAGAGGAAGTTGCCGATCCTGCTTTAGGGGGGGAGGGTCAGTTGATGATTCGGGAGGCCAATTTTGGGGGTTTTAAAAAATTGATTCAGGCAGAAAAAAAAAATAACAATAAAACCACCGCCAAGCAGTCCAGCGATACTCACCCTCAGTTCCTGCCTTAATTGCAGTGTCCCACGCGGCTCGGGCTCCCTTTCTTGCTTCCACCCAGCCGGAAACCGGAAGTTGCTGACCAAGCTCCGACGGCGACGGGGGGTGTGGCCGTGGGGGAATGGAAGTTAAGAGAGAGGGCTCAGGCAGGATCACTTCGGGGACTCGCGGAAGCCTTGGAGTCGGGCCATAGCAGGGAAGTTCCCGGGCCATGACTCCAAGGCTCGAGCACCCCTAATGAGCTGGCACCCGGGGCGGCCCGCCCCCCCCCTAGGTACGCCACTGCATTTGAGCAATATTCGTAGGGAAAGAGTAACCGCTCCGATCGTATCTCTGTGGTTACAAGAAGCCCATTCTATTGAGGACGTTAGATACACAGTGTTGACACACATAAAGAATTATTCTGGAAATTTATCACGGTTCTTACTTAGAAAGAAACAGAGATTTATATACCAATGGCAAACAATCACTCCATGGGGTTTAAATTCGGATGTGGAGTGGTTTAATCTGTAATGACAACTCTAACGTGGATGTCATTTCCGGGTCATAGGATATAGGATGCAGGAAGTATAAATAGAGTAGGTCAGACAATGGTTCCTGTGTTTGCCCAGATTTCGAGCCCTTCGAGCAGAAGTTGCCGTGACAAGTAATGATTAGGTTAGTAACATATATTGAGATTGGACATTGAAATTAAATGAAATAGAATATGAGAAAAGGAGAGTGATAATGAGATATGATGATATTAGAACAGGTTAAACAACATGAATATATTTAAATTTTAAATTTTGTTTTTAACAACCCCTCCTGATGAAGAGTCAAAACTCGAGTTGGGGGGCCATGGAGGTTGTTAAGGGGAAAAAAATGAATGATGCACTTTAAGGCACTGGTTGCACCAATTTAAACTTCACTACCGCGGAATAAAAATACCCAACCTGCTAATGTTTACAGCCTACAGCTAAGTAACAACTATATTGTATACAATTTGCTTATAATACAGCTAATATAATTACTATCATTGGTTGGGCTAGGGACAGTAAAAATGCCATGGTGGTCCCTACATTAACCGCAGTTTGGTGTTATCACTAAACAATTAGGTTAAGTGGTCTGATCACTTTTACAAACTTATATATATATATATATATAACTATTTAAGAGCTGTGATTAGTTGAACAACTGAAGTGTTTCAACACAGGTTCAAATTGATTATCTCCCTAGCTGATTGTTTAAAACAGTGATCTTCAACCTTTTTACACCCGTGGACCGGCAGAAATAAAAGAATTATTTTGTGGACCGGCAAACTACTAAGACCAAAATAAAAAGCACATTTTTTTCCGTCTCTGCAAGCTCGGTCCCCACAAACCATCTGATCCCATCTGCACAAGCCTCAGTTATGATTTTATATTGAACATATTTTATTAAAGTATAAAAAGAAACAATATCTGTACAATTGTCATTTTATAAATATAAATATTCAGAGCAAATACCAACAAAACCCCTGTCTCCCCTCCCCTTCACATATATCCCCTCTACTATCAAGAAAACTAAACAAGCCAAATTATTACAGAATGCTACACAGAAATATCATGCTAACAGAATACTGCAGTCACACATGATAGGAATAGTGTTAGGCTTTGCAGTCCCCAATTATGTCTCTAGCAGGATATATATTTCAAATCTGATATATTGTAATGACAAAATAGAAATAAAATGATTTTTTTCTACCAGAGGACGTTATAGGGCAGCGAATGGTACTGGGGTTTAAGAAAGGATTGGACAATTTCCTGCTGGAAAAGGGGATAGAGGGGTATAGATAAAAGATTACTGCACAGGTCCTGGACCTAGTGGGCCGCCGTGTGAGCAGACTGCTGGGCGCGATGGACCTCAGGTCTGACCCAGCGGAGGCATTTCTTATGTTCTTCTTATGTTCTTATGTACCTTTTGTGGTCTCTGCTTTCATCTTCTTTCCACTCTTCCTTCCAGTGTCTGCCCGTTCCATCCACTGTCTGGCCTCTCCCCCTTCCATATGTATTTGACTTCTTTCTATGCCCCTCTCCCCTTTCCATCCAGCCTGTGCCTCCTCTCTCCTTTTTACATCATTCATTCCAGCTTCACTGCTTTCTTCATTTTTATCTCTCCTACACCAGATCTAGCATCTTTATCCCTCTCTCATTTCTGAGTAAGCTCATGGAAACACTAATCAAATGTGAATTAGACACTATCCTGAACGAGGAGAATCTACGCAACCCCCACCAACACGGTTTCACCAAGGGTAGGTCATGCCAAACCAATCTTATCAGCTTCTTTGACTGGGTAACTAGAAAGCTGGACCAAGGAGAGTCCCTGGACATCGTATATTTGGACTTCAGTAAAGCTTTCGACAGCATCCCCCACCATAGATTATTGAACAAAATGAAATCGATGGGATTAGGTGCAACACTAACTCAATGGGTCACTGACTGGCTAAATGGTAGACTTCAGAGAGTGTTGGTTAACGGTGCCCTCTCCAAAACGTTGAGGGTGTCCAGTGGAGTGCCGCAGGGTTCGGTCCTGGGACCGATCCTTTTCAATATATTCATAGGACACCTGACCCAGGGGCTTCAAGGTAAGATAGCATTGTTTGCCGACGACACCAAACTATGTAACACTGTAAGTAAAAATGATTTGTCCGACAGCATGAAGCAAGACCTGCTTTTACTGGAACATTGGTCCACGACCTGGCAGCTGGGCTTCAACGCGAAAAAATGCAAGATCATGCACCTTGGCAACAAAAATCCATGCAGAACATACACACTGAACGGCGAGACCTTGGCTAGGACGGTAGCAGAGCGGGACTTAGGGGTGGTCATTAGTAAAGACATGAAAACAGCCATCCAAGTGGAAAAGGCTACATCCAAGGCTAGACAAATGCTGGGTTGTATCCATAGAAGCTTTGTTAGCTGGAAGCCGGAGGTCATAATGCCATTGCACAGAACCATGGTGAGACCTCATCTGGAGTACTGTGTGCAATTCTGGAGGCCACACTACTGTAAGGACGTACTGAGAGTTGAGTCGGTTCAGTGCATGGCCACTAGGATGATCTTGGGGCTTAAGGATTTCTCATACGAGGACAGGCTGTACTCTCTCGAAGAGCGTAGGGAGAGGAGAGACATGATTGAGACATTTAAGTACATCACTGGCCGCATAGAGGTGGAAGACAACATTTTCTCTTTCAAGGGTCCGTCAGCCGCAAGAGGACATCCACTGAGAATCAGGGACGGGAAATTTCATGGGGATACCAGGAAGTTTTTCTTCACAGAAAGAGTGGTAGACCATTGGAACAAACTCCCAGAGCAGGTGATCGCGGCCAGCAGCATACAAGATTTTAAGAATAAATGGGATGCCCACGTCGGATCTTTACGAGGGCAGTATAGAGGTGATACCACCTGTGAGCGACCCCTTTAGGAGTTGTTAGGGGAGGGTTAATGGAGTGGGCAGACTTGATGGGCTATGGCCCTTTTCTGCCGTCATCTTCTATCTATCTATGTTTCCATGTTTCTATGACCCCATTTCCAGCATCAATCTCTCTCTACTTTCTCATTCCTGTCTCTCCCCTTTCCCTCCTCTAATCTCCCTGCCAGCTGTTTCCTTCCTTTTTTCCTTCTCCCTTCCCTCCTCCCCCTATCCAACAGTAGCTCTCTTCCCATCCCTTTCCCTATTCCCCTCCCAGCAGCATCTGTCTTTCTACCTCCCTCCAGGTGCAGTAGCAGCTCTCCCTTTATCCAGCAGCTTCCCAGCCTCCAACAGTGGCTTCCTCTCCTTCCAGCAGCTCTTAGTACTTGCCTGCAGCAGTGATTTCCTTAGGCAGCCTTGGGTCCATTGCCGCCTCTGAGGAAAGGGGAAGTTGCCAAAGTGAATCACTGCCCTGGTAAGTACAGAGCTGCTAGGAGAGGAGACAGCCACTGTTGAAGGCTCCCCATGATCTTACTCCTGCTGTGCCCTGCACATTCGCGACCCCCCCAAGCCAGCTAAAACAGCTTTGCACCACAGGCCATGCCGCCAAGACGAGCCTGAGGCCCTACCCGCCGCATCCTGCACGTGGGCAGACTCTCAGCACAAACGCTGCTGATGGCCCCAATCGACACTCTGACCTCCCCGCACACGCTGACCATCTCATCTCTGCCTGCACTTTCCCCGCGGCCCTCTTCGGCGACTCGGCAGGGGCAGCGATCAAGACAGGCTGCCAATATTGGGATCTTTCCTCTCTGAGTCCCGCCTATTTTGTTTCAACTTCCTGTTTCAGCATAGGCGAGACTCACAGAGGGAATGCCTGACGTCGGCAGCCTGTCTTGATCGCCCGAGGCTGGGAGGAACAGAAGATTTCCGAACACCACCAGGGCAGGAAATTTAACGGCGTCCATCTCGCCGATCCTGCGTGGACTGGCAGGAATTTTCTGCGGACCACCACTGGTCCACGGACCGGTGGTTGAAGAACTGTGGTTTAAAACTTAATTAAAAAAATTTAATAAACAAACATTATCTACTGATTTTTTTGTTTTTTCTTTATTTATTTATCAATTATACATTTAAAAAAAAACAAACATTTTGTACAGAAAGATTATATGAATACAAAGCCTTAAGAAAACAATCTCAAGTCCTCAAATTGATACAAGAATCTACGAGTGAATTCAAAGAATAAACTTTATACAGAATAAGAAAAAAAGGGTATCTGATGACTGATTCAAAGGGCTTATATTTCTACTTTTAGCTAGCCGTTTAGCTAGGCGTTTCAGTGTCAGGAAAGTTATAAGTTGAGTCAGTTCAAAAAACACATATTTATTATCTCTGTACCTTACTACACATTTGCATGGAAAATGTAAGAAGAAAATACCACCTAACTGAGCAACACCTGGTTTCAATAAACTGACGTCTATGATTTTGAGTACAATCCAAGATGGCGCTTGGTACCTGCTAACTGATCAGATGCTGTGAGAATCATCGTTTGTTTGAGCGGATTTCCTTACCAATTTTTCCTGCGATGCCGAAGAGAAGGTGTAGGAGTACTGCTGCAGCTTCACAGCGCTCCATAAATCCCCCTCTCACTACAATCGAGCAATTTTTACTGCGATTACAGAGGGAGCCAGTAACATCGGGGAGTCACCCGCTGGATCCATCAACGCAGAGTGACGCCGACCCAGAAGTCCTTGGGCTAGAAACACCACGACCTGAGGCATCCACCTCCCCCGCCGCAGAGCGCCAGCTCACCACACAAAGGGAGTGAGCCAGAAGCAACAGCACTCCCTGACCGAGAGACTGAACCACCTGGGAGCCAGCGGATGGAGGTCTCAATGGACTTGTTAAGTCTAGAGACTACACCAGCAGCTAGAACATTGGTGGGAAGAAAACCCAGGACCAGCAGATTGAAAGTGGTCAAGGTGAGTTGAGACAAACTTTACATGAGCTTTCCTTTCATTATGTGAAGCCAGCTGAAATGACCCTCGATTCAATATGGGACTTGGTTTCCAAACTAGGAGACTCATTGTCTAAACAGTTGATTAAAGATGGGGAAAAGAATTTAAAAACTCAGAAACAAGGAATAGAAGAAAATAAACAAGAAATTTCCAATGCTAAATTAAAAATGGGAGAAATTGAGAAAGAAGTGACTGAGATTAAACAAGTTCAATTAACAATAATAAAAGATAATCAGATTATTAAAAGGAAATTGGAAAAAGTGGAAAATAGCTACCGAGCCAATAACCTGCGCTTGCTGAATTTTCCAAGAGTTCCTTCTATAAGTCAAAGGGAAATGATAAAGAGGTACTTCATGGAGATTTTGAATATTCCTGAGGACTCAATAACTCCCTTCAATTGGGTGCATCATTTTCCGGGTAGAGTATTGAAACAGCAAATATAGGTTCAGATTCAGGCTGAGCAGGAACCTCAATTAGACTTGACTGCAATGTTGGAAGTATCTGATAAAGACTTGGCTAAACCAGCAACTCTTCTATTATCTGTGGCATTACTGCTAAACAAAGAATGGTTATTAAAAATGTTCTTTAAAAATAAATCCAAGGAGTTTCTAGGTTTGAAAATCCAAGTTTTCTCAGATGTTAGTAAAGAAACTCAAAATCTACTGTGTTTTTTAAAATGGTGTTATATCACCTTGTCTGAAGCCCTCAAGGCACCCCACTTTGTCCATTATTGTTAAATTTATTATGTTGGGCTTAAATTCATTAATGGCAGGGTCCTGCCCTGCATATATGCAGATAATATTGTCCTATTATGGATTAAGAACTGCTTCAAAGACAGAAAACAAAGAGTAGGTTTAAATAGTCAATATTCTCAATGGAAAAAGATAAATAGTGGGGTTCCCCAGGGGTCTGTGCTGGGACCCTTGCTTTTTAAAATATTTATCAATGGGAATAACTAGTGAGATAATTAAATTAGCTGATGACACAAAGTTGTTCAAATGCAAGAGGTTCGTGAAAATTGCAAGAGAACTGAGAGGAGAAGGAAGATGGAAAGAAGGAAAATCATGGAAAGTTCTGGTATGGAAAAATCCTTGTAAGTCCTGGTATAAAACAGGTGAAGAAGAAACCAGAGCTCACAGAAACACCCCTCCCTCTCTCTCTCCCTGCAACTGATATCTATTTCTGCAACTGATAAAAACAGTAGATTAACTGTGAAAAGGTATTTTACACCATTTACCAGAAGGCATACAAGGATGGGGAAATACCCTGTTTTTAAGTTAAGTTAGCTACTGTGTCAGTGAAACTTGAGAGAAACAACAGGTCCTAATGCTGAGGTTTGGCACCAGGGCCGCACCCAGCCAGATATCATGCAAAGATGAACACAGCCCATGGTCAGAAGATAGAATTCTCAAGAATTATCATCTAGAAACATATGCCAGAAATGTGTTAGGACACCACAGCAGGGAGGGGTTTGATGCTCGGAATTGCTTATATGGTATAGGGAAGGGGCATTTACGGGAAAAGGTTAGGTCTTACGGTAAACAGAGCAAACGTATAATATGACACAAATAAACAAGCCAATAAATGAATCCAGTTAGGTAATGATGTATAAGAAAATAGCCAATAAAGATGTATCATGTGATTTAGGCCAACGTGGTGTTGGCCACCAAGAAATGTATAAAAACAGACCTTTAAGAGGAAGTAAGGAGAACAGACATCAGAGGAATAGGGGGAGAAGTGCACAAATGGATCGGAAAATGGCTAGAAAACAGAAGGCAGAGGGTTAGCATAAATGGGAAATACTCAGACTGGGAGAAAGTGACTAGCGGCGTGCCCCAGGGCTCGGTTCTTGGACCTATATTGTTCAATATTTTTATAAACGACCTGGAGGAGGAAACATCATCCAATATAATTAAGTTTGCTGATGATACAAAACTATGTCGGGCGATTGGCACTCAAAGGGACTGTGAGGACCTCCAAAAGGATCTGAACCAGCTGGAAACTTGGGCGAACAAGTGGCAAATGAACTTTAACATAAACAAATGCAAGGTAATGCACCTAGGAAAGAAAAATAAAGAACATGAGTATATGATGATGGGGGTGAAGTTAGCAAAATGCACACAAGAAAGGGATTTGGGGGTACTGATTGACAGTACCCTTAAACCATCGGTACAATGTATGGCGGCGGCGAAGAAAGCTAACAGGATGTTGGGCATAATTAAGAAGGGGATTACGAGTAGATCGGAAGAGGTCATAATGCCGCTTTACAGAACAATGGTCAGACCGCATTTAGAATACTGTGTTCAACACTGGTCTCCATACCTTAAGAAAGATATAACTCTGTTGGAGAGAGTGCAGAGGCGAGCCACGAAACTTGTCAAAGGGATGGAGCATTTGGATTACAAAGATCGACTCAGGAAACTGGGACTGTTTACCCTCGAGAAGAGAAAACTGAGGGGGGATATGATAGAGACTTTTAAAATATTAAAAGGATTTGATAAAATGGACCAAGAAACAGCATTACTAACATTTTTAAATGTGACACGGACTAGAGGTCATAGCCTGAAATTGAGTGGCAGTAGGTTCGGGACAAATGTCGGGAAGTTCTGTTTCACGCAATGCGTGGTGGGTGCTTGGAATGCACTCCCCGGGGTGGTTGTGGAGGAGACTACTGTGCTGGGATTCAAGCGCAAGTTGGATGCACACGTTCTTGCATATCATATTGAGGGATACGGTAATTTGGGGTCTCCAAAAAGGAGTACTTAAATGGGCCGCCACGGGTGCGGATCGCTGGACTAGATGGACCTCGGTCTGATCCGACGAAGGCGTTTCTTATGTTCTTATGTTCTTATCCTCAGGCCTGAAGATCACCTTCTCTTACTCTATATGCTGAATGATTTATTCTTGTAAGCTGTTACTGATTTGTTAATAAATATAGATTGATACCAGTATATAGAGTTTGAGGTCTCCATCTTGAGGTAGGCCTAGACAGCGGCCTACTTCAGAACCTTGTGAGACTGGAAGACCGGGTGTCAAAATGGCAGATCACGTTTAAGGTGAGCATGTGCAAAGTGATGCATGTAGGAAAGAGGAACCCAAACTATAGTTGCATGATGCTGGGTTCTATGTCAGGAGTCACTATCCAGGAAAATAATCTAGGTGTCATTGTTGAGGATACGTTGAAACTCTCAGCTCAATGTGCAGTGGCAGCTAAGAAAACAAATAGAATGTTAGGAATTATCAGGAAAGGAATGGAAAACCAAGATGAAAATGTTATAATGCCCTTGTATTGTTCTATGGTACAGCCACACCTCAAATACTGTGTTCAGTTCTGGTCATTGTATCTCAAAAAAGAAATAGCCGAATTAGAAAAGGTACAGGGAAGGGCAACACAAATATAAAAGGGAAGGGGTGACTTTCCTTTGAGGAAAGGTTGAAGTGGCAAGGGCTCTTCCGCTTGGAAAAGAGATGGCATGGGGAAATGTGATAGAGGTCTATAAAATACTGAGTGGAGCGGATAGGGTAGATGTTAATCACTTGTTTACTCTTTCCAAAAATACTAGGACTAGAGGGAATGTGATGAAACTACTTAGCAGTAGATTTAGTTTCAAACAATTTTTATTGATGCAATCAAAAAACACATCCAGTATGCAAGAACAGTCAACAAAGAGAAAAATCAAGTGCTCAACAATACTTTGCTCCAGCTATAGATTTGAAGGGATGAACGCTGATAGTTTGGAGCATGGTAATATATTTAAATTGGTATGGGGCCTGTTGATATCTTATATTACCTCACCATAATAGCTCTTTGATTGTGAGTCAGTTTTTATTTATTTTGGTACACATCCAGGGAAGGGTGGGGGGGGGCGGTTATGTCTGTCATAATTTGATATTTAAATATTTACACTTGGGATGAGTGGAAGGATGGAAGGATATGACTAATTGAATAAGGTAAGGTTATTGGGGAGATCTATGCTTCTGTGTTTTATTAAATTATCATTAGGTGGGTGGGTGGGAGAAAATGGTTGGTTATTTATATTTGAAAGTTAAATGTGCTTATATTGACTTATTATATATGATATATTTATGTATTACACTACTGAAGTTTGGAAAATCAATAAAGATTTTTTTTAAAAGTCCAGCGTCAAATTTTTTTAAGCTGTAGAAGAAGAAAGCATAACAGTGTATTATAGATGACAATGCATAAAGCATTAAACTAGAACTCAAACAGGCAATATGACATCCATGATAAAGACAACTCAACAACCCCTCTCCCCCACCCTCTCCACAAACCCAGTTAAGTTCAAACTGTGATTAATGATATGAACAGCAAACCAAGGAGAAACTTAGACTAACCACATCTCTGTCAAGCACAAATAAAAGAAAAACATCAGCTTGATAGGGAAACTGTCATCATCAGTTGTCAAACAGAACAGGTGATAATCCCTGTCCCAATCTATCCTCCTGAATGACAGGGGAGAAGAAGTAACAGCAAAGCCCACCAGGGCCCTGGACTCTTATGAGCCCTAATTAAATCCTTACAACTGGCCAGATAATCCCCTGTCTCCTGTCCCCCGTCTTCCCTCCTACCTTCCCTTTATTCCCTTCCCAACAATCATGCATTGAAATAGAAAGTAATGGTGAAAGTGTGTTGGCAAAAAAACAGAGCAACCAGATCCAAGCCTTCCCTAAAAGGAAAGGCTGCATCCTCCAAATGATTTAAGAAAGAACTAAGCAGGCAATGTGATAAAGATTGTATATAAATACTCCATATTGAATAAAATAGTTTTGTTCTTTTAAAGGTCAAATGTAGATCTTGGAGTTCCAACTATAATAACTCATGAATATGATTGCACCAGTGCCAAAAAGACGTAGCCACCTCGTGAGTCCAATGCTGCAGGATACACTTTTTCCCTATAATGCAAAATTTGATTACTCAAAGTCATGGTCCCTTGCCCCTAATCCTCAACAGAGAAACTTGCCTTAAAAAAACACCCACAGGATGGAGCTGAATAGGTTGCTGGAGAATACCTTCTAGATGCCGAAAAAGAGCCTTTTAGTAGTGAACAATTTGGGGGAAGGTCCACATAAAATGTATAAATGTATTTGAAGCTTAATGACATTGTCTACAAAGAACAGAAAAAATACTTCCCATCAGATAAAGCCCATGCTGTAAGACATAAGTGCAGCAAAGAATTTGATATTGGCACGCCCACAATTCAGCAGAGCTGACCCATGAGGGAATGAGCTGCAGAAGTCTGAAAAAGTCCTCTTCTAAGATGACCATATCTAAATCCCTACTCCTGAAGTCAAGCATAGCACAACATTTTTAGCAGGTAGATTCTGCACCAACCTCCTATGAAAATATGAAATAGACGATGACTCCTTAGTAGAAGGGGCAAAAAGATCATTCAAAAGCTTAGCTACCTTCAATGAGAATGAAGTCACAGGCAAAGATTTCACATAATGACATATCTGCCTATAAGCAAAGATCTCTGCCTACAAATCCTCTGGACCCCCAAGGGAGTCCAAAGGACATAGCTGGCCAGTAAGCATAAGAAGATGTCAGACCTGAGCAAACCCCAAAGACCCTCACCAATGATAAATAAAGTTCCCAATCCCTGGCAGATAATCACCATTCCCTTACAATGGCAATAAGCAGCTACTATGAGCATTAAAATGTTCCCATCTAGCCAAATCTTTCCATAAAATCCTTGCCACCTGAAATAAGACAGAAGAACTGACGTGTGAGGAAAGAGCTCTGGGGTGAACATGGAGTATGTATAAAGGGTGAAGAGGGGATACCAAGCATGCTCCATAGCTAAGGGAGTGACATGATTGGTGGAGTTAACCCAATCGCCTAAGTGTCTTAAAAGGCAGGATAAATTATTTAGTTTCAAGTCCTGGATCCCCAAACCCCCTCTGTGCCAGGTGCCCAGTATTATCTGAAAATTCACCTTAGCCTTCTTCCCTCCCCACCAAAACTGGCTGAGCAAGTTAATCTCCTTTCTTGCCCTTATTCTGCATAATATTGCTTTCTGAATATAGCATTCCCTTGTGAAATGATGTTACCTTCCAAGGCAAATAATCTGATAATGTTCTTCGGTCTCCATTCCACCCAGTTGTCTGACCAGATCCAGAGAATAGCATATCTCTCAGTGCATATGCCAGGGCATACACAGCATTATAAATGTAATAGCTGTTGGCAAAATGAGCATTGTCACAGGGGAACAGATGGGATGAACTTCCATCTCTACTGCAGGATCTTTTGATGCTTTGGGGGCAATTCTTCTTGCATAGTCCAGTCCACCAAAGATTAGCTGTTAATTCATTAGGAAACATAATAGGTTTTACCTCACGTATAAATTTGAAAAAGCTTGGAATATTTTTCTTTACTCTTGAGAATAGCAGGGTGCTATTCTTGTAGGCCTCATTCCCTAGATAAATTGCATGATAATCCATATCACTTATTATAATCCAGACCTTGCCAGGTATTGTCTGTAATTCTCTCCTTAAAGTGTAACCCTCCAAATCATCTCTATTAAACAAGCCAATGATCACGTTAGTTGATGATTTTTCAAAAATTTCAACAATTTGGACAAATTTATCAAGTGTCAAAGCATGAATGTGACTGAATATTTCTATGAATTCAATGCAGGATCCATTTTGCTCAACCCTTTCTTTCAGGATCCGGACAAATGTCAGGCTGTTGTAATCATCAGATGTAATGACACCAATCCAGGTCCAATTGAAATGCTTTAGTAACTTCATAATCCCAGTAATAATTTTAAGAAACCTGGGCACAATCTGATATAAATATGAAAATGTATCACTTGAAAAAGGATTCTGAGAATTATAGCTGATCTGTTGAGAAATAGAATTAATTCAGAACTATCTTTGTTTTTAAGAAATTGTGGGGTTAACTACTAAGCTGCTATAAAATAATTCCTTACTACAGTTTAATTTACTGTGGGAGTCAATAACACAACTTGCAATCATGATCAACCTCACATGCTGTTGTGTTTTTTTTTTTGCCATGGAAGCATTAGACTACTAATGTGCAGTCCAATGCTTCTGGTAACTATCTTAAAAGAGTCGGTGCATTAAAATGGGTACCACATGTAAAGATTTTTCATCTTCCTCAGAACAGACTACCATCCCTCTGAAGTCACTCCTGCCCTCCTATAGTTCACTTCTCTTCTAGAACAGATTTGCCAGACCTAATCTCCTAAAACCATACCTGAAGTCAATCCTATCATCTAGAAGAAAAATTCCCCCAAGTCACATTCCCAGACTCCTCAAACCCCTGAAGTCACACTCAGATTCTCCACTCCCAACAGATCACACACAGCCCAAATCCTATAAGGGGTTCCTTGCTGTCCAGCAGCTGGAACAGAAGTGATCCTTAGTTACTCTTACCCCATCAGGCTCTAATTTCAAAATATACTACTGCTAGGGTTAAATTACCAATTGAGGGTAAAATTTGAGAAGTCTACTTTTGGCAGCTTGAATTTAGCAGATTATTTATAAATATGTCAAATGGCACTAGTCCCAGTACAGAGATCCATGCAGTACTCCACTATTCATACCTTCTTTCTTCTACTGGTCACACCTCTCTCTATACAGGTACAGCTAAGCATGCTTCTGGAAACAGCCACCACCTTGTCACACTGTTTCTTCACCTTTAGATTTTCAGACACTATCACCCATGGAATCAAGGGTGAAATACTCATGTGGATTAAAAACAGGCTGTAGCATAGGAAACAGAGAGTAGGGGTAAATGGAAAATACTCAGACTGGAAGAGCGTCACCAGTGGGGTGCCACTGGGCTCGGTGCTTAGACCCATGCTTTTCATCTTTATAAATGATCTGGACATTAGTACGATGAATGAGGTGATTAAATTTGCGGACAATACAAAGTTATTCAGAGTAGTGAAGACACAGGGGGATTGCGAAGATCTGCAATGTGACATAATCAAGCTCGAGAAATGGGCATCGACATGACAAATGAAGTTCAATGTGGATAAGTGTAATGTGATGCATGTCGCTAACAAAAATCTCATGTACAAATACAGGATGTCTGGGGCGGTACTTGGAGAGAGCTCCCAGGAAAGAGACTTGGGAGTTTTGATCGACAAGTCGATGAAGCCGTCGCACAATGCATGGCGGCGGTGAATAGAATGAACAGAATGCTAGGAATGATAAAGAAGGGGATAACAAACTATCAGTACACCCAGGTCCTTTTCTTGTTCGCTCTTACCCAGAGTTGCGCCTGACATTCTATACTCGTGTTCCTTATTCTTACTTTGCATTTCTCCACGTTGAACTTCATCTGCCATTGCTCTGCCCATTTCTCTAACTGATACAAGTCACTCTGGAGTTCCTCGCTATCCTCCTGCGATCTGATTGCCCGGCATAGCTTTGTATCGTCTGCAAACTTAATGATCTCACTGGATATTCCATCTTCCAGGTCATTGATATAAATATTAAATAGGATCGGCCCAAGTACCGAGCCCTGGGGCACACCACAAGTCACAGTCTGAGAACTTCCCATTTATGCCCACTCTCTGCTTTCCAGCCATTTGCCTATCCACCTTTGTATATCTCCCTCTATTCCATGGCTTTGTAGTTTCCTGAGAAGTCTTTCATGTGGAACTTTGTCAAATGCTTTCTGGAAGTCCAAATATATTATGTCCACCGGCATTTCACTATCAATTTGCTTGTTCACGGTCTCAAAAAATTGAAGTAAATTCGTTAAACATGATTTCCCTTTCCTGAACCCATGTTGACTGGGTTTCAGCAAGTCGTGTGTATCTGAGTGCCGGACTATGCTATCCTTGATCAGTGCTTCAACCATCTTTCCAGGGACAGATGTAAGGCTCACAGGTCTGTAGTTGCCCGGTTCTCCTCTCGATCCTTTTTTGAAAATTGGCGTGACATTCGCTATCTTCCAGTCATCTGGTATCTGTCCAGTTCTGATTGTCAGATTGGCAAGTTTTTGCAATAACTCTCCAATTTCAACCTTCAATTCCTTTAAGACTCTCGGGTGAATTCCATCCAGTCCAGGGGATTTGTCACTTTTAAGTTTGTCGATCTGGTAGTATATCTGGTCCAACTCCACTTCAACTGTGGTGAGGCTGTCTTCTATTACTCCTCTAAACACTTTCACTGCTTCTGGTATTTTTGCAGTATCCTCCTCCGTAAAGACGGACGCAAAGAAGGAATTTAGTTTGTCTGCAATTTGTTTATCTTCCTTGATGTACCCTTTTCTTCCCTGGTCGTCCAGGGGTCCCACCGCCTATTTTGCGGGTTTTTTCCCTTTCACATATCTAAAAAAGGGCTTGAAGTTTTTGGCCTCTTGCGCTATTTTTTCCTCATAGTCCTTTTTGACATCCCTTACCGCCTTGTGACATTTCTTCTGATCATCTTTATGTTTTTTCCTTGCTTCGGTCGTTTTCATGTGTTTCCATTTTTTGAAAAAGTCCTTCTTTTCTTTTATGGCTTCCCTCACCTGTCTGGTAAGCCATGCCGGTTCTCCCTTACCTTTTGTTCTCCCTTCTTTGGAGATCCTCGGAATGTGGAGATTTTGTGCTTCTGTGATAGTATTTTTCAGTAGGGACCATGCCTGGTCTACCGTTTCAAGTTTGTCCACCTTTTTCTTGAGTAGTTGTTTCACCATGGCTCTCATGCGATCGTATTTGCCCTTTTTAAAGTTTAAGGTTTTGGTTAAGGTTTTGGCACGTTTTCTATTCCCGATGTAAAGCTTAAAGTTGATCACATTGTGATCGCTCGTCCCCAGAGGTACCGTAACTTTTACTTCTTTTGTCAGTCCCGTGAGGCCATTTAGTACCAAGTCCAGGGTGGAGTTGCCTCTTGTCGGCTCTTTTACCATTTGTTCCAGGAAGCAATCCCCTAGTGCCTCCAGGAACTTGGCCTCCTTGCCGCAGTTGGAGGTTCCTAGTTTTCAGTCTATCCTCGGGAAATTGAAGTCTCCCAATATTATTACATTGCCCGTCTTACATTCTTGTTTGATTTCCTCTATCATTTCTGAGTCAGTTTCCTCCGCCTGTCCTGGGGGACGATAGTAAAGGCCAATTTTCGTGTCTGCGCTGTTTTGGCCAGGAATCTTGATCCAGAGGGACTCTAGCTTCTCTTTCATTTCCGTCGTAGCCACTTTAACAGATTCTACTCCTTCCTGAACATATAGGGCAATACCTCCACCTTTCTGCCCTACTCGATCTCTTCTCTATAGTTTGTATCCCTGTAATACTGTGTCCCATTTGTTTTCTTCATTCCACCATGTTTCTGTTATGTCAATGATTTCCAACTTATCATGTCCTGCTATTGTCTCTAGTTCCCCCATTTTGTTTCCTGGACTTCTAGCATTCGTATACATACATTTGAGTTCTCTTCGTGTTACCTTTTTGGACTTTCTACTCTTTGCTGTCCCTACTGTTTCTTTCACGGTATCCTTAACCGCTCCAGTGTTGTCTCCCTTGTTTGCTGTGCGGTCATCCCCTCCTGTGTCTGAGTGGTCCCTTCCTATATACATGGACTCCATTTTGTTCTCTGTTTTTCTATATCTTCTGTGTTTTGGACTCCATTTTGTGTCAGTGATTTTCTGTCTCTGTCAAGTCTTTATTCAAGTTTCCCGCTCCTAGCAACATGGTTTTAATTGATACCAGATGTGCCTTAGGCTGGGTAGGAAGAGCATATTAAGATTACGTATCCTAAACTAAGATATAGCTTGCATTAAATAAGAATGAAATATGAGTTATGAATCAAGTTATGGATGTGGGGCCCCAAGCAAGTGCTGAATGTGTGGTATGAATGGATTTGTAGTACTTAAAATGAAAGGGTTTATAAAAAAAGAACACTAATGAAAAATTCTGAGCACATCTGGAAATAATTAGAATCAGAGACTGCTGTTCCAGTCTCTAACATAGGAAGGCTTCTGTGTGAAGATCAATGAAATTTGAAACTGTCAGCCCTCCTTTCCTCTAAGGCTGACCAATTTTCAGCACTCTTTTAACAAATGATTCTCTTAATATACCTTTGTGACAAGGATAGCAAGAATATTGGATATGTTATAAAATGTTAATGTATATTCAGAAATGAATGTAAACAAGGCAAATGTGATTTCTGAAACTTTTAAACGTAGAGGAATTTCTTTGTCTAACTTTTAAGACCACCTCTGTTAATTTTGGTTGGTCCACGAGCCGATGATGTCACACTGAGCCAAAGGTATATAATGGGGTGTTTTGAAATATTGAGCTGAGCTCGTTATCAGAAGGCCAGCATTTTGGCAACTATAACGACCTCCCACTAATGCAACTGTTAACGCAAGCAATTATGCATTATTCTTTTGAGTCTCATAATGAAAAATTATAAACAATAACTAAATAAATACATAATTATAATTATTATATTTTGGTAAAACCTTGCGTTAGTGTCATTTTGCATGTTTAGTTATTTTTCACACCTTGAGTGAAAGCTAGCAGCTTAATTGAAAACTGCAGTTTTATGAGTGCACAGGCGTCCAATGTCCATGCTCAACTACTCGAAAGGGTCTAGTGAAGAGCGGCTAAAATAGTTAAGGGGCTGGAGGAGTTGCCGTACAGTGAAAGATTGGAGAAACTGGGCCTCTTCTCCCTTGTAAAGAGGAGACTGAGAGGGGACATGATCGAAACATTCAAAATACTGAAAGGAATAGACTTAGCAGATAAAGACAGATTGTTCATCCTCTCCAAGTTAGGGAGAATAAGGGGGCATTCTCTAAAGTTAAAGTTGAAAGGGGATAGATTCCATACAAATGTAAGGAAGTTCTTCTTCACCCAGAGAGTAGTAGAAAACTGGAACGCTCTTCCGGAGTGTTATAAGGGAAACCACCCTCCAGAGATTCAACACAAAGTTGGACAACCTCCTGCTAAACTGGAATGTACACAGGTGAGGCTGGACTCATTTAGAACACTAGTCTTTGACCTGGGAGCCACTGCGTGAGCAGACTGCTGGGCAATTCTTATGTTTTTATGTTACCCAGAGGTCCCTCTCCCCATCCGTGTATATCAGTCTCTCACCTCCAAGCACATATGGCTCCACCGATTTCTAATCCCCAAATGCATTACTCTGCACTTTTTTGCACTAAATTGTAGTTGCCAAATATTAGACCATTCTTCTAACTTTTATATATTCTTTTTCATGTTTTCCACTCCCTCCTCGTTATCCACTCTGTTACAAATCTTGGTATCATCTGCAAAAGTAAACTTTTCCTTCTAACCCTTTGGCAATGTTGCTCACATATTGAACAGGATTGGCCCCAACACCAATCCCTGAGGGACTCCACTACTCACTTTTCCCTCCTCCAAGTGAATTCCATTAATCACCACCCTCTGGCTTATTTATAACTTCAAATAAATGCTACTTGGTGGGTGTTCTGGTGCCATTTTGAATCTGGAACCTAACAGGGCAGGAGCAGATGTGATTGTTCCTATCACATATGCTAGACCAGGGGTGTCCAACCTTTTGGCTTCGCTGGGCCGCATTAGCCAAAAAAAAATGTTTCTGGGGCCGCACAAACACGCAAATGCTGCAGCAAGACAGAGGAAGGAGCCGGCAAGGGGCAGCAGAGGAAAACATTGCATCGCCCTCGACCGGGGCCGCAGGTTGGACACCCCTGTGCTAGACCCTAGAGAATCCCTTTGTAGATTCTTAGGGTCGGGGGGAAGATTACTTTAAGGATGGGGGTCTGGGATGTGATTTCAAGGAGTTGATGGTATATTCTAGAGGTATAGAGGTTGAGGGGGATGAGAATCTTTGAGGAGGGTCAAGTTGATTGGGGAGGTAGAAATCTGTTCTAGGCCAGTGAATTGGGGAAGAAGGGAGGAGATGTATATACTTATTCATAAGCACTGGACCTTTTAAAATGGCACCTAATACAATTAGGCTGAACAATAATGGCTCAATGTTCTAAAGCAGTGGTTCCCAAACCTGTCCTGGAGAACCCCCAGGCCAGTCGGGTTTTCAGGCTAGCCCTAATGAATATGCATGGAGCAGGTTTGCATGCCTGGCATCTCCATTATATGCAGATCTCTCTCATGCATATTCATTAGGGCTATCCTGGAAACCCAACTGGCCTGGGGGTCCTCCAGGACAGGTTTGGGAACCACTGTTCTAAAGGAACAAAATCAATTCTGGCATTATTTTTCCACAAATAACACTGCTTGCAAAATTCATCACAAGATGAGGTGCTTTAGAGTCACTTTTTTGTAAGTTGCAAACTGTGTTCAATGGTTCATGCTCTTATCAGTTGATCAAATGGTAGAATGCTCTTCCATTTACATGTAGAGCAGAGGATTGGGTAGCAGACAATGTTTCCATTATCTAGATAATAATAATAACAACAGTAGTTTATATACCGCAGGACCATGAAGTTCTATGCGGTTTACAATGATTAAAAGATGCGGCAAAAGCAAGCTAGTATTTGAGATAAGAATCATCTCATGACATTACCTATGTTAATTAAATGGTAGAATGTTCTTCCCCTTAGCGTTAGAATGATAAACACTTACATGGGTTCTAGAAAAGCATTATAAATGCACCTTTACAAAATTGTTAAATATCTTATATTTATACATGCTGTAATTCCTGGAAGATTGTTTTAGTGCCACATTGAAATCAATTAGGATATTGGGGGAATGTAAGCACATAAGAGGAAATTCTAAAACCAGTGCCTAAACTTAGGCACCAGTAGGTACCCTACTGGTGTTGAAATTAATTGAAGAACACTGTCAGAAATGGTGAAAAGTAGTAAAGTAAAAGTGTCTACTGGTGTCTAAATAAAAAATGCTGGAATTGTGCCTATGTAGGTGCTTTAGTCCATTGGAAACTAAATTAGGCCTGACCAATACCAGAAGTCTAAAGTGGCTACATAGGCATGATAAATGTATAGACACCAGAAATGTAGGCCCTGAAAACCCTGGCCTACATTTCCAATGTGTATCTTTCAAGTAGGTTTGATTTTGATACTCTGATTCTCTAAACTTGTGGAGTATTTTTATGAAATTGATTCTGATACTACACATAATTGGTGACCACTTTTAAGGTTCTGGTTGCAGAATCTGTGGATGAATAATATAATGTAATAATCTCATCCTATATAATAAAACGCTAGCCGCGCATGCGCACTCAGACCTGCGTGATCTGTAATCCCTGATCCGTGTTCTGTAGGTCCGTGGCCAGAGTGCGTATGCGGCGGCTAGACAAAGCAAGAAACAGACTCGAGCGCTGTGGCCGACTCAGGATGGGAGGATGCGCCACAAAGTGCTGCACAGATACTGGAGGGGGAGAGACATATCGCTTCTGCACAACCGGTACAAACCTCCCTCCAGCGTTGCCAGTCGCTGCACGTTAAACAGGCTGTTTGCGACTTTCTCCTGCAGTTGAGTCCCTCTGCTGCATCACTAATGATAAAAAATAGAACCCTATAAAGAGTGGAGGTGTAAGTACACTAAAATCTAAAACCCTCCCTCACCCCAAGAAGGCAAAATGATTAAGGGAAAGAGATGAGGTCTACTAATTGCTCAAACTAGCCAACTGTGTATTATACTTTAATTTTTAACGGGAGAACCCTCAGTCACACAGCAACCCCTGGAACGTCCAGGGACAAGCTGCCGCGGGTTTACACTCAAAAAGGTGTTAACTGCGAAACATCCCCGGGCTCTCTCCGTGTGAATAACTAATGTGCACAACAAAAAGTGCTATGTGTGAAAAACAATATATGAAAAAACACACATCAAATATAAATAAAGATAGAATTCATCTCTTTCCCCTAATCTGGGGGCCAAAAAGGAAAATTAGTGTCCAAATCTAACCGAGCAAAAAAACACAACTGGAAGAACTTAGCTTCTCCGTGTGTGAGCAGTCAACAGGCAGTGTCTTCGTCCAACAGGACTCCGTTTTGGGGGTGTACACCCCCTTCCTCAGGAACTGGACTGCGCTGGATATTTCAAATTTGTTGATAGAGCTGGTAAGGCAAGGAGGATTTCGTTGGACGAAGACACTGCCTGTTGACTGCTCACACACGGAGAAGCTAAGTTCTTCCAGTTGTGTTTTTTTGCTCGGTTAGATTTGGACACTAATTTTCCTTTTTGGCCCCCAGATTAGGGGAAAGAGATGAATTCTATCTTTATTTATATTTGATGTGTGTTTTTTCATATATTGTTTTTCACACATAGCAATGTCTAAAGCATGCCTAAGTTTAGACGTACTATAGAGAATCTAGGCCTTGATGCCTAGCAAAGCCTAACTGAAAAGTAATCATGGCTATGAGTGGAGTATAGGTGTGATTTGAGTTTGGAAATACTAAGCACCTATATCTATTGGTCAGAAAAACCCTGGATTATATTACAAATGCCTATGTCATAGGCACTTATAGGAGCCTAACTCAAATTTAGGTGCCACTAAGCCCAATTCAAGAAAAGGTGTCTATGGATTGTGGTAGATGACAACTCTTCTAGGCACCTTTGATCTAGGTGTCATTTAAAGAATCTGGGTCCTTTGTCCATAATTGAGATGATGCCAACTTAAGCAATGCATTGGAAATATCATTCATGTAACTTAACTGTGAGCACTATATAATGAGCACTGAACTTCACACTGTGTGTAATAAATGATATATTTAGCCCAATAAATATTCAAGATCAAGCTACATAGGAAAGTGAGAGCACTGCACAATTCTTACACACACTAAAAATGACTGTTTATAAATTACCCTCTTAATTACATGAAAATCTGATATTTGAACTAACAATATGAACTGTATAAACAAAGGGGGAAACATATAAGAGCCTGACCAGAGACAAGAACAAAAAAGTGTGAAGAAAAATTATTTTACAAACATAAATTATAAAGAAAAATAACAGTGTTTCTGCAATCTGCTGTGCAATCTATGATTTTTCCCATGTTTTATACAGTTCATATTGTTGGTTTTTTAGTGGATGCTGAATCTTTATAAGATGGTCTATGTATACAATTTTTGTGTATATTATTTACACTGATACTTTTTATTAATGGTATCTTACTTTGTTGTATCAATTTTAAAATATGAGTGGCTGCAGAAAAGTTAATGAAACACTACTACAATACTAGATGGTGTTGAGACAGATATGAGAGAAGCCACAGGTTGCCCTGGATCAATAGCATGGAATGCTGCTACTATTTGGGTTTTTACTAATAACACTGGCTTTATTTTCAAAATGACTTAAGTCCAGTGTAATAGAATCAAACACCACTATTTATTTTACACCTGGAACAAAGAAAGCTTGAAATCACTTTGGTGTATAGTTTAGGACGCCTCAGCCCCACCACTCCACCGCTGCAATTAAGTTTAGTATTACACCGGGAAGGCTGTGTGGTGCCTCATCATCGGCAGTCCATTAATAATATTTTTTTGCAAATTTTAATTTTGTGAATATTTCTTAATCAGAATATTTGTGCTAATACTGAATTTACTAAAAGTATAAATATTAACTTATCTCAGCCGCCTTGGGAGCCAGACCCGACATGTTTCGCACTGCTTGAGTGCTGTTTCAAGGGTCTCCCTGCGAGAGTAAAAGGAGGAAAAACTAAGTCAAAAAGTTCACTCTTAGTCTCCCCCCCCAGAAAATTTATTAAAAGTATACAATTAGATATTTTTCTGGGGGGGGAGACTAAGAGTGAACTTTTTGACTTAGTTTTTCCTCCTTTTACTCTCGCAGGGAGACCCTTGAAACAGCACTCAAGCAGTGCGAAACATGTCGGGTCTGGCTCCCAAGGCGGCTGAGATAAGTTAATATTTATACTTTTAGTAAATTCAGTATTAGCACAAATATTCTGATTAAGAAATATTCACAAAATTAAAATTTGCAAAAAAATATTATTAATGGACTGCCGATGATGAGGCACCACACAGCCTTCCCGGTGTAATACTAAACTTAATTGCAGCGGTGGAGTGGTGGGGCTGAGGCGTCCTAAACTATACACCAAAGTGATTTCAAGCTTTCTTTGTTCCAGGTGTAAAATAAATAGTGGTGTTTGACTATTTGGGTTTTTGACAGGTGAAGGCAGGATACTGGGCTAGATATGCCATTGGTCTAATCCAGTAAGGCTATTCTTATGTGGAATAAACTGAAACCTCAGGCACCAAAAACCAAATTCCACTGTTTCACACAATAAGCCTTGAAGAGAGGAAAAATATATCAGAAACCTACTTGATTCATTTAAAATTGCAATATAGAATCAAGACTTTAACAGTTCCTTGTTTCTATCACCGATCCTGAAAAACCTCTCCCATGGCATGTCTCTTATTTACTGACAACATTTCTTTATAAGTCAATGTTTCCAATAAATTAATAAACATTGAAGTGTGCTTATCTCAAATTTTCAACAGCCTGCCTGCCGCAAAATAAGATAAGTGTGTGCTGTTGGAAATCTGAGTTAAGCACACTTTTCCTCTCATCGTGCTTATTGTATAAAACAGTGGAATTAGATTTTATTGCTACTGAAAAGTTCTCAGCCTAAAAGGAGGGGCTTCCTTTTATGAAACTGTAATGGCAGTTTCTAGCATGGGGAGCCAGGCTGAATGGCCCGCGCTGCTCCTAAAGCTCATAGAGTTCCTATGAGCATCGAGAGCAGCGCAGGCCATTCAGCGTGGCTCTCTCTGATAGAAGCTGCTATCGCAGTTTCATAAAAATGGAGCAAAAAAGTGGATAATCCTTGCTTTAAGTGAATACCCTTCAATGGAGACTGTTCCAAGTTTGTTGGTTGGCTGAGAACCTTTCACCAGCCCCTCATACTTCTAATAATAAAAAATATTTGAAATAAATAAAAGAGAAACCAATATTTAAACAGAATTTAGGGAGGTTTGTTCTGTGCAGAAAATGGTTTGCTCTATGAAAACTTGATTTTGCAATCTGATGATTTACTGAAAACGCGTCTTTCAATTGTCATATTTTTTTTTTTGCAGCTTATTACATTTAAGTATATGTTGATAGCAATATGAATTCACATGTATGAAACATGATGTCTGTAGAAAAGGATTATAGTCAAGAGTAAAAAATAAAATGGAGAAGTCTTACTTGTGGGTAGTGGAATATCCGGAGCATATTGGATATTAGCTTTGATTCGTCATCAGAAACAACTTCAATGATAGCAGCAAGTGTGCCAGATGTTTTACAGTTGTAATTAATGATTGGTATGTCCATTCCTGATAAGATATTCATGAAAACCCTTTGTGCTATGAATGGATGATTGTGGGAGTCATAAAGGTGAAGCCCCAGAGTGATGTTTGGTAAGAGTTCTGAGCTGTTGTTAATTTCCTCCACTGCAGAAATAAAGGCTAGGAAGTTGTAGTAGTTTAATTCCATAAAACTGTAATGAAAATTAGTGTTAGATAATGTAAAGAAAGCACTAACAGATTTAGAGGCATGAACATTGATTGGAGTAGAAGAGTAGCCTAATGCTTAGTGCAGCAGCTGAGAACCAAACAATCCATGGTTTATTTCTAGTGCTCTTCCCCATGAATTTAGAGAAGTCACTTAACTATCTCCTCAAGTAAAACACAAGAACTGTATTACTATGAGGGGCTGCTGAAAAGTTCTCAGCCCTACCAACATCCCCTCTTCCTAATTAAAACATTCTTCTTCCACACATTATTATTAGTTGCTCCCTCTTCTTTGTTAGTGTATGCTTGCTCTATAAACACTAGGAAGGCTTCATCGTTAAAGGTTAATACTACATTGTTTGGGATTTGTGAACAATTATATGAACTGTCATATGAACCAATATTATATATCAACATTTGTGACTCCTGGGGAAGGCACTTAGGTGCCAAAACACTAACACTGTCGTGTTGTGTCAGTTTTTCATTTGTGACCCTCAGCTTCAGTTTCGACACCAGATATTTTTCTGTTCTGTCTAAATTTGACCTGCATTGAATGCTCTATTTATGTGTGGGAATTACCAGCCATTGAGATGAGTCTTCGAGTCCTCGCAGTGCTACTTATCAATAAAGTGAATTTTGAACTTTAAACCTGTGGCTGAATTATTGACATCTCATCCTTATGACTCCTTTGTTCTGCGTCAGTTTTTTTCCCATTTAGAATAAAGTCCCTGTTGATACATCTCTTTCATATCTACTCCTTAGTGATTTTGAACATACAGATAAAGCAGTCAAGATTGGAACTTATCTGGTAGTGGTAACATCATGTATTATTCTGATAACTAACCTAGGTAACTTTGGACACCCTTATACCATCCACACAATGCAGAGGGCACTACAAAGATATTCAGAGATGATATTCAGATAATGTGTCTCATTAACCTGATCAGCAGCTTTATCCTGATATCTCATATTAATTTCATTCCCTTCCCTTTTCCTATTCCTTGGCCACCCAAGGTTTAGGAACCTAAATGTAGAATTCTTCTTGACAACAGGAAAACTTAAGGGCCACCTCTTCTCCCACTACATGCAATCTTATTGGATGAGGCAGGATGAGTGACATTTGTGTGATGCATATATTTCTGTGTGCTAGTCTTTGTGACTATCCAATATAACAATAAATTTTACAACATAACCCTAATACGAATCTGTTAAACAGTGTTACTTACTGTGCAAATTGAGTCAACTTGGGGGGATTTTTAAAAGATGGTACTCGGCCTATATCTGAAAAGAATACACTTACTATTCCCCCAATTCTGAAATCCCCATTCATGAGGTATCCAGGAGGTATTACATAATCCAACATTAAAAATCTATTACAACCTGTGAATTTCCACAGGACATAAAAAGGCATTAAGAAAATCCAAATTGAAAGAGCTTGCATCTTCAAATTGTGAAATAGTTTAATGAACTTGCTGTGACTGGAAATAATTTATTGGCCTGGTAGAAGATGCTGCACGGTTCTCCATGATCCCACACAAATGCACCTTTAAATCACTAAAATAAAACCAAAAATGTGGTCAAATGTTCACACTGGGTCTATAACCAAAGAAGCAGAAATCAAATTAATGAGAAGTGGAGAAGGTCATAGAAGCCTGTTGCTGAGTTTGAGTTTAATTCTCCTACTAAGGATCCAGTAGCTTTATAGTGTCTTCTCCTTACAGTTTACCCTCAAGGGACTTCTGCTCTAGTTCTGTGTATTTAACATTAAATATAGTTTGCTGTTCTTATTTTTAAAGCTAAACTCATATTAACAGAGAGACAAACATTAATCTGGATAAAATGTGTAGAGATCAGTATGATGACTCTAATCAAAGATATTGTGTATGTGGTTAGGGATTTCGACTGGACACCTGTGCTCAGGTTGGAAAAGGGAACCTATATTAAAAATCTATTTATAAATACAATAGAATTTCATGTACCTGTTATAGAACTAGTCTCACATATCCCTAAACAAATGTCCACACAAACTTAAGCAAATGCACAAATGTCCATAAACCACCATATTTGCACTCACTCCAAAGAAGAAGAAAATGTGTGTTTGTAGATCGGGGTCAACCTGTTAAGTGACCAGAATCACATTTCTTAAAGAAGTCTCATTGCATAAAATATCACCTGATTGCATCATACTTTTGCATCTTTCCGCTGGCCACAATATCATTTTAAGCAGTCAGCATGAATTTAGCAAAGGGAAATTCAGCCGTGCCAAATTATTAGAGTGTTTTGAAGGTGTAAATGACTTTGTGGCCAATGGTGAGCCAGTTTACACACAGTACTGAATCTTCAATTTCAGAAAAAAAAAAAAATATATATATATATGGTTCAAGGAGACCATGGAGATGATTTTATAAGATCAATGTGCCATTTACAAGTGCAACGTCCATATTTATGTATGTAAATCAGCATGTACTGTACATACTAGTAGCAATTTTAGAAGAGACACTATTTATATGCAGAAAACCTAAAGTCACACTAACCTCCTCTTTTACTAAATGCTAATGCGTCCATAGACTAACATGCACACGTTAACATTTAGCGTGTGCTAATCGGTTAGTAAAAGAGGGCCTAAGTGATGCTAGCATTTTGCCCACTCTACCAAAATAATATACTTTTACAAATTATGACATTACGAGTTGGTAGAGAAAATATTTTTCATTGTCCAATACTGTAATCAGGAGAGAAGAATTATTTTTAGAGGGCACTTAAAGCCCGTACTCATTTCAAGTTCTTGTCTTTGGTTCCTTGCCTCCCTGACCAAATAACTTGCATGTAAATGGAGAGCCGTCCAGTTCAAAGGCCCTAGCCATTTAAGCCCAAGCTCATTTTCTCAAAAGAAAAAAAGAAAAGCAAAAAGTGGCACAAAGATGTAGATGTGTGTTTATCTGCCAAGCCCTTCCAATTTGCTATGTTTGAAACCTATGTTCTAGACAGATATCTATGCTGTCGATCAGTAGTTCATCTAAATCTCAAGGAAGTATGTTAGAGATGTGGTATGAGCTTATAACTTGGGTGTTTTCCTGCTATAATCAAACTTTTAATGTGTCCAGGATACAATTTGGATGTCTATGGCTAATCCTGTTTTAATAAGAAATGTATGCCAATAGATGGCCAAACTGACCAGATAACCACTGGAGGGAAGAAGTTATGACCCTCACACTTCCCCAATGATCAGTGACTATTTCCCAACCCCCAAAGATGTCAATGAAACAGTACATAGCTGAGCCACCAATGTCAAGCAATCCTCGACCCAACAGTGGGAGAAATGCCCATTCTCTTCTGCCACCAAGCAACATCCCCCCACACCAGAAGTGGGAGACATGCTCTCTCTCTCTTACCACCAAACAACCCCTCAAAAGAGAGAGAAGACACCCACTCTCTTTCACCATCAAACAACCCCCCCCCCCCGAGAGGGACAGAGAGATGCCCACTCTCTCTCACCACCAAACAACACCCCTCCGAGAGGGAGAGAGAGAGAGGGGGAGAGAGATAGGGGGAGAGAGAGAGGGAGAGCGTGAGAAAGGGTGAGAGAGAGGGGGCGAGAGAGAGGGAGATGCCCACTCCTTCCCACAGCTAAGCAACATACACACAAAGACCTTGGCAGTGGGAGAGATGCCCACTCCCTCTTGCCACCAAGTGATTTACCCCCTGACAGTGGGGGGTGGGGTCTAAGAGATTTGGCCAATCGGAATCTTAAGCTACTTCCAGTGCATCCCAGAATGCACTGGGAGATGGGCCTAAGATTCTGGTTGGCCCAGGTGCTATGGCCCCTGCTACAGGAGAGACCTTAATCAGGCCCTTAAGCCCCTCTCTCGTGAATACCAAGTTGCACTGGAAAGGGGCAGATCCACCATTCCTTCGAAGTAGGGTCTGGCAGTCAAATGCAGGCACAAGCTATCTGGTCAGCCAATGAAATCAGGTTGAGGGGTCCATGGGTCCTGGTGGAGGTGGGAGTATCCGGGAGTCAGGGGGTCTGGGTGGAGGTGAACTTTCAGGGGGGTAGGAGGTTTCGACAGGAGGAACTGGGCATCCGTCCTGCAATGATCACTGAGGAGTGTTGGAAGGAGGGGCTGGGCATCCTTCTTGCCGACAATGTATAGGAGGTGGGAGGGTTTGGGCAAGAAGGATTAGGATCCCTCCTGCTGGCAATGTACAGAGGTGGGAAGGGTTCCATCAGGAGGGATTGGACATACCTCCTGCTGGTAGTCTTCACTGGGGATGGGGATAGGTTGCCTCTAAATTTATCATGGCAGGGAGATCCCATGCCATGATACGTTCAGCGGCAACCCAATTCTCTAACCGGCACCTCTAATATGGACGTCGGTTAGAGAAAGATTATTAGGTGGGCTTAGGCACGATTCTCTATAGGATTCCTGTGTGCAATTCTCAAAAGCCACTTAGGAGGCTTTTGAGACCGGGTGTCCTATACCGAATCCTGGCCTAAGTGTCTTATCAGGTTGCTTTTTGGGATAGAAAGTTTATATATCTGACATTGGTTATGGGGCTCATAATCAAAACATCTAGATGTCCAAAAACCCACCCAAGTCAGTACTTGGTCATAATAATCAACAGAATATCCATGTGCTGATAATCAAAACCCTTTTCTGGATATCTAGTGAGATGTTTCTTCTTTTGGGTGTCCAGAGCTCGAAGGGGTATGTTGGGAGGATATTATAGGTGGTGTTTGGTTGGGCTCTGGGCGGGCTTAGACTTAGCCTTAGACATCCTGTAGGGATAATCAAATGTTTTGCTAGATGTCCTGATTGAACTTATACATTTTGAGTTAGATCTGTCTTAAAAGATTATAAGTGTTATAAAGAATCCAAAGTGACCAGATGACCACTGCAGACATACTTCCCCAGTGCTCGCTCACTCCATCACACCGCACATAGATCTGGAGGGTGGGGGAACATAGGGAAGAATGGGGAGAAAAAGATGCCAGACCACAGAAGTTGGGTGAGAGTTCATGGAACAAAGTAGAAGTTAAGAGAGAAGCCCAACATGGAAATTAACAGGGGTACATACAAAATTCTGACTCTAGAGGAAACAGGCATATGGACACAGAGGGGCTGATTTTATAAATGGTGTCTAGAATGTTGGATACCTAATAAAATGGCATCTGCTTCATGTCAATCAAATCTAGGTGCCATTTATAGAATCATATCTACTGACACTCAAATGCAGCTAGGTGCTGCTAGGTGTGAGTACTTCAGGTACCTGTAATGTAAGCACAGATGATTAAGCCTTTCCATGCCTACTGTGACAGGCAACTGCCTGTCCCAGGTAGAAATACCCCTTTTGACATTGCCAGAGATAAAACTGTCCCATATCCAGTTAAGAGAGACAGCCTAGGAGATATAAGGCAGAGGGATAAAAACAGAAGGGAGATTTCTATCAGAATCAGACAGGATAATGTAACTCCCTATTATTCCCTTGCTAGGAAGACTGAGCAGGATATCTGTGAACTCCAGAGAGTAAGATCTGACACTGAAAGAGTTAACAGATTGCTGCTGCTGCTGCTGCTAAACCCGACAGGAAATCTTCTTTCCGACGTCAATTCTGACATCGGAGAGGACGTTCTGGGCCAGCCAATCGCTGCCTGGCTGGCCCAGAATGTCCTCTCTGACGTCAGAATTGACGTCGGAAAGAAGATTTCCTGTCGGGTTTAGCAGCAGCAGCAGGGCGATAAAAGCAGGGGAAAGGAAGGAGGGAGGCTTTTTTTTTGCTGGGTAGGAGGTAGTCAGGCAAACAGGCTGGCTTTGGCCAGGGAGGGAGGGAGAGAGGTAGACAGGCTGGCTTCGGGGGTAGGACAAAGTGTGGAAGGCAGTGAGAGGGACATAGGAAGGAGGCACTGGGGGCACTAAATACATGGGAAGGATGCACTGGGGGCACTAAAGACAGGAAGGGGCACTAAGGACATGGGAAGGAAGCACTGGGGGCACTAAAGACATGAGAAGGAGGCACTAGGGGCACTAAAGACATAGGAAGGGGCACTAAGGACTTGAGAAGGAGGCACTGGGGGCATTAAAGACATGGGAAGGAAAGAGGGAGGGAATAGGAAGGGACAATTGTTGGGCCTGAGTGCAGAAAGAAAGAAATGAAAGGATACACAGACAAGGAAACACAACCAGAGACTCATGAAATCACCAGACAGCAAAGATAGAAAAAATGATTTTATTTTCAATTTAGTGATCAAAACGTGTCAGTTTTGAGAATTTATATTTGCTGTCTATATTTTGCACTATATTTGTCTATTTTTCTATAGTTACTGAGGTGACCGAGCTCGCGGAAATGGGGCGGAAACGGGGTTTTTAAATTTTAGTCCTAGTAGTGTGCCGGTCCAAAAAATAATTATTTTATTTCTGCCGGTCCACGGGTATAAAAAGGTTGAAAAACACAGCTCTAAGTCACTTATCAGGGGGCCGGGAGGGCATGATTCCAACTGTTATGCAGGGAGGAGTGTCCCTAGCACTCTGGCCATAAGTAAACGGGTCAGTAGTGCCATTGCCCAAGCAGGGCAAAAGTGTGAGAGAAGCATTGCAGTAAGCTAGGCTGTAGCCTGAATAGGAATAAAAAAGAGAGGAAAATAAAAACCCCTTTTTTCCCCTGAGAAGTGGAGAAAAGGGAGGGGGAAAGCCTTATTCTAGCCAGGAGGTTAGGGATTCCTTTAACCCACCCTTGGGGGAAGGGAGAGGAAGCTGCTGGAAGTGTGTTTAATGAAAAGCAGCCTTTATAACAAGCACTACCATTGTACAGAATCCAGAGAACAGTTGAACTGTAGAAAGCTTATTTTTGATTATTTGGAAGCTCCTGGTATGGACTGTGTATAAAGTAAAGCCAGGGGCTACCTAAGTGGAACTGCCTCGGAATGAGAGGAATTATTTTGGTTTTCAAAGAAGAATAAAAATATGTGGTTTTTTTTTTTAAAGAAATATTGACTGGGACCTTCTTTCCTTGGGGCCCAGAGCCTCACTGGCACTCCAAGAGGCATGGATCTGAAGCATGTGATGGATGCCGTGGTTGACCCTCACAACCCCACGACCCAGTCACACTACACTTTACTCCTAAACATTATGGTCACTGGGCCCTGGCCTAGGCTGATAGCGCCCTGAGTGGACTACAGGAAAACTGCTCTGGTGTGCTGCTCAATATGGAGACAAGCCCTACAGGCAAATTATCAAGCAAAAGAGTCAAAAAGAAAACCAGGCAATTAGTCATAAACACAATGAGGTGCATTCAACCCTTGGCTTATTATTGTTCAGGGTTCTTTATTCTTCAATTCTACAAAACAAGAAACAATAAAAAAAAATCAAGGCAAAAATCCTGGACAGCAAATCAGGATATACAAAAGTCCCTGTGCCTCAGCAGTTTCACAACAGTTTTCTGAAGCTAGGCCTCACCTGGGCCTAGACCTTATTCTGATCCTAGAATCGGGCCTTACTCAAAATGGAGTTCAAATCCAAATATTACAGTGCATTAACCTTTGCTGTATTGCTTCCCAAAACATTAATGTAAAAGAAAATATCCAGGAGGTCCACAGTAATGCTCCTGAGCTAGGGCAGGAGAACTGTCAAGTTTGTCTTCAAGCTATACACAGCATTCATATAATCCCACCCAAGATCTTGACAAACTTCTCCCAAAAATACAGTTCTCAGTTCCTGTGAATTACTGCATTCAAACCACAAAAAAATAGTTCCATAAAGCAGAAATAGTTCCCATGCACCACAGCCACAGTCCTTTATGCACCAGAAAGAGCCCTACCCCTACCTGAGGCCTTGGATTGGGCCTCAGCAGTGTTGTGAGCCCATGCAGCAAAAAGGAGAAAGAAAAAAAAACAACTATTTCAAACTAGGCCACAGGCTGTAACACAAGCCTTATTAATTGTCCTCCCAAAATCCAAAATAGCATTCAAAAACAGTTCAGTTCAGAGCAGTGGATAGCTTTGGAAACTTCCCAAAAAACAAACACAGTTTTTGAGTTACTGGGCTTTACAGGCAACACCTATTTCTATGGCTTCAGGTTCTGGAAATATCTGTTCAAAAATCTCCATTTCGTTCTCTCGTCCTGGCATGGAGTTATATCATCCACCTGCATGAATTCCAGCTTATTAAGTTGTTCTGGTCTGGCAGGCTGCTGAGAAGTGGGAGAGAACCATTCCCCTTCCTTGTCCTTTCTAACTGTGGAGGAAACACTGCTGGCTTTCCAGTGTGAGAGTCCTGCCCTGCTCTCTGTGGGCCTGAATTGCCTTGAGACTCCCCCTGTGGATATTTGAGTAAGTGCAAGGTTCCCTCACAGGGGCATTTTGCCTAAACCTAATGTTAACAGGTTTGGAGACAAATCTTTCAGAGCTGGGCTGAGTCTCCATTTCTACTTCTGAGCTGTCAGAAAGAAACTCATCTTCAGTCAGGTTCTCCTTAGTGTAATCAGGGAACCTAGACTGCTGGGCTTTATAGGACTTGGGAATAACTTTCCTAGCCTTAGTTCTGCCTCTTCTGAGGTTTCTAACTGGGAACATGTCAGGCACAGAGTCTGGTCACACCATATCAACTTAGACATTAGTCACTGCTGGGCACCTATATATAGGAACTGGTAGGTGCCCTGTTGAGTTCCACTGGGCATTGCCATTTTTATAGGCACTTAGTGGCAAGTAATCTACTCACCATATACAGAAGCATTGAAAAGATGAGACTACAGAGCCACTAGAACCTTCTCTCAGTTCCTTGATTTACCCTTGGCTGTATCCCATCAGGCCTTATCTCTTTTTTAATTTAGCTAGCTCCTTATAAACACAGTCTTCTGAGAATCTATCCTGGTCTTTAGGTAATTGACACTATGGCTTGAATAGCAAATATGTTATCAGTTCTTATTAGAAGATTAAGCCCTTCTGCCCTGGAGATAGCAAGTAGGGCTATCTGGCTATTGTAGCAGAATACCTGGAATGAACCCTTTCTTTCCCTGCATTCTTTAGGAGGGTGGTGGTTCCCTATACTACCATAGTAAATAAGGCGGCACTGTTTTAGTTCTGGCTGTTGTCCCTAATTCATGAATCTGCTCCAAACCAAGGTCCCAATGCACAAAAGTCTGCTGTGCATGTAGAACAGATTGTAGCCAGTCTGACTTGCATGGCAACTCAGCCTCCGATGCTCATAAAGGTTCTCAGAGGCTTTTACCGATTGCTGTAGCACCCGCCAAGAACCCTATGCAAATGGATCACAAGGGGTCCATTAGTATTTAGCCCCCTCTTTTACTAAGGTGCGCAAAGTGATTTAGCACATGTGTAAACTGATTTAGCATGCACTAATTGATTTAGTGCGCTCTATATGCTAACGCACCCATTATATTCTATGGACACATTAGCATTTAGCGTGCGCTAAATCAGTTTGCGCGCCATTGTAAAAGGAGCCCTAAATTAGCACTCCTTGTGATGCACAAGAGGGAATGCTCACCTCTAACTGGGTGAAATGTTATGGGAGGTCTGGAACTGCTGGTGGTTGTTGTGTATCTGTTATGTCAGTGTATGTACCTGCCTATGGGCACTCCATAACAGATGCACAGCAGCTACATTCAAATCACTCTAAAACCTTTGCTCAGTATCAAACCCACAACTTTAGGTTGCTGAGGCAAGAGCTGTA
This sequence comes from Geotrypetes seraphini, assembly GCF_902459505.1. Taxonomy (NCBI): domain Eukaryota; kingdom Metazoa; phylum Chordata; class Amphibia; order Gymnophiona; family Dermophiidae; genus Geotrypetes; species Geotrypetes seraphini. The sequence continues at coordinate 102,006,661 of NC_047095.1, read as the reverse complement.
ACCAATAACCCACTCCTCCTGTGTGTGAGCTTTGAAGAATAAGCAAACACACAAACAAAAAACTTCCAGCCTTTTTTCTTTCTTTTCCTACATATGAAAGCTCAACCACAAATCTACATAGAGGGGCATAATCAAAAGAAACAACTAAGGGCTGGATTCACTAAGGCCATGGATCTGATCCGTGAGCGATCTGATTCAATCTGTAGCCGGGGGGGGGGGGGGGACAGCAGTGTTCCCTCTAAGCTGAGCAGGAGTCCTCCACCCACAGTCTCACCAATAGAGGGTGCTGTTTTACTGTCACAATTTTCAATTGTGAGGGACAGGCAAGTTCTGCAGGACTCCAGGGAACATACCTGTCCTTAGCGACTGAAAATATTCCACCCCCTAGTGGTAGCAATGCAGCTGGCGGGGGAGGCTGATTCACGAAGCGTCCTCATGCAAATGAGGGCGATCAGAATCACGCCCCCAATCGATTACACAGATCACTCTCCAGCGATCCTGATGCATGTGCAGGCCATCTTCTTTGTCTGTAGATGGTCTGCGCATGCGCTGGCCCTCCATGCCCAGCAGAGCTGAAAACTTTTTTTTTAACTTTTTTGCTTTACTTTTTTTTAACTTTGTGAGCCTGTGGTTTTAACCCACTTCAAATCCATAGGTTAAAACTGCACTGGGCTTGGCACTGCAGGGAAGGGCAGGAGAGTCGGGGCAAAGAAGAGCGGGGCGGGAAGAGCAGAAAGCAGGGCAGTTGGAAAGGACCTGAGCAACTGGTCCTCAGGAGTCGCTTATTTTTTGATCGGACAGCCCAGTGGATGTCCTTCATTTTTTTTTTTTTAGTGAATCGCTGCCTGCCTCAGGAAAGTCAATTAGCAAGCTTGGCAAAATATTGTAGATTTATAGAGATGATGTAGTATTGAGTATAAAATCTGGAGTACAAAGAAAGCAGAGTCAGAAAGAAACTTTCTGTACCTTGTAAAAGCCATCTGCAGGGGGCAGAATTTCCTTCCTTGTTACAGTTGAATTACTAACTTTTCTTTTTTCTTTTTGTATTTGAATGCATTTTTATGATAAAATAAACTGTTTGAATTCAAGAATAGTAACAAGGTGTTGCGTGATCATTTGTGAGGAGGTAATAGCAGCCAGCTCTTCAGGATTAAATTTGAGTTACCAGGCTATCTAGAAAAGGAATCAAGCTATTCAATTTAAAAGGACAAGGAGACTGGTTGTTAATTATTGTGATCTTTATTTATGCGTATTGCTGTCCTTGTTCTGTTTTAGTATATGAAAGAATGATTGTCCACTGCATTTTTCATGTTGTATTTCTTTTTTTTCTGATTGTGCCTTCGTAACTTCACTATAAATATTTGAACTAAATTCTTTATCAGTGGACCTGATATTGAAAGCAATTTATCTGGCCGCTGACCAGTTAAATCACTTGGTCAGGGCTAGCCACTAATGGCACTTAACTAGCTAAATGCAGCTACATATCACTGTTAGCCCCAAACTCAAAGTTGTCTATGTTGGGGACATTCTGAGGAAGGAGTCAGCACTTGGCCACTTAAGTGCTGGAATTCAATCCTTAAGGACTGAATTCTGTAAATGGGACTTTAAGGCCCCGATTTTGCAAACTGCATCTAACTTTAGGCGTGGTTTAGATATCCGCGGAGCACAAGTTGTGCTCTGCGTTACTTAGACATAAGATAGGCGTTAGATACGCATCTCTAAAAATATTTATTTTTCATTCTAGACATCAGGTGGACATCCCTACAATGTATTTAGCTATATGTAAAAATGTGTTTTTTTACCGATTCTGTTCCATTATTTCAGGATTGTAAGCTTTAACATAATATAAACATAGTATACCATCTTTAAAAGGATAATAAAAACACAGTATATCCTCTTTAAAAGGATATTTATAATATATTATTTTCAGTGGGACTTGAACAGGGAACATCAGAGTGAATCTTGAAAAAAAATGTGATATGCTAACACGCTAACCTTCATTCTAATCCGCTGTCCTAGACAATAAGCCATAAAATCATAGCAATTTTGGTTTTATTATACTGTTCCTTATAGGCAGTTAATTCTTCTAGGATAGATGCCAGGAGACAACACAAGCTTGATCTTACTGCCCTGTCATATTCTTGTTCTTTATTATGTCAGGATTGTAAGCTTTAACAGAATAAAACAAAAAAAGTAACACAGTATGCCATCTTGAAAAGGATATTTATAGTTGATTTTCAGTGAGAAATATTGGCTAACTGAGAGTTGAACTGGAAATAGCAGTGTAGAAGGTTGTTTCTTTAACCACTGTGCCACATAGACAGGTGTGTAGTAATTGTAAAATGGGCTCCTTCAAGCAGTGTAAACAATAGCTGTTTGCGCGTTGTTTGTGCTTTAGTTAGACGTAGTTTAGGCTTCCGAAAGATGTTAGTAGGATATATGCTATTTAGGTTGCCCTGTTCGTCTCCTGTTGAGCTTTGTTTGAGCCTCAGATAGATGTTTTTTTGAATGGGGTTTTGTCAGATTTTAGATGTTTCCAAAGTGAGTGATCTAAATACAGTTTGGGCATTTTATTCTCTGATTCAGTCACCACATAAACAGGCCACATCCATTCAAGCATATTGAATTTAAAACTACCTGAAGAAGCCATGTTATTAGCTAACCTCCTACAGCTATGCAGATGATATCACCAATTCTCCTCTCCTTCAACCATCCAGAACACTCGAAACAGTAGCAACACGAATGACAGTACACTAACTAAAACTTAACTCTGACAAAACAAACTTCATTCTCCTAGAAAACAGCAAAACCCCAACCTTAACAAACCTAGTAATAAACTTGACCTCATACCCCATTCAACCCATGATAAAACTTCTTGGAGTACTGATTGAGAGAGGCTGTACCATGCAACCACATATCAACAAAATAATAAAAACATAATTTGCAACCATGAGAAACCTAAGACAAATTTGAAAATTCTTTGACAGGAAACAATTCCAACTTTTGGTACAATCTCTAATCCTTGGACTAATAAACTACTGCAACATACTATACCTCCCCTGCCCAGTGACCATGATAAAACAACTACAATCAATACAAAATACAGCCCTAAGACTCATGTATTCGCTGAAAAAAATATGACCACATCACAGAGGCATACCACGACTCACACTGGCTCCCAATACAAGCAAGAGTATACTTCAAATTCTACTGCCTACTATTTAAAGCTATAAACAGAGACATCCCAATCTACTGGAACAACCGACTAACTCAATCTACCTCAACCAGACACAAGAGAACCCACTCACTATTCACACGCCCGCCAACCAAAAATGTCAAATGAAGAAAACTATATGACAACCTAATGGCCACCAGAGCAGCAAAACTAGACAGACAACTCACCAGTCTTTGACCACAGACTACAAAACCTTCAAATAAGAAACAAAAACCCTACTCTTCAAAAAATACATAAAACCTATTTAACAAGACCAGATCCCAAGCTTCACCTATTATACTATCTACTCCTTATCAAATCTAAAATGTTCAATTACCCATTATGTATTACCTAATTTCATGACAATTCTTATGTATTCCGCCTATATATGTCGTAGCATCATGAAAATTCTTATGTAATCCGCCTTGAACCGCAAGGTAATGGCAGAATAGAAATCACTAATGTAATGTAATTACAGCACATGAAATTCACAGCTTTAGGTTTCAAGCTCCAAGTAACACCTGCGTTCTCATTAAACTTTGCTCCAATCAGCTCAATCCTCAGAGCAAAGAAAGCCCATAACTTCATTTGGCAAAGCTTAAAAACAGAATAAAACCTTAAAAGCTTAAAAACAGAACAGACCTGAATGTGGCTTCTAGTTCATTGCAACATACAATGCCACAAGTAAAAGATGGGCCACACAACCTTTGCAAGATCAGTACAGAGCTTTTACTCATTGAGCTACACCACCTTCCACTCCAGTTTCTCTGTTCCCCTGTCATATCATAGCTTACTGACCTGCCTATGTATCATCTGCTTAGCTATCATATCACAGTTAGCTGAGACAAAAGACTGGGAGCTCAATGGCTTAAAACACTGCTTTCATTATCTCAAAAGCCAGAATCTAAAAATATGGTTCAATAAATGTGACATGGAGTCCAATACTGCTGCTTTTATCAAATGCAAACTCCACGTATTGCTAATGTTGTGCTGTTTGAGATGAAAATTAGATTTAATTGATCTGTAGCTTGTAATCTTTATTAAAATGAGTATTGTGTCAGATGAAGTACATGAGGGAGTCAAACCCACATCAGGCTCACACACCAACCTTCATTCTAACCGCTGTGCTACACAATGAGCCATAAAATCATAACAATTCAGGTTTGATTATACTGTTCCACTTAGGCGTCGTTACAGCTGTAGCTACGGCGTGCTTGCGGCTCCATAGCAGAGCGCCTGAAGCATGACGAAATGGCAGCAGTTAAGCATATCTTAAGCTGCCAGGGTAGTTAACTTCTCCCCTGACTGAAAGAAGCCATTTCTGGCTCACCAAGTTAAGGCATCTCGTTGCACCTTATTCATCCTCTCCAGCTCTCATATAATCTCATTTTCTCAAATATGCAGGTGAGGCAGGAAACATGCCAGCTAGCCTGTTTGCCACTACCTAAGGGCCTCTCCACTTCTCTCCTTTGCAGCCTGGGCATAATGGAACACTAGATAAGACAAAGGTCAATATGATAAAGTAGCTGAAGTGATTCTTATTAAGGAAACACTAATGCCCAGATGCAACTCAATGTAAATAAGCACAAAGTGAAAAATGGTTTAAGATTTTTATTGCACAGTCTAGGAAAGCAGCATGCAAGTGTAATATCAGGCACCTGAAGTTTGATGAGATAGATGACAGGTATGCAGAGTAGGCCATTCCTAGGTCCAAGTTGTTACTGTAGTACAATTGTTAAGGTACCATAATCTTCTCCTGGTAGGAGAAGGCAGGCTGTAGAAAAAGGAAGATGGATTGAGACAAATTAAGAGTTTATTGGTGAGTTTTAGGTTCTCTTTTATAAAGGTGTGCTACATCAACGCAAGCGCTAACTGCTAACGCATCCATAGGATAACATGCAAGCGTTAACATTTAGCACACACTAATGGTGCCCTAAACAGCACCGATTTAAGCGCATGGTAAATGTTAACGCTTGCATGCTATCCTATGGATGCATTATGAGTGCATGCATTGATTTAGCGCACCTTTATAAAAAAGAGCCTAAAACTCACAAATTTACTGTTCTCTCAGAAATTCATCAATAACTACAACCGCCTGAAGGAAAAAAAAGTGTGAAACATGTTAGTATTGTGAAAATGTATATAATTCATCACAAGGGCAAACAAAGCAAACAAAGGTTGCAGTACATCACTCTCACCTATTCTTTCTGTTTTGGTATTTGAGCTTTGGCCAGATGCAAGCTGGTGTGCTGAACCCAGTTTGAACAGATCTGCTCTGGCCTCTGGGAAACACAAGGGGAATCATTAGCCACTCTTGGAACCTACCTCTGAGAACGCCTACCTGATGCCTAACTCTGTCTAAGTTAAAACCCTTAAATCACTCATTAACCACTTAAATCAGATGTCTAAACCATGACTAAAGTTAGGCGCAGTTTGCAGAATCGGGGCCTAAATGTAGACACCAATATCGGCAGCAGCCAGCGTGATTCTAGAAATGTTAGGTGTACTTTATAGAATCACGTTGGTTGCCCATGTAAATAACCTTACCCCCTCTTTTACTAAGGTGCACTATGCTTTTTAATGTGCGCTAAATATTAGCGTGCACTAAATGGTAATGCGTGCATGTTATGCTATGGACACGTTAGTGGTTAGCGCACGCATTGATTTAACGTGTGCTAAATCCATGCAAAAATGCTTAGTGCACCTTTGTAAAAGAGGGCCTTAGAGAGCCTATTGTGCTAGGCACCATTAGGTAGCCTTACTTTTGCCTCCTTTCTCTTTAGTGCGCTGTTTATAGAATAATCAAAAAAGAAAAGAAATCCAACAAGTCTACAGTGAATGTCGAACAAACGAAAACCAAAAAGAAGTCTGCAGAACAGATGTACTTGATGCAGGCACTTTATTGAGTCAATCAATGTTGTTATATAAATGATCCACCTTTCTTCTAGAGAAACCGGGACCCAACATGGCCCGTGCTTTAATTAAAATATCTTCCGCGGGGGTCCAAAGTTTTCCTTTGGAAGAAAACAAAGTGCAGCAAAACGTTCATTAGAGTCTTGTGACTGTAAGAGCTATCGTGTGAAGGTAAGTCACCAAAGTAAAAGATTGTCTTTAATATGCCTTTAATACGGTGACTACCTTCACGTGATTATTCTTAAAGGCACCAGACTCTATTGCATGTTGTTGTGCTCCACTTCATTGCCTCAATAAAGTGCCTGCATCAAGTACATCTGCTCTGCAGATTTCTTTTTGATTTTTATTTACAAAATCAGACCATCTTAAGGCACCAATAGTGACAATATTGATGCCCTATCACATCGATGCATATTGATATAGTGGCACCATTGGTGCAGTGGCTGCAAGATGGTAAATTTTGATTCTCATGATTCTAAGCTCCTAAAGAGCCTGTTCTGAAGAAAAGAACACCATTATTTCATCCTCCCTGGCCAGAAAAGGAGCTATGTCCAACACAGAAAGGCCTGGGAGAACCAGCAAGCTTCCTTTCCCAGAACTGTTTGATTAGATTATAAGTTCTACAGAACATGGGCTGTATCTTGAATGTTTTAATATACATCTCTGTGTACATCTGACACTGTTATAGAAATGATAAGGAGGAATAGTAGGCCCCAAGAGGGAGCTCACTATATTTGGTACCTATTCTACAATGGAAAATGGGTACATACTTTAATTTTTAGAATACTACTGTAATCAGATATATGCAATAAAAGCAAAAAAACCTGTGGATGTTGATGTTCTGAGACAAATTTATTGTACACTCTTATTCTTAAAAACATAAAAATACAGATATAGTAGTCCAACGGTCCGTGTTTCGGCGAACACGCCTTTCTCAGGGATCTTTAATTAATGGCCAAGGATAGATATCACATGCATAACAACATAAGAATTGCTGTTGCTGGATCAAACCAGTGGTCCATCATGCCCAGCAGTCCGCTCATGCGTTGGCCCTCTGGTCAAAGACCAGCGGCCTAACTGAGACTGAGAATAGCCCTACCAGTGTACGTCCTTGTTCAGCAGGAAGTCTAACTTTGTCTTGAATCCCTGGAGGGTGTTTTCCTCTATAACAGACTCCGGAAGAGCATTCCAGTTTTCCACCACTCTCTGGGTGAAGAACTTCCTTACGTTTGTACGGAATCTATCCCCTTTCAACTTTAGAGAGTGTCCTCTCGTTCTCCCTACCTTGGAGAGGGTGAACAATCTGTCCTTATCTACTAAGTCTATCCCCTTCAGTACCTTGAATGTTTTGATCATGTCCCCTCTCAATCTCCTCTGTTTGAGGGAGAAGAGGCCCAGTTTATCCAACCCCTTAACGGCTGCTCCTCCAACCCCTTAACCATCTTAGTCACTCTTCTCTGGATCCTTTTGAGTAGTACCATGTCCTTCTTCATGTACGGCGTCCAGTGCTAGACGCAGTACTCCAGGTGATGGCATACCATGGCCTGGTACAGCAGCATGATAACCTTCTCCGATCTGTTCGTGATCCCCTTCTTTATCATTCCTATCATTCTGTTCACCCTTTTCACCGCCACCGCACATTGTGCAGATGGCTTCATCAACTTGTCGATCAGAACTCCCAAATCCCTTTCCTGGGAGGTCTCTCCAAGTACCGCCCCAAACATCCTATATTCGTGGATGAGATTTTTGTTATCAAAATGCATCACTTTACACTTGTCCACGTTGAACCTCATCTGACATGTCGATGCCCATTCCTCGAGCCTGATTATGTCACGTTGTAGATATTCACAATTCCCCTGCATCTTTACTACTCTGAATAACTTCATATCATCCACAAATTTAATCACCTTGCTCGTCGTACCTATGTCCAGATTGTTTATAAAGATGTTGAAGAGCACGGGTCCAAGCACCGAGCCCTGCGGCACCCCACTGGTGACGCTCTTCCAGATCGAGTATTGTCCATTTACCCCCCAACTCTCTGTTTCCTATGCTCAAGCCAATTTTTATTCCACGTGAGTATTTCACCCTCGATTCCATGGCTCACAATTTTCTGAAGTAGTCGTTCATGCGGAATCTTGTCGAACACCTTCTGCATGGTCTTAATTTGGTCCCATAGTTACTTTTATTCTTTTTTTGTTCATAATCATTCATATCACTTTTTTATCAAAGTTCCTTTAGGTCCCCTGAGGAAGGTGTGTTCGCCGAAACACGGACCATGTAGGGTCCTGTTGGACTACTATATCTGTATTTTTACATTTTTAAGTAAAAGTGTACAATAAATTGGAGCAGGTGGGATTCTTAGTCGTTCCTACTCAGAGGCCTGCCAGTTCAAAATGGTGGGCCTTCCCTTCCCTGCTGCATCATGTGATGCATGGGGAGGGGCCTAAGGTCACGATTGGCTCAGATACCTAAGTCCTCTCCCCTTGGGAGGTACCTTAGGTGTCTGAGCTAATCAGGGCCTTAGACTTCTCCCTCTGATTCACTTGATTCAAGGGGGAGGAGTCAAAGGCCCTGAATAGTTCAGTCAAGTTAATCAGGGCCTTAGGCTCCTCCCTCTTGTATCCCCTTGTAAATGTCTTATCAGGCTGCTCTTTTGGAAAGAAAGTTTGGACATCTGATATGAGTTATGGGGCTCAAAATCAAAATAGCCAGAAGATCAAAAACCTAACTCTCAGCACTTATCAGGGGTGGAGGATTTCATGGGACCTCCCCTGCCTTTTATTGTGGGGAGGGGAAGGATAGGGGATGTTTGGAGGGGTGCTTGATACAGGGGTGGGCCTTCATTGGCAGGAAGGCATGGCAGTGGTGTACCAAGGAGGGGCGGGGGGGCGGTCCACCCCGGGTGCATGCCCCAAGGGGGTGCACAACTGGCCACCCACTGGGGAATAGGCTGCCAATGACGCCATTGGAACAGGCCAGCGCCGAGTTCTCTCTGCTTTTCTTCCCCACGGGGCCGACCAACTCTCGCTACCCGACGTCAATTCTGACATCGGAGAGGACATTCTGGGCCAGCCAATTGCTGCCTGGATGGCCTGGAACGTCCTCTCTGACGTTAGAATTAACGTCGGGCAGCGAGAGTTGGTCGGCCCCGCGGGGAAGAAAAGCAGGGAGGGAGAACTCGGCGCCGGCCTGTTTCTGATGGCGGCAGTGGCAGCCTTTCCCGGTGGTGGTGGCAGCAGCATGTTTCCCAATGAGGGCAGGGAGAAAGAAAGAAAGGGGGCAGGGTGAAACAAAGAAAGAAAGAAAAAAATGGGGAATGGAGAGAGAGAAAGACAGACATAGAGAAAGAAAGGGGCATGGAGAGAGAAAGAAAGAAGGGGGCAGGGTGAAAGAAAGAAATGGGGCACGGAGAGAGAGAAAGACAGACATAGAGAAAGAAAGGGGGCATGGAGAGAGAAAGAAAGAAGGAGGCAGGGTGAAAGAAAGAAAGAAAGAAATTGGGCACAGAGAGAGAGAAAGACAGACATACAGAAAGAAAGGGGGCATGGAGAGAGAAAAAAGAATGGGGCAGAATGAAACAAAGAAAAAGTTGGGGGAGGGAATGAGGTCTGGAGGAGAGGAAGCATATAGGAGGCTGAAAGAAGGAAAACATATTGAATGCACAGTCAGAAGAATAAAGTGCAACCAGAGACTGATGAAATTACCAAACAAAGGTAGGAAAAATGATTTTATTTTCAATTTAGTGATCAAAATGCGTCCGTTTTGAGAATTTATATATGCTGTCTATATTTTACACTATGGCCCCCTTTTACTAAACCGCAATAGCAGTTTTTAGCGCAGGGAGCCTATGAATGTCGAGAGCAGTGTGGGGCATTCAGTGCAGCTCTCTGTGCTAAAAACCACTATCGCGGTTTAGCAAAAAGGGAGGGGGTATATTTGTCTATTTTTGTATAGTTGTTACTGAGGTGACATTGCATAAAGTCATCTGCCTTGACCTCTTTGAAAACCCATGGAATATAAATGATAATTAACATTTTTTCTGCATACAATGTGCTTTGTGTTTTTAAAATTTTATTGTTGGTAGATCATTTTGACTTGGCCACAAAGGTAAGGGGGAGGGAGGGAGGGAAGTTGTTGATAGACATCTAGTAATCCTTACAGGCTTGACTGTGCAGGGAATTATTTTTGTAAAATCATTTTTGTTATGTGACTGGCATTAGTTAGACTTTAATTTCTATGAATGAATAGAATGAAAATGATATAAAATTACTTGCTTGTTTTTATGTGCGTGTGCTGAAGGAAAGTGGAGAGTGGGTTGAGGATGCTGAAGGGAAATGGGGGAAGTGAGAGTGGGGAGAAGACGCTGATTTATAAATTGACAATTGTACAGAATATTGTTTCTTTTTATACATTAATATAATAATTTCATTATAAAACAATTCAAGGCTTGTGTTGATGGAATCAGGTGGTTTGCAGGGATGGGGACCGAGCTTATGGGGATTAGTCCAATAAAATGGACTTATTTCTCATTATTTGTTTTATTTTTTTTGTTAATTTGTAAAGTGGTGATTGTTATGTATCAGTTTTTTCAAATTTACATCTACTGTCTTTATATTTTGCACAGTATTAGAGGACATGTGTTACTGTTTTTGTGGTGTTGCATTGTATGCAGAGTCTGGTTTCTTGACGGTTCAATTAAATTTTTGTCTACATATTTCTGTTTTTAGTTTGTGATTATTCCATACTGGGTGAGGGTGTATCTCTGTTGAGGGTGTATCTCTGTTCTGTGCGTATGAAAAAAACTTAGTTTTCAGTTGGCATTGACTGCAGGATCAATTGACTGTGCGGGATCTGGCTTGTTTAGTTTTATAATTTATGTGTTGTTCTAGTGCTCACTGCAGTGTTTAAGATGCTTCCTTTTCCTAGGTACACTCTTGTGCGATATGTGGATTGTTACTAAAAATCATATTTTTCATATAGATGGCGGGGTCAAAAAATGATGGGCCCCGGGTGTCACAAATGCTAGGTACGCCACTGAGGCATGGGCATCCATCCTGCCATTTCATGCTGGGGGGGTTTGGCATGACAGGAGGGAGGGAGTATCCTTCCTGCAATTGTTTTTCTCATGCAGAGGGGGCAGAATGGCAGGAGATAATGGTCATCCCTCCTGCCAATTTTTGCTAGCATGGGGGAGGAATCCCCAGTGCCATGTTCATCGTGGGACATTGGGAAGGGCTGTAATCAATGTGGGGGTTTCTTTTTTAATGGGGCAGATGCTGTGTGTGTGTAAAACGCACAGAAGAAAACAAGAAACACACACAGCATCTGTGCCCATTAAAAAAAAAGGTTTCCTACCCTGAACAGTTGTGGCAGGAGGCCGCTTTTGGGGATCCACTGCCTCTCAGCTATTCAGGATTCCTAGCTGGCTCTGTGCATGTGTGTGAGTCATTCTTCCAGCCATCAATTGGATGGGAGAGATGGGGAATACGAAGAAACTCTGTGTGAATCATTTGATTGCAAACTTCTTACTGCATCAATAGCTCTTTTAGAATCAGCCAAAAATCAGATTGGAGCAGACCCACATGGTCTTACCGATCCCTCTTTACAGCATCTAGATCAAGGAGCCTAACTTTTATAGAATCATGCCTACCAAGTCTTGTGCCTATCAATTAAGTGCCAGTAAAACAGGTCAACTTATTGGATGGCTTTAAATGAGGATTGATCCTGACAAGGGAAAAAAGCACTAAAAAGAATTGAACAAAGAAGTCCATTGTTATTGTAAGAATTTATTATAGTAGCTGAATATCTAACCAATCATTTGAATACAATACAATTAAGCAGTTAAGCATGCTACTGGCATATTAATATGTAGGTTATAAAAATCACCACTTACATGTGTTTTGCCACGATGATTGCCCCGTTCATTTAAACTAAAAATATAAGCTGTTTAGAAAGTGTATGAATATTGCCACTATCACAATAATAACCCAGTCTATCCATGTTCAGCCCTCTTGAGGCCACTGAATGAACAGCTAGCTTTGAATATTTGATTGATATCATGTAGAACTTGCAAACTTTGGAGATAAAACTATTCTTACTTTCTTTACCACTCAAAGAAGTTTAAATCAATTTATTTTGGTAGTAAGGAATTTCCTGTTGTTCCTGTCAGGCCTCAACAGAATAATGTGGCATTTGGTGATAAAGATACATCCCAGAATTCCAGAACTAGAGGCCAGAATAGCAAATATCTCCACTGCTACCATGTACTTTCCCCTGGTGCTCAGGTATGTTGGGATGAAAGAAACCCAGACGCTGCAGAACATCAGCATGCTGAACGTGATATGTTTGGCCTCATTGAAACTGTCAGGTAGATTTCTTGCTAGAAAAGCTACAATGAAGCTGATACCAGCCAGAAATCCCAGGTAACCCAGAACACAGTAAAATGCAATTGCTGACCCTTCATTGCATTCAATTAATATTGTTCCAATTTCTGATTGTATGTTTTGATGTGGGAATGGAGGAGCAGTACCCAACCAAACAAGGCATATGAGAACTTGTAGAAGGGAACAGGAAAAGACTATAGAGTATGAGACCCTGGAACCCATCCATTTCCTGAGCTTGCTTGCAGGCTTGGTGGCCTGGAAAGCCATGACCACAGTGATTGTTTTTGCCAGGACAGAAGAGAGAGAGATGGAAAAAGTTATTCCAAAAGCACTCTGTCTGAGAATGCAGGTCACCTCCTCAGGATGGCCTATGAATATCAATGAGCAGAGGAAGCAGAACATGAGGGAGACTAAGAGAATATAGGTTAGGTTTCGGTTGTTGGATCTCACAATTGGAGTATCTTGATACTTTATGAAGATTCCTAGAATTACAGCAGTGATGAGAAAGAAGAAAATGCTGATAAGTGTCAAAATGATTCCCAAAGGTTCTTCATGGGATAAGAAGCTTATCAATTTTGGGACACAACCATCTCTTTTTTCATTGGGCCATTGGTCCTCTGGGCATTTCATACAGTTGTCCATATCTAAGAAGAAAGAATATTTTCTTATTACTCAAAATTGATATCAGTATAGGGATTCAAGACAAAGTTAGAAAAGTTCCTGCTGAACCAGAACATACACAGGTAAGGCTAGTCTCAGTTATGGCACTGGTCTTAGACCTAAGGGCCGCCATGTGAGTGGACCACTGGTCTGACCCAGCAGCAACAATTCTTATGTTCTTGAATATTGCTAGAATATGCTAGAATGCAGGGATAAGCTTCATTTCTTTTAGTTTTATAATCATTTATAAGATGATTTTACAGCAGATCACCCATATGTGATGAATAAATAGGTTCTTATTTTGGGTGTATTTTGAAAAGAGATGTGGAGGGGCATTTTCAATATGATATCTATATCTGATTTTGGACATTTTGGGAAAAATCAAAAAATCCAGTAGAGAGAGTGACCATTATCAAACCAGAAATAACATATCTTCCTTTTTTGAAAATGGTCATTTCCTAGATGTGTTTGTCCTCAGTGTGCCTATTTTATGGGGAAAAAAAAGTCCAGATGAAAAATACACTAAAACCAATCATTGTGATATAGGGATGGGCCCGCATTCTTAGTAGACTGGTCACACAGACATTCCAGCAGAGCAGTGGGGCACCCTAGTGAACTTCACATACTGACATTTTTTTGAAATGGAAAATATTAGAGATACACGTTTCTCTAATATGAAAATTGACAAATTCAGAAACAACCCCCCCCCCCCACACTTTTTTTCTAGCTTTGTTTTCTAAGCATTGATTTGGTCCCAGTGTCTCCTGCTTTTCTTAACTTTCTCCAAGGTCTACTGTACTTTTGACCTTTCTTTTCTCTCTATGTCCATTATCCATTTTTTCGTCTGAATCCCTATCTCTTCTATTCAGCTACTGCACTCAGGAGGTTGGAACCTAAGAAAGTAAAAGGCAGGAAGGATTTTGAGGCCTCAGGATAGCAAATTTATTCACAAAAATACTACCAATAAACTTTGCAGAGTTTTGAAATATTGTGTGCAGAATTTTCATACATTTTGAACAGAATTTTCAAAATGGTTGTGCAGATTTCTGACAGGATTCAAGTAGGGATTGAAAATAGGACTTGATATACCACCTTTTTGGACCTGAGGTAATGGATAGTTAAGTGACTTGCCTAGAGTTACAAGGAGCTGTAGTGGGAATTCAACCCAGTTCCACAGGTTCTCAGGCTTCTGTACAAAACACTAGGCTACACCTCCACTACATGCTTCTGAATTTGACCAATAAAGGATTGACATTCTTAAGATCTACTCGGTTATTCTAAATTACCAAACCTGACCATTGTAGAAGATAAAGGCCCCAGTTCTATAAATGGTGCTTAAAACATAGGTTTCTAGAAATGCAGTACATAGTGCATGACAATCTTGTTAGGCACCATTTATAGATTTATGCCTAGCGGTGCCTAAAGTGGACTTAGGAACCAGTAAGCATCCTAACCTTAGGTGAATCTATTTATTCTAGGGTTTTCGTGGTCTAAATACTGGTGCCAAATTTAGGCACCTAAGTCCAAAACAGAATCTTGCATGCCAAACACAGCAATGATCTGCTCCCTGGTAGGTGCCTTGGACTAGGCACCTACTTGAAAGTGATGTTAATTACTTATTATTGGCGCCAATTAGCTTTTTAAATATTTAAGTCAGGTGCCAAGAAAGGTTAGGTGTGCCGATCTAGGTGCCCAACCTAAGGTGTCTTTTATAGAATCTGGGCCAAAATGCTTGACTGGATGGTCCATTGGTCTTTTTTTCAATTTCTTCTAAATCTCAAAGAGCAGACATCATTCTGAATAACCTGCCAGCATTAACCTCATGGGCTACACATCACTCACCAGTTTCATTGGAGATTTCTCCACTTGGACAGGGAATACAGTCATAGCAGCAGACAGGCTTTCCTTCTTTTGTTAATTTCCTGTAGCCGGGATCACAACTCTGACTGCATCTGGATTCTGGAGGTGTCTGAAGGTTTAGAAAAAAACCCAAATTCTATCTTCAACTGACAGTGGACTGTAGCTTTTAAAATGTAATATTACTTGCCTGTCCAATCATGGAGCTATTAGATCTTTTCTTCAGATATCACAAATTGCCTTTTATAAATTTGTTTGCAGAAGGATCTATCTAATGTAGCCATATTTTACTAACTGAATATATAAATTATAGGAAGTTATATTTAATTATTTAAAAGAAGCCATTTTTGTGGGGAGTTGTTTAGCACAGAAACTTAAAAAACAAGAAACTGAAGGTGGATAAAGATTATATGCCTCGTTCAGTCTACTCATACATGCCATGTACTATCCCTTCCTGTTTCTAAGAGATCTTGTCTCAAATTTCTTAAATTCAAACACAGATTTTGGGCCCTATGTTAAAACTATGAGAGGAAGCCTGGTTGCCTCTTGCAGTAGGTGATGATCCTGGATATTCAATGCTGGGATCACAAACATTGAATATCATTCCCAGATGTCTAAGTATAATTGGATCTGGGGTCCCCTTTACTAATATTGTTATAACTGAAGTTGATTTTACTCTCTGTTGGTTTGGGTGAAGGCACTTTCTAGTCCTAGTGTGGCCATTTCTGTTATAGTGCATGGATGGATGGATTCCTGAGGGATAAAGGGATCGTGGGATACTGAGAAAGCTAACCAGAAAATAAATGTAGAAACCCAACCAGATCGTGCAGGTGGTAGACCGGAGGGCCAGGACTTTGAAAGGAAGATAGGAATCAATTAGGAAACCAAGGAGGCATGGGGGCCCCTTCTGGTGATTTAGACAGGTCGTGAACTGTTTGGGCCGCCACGGGAGCGGACTGCTGGGCAGGATGGACCTATGGTCTGACCCGCCGGAGGCACTTCTTATGTTCTTATGTTAAGACATCTTTTTATGATATTGTTCATCTGCCTATAATTGGTAACCTTTGTGCTACTTTGGTAGCTTTCCTTCCTGGCATTATATTACTGTATTGCTGTGGTTATATTTGTACTTTTGCAAATATCATGTTTTCCCGAAAATAAGACACTGTCTTATCTTAATTTTGGATCCAAAAAAGGCACTAGGTCTTATTTTCAAGGTAGGTCTTCTTTTTTATGTATAATGATCATCTCTCCCTTCCTCTCCTCAACCCCAATTTTTCCTAATTCCTTTCTCTCACCCACATGTGCAGCATCTTTCCTCTCCTCTCACCCATCCCCTTGTACAATGTCTTTCTATCCCTCCCTCCTATCCCCCTGTGCAGTAGAAACTTTGCAGCTTGAATCCCTCCCTCCCATCCCTTGTGCAGCAGAACCCTTGCAGCTTGTATCCCTCCCTCTCTTCCTTTGTATAGCAGAACCCTTGCAGCTTGTATTCCTCCCTCCCTCCCTCCATCGCTGCCCGCGCACCCACTCGCCAACCCTTCCATCTCTCCTGCTGATTGTGGTAATAAAATACTGTACCTTAACAAACGCCAGCATCACAGCAATGTAGACAGGCTGCTTCATGGCCTTTTCCCACCCGAACGCATGTGCCATTGCTGATAACATCATCAGTGATGCGGCAGAGGAACGCCAGGGCAGAAAAAGGCCACGGAGCAGCCTGTCTATATTAATGTGATGATGCCGTTTGTTAAGGTACAATATTTCAGTCTTGTGGTCGGCAGGAGAGATGGAAGAGTCAGCATGGGGGTTGGCGGGGGCATGGGGGTAGGCGGGGGGGGATATACAGGGATACGCTGCTGCTGGTGACTAGAGCTTATTTTTTTTACAGGGTAGGGCTTATATTAAGACCTACCCCAAAAATCATGCTAGGGCATATTTTTGGGGTAGGTCTTATTTTCGGGGAAACACGGTAGTAATAAAAATGATTGGAACAAACAAATAAAAAAGATCAGCATTGGACTTGAGACCAAGATTTCTTATTAAGTCATTAAGTTCTTTTTTTGTTTTGATAGTATGGGTTACTCCTATCAGCTGCATCACTCATATTGTAAACTGGATGTACATCTCCTTCATTCACTGACATGATGTTCTGTTCTGAATACATCTTCTCTCTCTGGTAGATTGGGTATGAGGAGCTCAGGACAATGTGGCATCAGAGAGATAGATTAAAGAATGTCTGGATATGTGATTGCAGATACATGCTTGCCAATCTGCTGTTTGGAAGAAACATTTGCTTGAGTGGTCAGTGGGTTCCCACCAAATTCTTAGGATAGAAAACTTCATGGCTCTCTTTTCCTCTCTGCACCATTCTGAAGAAAAATACCCTAACATACCTTAGTAAAAGGACCCCTAAAATTACATAACTCGGAATCAATCTGGAATGTTCTATTTTTTAACTCATTCCTATGGATCTTATCCGCCTTTATTCCTTAAATGTTGGCTCTTTGTTTACTACTTTGGGGACGCAGCTGTAGCTGTGGCGGGGGCTTCCCCTTTCTTTGTTGGGTCGGGTGAGTCTCTATAATATGCTTGTTGTAGCACAGTGGCTGTATGTTTTTCAGGTTCTTCCCCTTTATTTGTTCCCCAATGATGAAAAGCGTCTCGCACGCTTGGTGCAACGGTTCCTCTGGATGGGCAAACGTGCTCGTATTCCCTATAAAAGGGCGGCCTTCCCTTGGTATAAAGATGGTTTGGGGTTGTTGAATATTCGTTTCTTAACTATTGCTTGTGGCATGCACCTCCACGTTTTTGCGGCACCTCCACGTTTACTAACACTGCTTTGGAACTTTCTTGCTTCACCTCTACTCACTTTAGTGCGTTTCTTCATTGTCCTCTGCTTTCCAAATGGGAATCTGCGCCCAGTGCGTTGTTGCATTGCCCCCTTCGTCGGGCCTGGCACTGGGTTTGTAAGTTTCATTCTCTCAGTCCTGCTGTCTCTCCCTTTTTACCCCTCCGCTATAATGCCTGTTTTCCTCCTGGGGTGGACAATGCTAGCTTTGTACGTTGGGAAGCAAAGGGGATTCATTTTTGATTGATGATGAGGGTCTGATCAAACCCTTTGACCACCTTTGTGAGGAATTTGCTCTTCCTCCTACGGATGTCTATGCCTACCTTCAGATTCGCCATTACATCTCCTCTTTGTCGAAAACTCATCTCTCGGCTTCCTGTCGAGAATTGTTGATGGAGGCCTTTACGTTTGGTTCCCAACAGCCTGTCCCATTAAAGTTTTACCATAGACATCTGAAGGATGAGTCCCCTGTGCTTGATTGTCTTAAATTGAGGGATGCTTGGGTGGGGGATTTGAATATAGAATTCTCTGATGAGGTACTCTTGACTGCTATAAAAAAGTTACCTTTGTATAGTAAATATGCTGTTTACTGGGAACAACATTTCAAATTGACTCTTCACCTCTATATTTCTCCTCGGCAGGGCCGCCATCAGGGCAGTACTACCAGTCCTGCATTCAGGGGCCCGGAGCTGACAGGGGGCCCGGGCTTCCCCAGGGTCGCAAGCATAGTCTCCTCTCCTTCTCCTTACCTGCCCTGCCTCAGCACACAGCCGAACAGAAGTCTTCCAGATGTCAGTGCTGACGTCGGAGGGAGGGCTTAAGCAAAGCCCTCCCTTCCTCCGACATCAGCGCTGACATCGGGAAGACTTCCGGTCGGCTGCTTGCGGCAGGGCAGGTAGGGAAAAGGTAGTCATGTTCCGAAGGGGGGGCGGTCCGCCCAGGGTGCAGCCCGCCCTGGGTGCAGCCATGGGGTGTGTGTGCACAGCCGGTCAGGTCCCCTTAGCCTTGTGGTGCTTGCCCCGACCGACCGACAACAGGCCCGGCCGACAAACCTCCCTGCCCTGTAGCAGCAAATCTAAATTACCTTCTTACAGCAGCTTCAATACTCCAGCTGCTGTAAGAAGGTAATTTAGATTCGCGGCTACAGGGCAGGAAGGTTTGTCCGACCGGGCCTGTTCTGTTGTCGGTCATATGGGGAAGGAGCAGGGAGGGAGAAAGGGAGGAAAGGTGGAGTGGAGAAGAAAAGACGCTTAAGTGAAATGGGTAAAACTGAGGGGGGAGAAGGCCGCTGAAAGCACTGGGGAAGACAAAGGGGTGGAGAAGGACCCTGAAAAGATATGGGGAAGACAAAGGAGTGGAGAAGGACGCTGAAAGCACATGGGGAAGACAGAGGGGAAGAAGGACGCTGAAAGGACATGGGGAAGACAGGGGGGAGAAGGACACTGAAAGCAAATGTGGAAGACAGAGGGGGGAGAAGCATGCTGACAGGACATGGGGAAGATGGGGGAGGGGAGAAGAACGCTGAAAGGAAATGGGGAAGAGAGAGTGGGGAGAAGACAATGGCAGGGAATAAGACAGAGATGCCAGACTATGGGGGGAGCAGAGGGAAGAAGATGGATGCCAGACCAATTTGGGAGGGGGGAGAAAGGGAGAGGCACAGTAACAGAACAAATGGAAGACGCAGAAAGAAGAGAGACAGTGGATGGAAGGAATTAAATGAGAACATGAGGAAAGCAGAAATCAGGCAACAAAGGTAGGAAAAAAATTCTTTTTTTTGCTTCAGGATAAAGTAGTATATTAGTTGTGTTGATAAAAATTTATAAACATTAGAGGCTCAGGTAGAAACCCGTTTACAAAATATGTATTCTTCCCAATTAATATTTCCAAATTAATAAAGTCTTTTTGCTTATTTTTAAATGGGTTTCTACCAGAGCCTTTAATTCAGTAGCATAATTAAAAGAAATAACTATTTCTGTAGTTTATAGGGACGGGCAGGGACGGAGGGGATTCCTCACGGGGACGGAGGGGATTCCTCACGGGGACGGGTGGGGACGGAGGGATTCCTCATGGGGACGGGTGGGGACGGAGGGATTCCTCGTGGGGACGGGTGGGAGTCCTTATGGGGACGGGTGGGACTTTGGCGGGGACGGGTGGGGATGGGTGGGATTTCTGTCCCGGCGCAATTTAAACATGCACCTATCTTCCTCCATCCCATGCACCTTTCTTCCTACATCCCATGGTGATGATTATCAGATTGATTCATGAATATATAATGATGTTATGAGTGTGCACCTCTTCCTTCCCATCCTCCTTAGCATGTCACATACAGCATGTTACATTACACAAAGTCTGTGTAATGTAACATGCTGTATGCGACAAGCTGAGGAGGATGGGAAGGAAGAGGTGCACACTCATAACATCATTATATATTCATCCATAGCTGCATGTTAATGATGTGCTCATATGCACTTATTTATCATCATAACATATACATCATCATTAACATGCAGCTGTGGATGTGTAAGGACAGGCTGAGGAGGATGGATGGGAAGGAAGGAAGGTGCACATATCAACATATCGTACATTTTTAACATGATGCAGCTATAGGCAAGCTGAGGAGGATGGGATCATACAGATGTGTATGTTCAGATATGCGCTCAGATGTGTATGTTTAGATATGCGCTCAGATGTGTATGTTTAGATATGCGCTCAGATATGTATGTTCAGATATGTGCTCGGTCAGATATGTAAGGGCTAGCAGACATTAATTATTTTGTCAGATCAATCAGTTCTGATCAATTAAATAATCGATTGTAAATAATTTTGTACATTTTTATTAATCCGTTTGATCAATATCGATCGGAATTCTTTTTCTGTTCGATAGTATCCGATTAGAGCAGCTAATCCTGCAACAGAGACCTCCAGTGCAATTGTGATCTACTTCTGGCCTACAAAGGTCAAAAGAAATCCTTAACTGAGATTTTACATTCAAAAGTGAATTATAGCTACTAGCACTATTATTTATTAGTTATTTATTATGCAGATGTTTGTTATTAGTTCAATATTAGACATATGTTAGTTTAGAATAGATAGGTATAGATTAGTTTAGTTTAGGTTAGGTTAGGGCCCTGCTGAAATCTACCTAGACGTGGTTGCAGGCTTACAAATCTTTTGGTCAAAGAGCGCAGCGACAGAGAACAGTATGTGTGTATTCGGCCCATGGAAGAAGGGGGAGTCAGGGTGGGGAAGGGGTGCGTGGGGGGCCCAATAGGATTGCTCAGTAAGGGGCCCAGAAATTTCAGATAGCGGCCCTTTCCTTGGAGAGCCTACATGGCGGGACTCTGCCCGACTGCGGACTGCCGGCGCTGTGGCGCTCCGAACGCAGGTCTCAGACACATGTTTTGGTCTTGTCCATCAATTCAAACTTTTTGGGATGCTGTTTTTCTTTTTGTAGATGACATCTGGAACATTACAGTTCAGAGATCAGCCTTGGTGTTATTTGGAACCTCTTTGCACTTTCTTCCCCGTCGGCCCGGGGCCTCAGCATTCCTGCGATGGACTGCGGTGGTGGCTGTAAAATGCATTTTGCTTAAATGGATGGAGATGGAGGTTCCTGACTATTCCCTTTGGTGTAGTCACATGATTACGTTGCTTTCTTGGGTGCAGAGAGGAGTCCAGGACATTTCCTCCTTGCCTGGACGGGCCTTCCAACATATTTGGGAGCCCTTTTGGACCACGTTGTCTCCGGTGGCTCGTAGCCGCATTTTGAACTATTAGGCCCCTGATGTTTCCCCCATATTTTTTTGTTTTGTTTTGTTTTGGCATCAGTGAGAGTGGGTGGGAGGGGGGGAGGGGTTATGGGTTGGGTTGGTGGGGTGGGATTGCTGGTCTTGTTGTGTGAAATATGGAGCTACTTTGTTGTTCTTTGTTTTGTTTCTTTTGTTGTTTCTCTTGGTGCTCAATAAAAATATATTTTACAATAAAAAGGGTAAACTTCAAAATGTCAATTTCCTGGTCACAAAAACAAAGTTTGATGAGGATGATATCCATTTTCTATACTTTTGAGGCATAGGCAATTAAGAACGAACACATTTCCCAGGAACAACAAAAAAAAAACCCCAATTATGTCAGGGGTGTCCAACCTTTTGACTTCCCTGGGCTGCATTGGATGAAAAAAGAATTTTCTGGGACCGCACAAACACTAACACTAGCTGATGAGCAAGAAAAGGCTGAGCAGGTTCCAAATTTACAATCACTAATATAGAAGATGTACGTATCTAATAATAAACCTTCATTAAAGGGACATTGTGGAGAGGAACCCAAAAAAGCAGTAATACTTACTTACCCTGACTGAGTGATCCTCTACGTGCACTGCTGATAATAGGAGCAGCCACAGGCTTCCGCATCCCCACTCTGATGCGCGCTCCTGCTTTTCCCATTCACTTCTATTACAGCTAGAGTGAGCCTCATCAGAGCAGGGAAGCTGAATCAGCTGTCAGCGGCGCACATGAAGGGTCATTCAGTCAGGGTAAATATTACAGCTTTTTTGGGCCTCCCACTTTGAGCTTAGGCTCCCTCAAAATTAACATCTCCCTTGCTACATCAAGCCTCACCAACTTTTAGAAATGTCATAAAAACTGCCTTATTCTACAGATATATCACCTAAACATTAACTACACCAAACACTATTTCCATTTCTTTTTTTTCTAATATGCCCCCTCTGAAATTCCTAACAAACTGTATTTTGTAATTTGCTACTTTTTCTAAAAGGGCCCCTCTGAAATTCTAGTCAAACTGTATATTGTAATTCGCTGCATTTTAAGATTCTGCATACTGTAATTTCACTGACTATCTGCATATTGTAACTCGCTGATTGTCCAGCTCTCTTTCAATGTGAACCGCCTAGAAGTCGCACGTTTATGGTGATATAGAAGAATAAAGTTATTATTATTATTATTATTATTATTAACTGACGGCCACCTCCCCCGCTCCAACTTCCAAAGTTCTGTAGCTGGCAGCAATATTGCAGAGCTGCTGCATTCCCTCCTCCCTGCCCCCCACCTTGGCTTTCATGCATGCATGAAAGCAGTGGCAGCTTGAGGATATTGCCATTGGCTGCAAAGTTTGGAGATTTTGGGTTGCCAGACTGGAGGAAGATGTCTTCAATTGGCAGGGCTTGGGAATCCCCAATAGCTCAAGAATTTGTAAATTGCACTCAGGTAGGGAGAAACTTTGGTGCCCATCCACTGATTTTGGGTGCCAGACCCTCCCCCAAGTTAGCTGTATATGACTATGGCACTGAATACAAAAATAATTGTGATATACACATCCCAAAGCTAACATATTCCAGTTAATAAATTCAAAATAAAACATTGTTTTCTACCTTGTAGTCTGGATATTTTGTTTTTCCATCATCTTGGTCCCAGTTTCTCTTTCTGCTTTTTGTCTATCTTCTACCAAATCTCTTTCCAGTGTCTGCTGTCCAGTTTTTCTCCACTTCTCAATATTGTTCCATTCCTTCCTTATGCCTATCTCCAACATATTGATTTTTCCCTTTCAGCTTTCTTAACTTTAACTTTTCTTTTTTGCCTCTGTCCACTCAAATCTTACCTACTTTCTCACCCTTCTTTTTAAATATTCAGCTACCTCTCGATTCTCCATCTTCTCTCAGTCCCTAACTCTCCCATTTTCCATCTCATCCTTTCCCAGCCTCCTATTTCCTGCTATCTACTCCCCATTACCATATTTCTACCACTGTACTCACTGCTCTCTTACTCATCTTGCCATTTCCCTTTTGACCTCATCCACATGGCTCACCACTTTCTGAATCCCCCTCCCTCTCTCCTCTGGTCAGGCTATAACTCCCTGTCCCTTTCTTTCCATCCCCTTTCTTATCCCAGATCTCATCCGTCCTGCCCTCCCATGGGTCCATCTCTCCTCCTCTATCCCCATGGTCCAACATTTTACTCCCTCTCTTTTATGTTTATCTTCTTCCGTCCACCTTTGATGATGAACAATGAAATGGAGGGAAAAAAGAGAGATGCTGCATCTCTCTGCCTTCCATCCACAGGCCTAAAATTTCACCCTACCTCCCTTCCATCCCCAGATCCAGATCCCCATCCCCCCTTTTTTATATGACATCTAAATTTGGTTTCGGACATTTTCTAAAAAAAATATCCAAGTTAAAAACATCCAAATAAATCCCATTTAGGCATGGGAGGGGTCAGAATTTTGAAGGACTGGCCACATAGACATCCATCAGAACAGTGGGCACTGCTGTGAACTTCATTTACAGGATATCAGATGTACATCTCACCATAACCCCTTATAAGTTATGCTAAGCCCTCTAAAAATCAAAACCAAAACTACACCCACCTGTCTACCACCCCAATAGCCCTTATGGCTGCAGGTGACACCTACATGGCTATATAGTATGGCTTTGGTATATTCTACCATAAAAGTAATGGTTAGAGTGCCTTTGAG
Source organism: Geotrypetes seraphini (assembly GCF_902459505.1). Taxonomy (NCBI): domain Eukaryota; kingdom Metazoa; phylum Chordata; class Amphibia; order Gymnophiona; family Dermophiidae; genus Geotrypetes; species Geotrypetes seraphini. The sequence continues at coordinate 101,982,300 of NC_047095.1, read as the reverse complement.
ATAGTATGGTTTCTCAGTGGTCCACCCACCAGTCTACTTAAGATACCTGTGAGATGCTCTAGTAGATGCTGCTCTACTAGATGCTGCTGTTCTACTGTAGCCTCTCCCTCAGGACAAAATTAGTAATTTCAAGGCACCAACTGAAGCTGTGTGGTTACCCCAAACAACAATACTCTAAATGAAAGTGAAGTACTTAGAAACATGACAGCAGATAAAGGCCAAATGTCCCATCCAGTCTGCCCTTTCGCAGCAAACATTATCTCTTTCTTTCTCTGAGAGATTCTACGTGCCTATCCCAGGCCCTTTTAAATTCAGACACAGTCTCTGTCTCCATCACCTCTTCTGGGAGACTGTACCATGCATCTACCACCCTTTCTATAATAAAGTATTTCCTTAGATTACTACGGAGCCTATCACCTCTTAACTTCATCCTATGCCCTCTCATTGCAGAGCCTGCAGAGTTTCCTTTCAAATGAGAGACTGAGGAGTAGTCGCTTGTAGCCAGTAGGGGGTGATGTCTATGGGACGGTAATAGAATGGACGTCAGGACATGATAGTACAGTATTAAGTGCCGGTTTTTCATATGATTCTGGGTAACTCTAGTTAGATACAAGCATATGTGTTAGATAAAGCCACACCCAATAGATGCATATGAAAAATTGGTGAATAAAAATCTGAATATGGATGTAGCCAAGGCCAGAAAAACACGCTACAGATTAATATTAAGGAAAAGCATAATAATATTCTTTTTATGTACTTTGCTATTAAGCTAGATCATAAAGGTAATCAGGAAATCAGGCCGCGTGGGAGCCCTGATCCACCCCCGAAAACCCTGCAAGCCATTCTGACTTCTTCAGGAGCAGCACCTCTGCCATCTGGTGCTGATCCTCTTCAGACCAGCGTCTTCGGGCTGCGTGGGAGCCCTGCTCCGCCCCAAAACCCCTGCAAGCCTTGCCGACTTCTTCAGGAGCAGCACCTCTGCCATCCGGTGCTGCTCCTCTTCAGACCAGCGTCTTCGGGCCGTGTGGGAGCCCTGCTCCGCCCCCGAAACCTCTGCGAGCTTTTACTGATTTTTTCAGGAGCAGCACCTCTGCCATCCGGTGCTGCTCCTCTTCAGACCAGCATCTTTGGGCCGCGTGGGAGCCCTGCTCCGCCCCCGAAACCCCTGCAAGCCTTGTCGACTTCTTCAGGAGCAGCACCTCTGCCATCCGGTGCTGCTCCTCTTCAGACCAGCGTCTTCGGGCCACGTGGGAGCCCTGCTCTGCCCCCGAAACCCCTGCGAGCTTTTACTGATTTTTTCAGGAGCAGCACCTCTGACATCCGGTGCTGCTCCTCTTCAGGCCAGCGTCTTCGGGCTGCGTGGGAGCCCTGCTCCGCCCCCGAAACCCCTGCAAGCCTTGCCGACTTCTTCAGGAGCAGCACCTCTACCATCCGGTGCTGCTCCTCTTCAGACCAGCGTCTTCGGGCCACGTGGGAGCCCTGCTCCGTCCGAATCCCCCGGGGTTTATCCCCAATACTCTTCCTCCGCCCGACGCCATTTTTCCAAGCAGGAGAGCACTGCCCCCTCTCTCTCAAGCCACCGGGGACCGCCGATAGCCTCCTACCAGTGTAGGTCTCTGATCGGGCTGACCCTACCCAACTTTTAACTGATCACGCAAACTTTTAACTGACCCCCCTCAGGTCGACGAACCCACACAAAAAAAAAATTTATCCCGGACCCCAAGATACACTCCCTGACCTATTATTCAACTGCACTGCTTGTTTCTTAACTGCATATTTAGCCAAGACCCACCTCAAATTGTATCGCTCTATTAACAATTGTTCTAAGTTCCAACCTGTCCGGTATCACACTAGAATCTGCTGGACACAAATCCCTTTTCAGTCTCTGCTCCTCCCCATTCGCTATCAGCTCTCCTGAACCCTCTCTTCCCCTCCCCTCCCTCCTGGCAAATTCTCTGACCAACCCCCTTTCTCTGGCCCACCTGACTCCAACCATGAAGCCATCACTCTGGCCCCTTATTCTCCTTCTCTGCTTCCTCACAAACACTTCCCATTCCCAAAAACCCCTCCCCCAAATTCTCCCGATGCTACATTCACCAACAACATCTGCCCTGGCCTCAGAATCCCTACGCTAGTACCCACCAGACTCCATCATTTCAAAAAGCACCGAGGAGTAAACCTCATCTCCTTAAAGCCTGTTCCCCCAGCAAACCTACCCAACCTTACCTCAGACTCTCTCACCCCAGTCCTTACTCTCTATTGTAACACCAGATCCATCAGAAATAAGACCCAAATAGTAAAAGATTTACTCGAGGATTTTGATCCGGGTTTTTTGTGCATCACTGAATCATGGATCGAAAAAGATGACCTACTCACTCAAAATGAACTCTGTCCCCCGTGCTACCATGGCCTTTTCTCTCCCAGAATAAACCGGAAAGGAGAAGGTCTAGCCTTTCTCTACAAATCATTCTTTAATGTTGAGCTCCTCGAAAAGGGCAGCCATTCTAGCTTCAATTAATGACGAACTTCATCCCCACCCACTAGGCATCCTGCTACTCTACCGCCCACCCACCCCCTGGAATAAATCCTCTGATCTTGTTCTTGAGACCATAACAAGGGCCTATCTAAAATTCCAAAGACTACTGATCATTGGTGACATAAACCTTCATCTAGATGACAACACCAACAAGGACACAACTGATTTCAAAGACTTCCTCGTTTCCCTAGGCTTCACTGCTCAACCGCCCACCCCTACCCACGAAAAGGAACACTCCATTGACAACATCAGCTTTCTTGACCTGACTGAGCACAAAACTTCCACTAATGGGACCCGTTGGGAACATGTCCCCTGGTCCGATCACCTCCTAGGCTCTTTCTGCCTCCCTGTCTTCATGTCAGACCTTGGTACCCCAACCCGAGCCACACACTCCATCACCTACCGTAAAAAAATCACAAGTGAATTATTCTGGTCCCAGTTTTTTAACAAACTCCCTCCTCTTCCCAATCACACGGACCCAGACTCAATCTGGCACAACTGGGTGACTCTTTCCGAAACCACATACCGTGCTCTTGCCCCTCTAGCCACTAAACCCATCTCCTATTCTCATAAGGCTCCCTGGTATCTCCCATAGCACAGGGAATTAAAACAGAAATGTCGGGCCCTGGAGCGATAATGGAAAAAATCAAAATCCCCCTCAGACAGGCTATCCTGGAGAGAAAACATCAAATTCTACAACTCCGTACTAAAAAAAGCTAGGAAGAATTTCTATGGAGATAAAATCTCCAGGTCAAAAAATCAAAACAGTACACTGTTCCACATCTGGCAAAACCTAACTTCTAAAAACGACTCCTCCCCTTCCCCCCTCCCTTCTCCAAATGACCTAGCCAAATTCTTCAACGATAAGATCACTACCATAAAGAGCTCGTTCCCCCCAGCTATCTCTTACAACTCTCTTCCTCCGAAGGACTCCGACCCTATCCCTGCTGACAGACTTTCAAACTCGTATCCAAGCCCCAGATTTCTAAACTTTGCCTCAAACTCAAATCCTGCAAGTGCATCGTAGATCCTTTCCCATCCTACCTCTACGAAAACATCCCTGCGCAGGCCATTTCTTCCCTTACTAACCTTATAAATAAAGCTTTACTATCGGGCCTGTTCTCCACAGAAATGGGACACATTGCCTTATCCCCTCTTCTGAAAAAAGCCGATCTAGACCATCGAACTACCGCCCCATAGCTAACATCCCTCTTCTAACAAAACTTCTAGAGACCATAGTCGCTACTCAGCTCTCCTCTTACCTAGAGAGATTCTCCATTCTCCAACACTACCAATACGGATTTAGGCCCAATTTCAGCACCGAGTCACTCCTAGTTTCCTTAATTTCAAAGGTGCAACAACTACACGCTCGAAACAAATTTGCCGTTCTTCTACAGTTCGATCTCTCCGCAGCTTTCGATGTAGTTCACCATGACATACTAATCTATCAACTTTCTGAGATAGGAATAGACTCCTTTGTCCTAAAGTGGTTCTCAAACTTCCTTCGCTCCCGCTCCTACATTGTCAATGCAAACGGCTCCAAATCTGCTTCGTGGACACCTTCCTGTGGTGTCCCACAGGGTTCTCCCCTATCCCCTATTCTCTTCAACATGTATATGACCTCCCTGAAGCTCCTCAAACTATCCCCCCTTGAAACACTATATACATATGCAGACAATATCCTTATCCTCCTCGAAACAGATCAGAACCTTACAAACCTCCAAGAGAACATCACTTCATGCATAATGAGACTTCACGCCTGGTCCCTCTCTGAAATTAAATGAATCAAAAACAAAATTACTCTGGCTCAGCCCAAAATTAGTTCACCTGCCCACCCTCTTCACACTACCCACAGGCCCTGCTCTGCACCTTGAGTTCTCAAGCAAGGTCCTCGGCATCACTATCGATTCCTCCCTCTTCTTCAGCGATCACCTGAATTTCCTGGCAAAATCATGCTTTTTCAGCCTCCACATGCTGAGGAGAGTTAGATCCTATTTTCAACAAAAACATTTCACCGTCCTTGTACAATCCATTATCCTATCCAAACTCGATTACTGTAATGCCATTTATTTTTGCCTAACAAAAAAGTCTTCGAAGACTCCAGCTTATCCAGAATACTGCAGCCAAACTGATTTTTGCTAAACGCAAATTTGATCACGTCTCCCCACTACTTACCAATCTTCACTGGCTCCCAGTACTTCCCAGAATTCATTTCAAATGCTCCTGCCTGGCATTCAAGATCATTCATGGCATCCTTCCGCCCCTAATCCCTCTATCCTTCCTCGCCCTGATGCCTTCTACCACCAGATCAGCCCACAGACATAAACTATCCTTACCCTCTCTACACGGCATCCTCCATGCAGGAAAACTGGGAAGATCCCTCCTCTCCAAAATCACGGGCCTTTGGAACGATCTCACTATCCCGCTACGGAAACTGGGCTCCCTCCAACTATTCCGTAAACAACTGAAAACCTGGCTTTTCTCTAACACAGTGATTCCCAACCCTGTCCTGGAGGAACACCAGGCCAATCGGGTTTTCAGGCTAGCCCTAATGAATATGCATGAGAGAGATTTGCATATGATGGAAGTGATAGGCATGCAAATTTGCTTCATGCATATTCATTAGGGCTAGCCTGAAAACCCAATTGGCCTGGTGTTCCTCCAGGACAGGGTTGGGAACCACTGCTCTAACATATAACATCTCTTCTCCCGTTACATCCCCTTTTTATATATGCCCTTGTAAATCTTTCTCCTCTCTCTTCCTATATTTTTAAGCTTTGTAAACCGTGTCGAGCTCCACTCCCGTGGAGATGATGCGGTATATAAACTTAAGGTTTAGTTTAGTTTAGGATATACATGGACTCCATTTTGTTCTCTGTCTTTCTGTATCTTCTGTGTCTTGAATTCCATTTTGTGTCAGTGACTTTCTGTCTCTGTCTGTCTTTGTTCAGAGTTTTCCCACTTCTAGCATCGTGGTTCTAATTGATACCAGATGTGCCTTAGGCTGGGTAGGACGAGCATATTAGATTACGTATCCGAAACTGAGATATAACAGGTATTAAATATGAATGAAATACATGATATGAATGAAATTATGAATGAATGTTTAGGGCCCCAAGTATGAATGAATTGTATACTTAAAGTGAAATGTTTTATATAAAAAATCCTGAGCACAACATCTGGAAATAATTAGTCAGAGGCTGCTGTTCTAGCCTCAAGCATAGGAGCAGCCCACACTGTAACATGAAGCTGTCAATTCAGGGAGAGGGGGAAACAGCCCCTCCTTTTTCTCTGAGGCTCAGAATTTCTCAGCACTTAACAAATGCAGATTTCTCTTAATATACTTTTGTGAAAAGGATAAAAAGAATATTAGATATGTTATAAAATGTTATTGTATATTCAGAAATGAATGTAAACAAAACAAATATGATTTCTGAAACTTTAAACATATAAAGGAATTTTCTTTGTCTAACTTTAAACACCACCTCTGTTAGTTTTGATTGGCCCACAGCCAATGATGTCATACTGAATAATGGGGTATATAATGGGGAGCTTCGAAGTATCGAGTTGAGCTCGTTATCAGAAGGCCAGCATTTTGGCAACTATAATGACCTCCCGCTAACGCAACTATTCTTTATTCTTTTGGTTTCATAATGAAAAAATAAAAACAATAAATAACTAATTATATTTTGGTAAAATCTTGCGTTAGCATCATTTTTCATGTTTTTGTTATTTTTCACACCTTGAGTGAAAGCTAGCAGCTAAATTGGCAACTGCAGCTTTATGAGTGCGCTGGCGTCCAATACCAATGCTCAGAGACTCGACTCATACACATTTACATTACATAGGTATTTAAAAGTTTCTATCATATCTTCCCTCTACCACCTTTCCTCCGAAGTATACAGATTGAGATCTTTAAGTCTGTCCCCATACGCCTTATGATGAAGACCACATACCATTTTAGTAGATTTCCTCTGGACCGACTCCATCCTTATACAGGAAAATCAATACCTCCTTTTACCTACTGGGCATACCTCTCCCTATGCAACCTAACATCCTTCTAGCTTTTGCTGTTACCTTTTCAACCTGTTTGGCCACCATAAGATCATCACATACAATCACACCCAAGTCCCACTCTTCTGTCATGCACATAAGTTCTTCACCCCTAAACTGTACTTAATAAAGAAACTAACCTCTTCCTATCACCTCTGAAAGCAATAGGATTAATTGTAAACTAAGGAAAATGCAGAAAAAAATGTTATAACTATCTGAGTAAAGTTTTATTTAAAAATTAGATGTATTAAAAACAAGAATAACAAACAATTTCCAAAACTAAGCAGTCTCTCACATACAGGAGCTATGCTACCTTTACCTCAGACAAAGAGGGTGGACAAATGAGCTTTCTTTATCCTCAACAGAGTTAGATACTAAAACATCTGTTAAAATTACTATTTTTAGTGATTAATGAAAACTGAGATTAAACATTCAATTAAAATGAACTGGGAAAGATCCCAACTCTCTCACAAAAATCCAGTCCAGCGGTTCTAACCTTACAGAACTACACTCATGCACTGAGCGCCAAATTAAACCTGCAGGCTCTATCTAGTCCTTTTATTAAGGTGTGGTAGCCAATTTTAGCATGTGCTAAAAATTAGCATGCATTAAATGCTAACGCATGCCAATGCATCCATAGGATATAATGGACGCATTAGCGTGCGCTAAAATGGCTACCACACCTTAGTAAAAGATGCTCAAATTTTACAGCTTGACAGACAGCCACCAACACACAGCTTTTTGTCACAAATGCTTCCAGTTACCACTTATCTCTACCATGAGAAGCCTCATGCATGGGACAGAGATCAGCTCTTTTAGCCCTGCAAACAAAAAGCATCCAGTTAAAATATACCCCCACCACAAATGTAAAACTAGATAAACTCATTTTCCTTATTCCCTATCTTCAAGGAACTTCTTTTCTTTTATTTCTTATATTTTTCTTTCTCCTGAAAGCCCCCCTCTACAGACATAGTCCTGCATCTACATATGCCTCTACACATATACAAGCAACATCGTCAATGATGTCATTGTACCCATATTATTGCACATGAATGCGGCAATGCTTACGCCTTGGAATAGGCCTGGGCCTTACCCACATGCCCCTGCCTTCCTTCTGCCTGCTTTCTCCTTCAGCCCAGTGGCCCAGAAACTTCCAGATGTACCGCAAACCTAACACATTCATTGAAACAATCAATGAATTGATTGCCAATTGAACCCATGATTTGGTCAATGGCAACAATGACTCTAGCATCCCCCAAAGGTAACCACCTAGGATTTAGCAAAACTAACAACAGCCAATAATGAAGCAAAGCAACTACTATTTCTTTTATCACAACATAGAATACCTTTTGTATTATGAGGCATCTTACATAATGTTTTATCACTCTCACCTGAGTAAATGCAGCCTCCCACACTATCATGTTTTCATTGATGGTGAAATCCTCCCCAGGGACAGCATAAGGTTTATAACTTCCAACAATTTCATGTTGCACTGTTCCATTTGGCAGAAAGATCAGATTAGTAATACTGTATTCCATGGCTAGGTCTCCATTCTCATCAAAAAAGATGTCTTCACCAAGCACGTTCTTAAAGTGTACATTCTTCAGATAATGATGAAGCTAAAAAATAAAGAGCACATTTCCAGGAATGCCTGGAACTGCCAATTTCCCTATGTATTTGTTTAAGAATAATTATAATTTGCCAGTCTGATGTTCACTCACAAGGGCACACATTAAAGACACAATGACACCTAAATCCTTTTCTGGGTGAACTTAGTATCATTTGGGTTATTCTTCCCTATATGCACCATTTTGTACTTGTCCACATTTAATTTTACCTGTTTAGTCTCCCAGAATCACAATGTCCTCGTGCAGTTTCTCACAATCTGCTTTCAATTTGACAATGTTGAAAAATGTTGTCATTGGCACTTTTGATCACCCCACTCATGTTAGATTCTTTGATCAGTGGGATTCTTCAAACAGGCTGCTTTCCAATGAGCGTGGAGTTGATATTGTTAATACCTATTCCTAAATTTGAGGGTTTGGATCTTTCCCAACCCTCACATTTTAGGCCAATTACAAGTACACCCTTCTTTTTCAATTTGGTTTACACCATAGTAGGAATAAGATTTTCCCACTATATTGAAACATTTTCCTGTTTGCATTTACCTCAGTTCAGTTTCAGAAGTTAAACAGTACAGAATCTTTAATACTTATATTAGTTACTACTGTATAATCAGAAGTGATCTATGTCTGGAGGGACAATTAGTTCTCCATTTTACATATCAGGAGCATTTGGTATAGTAGACCAAGTCCCTTTTAGAATGTTTGGCTGAATTTAGGATTACTGGTGCAGTTTAAACATAGTTTAGGGAATTTTAGCTAACTTTATTTAATAGGTTTTTTAAATGTTGTTACATCTCCCTGTCTGAAACCCCTGAGTGGGGTCCCTCAAGGTACCTCACTTTGTCCATTATTGTTAAATTTATTATGTTGGGCTTAAATTAATTAATGGCAGGGGCCTGCCTTGCTCATATGCAGATGATATTGTCCTATTATGGATTAAGAACTGGTTGAAAGACAGAAAACAGAGAGTAGGTTTAAATCAGGGATCTCAAAGTCCCTCCTTGAGGGCTGCAATCCAGTTGGGTTATCAGGATTTCCCCAATGAATATGTATTGAAAGCAGTGCATGCACATAGATCTCATGCATATTTATTGGGGAAATCCTGAAAACAAAGAATCAAATACAAAAGAGGTGTACTGAAAAATGTCTGAGCCAAAAGTCACCTCTAGAACTAACCACCAAAGTGGTATATATTTAACTATCATTGAATGTTTGATATTTTGATGACTTTACTATTCAGTACTTTATTTATCTTTGTTATTTAATATCTTTCTTGCCCCACTGATGACCCTATGCCAATCTGTAGGTTTCCATGTCTTTGCCTATGCTGATGATATCCAGCTTTTATATCCATTGGATGCTATTAATCCTTCCGACATCATAGCGATCAATAAGAAACTTGATCAAGTTTACCATTGGCTGGACTCTAACAGATTGGCACTTAACATTAATAAAACTAATGTGATGCTTTTTCCATGGAAAGATAGTTCTACTCTTATCGCCCCTATTTCTATAAAAAATGTCCCTCTGCAATTAGTTAGCAATATAAAAATTTTAGGGATGATCTTTGATCACAAACTGAATTTCCATGATCACATTAGTAACATTATTAAAACAACCTTTTATAGGCTACGTAAAATTCATTCACTTTCAAAATTTCTATGTGCAAAATCCCTTAATATTCTTATTCACTCCTTGGTGATCTCTAAAATTGATTATTGTAACGCTCTTTTTAAGGGAATCTCTCTGAAAGAAATAAAATGTCTACAGATCATTCAAAATGCTTCCATTAAACTTATAACAAAAACTAGGAAGTTTGATCATGTAACCCCCTTCTAAAGAATGCGCACTGGCTTCCTGTTACCTACCGGATAACATACAAATTATGCATACTCACTTTCAAATCCCTCTTTAATAAAACTCCAGCATTCATTTATAAACTATTAATACCTTATTCTCCAAATAGAACATTGAGATCCAATGAACAGAATCTTTTAACAATTCCATCTCTTAAGGTAATTAATACAAGACGTCAATTTATTTTTTCTGTTACCGCACCTCAAACTTGGAACTCCCTTCCCATTTACTTAAGGGAAGAGCGCAATCTGGAGAAATTCAAAAGTAATTTAAAAACTTTTCTCTTTAGAGATGCCTTTGATAATTAACTAAGCAGTTCGCAGGTTGAATTATTTTTTCTACTGTATCATACTAAGGCTTTATTTGCTTCGCTTTTTGTATTTTCCTTGATTGTCCTACTTTTCTATAATGATTATGTATTTCACCTCCCTCCTTTCCTTGTGTTTATGAGTTTGTTAAGTTAGTCTATCTATCCCTCAGGACGTTATATATAGTTATGTATTGTATTGTCTCCCAAATATTGTAATTTTAATATGTTCATCGCTTAGAAATACGAATAAGCGATTAATCAAAAAACCTATTAAACTTGAAACTTGAAACTTAAACCGTATATTTAAAAATTACAAATAATTAAAAACATATTTAAAGTATTTAAAGCACTTATATTTATGTGCCACAAGCCTATGATTGAGATTTTGACCTTATAATGCATTCAGCAGCACACTGCTTGAATAAAAGGTCTCTGAGGCTTGTTGATAGTTAAATATATACCACTTCGGTGGCTAGTTCTAGAGGTGACTTTTGGCTCAGACAGGAAATCCTGAAAACACGACAGGATTGCGGCCCTCAAGAGGGACTTTGAGACCTCTGGTTTAAATAGTCAATATTCTCAATGGAGAAGGGTAAAAATAGTGGTGTTCCCCAGAGGTCTGTGCTGGGACCATTGCTTTTAAAAATATTTATCAATGGGAATAACTAGTGAAATAATTAAATTTGCTGATGATACAAAGTTGTTTAAAGTTGTTAATTGCAAGAGGTTTGTAAAAATTGCAAGAGGATCTTGTGAGGCTGGAAGACTGGGTGTCAAAATGGTAGATGATGATTTTGTGAGCAAGTGCAAAATGATGCATTTAGGAAAGAGGAACTCAAAACTATAGTTACATGATGCTAGGTTCTATGTTAGGAGTCTCTGTCCAGGAAAAGAATCTATGTGTCATTGTTGAGGATACCCTGAAACCCTCAACTCAATGTGCAGTGGCAACTAAGAAAGCAAATAGAATATTAGAAATTATCAGGAAAGGAATGGAAAACAAAGATGAAAATGTTATAATGCCCTTGATTTGTTCTATGGTACAGCCACACCTCAAATACTGTGTGCAATTCTGGTCATTGTATCTCAAAAAAGATATAGCAGAATTAGAAAAGGTACAGAGAAGGGCAACACAAATATAAAAGGGAAAGGGTGACTTCCCTTTGTGGAAAGGTTGAAGTGGCAAGGGCTCTTCTGCTTGGAAAAGAGATGGCTTGGGGAAATGTGATAGAGGTCTATAAAATACTGAGTGGAGTGGATAGGGTAGATGTTAATCACTTGTTTACTCTTTCCAAAAATACTAGGACTAGAGGGCATGTAATGAAGCTACTTAGTAGTAGATTTAAAACAAACCACAGAGAATATTTCTTCACACAATGAGTGATTTTATCACATTCCCAATTAATGAATTCCAGAGTTTAGTTAGCTTAGCAGGGTGTTAAAAAATGTTTGAATAATTTACTTGAAGAGAAGTCCTTAGACCATTGAGTTGGCTTGGGGGAATCCACTGTTTATTCCTAGAATAAGCAGCATAAAATCTGTTTTACTACTTGGGATCTAGCTAGGTACTTGGGACCTGGGTTGGCCATGGTTCGAAACAGGATACTGGGCTTCATGAGCATTTGGTCAGTCCCAGTATGGCAATTCTTGTGTTCTTTTGGTTTGGTGGCTATGTTGGGTGGGCTATTTGTGGTTAAAGGGTTGTTGGGGTAGGGTGTTTGGGTTTGGGGGCTGACTTAGTATGTTTCTTGGATATTTCAAAGTTTTGATTATGCCCCTTTATAGGTCTGCAATTAATTTTCAAATAAAACGTGCCTAAATTAGTTTTCTACTGCTGAAAGTAAGTACTAAACTACTATGGTTCATTATTCAGATAATAATCTGTACTGAATATCCTGAACTTATTTGGATGTAGGCAAGTTAATTTCCTTTATTAGCCTTATTCTGCACAATATTGCTTTCTGAATATCATATTCCCTTATGAAATGATGTTACCTTCCAAGGCAAATAATCTGATAATGTTCTTCGGTCTCCATTCCACCCAGTGGTCTGACCAGATTCAGAGAAAAGCATATCTCTTAGTGCATGTGCCAGGGCATACACAGCATTATAAATGTAATAGCTGTTGGCAATATGAAAAGTGTCACAGGGGTACAGACGGGTTTGATCCACAAATCTACTCTCATATCTACTGCAGGATCTTTTGATGCTTTGGGGGCAATTATTTCTGCATAGTGAAATCCACCAAATACCAGCCGTTATTTCATCAGGAAACATAATAGGTTTTACCTCACGTATAAATTTTAAGAAGCTTGGAATATTTTTCTTTATTTTTGAGAATAGCAAGGTGTTATTCTTGTAGTCAAAATGCTCTAGATCAATTACATAATAATCCATATCATTTATTATAATCCAGATTTTGCCAGGTATCTGCTGACAATGGTTCCTTAATATCTGACCTATGAATTCTTCCATATTAAACAAACCAATGATCACATTAGTTGATGATTTACGAATAGTCTCATTCATTTGGGCAAATCTTGTGGCAGTATTGAATATTTCTATGAATTCAATGCAGGATCCATTTTGCTCAACCTTTTCTTTCAGGATCCGGACAAATGTCAGGCTGTTGTCATCAGCAGATGTGATGATACCAATCCAGGTCCAATTGAAATGCTTTAATAACTTCATGATCCCAGGAATGATTTTAAGAATTCTTGGCATAATCTGATATAAATATGAAGATGTATCACTTGAAAAAGAATTCTGAATATAGCTGATCTGTTGAGAAATATAATTAATTCAGAATTACCTTGATTTTAAAGAAATTGTGAGGTTAACCACTAAGCTGCTATAACATATCTCCTTACTACATTTTAATTTACTGAGGGAGTCAAGAACACAACTTGTAATCATGATCTACCTTACAGGTTGGATTATTTTTATTTTTATTTTTTTTTTTGGGGGGGGGGGTTTGCCCTGGAAACATTAGACCACTAATGTGCTGTCCAGTGCTTCTGGTAACTATCTTAAAAGAGCCACTGCATTAAAATGGGTATCCCATAGAAAGATTTCCCATCTCCCTATCCCATCTATCCATTATATTGTGCTCTTGCAAGAAACTCACCTATCAGCGGTTGAATCTGCCAAACTGAAAACAAAATAGTTGCTGCCTGTATATTTTTCTCCTGCTGTTGGGATTAAGAATGAGGTTGCAATATTAATACATAATCATCCTGATATAACAGTTCTTTCACATCACATTGATTCCCGTGGCAGATGGATTAAAGTAAATTTACTTATTAGAGGTAAATAAATATCAGCTTTTAATATTTATGGTCCTAATGTGGATGATCCTATTTTCTTTGAAGATATTGCAAATACTTATTGGTAGATGATACATCGTCATGGATTATGGGAGGTGACCCTGCATTGGATAGGCAATCTCAATGCTCATTTAAGTTAACCCAATCTTTGCAAAAATTGCAAGATATGCTTCAGCAGTTCAACCTAATTGATCTTTGGAGGACTATCTATCCTAGTGAAAGAGAATTTACATTGCAATCATTTCCTCATGCTACATTCTCCAGATTAGATTTTTTAAAAAAATTATTAAGTCCCTCATGTCTTATGTTGATATGACAGAAATTAAAGAGATTTATGTGTCTGATCATGCCTTAGTCTTGTTACAATTCCAAGGCTTATGCAAAGCACAGAAAAGAAGACCATGCTTCATTACTCCTGGATTTTCTAAATTAGAATACAATACATGGTGGAATATGTTATGTCTATATAGTAATCACATATATTCTACTAACTCACTTTGTTATTCTAAATAGAGAATGACACGGTGACGGTTTACCCGCGGCCACCGCATTTAAGCCGCGGGTCACCGCCGAAAACGGGGAAGAAAACTAGCAGTCGCTGCGGTGACGGGGACAAGGCCATTCACCGACCGCGGAAACGGTGAACAGGTTTGTCCCCGCGGGCCAATGTACCCCCTTCTAGGAACCGCTATTTACCGCCCGATGCCCGATTCACCCCCCCAGCAGGACCGCTCGCACCCCCACCCCGAATGACCGCTCGCACGCGCTCCCACCCGCACCCGCGATCGGAGCAAGAGGGAGCCCAAGCCCTCTTGCCCGGCCGACTCCCCGACGTCCGACACATCCCCCCCCCGGCAGGACCACTCGCACCCCCACCCCGAAGGACCGCCGACTTCCCGACAATATCGGGCCAGAAGGGAGCCCAAACCCTCCTGGCCACGGCGACCCCCTAACCCCACCCCGCACTACATTACGGGCAGGAGGGATCCCAGGCCCTCCTGCCCTCGACGCAAACCCCCCTCCCCCCCAACGACCGCCCCCCCCAAGAACCTCCGACCGCCCCCCCAGCCGACCCGCGACCCCCCTGGCGACCCCCACGACCCCCCCCCCCCCCTTCCCCGTACCTTTGGTAGGTGGCCGGACAGACGGGAGCCAAGCCCGCCTGTCCGGCAGGCAGCCAACGAAGGAATGAGGCCGGATTGGCCCATCCATCCTAAAGCTCCGCCTACTGGTGGGGCCTAAGGCGCGTGGGCCAATCAGAATAGGCCCTGGAGCCTTAGGTCCCACCTGGGGGCGCGGCCTGAGGCACATGGGCCCAACCCGACCATGTGCCTTAGGCCGCGCCCCCAGGTGGGACCTAAGGCTCCAGGGCCTATTCTGATTGGCCCACGCGCCTTAGGCCCCACCAGTAGGCGGAGCTTTAGGATGGATGGGCCAATCCGGCCTCATTCCTTCGTTGGCTGCCTGCCGGACAGGCGGTTTTGGCTCCCGTCTGTCCGGCCAACTACCAAAGGTACGGGGAAGGGGGGTGGGGGGGTCGTGGGGGTCGCCAGGGGGGGCGCGGGTCGGCTGGGGGGGGCGGTCGTTGGGGGGAGGGGGGTTTGCGTCGAGGGCAGGAGGGCTGCAGTGCAGAACATAAGCCTTTCATTAAGACAATCCTGGTTCGCTTTTCCAAGTTAAAACAATTAGAAAAATATTTCTGGAGTGCTGTAATAAATTAAAATTAATAGTGCTCAGAACCCCCAAGGTAACTTCAGGCATCATTTTGAAGCTGGGGGGGGCGGTCGTTGGGGGGAGGGGGGTTTGCGTCGAGGGCAGGAGGGCCTGGGATCCCTCCTGCCCGTAATGTAGTGCGGGGTGGGGTTAGGGGGTCGCCGTGGCCAGGAGGATTTGGGCTCCCTCCTGGCCCGATATTGTTGGGGAGTCGGCGGTCCTTCGGGGGGAGGGATGTATCGGACGTCGGGGGGGGGGCATCAGGCTTTCAGGATGGGGACAGACCTTCAAGGGGGGACAGTGCAGGGAAGTCAGGGAATTTATATTAATTAATTTTTTCTCTGCGTGTTTTGTTTTTGTATAGTTATTAACTAATATTTAACTAAGTTTTAAAGTTTTAAAGAATGTTTCCTTTATACGTAAATAAAGAAAAGTGAATGGGATTGCAGTGGCGGTGACGGGGCGGTGAATGGGGTGGCAGTGGCGGTGACGGGGCGGTGAAGAGGATGGTGAGACGGGGACGGGACGGTGACGGGGATGGTGAGACGGGGACGGGGCGGTGACGGGGATGGTGAGACGGGGACGGGGCGGTGACGGGGACCAATTTTTTCACCGTGTCATTCTCTAATTCTAAACAATATCAAATCAATCAATCAAATAACTGAGGTTATTTAGTGAACACTCAGACCCACAGCTGAGGTCTCAGTGAAAAATTCACGGATGGAGGGTGAGACTGTGAACAACGATGATGGTCTCTTTAACAGCTGCTCCGTGAATTTTTCACTGAGACCTCAGCTGTGGGTCTGAGTGTTCACTAAATAACCTCAGTTATTTGATTGATTGATTTGATATTGTTTAGAATAACAAAGTGAGTTAGTAGAATATATTTAAGTATATCACTTTGGATAATTAAATTCCCTTGAGACATAAGATATATAGTAATCACACCTTCACTTCAATGTCACTTGTGAAACACTCTATTCCCTTCTAAAGAAGACTGATGAAATAGGATCTCAAGCGCTTGCAGTCATCAGCTAACAGAACTAGTCTTGGCGTGTGACCATTTCACGAGCTATCATCGGTCCTTGTATCTTTTTTATTCAATTTAAAGTGTATGGCTAGTTTAATATCCTTAATTAAATTAATTCTTCCTTATTTCAATTTTATGATATAATATAAATATACTATGAATATAATAATACTTAGCTCGGGTATAATCATTCAAACCCGGCCCTCTGACCACAATCGCAATAACGATGGAAGATATAATGTAATTTTATTTGTAATGTAATTTTATTTCTTATATACCGCTAATCCGTTAGGTTCGAAGTGGTTTACAGAAAATATACATTAAGGATACAATAAAAATAAGATAAGTAAAGATAAGTACTTAGAAATACCCTTACTGTCCCGAAGGCTCACAATCTAACTAAAGTACCTGAAAAACAATTAGTAAATGGTAGAGAAGTAAAATAAAAAACAGAGGTAAAAATAAGATAAGAAACATCCTAACAAGAATACATAGATCTTTTTAAGGCCGCACTTTTAAAGCAAAATGTACATCTCAAACAATAATATATTGGATAAACTAAAATTAAATAAGATATAGAAATGTAAAAAGAAAAAAATGAACTTTGGAAGTAAGGAAAAGGTAAAGAGAGAGAATGTGAATAGAATAAAAAACCGTTTAACAATGGAATTCTAAGAAATTTAAAATGAAGAAATAAAACAAATAAGTAGAAAAAAAAAAGATATAATATGCACAATGGTATAAGAGTCAGGAAGGAATTAGTTTCACTTCAGTCAAATCACCAATATTACCCTCCCTAGCGCAATTAGCCTTTTCAGCCGGGGAACCATCACCATCGACCTCTGCGCTCAAGCCATAGGTCACTTTCTTCAGTGCAATGGGAAACATCTCTCGATCTTCGGCTTACTGGCCATTACACTTAACAGCTCACAGTTCCTGCTGACTCTATTCCTCCGCTCCTTGGTCCGGATTATGTATTTTTCTGCCAGCCCTCGTACTTGATGACATCGCCCCTCACAACATCACTCCCATGTTGGTGGTGGGATATTGGATGAGGCGAGACTCCAGGCACTATGAAAAATTATTCTCCGGACCTCTCATCCTGCCGATGTTGCTCTGCTAGGAGGAAATCTGGAGCTGCATCCTTGCCGGCAGTTGGAGTTTATGCTGAACACCTTAAACAAGGCGCTTCCGGTCTCGATAGCCGCCGCCTCTCGACGATTCATCCATCCTCCATCGACTTCGGCAACGCTCCGCTCTTGGTTCTCCCCCATCAGCCTCACTTGCCATGGGTCAGCTGCCAGACACAGCTCAGGGTCGACAGAGGTGCAAAGAATATCAGATAAGAAAGAGGCCTTTCGAACTGATAGACCAAATTCAACGGTCAAATCAGAAACCATCAGATCAAATTTCGCAGATGGAGTGCCAAAACCAATATAATAAATCAAATAAGATTAATAAAAATTGATCAGATAAAAAATAAACAACTAAATAAAACAAACAAAAAACAGTAGAAGACCAAAAATAAAAAGATTAATAAAAGAGAAAAGGGAGACAGTGCAAATGATGACCTAATCGGCCGCCATCTTGTTGGAATTCTCCGTTTCACTCTCAATTATATTAAAAGAGCTTCATCAGGACCAGAGTGGTACATAAATTAACGCTGTCCTTTTTATTCTTTGTGAAATATTATAATTTCAACTTTCTCACGGACACATCGAGAAATTCTGCCGAAGCGCATTTCATGGAGTCTTATGTCATTTCCGGTGAAACTAGCCCAGCGTCTGATATCATTTCCGGTGAAACTAGCCTCGAAATGACATCAAACACATGCTAAAAATTAGCGCACGTGAATGCTAACGTGTTCTAATGCATCCATAGAATATAATGGACATGTTAAAATGCGTTAGCATTTAGCATATGCTAATATTTAGCATGTGCTAAATCAGCCACCGCACCTTATTAAAAGGACCCCTTAATGATTAATGTACAGTATTATGCTTAATTTGGATTCATGTTATGTTATGACACCCTATGACTTTTCTGTTTTATGCTTTTCTCTTTGTATTTTTTTGTATTTTTCATTTTATTTGATATGTTGTATCTTAATAAATTAAAAAAATCTAATTATTTAATGAAAAAAAGACATACGATCTTTGCATACTCTCATTATTAGAACTACTAGAAATACTTCACAAGTTGATAATTGCACACTATTAATGAAACAAGTGCAACAAGTGCTAATAAAGTAAATCAAATGCTAATAAAGTGCTCAGTCACCAACCAATAAGTGTAAAAAGTACTAATAAAAGTACAAGCGCCAGTTGTATATAGGGACCATCATAGCACTTTCAAACGTTCCTCATCCAGCCTTCACAAATAGTGTAAAAATAACGTAACGAGGCAAATCAAGTCACATCAGGGTTTGTTTGAAGGGCGCTCAGGAAACTAAACCTATATTCACAACTCACAACCAGAATCGTGTAATTATAATATATGTGAAGGGTGCTCTCAGTGTGAACTCCTATCGCTGGGTTCACACTGAGAGCACCCTTCACATATATTATAATTACACGATTCTGGTTGTGAGTTGTGAATATAGGTTTAGTTTCCTGAGTGCCCTTCAAACAAACCCTGATGTGACTTGATTTGCCTCGTTACGTTATTTCTACTGTAGGATTTTTGGCAAAAATTGAGTGTATTTGTTGTGTTCACAAATAGTGTGACAGGGAAGCTCCTGTCACTGGTTTAAAACCTGCTTTAAACCCTGCCACTAAAAAAAATGTGCCTATTCCTAAGCCAAGGAAGCTGCCCATTAATTGTTCCTACTGCTAAGAGCAAACAGGCAGGGCAGAACAGAGAAGGGATGGCAGAGGAGGACAGAATACCTTTTTCAAGTCACTATAATCCCATTTATGAATCATCTGTTGATTCTCTAGCTAAACCTCTGGTCAGGACATCTGACCCAGTTAAGGGTTAAGGAAATGGGTGGAGCTGACAGGCAGAACGTGGCTAGAGCAGGAGTGAAAGTTACTCAGAATAAATCAAAGGTAGCTGAGAACACCCACCACCCAAATATCAGAGTTTATCTGCACTCTCTTTAGGCTTAGAACAATTATTGTATTGTGCCTTCTGTTGCTTCAGGAAGTTCTCCCCACCTGACCACCTGAATTATAAATACCCCCACTATCCTCTTATTTCTGGGCCAGGGCTGGGAACCATCCACCCTTTGTTTTAATGGTCTAAGATTCCCCTCCCATAAGTTTCCACTATCAGGGATGTGCAATGTCAGGTCACTGAATCCACTCCGGGCTTTATTTCTCCTTTTAAGGTTAGTTAGCATTACCCCTCCTCCACTCACTATGCTTGGCTTGCATACAGGGATTCTGGCTTAATTTCTGCTACTAACCAACCCTCACATTCACCCCTCAAACTCTCATTCATTATACAGTCCCTCCCAAGGACAGAACTGTTTCTTTTAAGTACTTTATACCATTGTTCAGAACAAACTTTCATTCCCTTCCCTCACACAGTACCTTGCTGACTCATGCTGCATTCAGACCTATAGTCTAAGGCTTCTGGACTGTAGTCCATTTCATTTCTCTCAGAGATATCTCCCTCTACCTCCATAAGAGATTCCTCACTCTCTGAGGCTGGATACAAGCTATCCTCTGAAGCAGCATTTGGCAAGCCCTGCTCATGGAGCTTTGTCCTTCCAATTAACCTTTGCTTAGAAAGCAACGTTTTGTTAGTATGGAAGTGCTATGGGACAGGGAGTTTCTTAGCAGAAGGCAGTAAGTCCGAGCGCCTAGCCATCAGTTCCCTGTTCTGTGAGGAATGCCCTTCCCTCCTAGTTCCCAGTTTTCAGATAGCTGTGCTGCTTTCTCCATCAGCATAGGCCCACTGATTGGCAGTTGATAACTTCTAGCTTCAGCAAACCATTACATGTTCAACGTCACCAGCCTTCCCAATTCTTTTCTGTTTCCTGGTAGGATTGCTGTTGTTTTGCCAGTCTTTCAATATGGCTTGCTTTTTTTATGAATCCGAGAAATCTGGCTAGGATGAACGCTGTAATGTTTTGCAATGGTGACCTGACTCTCCTTTTGGTCAAGTCTCTTTAAGACATCGACACATTCAGCCAAAGACAATGACTTTTGTCAAGCATGGTAGACACATTCAGCCAAGGACAATGAGGACACATTCAGCCAAAGACAAAGGTTTTTCTTCATGAGGCGCCATGATGCAGTTTCAAAAATTTGAACACTTGGCCAGGCCTAGACTGCTGATCCAAAACACGTGGATCATCAATGTAAGAATGTAGTTGCTTTTAACCGGAGTGAATGTAACGTGAATGAATAGATATAGGACATATAACATCAGTGTGCATAAATGGATTGTGTGCTTATCTGATTTGTGATTATCTGGAGTTTACGACCATTGACTTTAATGTAAAAAATAAAAACGGGACCGTGGTGATAGGCTGCGGATAACCGAAGCGTGACCTAACGCTGACCTAACCCCATCCCATTAATACCCACACCCACCTTTTGCCATATTCTCTGCTCACATAGTGGTCTCGGCCAATGTTGTCTTCCCACTGATTATTAAAATGGGCTTCCCCAATCTAAAGAAATTAATGATTATAATGATGTAAATCAGGGATGTCCAAAGTTCCTTCTTGAGGGTCAAATCCAGTCTGGTTTTCAGGATTTCCCCAATGAATATGCATTGAAAGCAGTGCATGCACATAGATCTCATGCATATTCATTGGGGAAATCCTGAAAACCCGACTGGATTTGGTCCTCAAGGAGGGACTTTGGAGACCCCTGATGTAGATGAAGTTGGTACTTGAAATTGTTTATCAGTAAGAAATGAAGCGAACCTTGATAGAACAGTTCCATCCATACTTATGGACTTCAAGCATAAAAACAATAAGGAATGATCTAGTAAATCAAAAGCTGAGGAAAGTTCCAATGAGACAAAAATATTTTTTTTTTCTAGCCTTCAGTGAAGAGTGAAGTTCACTGTTGAATACTGCTATTGTAGTTTCCATATTATGATGTGTTCAGAAATAAAGATTGTCACGGGGATACATTTTTCCCATCCCCACATGACCTCAATTTCCTAGTCACATCCCTGCAAGTTTTGTTGCTGTTTCTGTCCCATTTCTGTAAGCTCTGTTTTAACCGCACCAGCCTCGAACACTTATGATTTTAAAGTGTTTGAGGCTTGTGTAGATGAGGACAGACTTGCAGGAATGGGCAGGAACAGGAAAAGAACTCATCGGAATGGGAAAATTGGAATGAATTGGAATGAAATTCTTAAACAGTTGAAGAGATGGAATTGAAAAATAAGCTTTTTCTAAAGCATTATCAATAGGAACAAATTTACGAAGATCTACAATCTTTGTATTAAAGAAAATGCAAAAGTATCAGCTGAAAGTAGCTGAATATCCATGTTTCCACTACTAGTAAGATTAGATATAAAGGAAAAAGTAGTCCTTGCTATATTATTATTACTAGATAGTAACCTTTCAACATATCCCTTCTTTGCTTTTGCAATTTCCTGTTATCAAATTTAGCAGATTGTTTATCATGTTTATCATTGGAGTAGGAATAATCCTGCATGAAACCAAATAATTTTTTTTCTAATAACTTGTTTATAAGAAGAAGGATCCCTAAAATGCTCAGATAGTTTATTATTTCAAATGTTAGCTGCATCCTCTAAATCAAGTTCAAGATTATTAGATGGATTCCAGAGGAAGATATGTTATTTGACCATGATATTGAAACTTTGCTCTGAACTCTGACTGATGTAGATCTTGAACAGGGTGGGATTTTTAATAAGGTAATAACAAGAAAATGGTCAGTCCATGCTAATGAAGTTATACTTATTTGTGTGACTTCTGAGTGATATTATATTGAGCTAGAATCAAATCTAAATTATTTCCAGCAACATAAGTGGGAACCTCCACTAATTGAGAAAGGGTAATGGCTTTCAAAAAATAAATAAAAACTGAGGGAGCATATCCCCTCCTTTCTGTGTAATTTGGTTATCTAGTGCTATTTGATTGTTATGGTACTAACTGAAGGATTTTAGCACAGACAACTGAGGGTAATCAAGGAACTGAAAGGGATTATAGCTGATCTGCTCCAACTAATAGCCAATCTGTCAATCAAATCAGAAAGGATTCCGGAAGACTAGAAAGTGGCGAATGTTACGCCGATCTTCAAGAAAGGTTTGAGGAGAGATCCAGGAAACTACAGGCTGGTGAGGCTGACCTCGGTACTGGGAAAGATGGCAGAGGCACTGATAAAGGACCACATCATTGATCACCTTGACGGACACAATCTGATGAGGACCAGCCAGCACGGCTTCAGCAAAGGTAGATCTTGCTTGATGAACTTACTGCAATTCAAGGGAGTAAACAGGCAGATAGACAAGGATGGCCCAGTCGACATTGTATATCTGGATTTTCAGAAGGCATTTGACAAGGTCCTGCATGAACGTCTACTTCAAAAAATTGCAAGCCATGGAATCGAGGGTGAAATATTCACATGGATTAAAAACTGGTTGGCGGACAGGAAACAGAGTGGGGAAAATGGACAATATTTATACTGGAAAAACTTCATGAGTGGAGTGCTGCAGGGTTCGGTGCTTGGATCTGTGCTCTTCAACATATTTATAAACAATTTGGAAATTGGTACGATGAGCGAGGTGATTAAATTTACAGACAATTCAAAGTTATTCAGGGTAGTGAAGACACAGAAGGATTGGGAGGACCTACAACGTGACATAAACATACTTGAGAAATGGGCTGCGACATGGCAAATGAGGTTTAAGTGTAAGATGATGCATGTTGGTAACAAAAATCTTATACACAAGTACGGATGTCCGATGCACTACTCAGAGAGACCCTCAGGAAAGAGTCAGTGGTGGCAGCAAAAAGGGCAAACAGAATGCTAGGAATGATTAAGAAGGGGATCACAAACAGATCAGAGAAGGTTATCATGCCACTGTACTGGACCATGGTACGCCCCCACCTGGAATATTGTATCCAGCACTGGTCACCATACATGAAGAAGGAGATAGTACTACTCGAAAGTGTCCAGAGAAGAGTGACTGCGTATACTCAAGGCCCAGCAAAAGAGGAGGCCGATCTTTGGGCACCGGCACCAAGCATAGGACATGCCGGTGCCAGTGCCCAGATGACTGTAAGAAGTGGCGGGGAGGTGCCCAATCGCAGAGGGGGGGTGCTGGATTGTGGGGGGAGGATGCCGGATCGCAGGGGGGGAACTTCAGGGGGAGCAATGCCGGTTCTCGGGGGGGGAACGTATCAAAGCGAGTTTCCATTATTTCCTATGGGGAAACTCACTTTGATAAACGAGCATTTTGGATTACGAACATGCTCCTGGAATGGATTATGCTTGTAATCCAAGGTACCACTGTATATGATGACTACCCCCATTATTATTGTGGTTTAAGAAAGGACATTAAGATCAGGATATTATATGATTTTTACTTTGAATAATTTTTCTTTCCCGTGTTTCATTTAGCAAGATTTATTCTTGTGAATTGTATTTGAAAGCTATAAATAAATAAATTAAAAAAACAGTAGATAAAGACAGGTTATTCACCCTCTCCAAGTTAGAGAGAATGAGAGGGCACTCTCTAAAGTTAAAAGGGGATAGATTACGTACAAACGTAAGGAAGTTCTTCTTCACCCCAGAGAGTGGTAGAAATCTGGAACGCTCTTCCAGAGGCTGTTATAGGGGAAAACACCCTCCATGGATTCAACACAATGTTAGACAAATTCCTGCTGAACCAGAATGTACGCAGGTAAGGCTAGACTCAGTTAGGACACTGGTCTCTGACCTAAGGGCCACCAAGGGAGTGGACTGCTGGACCCGATGGACCACTGGTCTGACCCAGCAATGGCAATTCTTATATTCTTATGAAGGAGGATGAGCAGCAGACAATGTTTGATGCCTTCTACAGAGACTCATGAGTTGAGGGTGAATTCCCAACTGTTCAGGACCTCTACACCTGTTGCACTGGAATTGTGTGAATGTGAAACCATACAACTGATTGCTAAACAGTGGGTGATAAATAAACCTGAAGAGTGGCCACACAATACTTAAAGTCCTAGATTTCAAACACACGGACTTTAATAAAATGGGAGAGTACCTGAAGAAAGAGCTGTTAGGATGGGAGGACATAAGAGAAGTGGAAAAACAGTGGTATAAGCTAAAAGGAGCGATAAAAATGGCTACAGACATTTATGTGAAAAAAATGAAAAAGCAAGAGAAAAAGGAATCTGATGAGGTACTCCAAAATAGTGCTGGAGAAAATAAAGGCAATAGAGCTGGCGTTCGTGAAATATAAAAAAAAAACCAAGAAGAGGAGTGCAGAAAGGACTACCGGGTAAATCTGAAAGAAGCCAAGAGAGAGATACGTCTGGCGAAAGCGCAGGCAGAAGAACAAGTGGCTAAAAATGTAAAAAAGGGAGATATGATTCAGACATTCAAATACTTGAAAGGTATTAGCGTAGAACAAAATCTTTTCCAGAGAAAGGAAAATGGTAAAACCAGAGGACATAATTTGAGGCTGAGGGGTGGTAGATTCAAGAGCAATGTTAGGAAATTCTACTTTATGGAGAGAGTTGTAGATGCCTGGAATGCGCTTCTGAGAGAGGTGGTGGAGGAAAATGGTGACGGAGTTCATAGAAGCATGGGATGAACACAGAAGATCTAGAATCAGAAAATAATAGTAAATATTGAAGAACTAAGGACAGTACTGGGTACTTGCACAGTATGGCCTTTTGGTTGAGGATGGTCTGGGGAAGGCTTCAATGGCTGGGAGGGTGTGGATGGGCTGGAGTGAGCTTTGATGGAGACTTCAGCAGTTAGAGCACAGTACCGGGTAGAGCTTTGTATTCTTGCCCAGAAATAGCTAAGAAGAAAAAATAAAAAAAATTTAAATTGAATCAGGTTGGGCAGACTGGATAAACCATTCAGGCCTTTATCAGCCATCATCTACTATGTTACTATGTTACCTTGAAGAAAAGAAATGAATGACACATGTGATAGTGAACCTTATTGGGGATTGCTAGGCAAAGAAAATATGTGTGAGGAAATGGTGAAGAAAGGCATGCTAAGCCAAAACATGTATGTGTAAAAAATGTGAAAATTGATGTAGATTTCATGAATGAATTGATTTCATGAATTGATTTCATGAATTTCATGAATTTCATGAATTCATGATTTCATGAATTGATTTCATGATTGAATGTAGATTTCATGAATGTATTATATACAATCAAACTATGAAGAGTGGAGGAAATAATACTAACCTAACTACCAATATCCAAACTCTTCACTGGAACATTGAGCAAATCACTAAGGACAAAAGAAAAAGCCTCAGGCTCAATTCCCCCCCCCCATACACATCAGCAGCAGCAGCATAAAAAAAAACATTTATCCAAGTGATTATCTGCTCAAAAAATGCTCTGAACAATTAAGGATCGAATGAAAAAAACTAAAAACTCTACAGCAAAAAACACACTCCATGTAATCCAAGCCAATGAAACATCATGTCACAATCTATGTTTCTATGTTTCTAATCGCTTTTGGAGAAATGAAGAAGTACAGCATGCCTTGAGGTAGGCAAAAGGCAGTAGGTAAGATTTCTTCTTACTAGTTGGGCTACTTGATTTACTTCTCTAAGGCCAGAGCTGTGCAAGAAATATATTACTAAGTTACATCTTATATTTTATTATAGTAAACAATAAACCTGTCTTCTGTCCAGAGGAAATAAAGCTATGAACAATAAGTGGCATTTTTAAAACATGCTTCTAATTCTAGTTTGGACATATGGTGCTAGACATCCAAAGTCAGTAGTAAGAAAATATCTATTTTCAAAAGGCAAACCACCATAATCTAAAAATACAGTATATATGTTTTAAAATTATCTATCTAGAGCTCCAGGCCATTGGGATGCCCATACCACCAGGATGTCTGTTTACCACATTTTTGACAAAAATTTTGTCCAAGACCCAAATGCCCAGAACAAGACCATTTGCACTGGCCACCCAGACATGACAACAGAGAAATGGGGCACCTTAGAGGGCACTGCTGTGAACTTCACCAGAACTCACATACAGGTTAAGTAGAGCTCCTCAAAACACCCACTATACCCACCTGTCTACAACCTACATAGCCCTTATTGCATTAGTTGGCACGTCTATGGAGTAGAGTAGGGTTTTGGGTATTTTTGATGGGCTCACATTTTCCACCAAGAATGTAGTTGTTAGAGTGACTTATGGAACTTGCTACTCCTCTTTATGGTTCACTAGCCCACCCACCAGGCTACTAATGTCACCTGTGTGCAGCTACTACTACTACTATTAATTATTTCTATAGTGCTATCAGATGAACGCAGTGCTGCACAGAGTCACAAAGAGGAAGAAACAGTCCCTGCTTGAAAGAGCTTACAATAAAAAAGCCAAAACAGACAAACAGATGAAAAGAATGAAGTCTGGAATTGGCAGTGGAGGTGAAGGGTAAAGCTAAGAGCAGCTTATCTGAGGAATGGAATTCTTTGGAAGGTGTATAAGGTGAGATAAGTAAGGAGAGATATTGAGGGGCAGCAGAATGAACATACTTATAGGTCAGCAATAAGATCTTGAACTATATTATTATTATTATTATATAGGGAGCTAATGAAGTGACTTAAGGAGAGGGGGGTGACATGAGCGTAGCGAGGTTGGTAGAAAATGAATCATGCAGCACAGTTTTGCACAGATTGCAAGAGGGAGAAGTGACACTGCAGGATACCAGTTACAAGTAGATTGTAGTAATCTAAGCATGAGGTTATGAGAGCATGGACAAGGGTCTGGGTAGTGTCCTCAGAGAAGAAGGAGCAAATTTTGGTGATATTAAAGAGAAAGAAGCAACAGGTCTTAGAAGCTTGTTGGATGTGCATAGAAAATGAGAGGTCAGAATCAAAGACCACTCCAAGGTTGAAAGCAGTGGAGACTGGAACAATGACAGTATTATTTAATGAGATGGAGAAAGGAGGAGGATGAGGAGCAGAGGGTTTAGGAGGAGAGAGGAGCAGCTCTGTTTTGGACATATTTCATTTCAGATGACGGCAGGACATCCAGGCAGCAATGTCAGCCAAACAAGCAGAGACTTTTTCTTGGACTTTAGATGAAATTTCAAGTGTAGAGAGGAGATCTGGGAGTCATCAGAATATAATTGATACTGGAAACTATGGGAGGAGAACAGTGCACCAAGGGAAGAGGTATAGAGAGAGAAGAGAAGAGTTTCTAAGACAGAACCCTGGGGTACACCAACCACTAGTGGGGTAGTAGCAGAAGAGGACCTGCCAACGCATACACTAAAGGTGCATTGTGAAAGGTAGGAGGCAATCCAGGAGAGGACAGATTCATGGAATCCAAATGAGGAGAGCCTATCAAGGAATAAGCTATGATTAACAGTATAAAAGTCAGCAGACAGGTCAAGAAGGAAGAGGATAGAGTAAAGGTTCTTAGATCTGGCCATAAAAAAGTTATTGCAGACCTTAGATAGGGTAATCTCTGTGGAGTGTTGGGGCAAAAACCTGATTGTAAAGGATTGAGAATCTGTCAAGCTCTACTAGACTTTCCTATATCAGGTACTGATGTTCTGGAGACAGGTATGTATGTTTGTATTCTGATATTTGTGGATATGAGGAGGTCCTTGAGCATTGGGGGAATATGGTGGTGTCTTACCTTGATGCATGCAGTGGGCATCTGAGCAGCTTGGGCACCTTTGTGGCAAGTGGTCCCTTCTAAAACAGGTCTAGTTCTCAACGTATAAGTTCTGTCCCAGATGTCTTGCAAAATATTTGATTATCACTGCAAGATATCCATTTATAATCCAACCTTGTGACTGTCCAAAGCTCACCTTTAACATATCTCCACCATGCCCATCTCATGCTCTGAATGTACAGAAGATGGAACACATTACTAGACATACAGAAAGACTATTTTTATTATCAACACTTGGATGTTCTAGCGATTATGACATTCAAACGCTGATTTAGCCAGGTTTTTAGACATCTGGATATTTTGATTATGCCCCTCAATAAGTCAAACTCAGAAAGGAAATAATGTGGATTGTCAAATGAAAGGAAATAAATTAACATAAGAACATAAGAATAGCCTTACTGGATCAAATCAATGGTCCATAAAGCTCAATAGCCCATTCTCATGGTGGCCAATCCAGGTCACTAGTACCTGGCCAAAACCCAAGGAGTAGCAATATTCCATGCTACTAATCCAGGGCAAGCAGTGGCTTCCCCCATGTCTTTCTCAATAACAGACTATGGACTTTCCCTCCAGGAAATTGTCCAAACATTTCTTAAAACCAGCTACATTATCCACTTTTACTTCAACCTCTGGCAATGCTTTCCAGAGCTTAACTATTCTCTGAGTGAAAAAATTTCCTCTTATTAGTTTTAATAGTATTTTCCTGTAACTTCATCAAGTGTCCTTTGACGGAGTGAAAAATTGATCCAGGATTTTGTAGACTTCAATCATGTCTCCCCTCAGCCATCTCTTTTCCAAGCTGAAGAGCCCTAACAATTTTAGTCTTTCTTCATACGAGAGGAGTTCCATACACTTTATCATCTTGGTTGCTCTTCTTTGAACCTTTTCTAGTGCCACTATATCTTTTTTTAGATAAAGAGACCAGAACTGAACACAATACTCCAGATGAGGTCGCACCATGTAGCGATAGAGGTACATTATAACATTTTTAGTCTTGTTAACCATCACATTTTTAAAAATTCCTAGCATCCTGTTTGTATTTTTGGCCACCGCCATACATTGGGTGAAAGGTTTCATCATATTGTCTATGATGTCACCCAGATCCTTTTCTTCGGTGCTAATTCCCAAGGTGGACCCTAGTATCCAGTAACTGTGATTCAGATTATTCTTCCCAATGTGCATCACTTTGCATTTGTCCACATTAAATTTCATCTGCCATATGGACACCCAGTCTTCCAATTTCCTAAGGTCCGCTTGCAATTTTTCACAATCCGCATGCGTTTTAACAAGGGAACAAAAAATTTTTCAGAATCATCTGACAACACAGCACTTTTTTCTAAATCAGTTTTTCACGCTGATTTCAGAACTGTTTTTTTCAGACACGTAAACTTTAAAAGTTATGACTAATGTTAGTTTATAATGTTTTAGCACATAGGGCTTTAAGAATTGCAGCATCAACTTAAAGAAAGTTGCAGTATCTTCAATCCAAAGTCAACTAAGCACACAGCATAGCATAATTATACTGGACTGTGTCACTTAGCAACCAATATTTCTTCAAAAAATACATGGAGGGGCATAATTAAGAAAAACCGTCTAAGTCCCATTTTGGCCTAGGCCATGGCCTAAATGCTGAAAGTAGAAGCAGGGAAAATGTCCATTCTAAAAAAAAACATCCACAATAATAATAATAATAATAATAACAGCTTATATACTTGATACGTGAAAGGGAAAAAACCTGCAAAAGAGGCAGTGGGACCCCTGGACGACCAGGGAAGAAAAGGGTACATCAAGGAAGATAAACAAATCGCAGACAAACTAAATTCCTTCTTTGCGTCTGTCTTTACGAAGGAAGACACCTCAACAATACCTGAAGCAGAGAAAGTGTTTCCAGGAGAAATAGAGAACAGCCTCACCACAGTTGAAGTGGACTTAGACCAGATATACTATCAGATCGACAAACTTAAAAGTGACAAATCCCCTGGACCGGATGGAATTCACCCGAGAGTCTTAAAGGAATTGAAGGTTGAAATCGGAGAGTTATTGCACAAACTTTCAAACCTGACAATCAGAACTGGACAGATACCGGACGACTGGAGGATAGCGAACGTCACGCCAATTTTCAAAAAAGGATCGAGAGGGGAACCGGGCAACTATAGGCCTGTGAGTCTTACGTCGGTCCCCGGCAAGATGGTTGAAGCACTGATCAAGGATAGCATAGTCCGGCACTTGGACGCACACGACTTGATGAAACCCAGTCAACATGGATTCAGGAAAGGGAAATCATGTTTGACGAATTTACTCCAATTTTTTGAGACCGTAAACGAGCAAATTGATAGTGGGAAGCCTGTGGACATAATATACTTGGACTTCCAGAAAGCGTTCGACAAAGTTCCACACGAAAGACTTCTCAGGAAACTACAAAGCCATGGCATAGAGGGAAATATACAAAGATGGATAGGCAAATGGCTGGAAAACCGAAAGCAGAGAGTGGGCATAAATGGGAAGTTCTCCGACTGGGAGAAAGTGACTAGTGGTGTACCCCAGGGCTCGGTACTTGGGCCGATCCTTTTTAATATTTATATCAATGACCTGGAGGAAGGAACATCCAGTGAGATCATCAAGTTTGCAGACGATACAAAACTATGCCGGGCAATCAGATCGCAGGAGGATAGAGAGAAACTCCAGAGCGACTTGTGTCGGTTAGAAACATGGGCGGAGAAATGGCAGATGAAGTTCAATGTGGAGAAATGCAAGGTAATGCATTTAGGCAATAAAAATAAGGAATACGAGTATACAATGTCAGGTGCAACTCTGGGGAAGAGTGAACAAGAAAGGGACCTGGGTGTACTGATAGATAGGACCCTGAAGCCGTCGGCACAATGCGCGGCAGCGGCAAAGAAGGCAAATAGAATGTTGGGCATGATAAAGAAAGGAATCTCGAGTAGATCGGAGAAAGTTATAATGCCGCTTTATAGGGCAATGGTCAGACCACACTTGGAATACTGCGTCCAACATTGGTCTCCCTACCTAAAGAAGGATATAAAACTGCTGGAGAGGGTGCAGAGACGAGCAACAAAACTGGTGAAGGGTATGGAGAGACTGGAATATGAGGATAGACTTATAACACTAGGATTGTTCTCCCTTGAGAAAAGGAGAATGCGTGGGGATATGATCGAGACCTTCAAAATACTGAAAGGAATAGACAAAATAGAGCAGAGAAGATTATTTACACTGTCCAATTTGACACGGACTAGAGGACATGTAATGAAGCTAAGGGGGGACAGGTTCAGGACTAATGTCAGGAAGTTCTGCTTCACTCAGAGAGTGGTTGACACCTGGAATGCCCTCCCAGATGAGATTATTGCGGAATCGACCGTCCTAGGCTTCAAGAGCAAACTAGATGCATATCTCCTTAAGAGAGGCATATAAAGATATGGTGGACTATAAATTACACTAAATACAAAAATTCCCCAGTGGAAAAACCTATACCAAATAATATAAACCAAATACTTTCCACTTAATCTAATATGTTAATGAAAGGTCAATTATACTAACAAGAGATAGCCTCAGTAATGGAGCCTACGCGTAGCCAAAATCAATGACTGGGGTATTCAGCGTAGTTATATTTGCTCCTTATTCTCCAATCATTGGCCTTACTCTTGTGACTATACTTAATTCAAACACATAAATTTGCTAAAAATTATTTATTTAAATTATCACTTTTTTTTCTTATCTTTTCAATTTTATAACTTATTCTTATTAAAACTTTTTATTACACTCATACTACCCCTTTCATTATACTCACATTCTAATTCTTTCACTACACTCTTATTTAACCCCTTTCATAACAATCTATCTCTTATGAGCCTACTTACTTTCCGTTTTATATATTGATAGTTATTATAGAGACAAGGCATTCATTCACACTTGTCTTGAGTCAGCATTTATATTGCATAACAACCTTTTTCTCATAAACCTGCTTGCTTTCAGTTATATCTATTGATAGTTATTTTAAACAAGGCATTCATCCAAACTTATCTTGAGTCAGCACTTGTATTTCAAGACAGCCAACGTGGCCAACGTTTCGTGGGCGTAAACTCGAACCCACTGCCTCAGGGCCAGATAATTTAGGAAACAAGTCGCTGAAAAAAGTACAAGAAAGTTCATTTAGAGAAACGTAATGCGTTCAGATTTATTGTGCACGATAAGTTCACTTACTTGCTGCTCAGTATTCAATTGGAAGCGGTCTCAGTTCAACAAAATGGCGACAGCCTCGATTTAAAGACCTGGTTGTGTACTGACGTCAGTCAGAGTATCAGATTTCACTAGTGCAGGGATTCATTGATAAAAGCCAAAAGCTCTGCTGCCGATTTCAGAGCAGGAAACAGCCAAGAATCACACAGTGAGCAAACATACCAGGCTAAACAAACAAACTCTGCTTAATAGAAATGTTGCCATTCTATTTGTTTGTTCAAACCATTAGGATACTTTTCCCTTAGGATAGCCTATCGTCGGAATAGGAATCTTAAGGAGATACTATGCCCTTCTCAACCAAAAGATATGATTACTATTCTAGATAACTCCATGGAAGGCCACCAAATCTGTAATAAATGTCAGATGTGTGCTCTGATGGAATGCACCAAAGTATTTGTGAATCCCAAAAATAATAGGGAATACATCCTGAACCATACATCAAATTGCAAAACTCGTGGGATAGTTTATGCGTTGAGATGTCCCTGCAACCTAATTTATATAGGTCAAACTTCCAGGCAGTTTAATGTCAGGTTGATTGAACATAAAAGCAACATTAAAAACATGAATATGGGAGCACCATTAGCTAAACATTGTATTGCAAAGAAACATGAATTTATGTCACTAAAAGCTGTAATCATAGAAATTGTCAGACCCGATATTAGGGGAGGCAATTTCAGACGTAAACTTGCCCAACATGAACAGCGTTGGATCAACAGATTAAATACTTTGTATCCTAATGGTTTGAACAAACAAATAGAATGGCAACATTTCTATTAAGCAGAGTTTGTTTGTTTAGCCTGGTATGTTTGCTCACTGTGTGATTCTTGGCTGTTTCCTGCTCTGAAATCGGCAGCAGAGCTTTTGGCTTTTATCAATGAATCCCTGCACTAGTGAAATCTGATACTCTGACTGACGTCAGTACACAACCAGGTCTTTAAATCGAGGCTGTCGCCATTTTGTTGAACTGAGACCGCTTCCAATTGAATACTGAGCAGCAAGTAAGTGAACTTATCGTGCACAATAAATCTGAACGCATTACGTTTCTCTAAATGAACTTTCTTGTACTTTTTTCAGCGACTTGTTTCCTAAATTATCTGGCCCTGAGGCAGTGGGTTCGAGTTTACGCCCACGAAACGTTGGCCACGTTGGCTGTCTTGAAATACAAGTGCTGACTCAAGATAAGTTTGGATGAATGCCTTGTTTAAAATAACTATCAATAGATATAACTGAAAGCAAGCAGGTTTATGAGAAAAAGGTTGTTATGCAATATAAATGCTGACTCAAGACAAGTGTGAATGAATGCCTTGTCTCTATAATAACTATCAATATATAAAACGGAAAGTAAGTAGGCTCATAAGAGATAGATTGTTATGAAAGGGGTTAAATAAGAGTGTAGTGAAAGAATTAGAATGTGAGTATAATGAAAGGGGTAGTATGAGTGTAATAAAAAGTTTTAATAAGAATAAGTTATAAAATTGAAAAGATAAGAAAAAAAAGTGATAATTTAAATAAATAATTTTTAGCAAATTTATGTGTTTGAATTAAGTATAGTCACAAGAGTAAGGCCAATGATTGGAGAATAAGGAGCAAATATAACTACGCTGAATACCCCAGTCATTGATTTTGGCTACGCGTAGGCTCCATTACTGAGGCTATCTCTTGTTAGTATAATTGACCTTTCATTAACATATTAGATTAAGTGGAAAGTATTTGGTTTATATTATTTGGACTATAAATTACGCCAGGTGTACACCTGGCGGGGCCTCCGCGTGTGCGGATCGCCGGACTTGATGGACCGAAGGTCTGATCCGGAGATGGCAGTTCTTATGTTCTTATGTTCTTATGCAATACCGTGAAGATCTATGCGGTTTACAAAGATTAAGCAAAGGTACAAATTGATTGACTTTAAGAGGGGAGGAAGAAAGAGGGTTACTAGGACAGGAAATCCATTTTTGAGGAGAGAGTGATCAATAGAACAAGTTAATTGCTATAGAGGGGAGAGAGAAGAGAGGATCAGTTGTCTAGATACTTTAGGAACAGGTGTGTTTTCAGACGTTTCCTAAATTCCTCATAAGTAGTGGGCGAAAGCAAATGTTCTAGGTCTTTACCCCATGATGCTGCTTGGTGCGAGAGAAGATGTTCATGGTGTTTTTTCAGTTTACAACCTCTCACTGGGTGGGA
Source organism: Geotrypetes seraphini (assembly GCF_902459505.1). NCBI lineage: Eukaryota > Metazoa > Chordata > Amphibia > Gymnophiona > Dermophiidae > Geotrypetes > Geotrypetes seraphini. Next base: position 101,947,603 of record NC_047095.1, on the reverse strand, counting down.
AACGAAGTTGGAATATGAGCTTCTCTTGTGTCTGTTGGCTGAGAAGACGAAAAGGTCAGTTATATATTTAGGGGCAAGTCCGTGTAGTGCTTTGAAGCAGAAGCAGGAAAATTTAAACTTTACGCGCGCCTCCATTGGCAGCCAATACAGCTGCCGGTAGTAGGGTGTCACGTGGTCAAACTTCCTCAGCCCAAAGATCAGTTTGACCGCTGCATTTTGCATCAATTGTAAACGCTGCATGTTCTTTTGGGAAATTGCTAAATAGGCGATGTTACAGTAGTCAAGTAGACTCAGTACTAGGGATTGGACTAGGGTTCTGAATGCCACTGTATCGAAATAAGCTTTAATGGATCTGAGTTTCCAGAGAGTGAAAAATCTCTTTCTGATCAAGGAGTCCACCTGGTCTCTTATGGTTAGGCACTGATCCAAAGTTACACCTAGTATCTTTATGGTAGGTTGGATAAGGTAATTAAGATTATTGATACATAGTGGTGATTTGGTGTCAAGTGGATGTGGCGAAGCAAAGAAGAAAGTTGTCTTTTCTGAATTAAGTTTGAGCCTAAAGGTTGTCATCCAGTTCTTCATCACGTTTATGGCTTCTGAAGCTTTAGGAATAGTTTCAGAGATAGAATTAACGAATAGGATGATGATCGTAAAATCATCTGCATAACTAAATAGTTTTATCCCTAACTGGGTTAGCTGCGTGCCTAGTGAGGACATGTAGATGTTGAAGAGCAATGGAGATAGCGGAGACCCTTGTGGCACACCGGATGGATTGCTCCAGGAATCTGAAAGTTCATAATTAAAACGTACTTGATAAGTGCGGGACATAAGGAAGCCACGGAACCAATTCAGCACCTCGTCCCTGATACCAATGGCATCTAGGCATTGCAGTAGTTTCCCGTGGTCTACTAGATCAAAGGCAGAACTCATATCGAATTGCATAACCAGGGCAGATTTTTTATAATGGCCTGCCTCTACATTCAGCTGTTTAAATGCCCAGACCATCACAACGTCTACACTTACCACATATAATGAACCCCAAAAAAGCCTAAGTCCCAAAACACCCAAAACCAGACCTTTTAGGAGAAGTATCAGTGTAAATATATACACAAAAATTGTATACATAGACTATCATAAAAAGCCAAGGATTCAGCATCCACTAAAGAACCAACAATCTAAATTGTATAAAACAAGGGAAAAATCATAGATTGCACAGCAGATTGCAGTAACACTTTGTTGTTTTTCTTTTTAATTTAAGGTTTGCAAATACAGTAAAACCTTGGATTGCAAGTAACTTGGTTTGAAAGTAAAACCTTGGTTTGCAAGTGTTTTGCAAGACAAGCAAAACATTTTATTAAATTTTAACTTGATATACAAACAATGTCTTGCAATACAAGTACATACAGTATACACACATCACAACTGAGCCGATGGTTCTTCTCTCTCTGACGCTGTGGGAGTTTAATGACTGTTCTAAATGAGCAAAGTATTGCAATATGAGTACATTCAGTATGCACGTGTCACATCATCACAACTGAGCCGATGGTGCTAAACGAGCAAAGTCTTGCAATACGAGTACGTATAATACTGTATTAAAGTTTTTGGGTAGTGGAACAAATTGTCTGAGTTTCCATTATTTCCTAAGGGGAAATGTCCTTTGATATACGAGTGCTTTGGATTACAAGCATGCTTCTGGAATGAATTATGCTCGCAAACCAAGGTTTGACTGTAATTTATTGCTTCACCCTTCTTTTAGTTGTTGTCTCTGGTCAGGCTCATATATATTTTTTCTTGTTTTATACAATTCATATTGTTAGTTCACATATCGGGTTTTCATGTAATTAAGAGGACATCTAGTCTACCCATCTGCAGTAACCATTATCTCTTTCTCTCTCTGAGAGATCCCATATGCCTATCCCAGGCCCTCTTGAATTCAGACACAGTCTCTTTTACCACCACCTCTTCCAGGAGACTTTTCCATGCATCTACCACCCTTTCCATAAAAAAGTATTTCCTCAGATTACTCCAGAGTCTATTACCTCTTAACTTCAACCTATTCCCTCTCATTGCAGAGTTTCCTTTCAAATGAAAAAGACTTCACTTATGCACATTTATATTATGTAGATATTTAAAAGTCTCTATCATATCTCCCCTTCAAGACCTTTCCTCCAAAGTACACAGATTGAGATTTTTAAATCTGTCCCCATATACCTTATCACAAAGACCACACACCATTTTAGTAGCCTTCCTCTGGACCGACTCCATCGTTTTTATATCTTTTTGAAGGAGCAGCCTCCAGAATTGTACACAATATTCTAAATTAGGTCTCATCAGAGTCATTTACAGAGGCATCAATACCTTTTTTTTTCCTACTGGCCATACCTCTCCCTATGCAATCAAGCATTCTTCATCAGATTAAAATAAGTGCAAGCTGAATATATTTTAAGATTTAAATTTTTTTAAAATTCTTTATTCATTTTTAAAACTATCAATAAGTGCAACATAACATCAAACATTTTACACTTTAATATCACTTAATATTCTATCAAAATCTAATTCATATCAAATATCCCTCCCCCCTAATATACCCAAGAATTGTCTTTAAACTCATGTAAAAACATAGTATCCCCACCCATCCACCCCCAACTTGGACATGTATATTCAAAGGGAAAAAGTAATACTTATTCATTACAAAATTTTGTTAATGGCGCCCAAACATCCTTAAATTTTTTAAAATGCCCCCACTGCATGGCTAACACATGCTCCATTTAAAAAATGTGGCATTAAGAATTCCACCAAAAATTATAATTCTGCCGATCCCAATTTTTCACAATATGCTGTATGGCAACCCCTGTCATAATGAATAAAAGTTTATTATTATTAGAAGATATTTGGCTCTTAGCTCTCATTGATGTACCAAATAACACAGTATCATACGATAACGCCACCAGATTTTCCAGTAAATTATTTATTTGACCCCAAATGGATTTCCAAAAGCTAAGTATCAATGGACAATAGAACAGTAGCTGATCCAATGTCCCTACTTCTAGATGACAGTGCCAGCATCTATTAGACTTTGAACTATCTAATTTCTGTAAATGAACTGGGGTCCAAAATGCTCTATGTAATAAGAAAAACCAAGTTTGTCACATAGATGCAGATGCTGTTCATCTCATCCTCCAAGTTCAAATTTGTGGCCATTGAGACACAGTAATCTGATGCTTTATATCTCAATGCTCCAAATGTCACGCAGACCAGTCTTTGGTTTCTTATTCAAAAATCCAGATATTAATTTATACCACTGAGCGGCCTGGTGTCCCAGGAAATCTGCCTGAAAACATAAGATCAGCAAGCTAAATTGATTTTCAAGATTTTTCCATTCAGGGAACCCCTCCTGAATGGCCTGCTTCAACTGCAACCATCTATAATTTTGTGATTTATTCAGACCAAATTTATGTTGCAATTGTGAAAAATCAAGCAATTTACTATCTGATATAACAACATCCAAAGTGCGTATACCACCTTCATCTAATGTTTCCAGATGACCTTAAACCCGCCAATTTGAATCCTGGAGTTCAACCATAGGGACTGACAAGTTGATTTATGAATTGGAATAGGTGTTAAATTATTAATATATTTTAGTGTCTGCCAGATATTTACTAAGATTTAAAATTAAAAAGATTAACTGTATCACTTTGGAGAAATGAGTTAAATGGTTTAATAATTCTCCTTTATCTGATGAGGAAGCGTTAGTGGCAAAATATACTCTTTATCAGTTTGTATTTGATATACAAAAGCATGCCACTTTTGATGGCTTTGGTTGGTTAAAAAGAAAAAAGTGAATGAAGATTTATTAATGAAACAATGTTATAGAGAACTGTGCTTTGAGTTATGGAAGACAGATGGGTCTTAGAGGTTGTGTATATACAAAATAAGTGTGGGCTTTTGGAAATTTGAGACAAGCATACTTATCCTCTCAAAAAGCTTATTGTGTGAAACAGTGAAATTAGTTTTTTTGCTGCTGAAATATTCTCAGCCCAACCAACAAAGTTGGGGCTGTCTCATAGAGGGTGATACACTTAGTTCTCCTTTTACTAAGGTGCGCTAGTGTTTTTAACGCACGCAGGATTTTAGTGCACGCTAAACCCACGCTATACTTCTAGAACTAATGTCAGCTGAATGCTGGCATTAAGATCTAGTGCGCTCGGCAATTCAGTGCACTCTATTCCGCACATTAAAGCCCTAACGCACCTTTGTAAAAGGAGACCTTAGTTCAATTATTTCTACTTTTTCATTCTGTAGGAAAAATATGGATCAAAATAAGTGGAAAATCCTTGGTCTAAGTGTATAGCCTTCAATGGAGGCTGTGCCAAGTTTGTTGGTTGGGCTGAGAACTTTTCACCAGCCCCTCATATTTCTAATAAAAAATATTTGAAATAAATAAAAGAGAAACCAATATTTAAACAGAATTTACATAGGTATGTTCTGAGCAAAAAACCTGAGTTTGTAATCTGATGAGCTACTGAAAATGTATCTTTCAATAGTTTTCTTTTTGAAGTTTATTACATTTAAGTATTTTTTGATAGCAATATGAATTCACATTTATGAAACATGATGTCTGTAGAAAAGGATTATAGTCAAGAGCATAAAATAAAATGGAGAAGTCTTACTTGTGGGTAGTGGTATATCCGGAGCATATTGGATATTAGCTTTGATTCCTCAGCAGAAACAACTTCAATGATAGCTGCAAGTGTTCCAGATGTTTTACAATTGTAATTAATGATAGGTTTGTCCATTCCTGATAAGATATTCATGAAAACCCTTTGTGCTATGAGTGGATGATTGTGGGAGTCATAAAGGTGAAGCCCCAGAGTGATGTTTGGTAAGAGTTCTGAGCTGTTGTTAATTTCCTCCACTGCAGAAATAAAGGCTAGGAAGTTGTAGTAGTTTAATTCCCTAAAACTGTAATGAAAGTTAGTGTTAGATAATGTAAAATAAGCACTAACAAAAGATTTAGAGGGATGAACATTGATTGGAGTAGAACTAATGCTTAGTGCAGCAGCTGAGAACCAAACAATCCATGGTTTATTTCTAGTGCTCTTCCCCATGAATCTAGAGAAGTCACTTAACTATCTCCTCAAGTAAAACACAAGTACTGTATTACTATGAGGGGCTGCTGAAAAGTTCTCAGCCCAACCAACATCTCCTCATCCTAATTAAAACATATTCTTCTTCCACACACCATTGTTAGTTGCTCCCTCTTCTTCGTTAGTGTATGCTTGCTCTATGCACTCTAGAAAGGCTTCATCATTAAAGGTTAACGCTACATTGTTTGGGATTTGTGAATAATTATATGAACTGTCATATGAGCCAACATTATATATGAACATTTGTGAATTCTGAGTAAGCCACTGAGGTGCCGAAACACTGGCCATATTGTGTCAGTTTTTTTTCCCATTTGGAATAAAGTCCCTGTTAATACATCTCTTTCATATCTACTCATTGATTTTGAACATCCAGATAAAGCAGTCAATATTGGACTTATCTGATAGTGGTAACTTCATGTATTATCCTGATAACTAATCTTGGTAATTTAGGACAGCCTGGCACCATCCATACAATGCAGAGGGCATTGCAAAGACATTCAGAGATGATATTCAGATAACCTGATAACCTCTCAATAACCTGATCAGCAGCTTTATCCTGATATCTCATATTAATTTCATTCCCTTCCCTTATCCTACTTCATGGCCACCAAAGTTTTAGGATCCTAAATTTAGAATTCTTCTTGACAATAGGAAAACTGAAGGGCCACCTCTTCTCCCAGTACATGCAATCTTATTAGTTGAGGCAGGATGAGTGACAGTTGTGTGATGCTTATAGTTCTAGTCTGTGTGCTAGTCTTAGGGATGTGGGGAAGTTGAAGGGAAATATGTATATTTGTGACTCTCCAATATAACAATAAATTTCACAACATAACCCTAATATGAATCTGCTAAACAGTGTTACTTACTTTGCATATTTACTCAACTTAGGGGGAGATGTGAAGGATGGTAGTTTGCCTAAAGATGAAAATAACACACTTACTATTCCACCAATTCTGATATCCCCATTTATGTTGTATCCAGGTGGTATCAAATCAAATTTTAAATAATGTGAACAGTCTGTGAATTTCCATAGGACATAAAAAGGCATTAAGAAAATCCAAATTGAAAGAGCTTGCATCTTCAAAATTGTGAAAAAGTTTAATGAAAATCTTGCTGTGATGGACTTAATTTATTGGCCTGGTAGAAGATGTTGCAGGGTTCTCTGTGATCCCACACAAATGCACCTTTAAATCACTACAATAAAAACAAAAATGTGGTCAAATTTTCACACTGGAGGTAGGTCTATAACTAAAGAAGCAGAAATGAAATTAATGAGAAGGGGAGAGGGTCATAGAAGCCTGTTGCTGATTTTGAGTTTAATTCTCCCACTAAGGATACGGTAGCTTTATAGTGTCTTCTCCTTACAGTTTACCCTCAAGGGACTTCTGCTCTAGTTCTGTGCATTTAACATTAAATATAGTTTGCTGATGTTTTTATTTTTAAAGCTTAACTGATATTAAGAGAGAGACAAACATTAATCTGGCTGAAATGTATAGAGATCCGTTTGATGACACTAATCAAGGATATTGTGCATGTGGTGAGGGACTTTATGACTGGACACCTATGCTCAGATTGGGAAAAAGGAACCTATATTAAAAATCTATTTATAAATGCAATAGACATTCATGTACCTTTCATAGAATTAGTCTCACATATCCCTAAACAAATGTCCACACAAACCTATGCAAATGCACAAATAGCCACAAACCACCACATTTGCACTAGATCCAAAGAAAAAGAAAATGTGTGTTTATACTCCCAAGGGTCTACCCATGTAGAGCAGGTCAATAGCATTATTCGGACCTAACCTGTTTCCCCAATCAGTGAGTCACATTTCTTAAAGATTTCTCATTGAAAAATAATTGCTTATTAATATCTGTAAATTTATTGTGCTTTTCTTGTAATATTATATGTACATAAATTATTTGCATGTATAATTGTAGTTTGAAAATATAATAAAGATTAAAAAAAAAGATTTTTAATTGAATGAAATTTCACCTGATTGCATCATACTTTTGCATGCTGATTGCATCATACTTTTGCATTCTGATTGTATCATACAGATTGCATCATACTTTTGCATCTTTCCACTGACCACAATATCATTTTAAGCAGCCAGAATGGATTTAGCAAAGGGAATTTCAGCCGTGCCAAATTATTAGAGTGTTTTGAAGGTGTACTGTAAATGACTTTGTGGAAAATGGTGAACCAGTTCACATACAGTGCTGAATCTTTATTTTGTGAAACAAAATTTAAAAAGATATGGTACAAGGAGACCATGTAGATGATTTTATAAGCTCTATGCACCATTTACAAGTGCAATCAATTATTATTTCTCCAGTTGAAATCTACCCTGGTAGCATAAAAATGTTCAATCACTTAACCCCTAATGTGCATTAAACTGCATATTAAAGCAGGCATAACTCAACAAGGGAAAAACGCCTCAGAAACGGCAGGACAGGCATTGCTCTGGAGCTATGAATGGGAGCTTAAGTTGCTCATTAGCCGCCCTCCAACGTTCTATCATTGGCAAAGCAACCCTTATTTAATTTTGTATATAATGCTGTATTTAATAGTACAAAACTCAAGCAGCACTTATCTTTGCCTTAACGTGGCTAGAGCTTCCTCACTGAGACAAATCAAGCCGACAATGGCCAACGTTTCATGATCTGCCGATCATTTCTTCAGGGCTCTGTTGAGGAGAGAACAAAAACTTGATAACATAAAAATCGTTTGCTTGTTATTACCATTTTATTTAAATTCATACACTTGCCTTTAGTACTAGCAGTGCAACACGTATATTTGTGTATGTATGATTTATGCAAATCACCATGTACATACCAGTAGCAATTTTAGAAGAGACACTATTTATGTGTAGAGAGCCTAAGGTCCTACTAAGGCTCTCTTTTACATAGGCACACTAAGTGTTTTAGCATGTGATTAGTGCACGCTAAATCAACATGTGCACGAAATGCTAACACATTCATAGGATAATATGCATGCATTAGCGTTTAGCATGTGTTAAGCATGTGCTAATATTTAGCGTGTGCTAAAAAGCACAGTGTACCTTTGTAAAAGAGGGGATAAGTAAAGCAGGGGGTTAAGTTTTAAATGTGTTTCAGGTTCACACAAACCAGTAATAAGTGATTCTTTTAAAACAAATGGTTATAGCTAGGTCACCTTTTTAAATTTCCAATAATGCCTGACACAACTAAGGCCCTCTTTTACAAAGGTGTGCTAAGTGTTTTAGCGCATGTTTAGTACATGCTAAATTGACGTGTGCACTAACTGCTAACACGTATATGCAGGCGTTAGTGTTTAGCATGTGTTTAGAGTGTGATAATATTTATCACGCACTAAAAAGCATAGCGCACCTTTGTAAAAGAGGAGGTAAAGCGTAGCCGATTTAGTGTGTGCAAGCTAATTTAATGCATGCAAACAATTAAGCCTGAGTTCTGCAAACTGCACCTAACTTTAGGCATGCTTTAGACATCCATGCCACGCAAGTCACGCTCCATATTACTTAGGCATGACATAGGCAGCAGATGATCGTCTCCAATAATATAATTTTTTTTCCACTTGTAGATGCCAGGTAGACATCCCTACAATGTATTTAGTTATGTAAAAATGTGTTTTTACTGATTCTTTTCCATTATTTCAGGATTGCTACAATCAGCTCATTCTTCAAAGCAAAGAATGCCCATAACTTCATTTGGCAAAGCTTAAAAATAGAATAAAACTCATATCATACCTGAATGTGGCTTCTAGTTCATTGCAAAGGGAGGTGTGCAGCTACACAATACTGACCTCATTGTGAGATCATCAAAGTGCACATGCAAGGTACAATGCCACAAGTAAAAGACAGGATAGGAGTTGAACTCACAACCTCTGCATGATCAGTACAAAGCTTTTACTCATTGAGCTACAACACCTTCCATTCCAGTGTCTCTGACTCCCCTGTCATATCATAGCTTAGTGATCTGCTAAGGTATCATCTGCTTAGCTAACATATCACAGCTAGCTAACACAAGAGACTGTTAGCTCAATGGCTTAAAGCATTGCTTTCATTTTCCCAAAAACCAAAATCTCAAGTATGATTGAATAAATGTGACATGGAGCCAAATATTGCTATTTTTATCAATTGCAAACTACACTTTTAGAATAGATTGCTTCTAGTATTGCTAATGTGCTGTTTGAGATGAAAATTAGATTTGATTGGTCTATAGCTTGTAATTTTTATTAAAATGAGTATTGTGTCAGCTGAAGTACATGAAGGAGTCAAACCCACACCAGGCTTACATACCAACCTTCAGTCTAATCATTGTGCTACACAATGAGCCATAAAATAGTAGCAATTCAGGTTTGATTATACTGTTCCTTTAGGCATCGTTACAACAGTAGCTACGGTGTGCATGCTGCTCTGTAGCGGAGCACCCGAAGTGTGCCATAATGGCTGTAGTTAAGCATATCTTAAGCTGTCAGTGTAGGAAACTTCTCCCCTGACTGAAAGAAACATTTTCTGGCTCACCAAGTTAAGGCACCTTGTTCATCTTCTACAGCTCTTATATAATGTCATTTTCTCAAATATTTTGTGGGTTGCAGGCTGTGAAACAGGAGACATGCCAGCCCATGCACTTCCCTACCCCTAAAATGTAGCACAGCTACCCTGTTTGCCACCCCCTAAGGCCTCCCAACTTCTCTCCTTTGCAGGCTGGGCCTCATGGAACATTAGATAAGACAAAGGTCAATGTGACGAACTAGCTGAACCGGTGCTTATTAAGGAAACACTAATGCCTGGCTGCTACACAATGTAAATAAGCACAAGGTGAAAAATGGTTTAAGATTTTTATTGTAATATGTAAAAACTCATTGCACAGTCCAGGAAAGCAGCATGCAAGTGTAATATTAAGCAACTGCAGTTCGATGAGATAGATGACAGGTATGTAGAGTAAGCCACGCCTAGGTCCAACTGTGGTTGAATATTAAGGTCCCATAATATTCCCCTGGTAGGAAAAGGCAGGCTGTAAAAAAAGGAAGATGGATTGAGACAAATTAAGAGTATATTGGTGAGTTTTAGGCTTTCTTTTATAAAGGTGCGCTACATCATCCATAGGATAAAATGCACGCTTTAACATTTAGCACATGCTAATGGCACCCTAAACGGCAATGAGTTTAGAATGTGCTAAATCTTAACACGTGCATGTTATCCTATGGATGTGTTAGCGGTTAACAAATGCATTGATTTAGCGCACCTTTGTAAAAGAAAGCCTAAAATTCACCAATTTACTGTTCTTTCAGAAAAAGTGTGAAACATTAGCATTGTGAAAATGTATTTAATTCATCATAAGGGCTATTCAGGGAAGAAGTATAGTGCAGATAGTAAGCAAAATTTGCAGTCAAGTAAAGGATATCAAACGTAAGCAAACAAAGATTGCAATAAATCATTCTTACCTATTCTTTCTGTTTTACTATTTGAGCTGTTGGCAATAACTCTTTGCCCAGGCGCAAGCTGGGGGCAGAACCCAGTTTTAACAGACCTGCTCTGACCTCTGGGAAACACAAGGGGAGCCATTAGCCACTCTGGGGACCTGAAATTAGGAGAAAAGGGGGGAAATGTTAGAAAGACATCTGTGGCAAAAGTAAAAAGCAGAAGTTGTGGGAGAATATGTCACAGCACAGTCTGAAAATAACACCTAGAATGAACAGAAGACAAACACTGTTGGACTCCTAAAAAGAAAAGGCAGCTGCATCTGAATCTTTGTTATAATAAGGATGCCTAACAATTACCACCAAAACTGATTAGTCTTTTGAGCTGCCTCTATATGACTCTAAAAAGAATTACCTTTAGCTCTATGAGTAAAAGTACTACTTCCATCTTCCCAACATCATAGGTTCCACATATTCATGTAACTTGCATATCCATTTTGCTGGAACCAAAGTTTCAAACAGCATGGGGGGCGTGGTTTCAGCAAATACATGTAGAACCAATTTTTATCATCATTAATTCTCAGACCTGCAAATGGCCCTGTAGAATGGAGAGAGTTGTGGCACATATCAGGGGGACAAAAAGTTAAAGGAAAATTACCATAAGCATTAAAACAGAATGGGAGTCCAAAATAAGAAATCAGTTCTGCCTGAGCTTTTTTTTTTTTTTTATAATACAGACACCTAAGTATCTAGCAATATATCATTCTCACCTAGATTTGGTATCTGAGCTGCTAGCAAGGAGTTCCAAGCATAGTTGCAGCATATTCACCTGGAAAGATGATAAATGTTAGAAAGACATCAATTGCAAATTACTATAGCTGCTAATGGTCCTGTGGAATGGAGAGAGTTGTGGCAGATATAGGAAATAAAAAGTTAAAAGACAATCAGGGACGGCAAGGTCTCAGAAATCAGTATAAGCAATAACACTGAATGGGAGTCCTAAAAGAAAAAACTCTGATGGACCTTCTTATACTAAGCACGCCTAAGTGGCATCTGATGTCATAGGCACCATTAGGACTTGCTACCAGAAAACATTGAAACTAATTGGGTGTGCTTTCTGTGTAGTTTGACTTTTAATCATCTCCTTCACTTCTCAAAGCTTTGAAATCTGCTTAGTATGTAGAGGCTCCTATTACCAAATTCTAAAAAGAATTCCCTCTATAGCTCAATGCTTCAGACCACTGCTTTTTATCTTTCAAACATCAGGGGTTCAAGTCTTGAGTACGGTTAGCAAAAATGTAATATTCATTTTTTTCTATCAGAAAACCTTCAAACTGTTTGGGCATTTTTTTGGCCATTTATTTGCTTAAACATATTTGGGTTGAGCTTTAAAATAATCTGCAGCAATTCTCAGATGTCTAAAGCAGCCTGTTCTCTCATCCTGAACCCCCTCTCCCACACCAACACACACTCCTCAGGCATGAAACCACACCCTCAATTCAAAAGCCAAGCTGAATTTATTAATAATAATATATTTAGAATACATCTCAAAACATGTACCTTCTTTCAACACCTGTCTAAGCCTCTGAAGTTTTAGTAAACTCTTATACCTGTTGTCCTGTGCATATATTGCATATAAAGAAATACATACTTACCACAATGGCTTGTAGTTGAAAGCAACTGAATGTATCTGATACACCTTGTTGACCTCATGGTGAGATCATCAAGATGCACCTAGATGGTAGATTGTCAACAAAAATTTGGGGTATCCAAACTTGGGGTATCCAAACATCATTTGGATTTGATTTTCAGAGGATGGGAGAGGTGCCATTAACTGTTGAGCCACAACCACTTCCTTTGGGTTAGGTGTTTTTTACCATGAGAGCTTAGGATATCTTAGCCATGGCAAGATCAAAATAAGTATGCCTGCAGACTGCACATTGCTGAAGAAAAACAGCTAAGTCTACCATGTATACTCCTAAGAAAACTAATAGGAAGTTAGAAAGATGTTAAAATTAGTGAAGGCACAAGTGGGATTTGAACCAATGAGCTTGAGACTTGGAGAAGGTACAACAAGGTGCCTTAACTCGGTGAGCCACAAATGGCTTCTTTCTGTCAGGGGAGAAGTTTCCTACCATGACAGCTTACGTTGTCTTAGCCATGTGACCTTCCACCAATCAGGCCATTAAAAACTGCCTCCTCAATATACTTCTCCTAGTACTCTTCACTAGGACCAGTCTGGTCCCTAGAATAATCTCTACTGTAACCTATTTGTTGTCATGACTAGTCTGTTTTCAAACGATTGTGAATGTCTACTTGTAACCCATTCTGAGCTTCTGGGAGAACGGGATAGAAATCAAAATAAATAAAATGTTTGCCTGGAAAGGGAAATGTGCTGATGAAAAATGGCAAAGTCCACCATCTAGACTCTCATAGAAGACCTAGTAAGAAGCTGTTAAAATTAGTGAAAATGATGGTGAGATTTGAATCAGTGAGCTGGAGAGAATAAAGAAGGTGCATTAGCTTGGTGAGCTAGAAATGCTTTCTTTGTGGTGATTGTGATATTCCAAAGCAGATGATACATAGGCAGGTCAATAAACTATGATATGACAGGGCAGTGAGATGCGCCTGTTTAGAAGCTGATCTAGCTTAATGTGTTAAAATCCTGTGCTGAGCTGCTGTAGATTGTAAGTTCAACACCCAGCGTATCTTTTAATTGAGGCATTCTACCTTGCAGGTGCACCTTGATGATCTCACAATGAGGTCAGCATTGTGCAGCTGCACACCTCTATTAGCAATGAAGGAAAATGCATGTTAAGGTCTATATCTGTGTTTTACATGTGCTGTAATTAGTAAATCATATTTCTGTTTGGTCAGAAAGGTACTATGTTTTGCATGCAATATGTTTGTATTGATGTGCCCTATTGATATGGTTGCTTACTAAATCTATTAGGAGGGGAAAAAACATATTTCTGAAGTCTATGTAGAAAATATCATTTTGGAAGCCCAAAGCACGTCTATGTTTCACCCATAGAAAGTCAAGTTCAGCCCAAGCAGAAACCACACTTAGACCAGCTTTCCATTCGCCTACAATTTTCGCGATGTTTAGATGCGTTCTGCCACCCAACTAGCGTCTATCTCAAGCCTACCTTAACAATGCCCAGGTTACGCCCATATTATGCCCACATCTACATACCTAGATGAGAATTTTGTTAAGAACGCCTACAAATATGGAGTCGTGTCCAAAAAACTCATGCGTAACTTACGTCTGTGTTCTAAGCACGCCTATCTAGCACCTACCTCCGTCTAAGTCCCAATTAATGCTTGTTAAGACCCTTAAATCGCTCATTAACCACTTAAATCAGATCCTAAATGGCAGGCATCACGTGCAGAATTGGGGCCTTAATGCATGCTAAATGCTTTAACGCATTCATTATAGTCTATGGACACATTAGCGTTTAGCATGCGCTATATCGATTAGCGCGCACTAAATCAGTTTGCACACACTAAATTGGTTAGCACGCCTTAGTAAAAGGACTTAATTATGTGGTATTTTGGAAAATTTGGAAAGCTTTTTGAAACTTTCTTACAGAAATGAGATCTTCCAGATTGTCCTGATGTTTACCTTGAGTATAAATTCCACATAGAACTTTCTGGTATTTGCAGATAATAATTTTTTTTGTATTGTATTTGTATCTTCCCTCAAAGACCCCCCAAATGCCCCCATTAACAATTCTCCAAAAAGCTCCTATCTTCTCCAAAAGGTCCCTTATGCTCCTATAGGTCCAGCCACTCCATAGCTCACCAGTTTAAACCCTTGGGATCAATCTCCAGTTGCTTTTATCTTTGCCAGCTTTCGGTTCAAAATGTCACAGTACTCTTATTTGAGAAGTGCACATTTGTCCCCTCTTTTACTAAGTTGCGCTCTGCTTTTTAGCACGTGCCAAATATTAGTGCACGCTAAACATGCGCTAAACGCTAACATGTGCATGTTATCCTATGGAAACGTTAGCATTTAGCACGCATGTTGATTGTGACCAGACAGGCTCTGCGCCTGTCAGCGTCCCAGCTAATTCAGAAGGTACAGGAAAGGGTAAACCCAGGAAGGGAGTTTATAAGATCCGTCCTGGCCTTGATGATGTTAATTTCCCCGGCAACCACCAGGGGGAGCCTGAGCTGGCTGAGAAGGTAGTAGGTAGGGAGTATCTGGGTCACCACTGGAGGAGCCCAAGAGCTATCTTGTTCCCTGCTGACTCAGCCAGGTTAGGGCGTGTCCCTAGGATAGAAAAGCCAGCAGTGGGGAACAAAAAGACAGGCAGGCTAGGGAGAAGGTTTAGGCCTTTTCTCCCTGAGGAACTCTCTGGGCCAAACAGGAGTGACCAAGCCACACCTATGGAGGTACAGGAGGCTGGAGACACCCTGGATGGATCATTAGCGGATATGGAACTCCCGATGGAAATACAGGAAACCCTGCCAGAAGAAATGGGACCTTTTGCTGAAGCAATGGAGCTGGAAGTGTCTCTGGGGAGAGGTTTGCAGTCACCCAGTGCGAGAATTTTTGAAGGCTATTGAAAAGCTGTGTTAAAGCAAACCTAAGGTGCTCTCCTTTACCCGGCAGTAGGTTGATAGGCTGCCGGAGGCTTTATTTTTGAGCACTGTGAATTATGGAACAAGTGCACTGAACTCTATTTTGTGGATTGAACAACCTGCTTGGGAAAGGGCTGTGCAAGCTCTGAGGGGAGTCAAACCTCAGAGGTATTATAGACTGTGTGAGTAAGAAGAAAGAAGTTTGGACTTTATCTTTGAACTACTTGTTTTTCTTTTTTCTTGAGTTTTGGACTTGTTTACATTTTTGCCTACTTACCTTCATCTAGCTGATTCATATTAGAGAATGACACGGTGGCGGGTTACCCGCGGCTAGCCGCATTTAGCCACGGGTAACCCGCCAAAACGGGGAAGAAAAAATAGTGGCCTCTGCGGGACGGGGACAAGGCCATTCACCGCCCCCTAGAGCGGTGAATGGACTTGTCCCCGCAGTGAGGCAATCAAGATCGCGCGGTCCCCGCCATCTCCCTCCCTCCACCTCACTTTGAATTGGAAGAGCACCGCCGGTTGAATTTCTGCCGGTCCGCCCGAAGAAAAAAAAAAGCCTCTCCTTTTCTCCTGCTCCTACCGCCATGCCGCAGCTACTAAAGTCAACAGGAAGTCTATCCGATGTCAATTCTGACGTCGGAGAGGACGTTCTGGGCCAGCCAATCGCTGCCTGGCTAGCCCAGAACGTCCTCTCCGACTTCAGAATTATGTCGGAAAGAAGACTTCCGGCTTTAGCAGCTGCAGCATGGTGGTAAGAGAAGGGGAAAAGGATGGAGGTTTTTGTTTTTTTTTGAGCGTGAGGGAGGCAGCAGGCTGGCTTTGGCTAGGGAGGGAGAAAGATAGACAGGCACAGGCAGGCAAGCTTCGGGGGTGTGGGTGGGACAAAGTGTGGAAGGCAGTGAGAGGGACATAGGAAGGAGGCACTAGGGGCACTAAAGACATGGGAAGGAGGCACTGGGGGCACTAAAGACAGGAAGGGGCACTTAAGGACATGGGAAGGAGGCACTGGGGGCACTAAAGACATGGGAAAGAGGCACTGGGGGCACTAAAGACAGGAAGGGGCACTAAGGACATGGGAAGGAAGCACTGGGGCACTAAAGACATGGGAAGGAGGCACTGGAGACACTAAAGACAGGAAGGGGCACTAAGGACATGGGAAGGAGGCACCGGGGGCACTAAAGACATGGGAAGGAGGCACCGGGGGCACTAAGGACATAGAAAGGAAAGAGGGAGGGAATAGAAAGGGACAATTCTTGGGCCTGAGTGCAGAAAGAAAGAAATGAAAGAAAGGATACACAGACAGAAGGAAACACAACCAGAGACTCATGAAATCAATCACCAGACATCAAAGGTAGGAAAATGATTTTATTTTCAATTTAGTGATCAAAATGTGTCAGTTTTGAGAATTTATATCTGCTGTCTATATTTGTCTATTTTTCTATAGCTACTGAGGTGACCGAGCTTGCGGAGATGGGGCAGAAACAGGGTTTTTAAATTTTAGTCCTAGTAATTTGCCGGTCCACAAAATAATTCTTTTATTTCTGCCAGTCCACGGGTGTAAAAAGGTTGAAAACCACTGATGTAGAGTATGCCGGCTTTCTTTTTCGCCAAGCCGCGCTCGCATTGATCAATCTTCTCCTCTCTTGCAACTTCCTGTTTCCGGTTGCATCAGAGGAGAATATTGAACAAATGAACACCCGCACATGCGGCTGGGCGAAAAAGAAAGCCGGCATACTCTACATCTAAGGTGAGATGGAGGGAGGGAGATGGCGGAACACTGCAGTCGGTCGGGTGTCTGCTGTTTTTGTATCACTGCCTGCCTGTGCTCACGTTCCAGATTCTCCTGCATTTTTAGTGTGCACAATTGACCTGATTCGAGCTATAGGTGAACATGGGGGACACGTCATTGAAAGGGAGGACAAGTTAATTGATTTATTTTATGTTAGGTTTTTACTACAGAGCAGAGGCACTGAAACAGATTCTCAGTGCAGTAGTAGTAGTGGCAGAACTCTCTTCTGTCTTCATGGTGTTTCGCAGTACTGAGGCTTATATGGATGCTGCGGGGACGGTGACGGGGCGGTGAATGGGATGGCAGTGGTGGTGACGGGGCGGTGAAAGGGATGGCGGTGACGGTGACGGGGCGGTGAAGGGAACGGCGGTGACGGGGCGGTGCAGAGGATGGTGGGCCGGGGACGGTGCAGTGACGGGGACAGATTTTTTTCCCGTGTCATTCTCTAATTCATATTATCCTGACTTTTATGTTTTTGAATGAATAAAATTGAGATATATTTCATTTACAACCTTTTTGGTGAGGTTTTGTTTTTGGTTCCTAATTAGTGTCAATCCAGTCCTGCAGGGCGAATCCAGGCCGGGTCACATGCTAGTACTGTTTTTTCTTGTAGCACTGGGAGTGCTGTGGAGTCCCGGTCGGACCACAGTCTGGTTACATGATTAAGTGTGTGATAAACACGCGTTAAAGTGCTTAGCGCACCTTAATAAAAGAGGACTATGGTTTGCCACAATGCCATTTTGATATCTATATCCTTTTCATGCAGATACTTTCTTGATGCCAGCAGTGCGCTTGCTCCTGATGAGGGAGTGGGACAAGGGAGGATCTGGTGAGGGAGAAAGGGGGGGAGGGGTGGGGCCGGTGTTATGTGGGGTGAAGGGATTAATTAAGGGTCGTGTTTGCTGAATAGGTAAGTTTTTAGTAGTTTTCTGAAGTCAAGGTAAGTGGGGGCCTCGAGTATCATCTGGGCTAGCCATGGGTTCGACTTGGCTGCTTGGAAGGCGAAAGTTCTATCGAGGAATCTTTTGAGAAGACAGTGTTTTGGTGAAGGGAAGGCGAACAGTTGAATTCTGCGTGATGTCCTGTTGTTGCAATAAAGGTAAAAGTGGGTATTTATGTAACTTGGAGAAGAACCGTTAACCGATTTGTAACAGAAGCATGCAAATTTAAAAAGAACTCTAGATTCAAATGGCAGCCAGTGTAGTTGGTGGTAGAAAGGGGTGACATGTTCCCATTTCTTTAGGCCAAAAATGAGGCGCACTGCGGTATTTTGGATTATTTTTAGTCTCCTGGTAGTTTTCTTTGTGGCGTTAAGGAAAATGATGTTGCAGTAGTCGAGAATGCTGAGGATGGAGGATTGTACAAGTAGGCGGAATGCAGTGTCATTGAAGTATTTTTTTATGGTGCGAAGTTTCCAGAGCACCGAGAAGCTTTTCCTAACAGTGATGTCGGTATGGTTTTCTAGGGATAGGTTTTTGTCCAGCGTGACTCCCAGAATTTTTATGGTCGGATCGAGGGGGAAGGTCTTTCCTTTTAGTTGAATTGTGGTTTCCTTGATTTTATCTTTGGGGGAGGCTAGGAAGAATTTTGATTTGTCGGGGTTTAATTTCAGTCTGAATGAAAGCATCCAGAGTTCTATCTGGTTGAGAATGTTTGTAATGTGGTCGAGTAGTTCTTGTGAAAAGTTGGTTAGTGGGATGGCTATTGTGATATCGTCTGCATAAATAAATAATTTGAGATTTAGGTTGTGTAAGAGTTTACCTAGGGAGGCTAGGTATACGTTGAATAGGATGGGGGATAGGGGGGAGCCCTGCGGGACCCCACAGGTGTTGTCCCAGCAGTAAGAGAAAGAGTTATTCTTGAATACCTTGTATGATCTATTTTGTAGGAAACCCTGGAACCAGTTAAGGACCTGGTCAGAGATGCCAATGTGAGCTAGGCATTCAAGGAGAATGGTGTGGTCGACCAGGTCAAAGGCACTGCTCAGGTCGAGTTGTATGATTAGGGCACTTGAGCCCTGACTGAAGAGCGTGTGGAGGTGGTCGAGAAGGGAGGCTATGATGGTTTCAGTGCTATGGTCCGCGCGAAAGCCTGATTGGTTGTCACATAGTATGTTGAATTTTTCAAGGTATGCGGAAAGTTCCGCCTTTACCATCCCTTCCGCTATTTTGGTAAATAGAGGGATGCTGGCGATCGGTCTATAGTTAGATGGGGAGTTAGGTGGTTCTTTCGCGTTTTTTAAAATTGGGGTAATCATTATATGACCTTGCTCAGACGGGAAGTTTCCTGTGGATAGTAGGTGATTAACCCATGTCATCATTTTTGCTTTAAAGTTGGGGGGGGGGAGCAGTTTTCATGATATTTGGTGGGCATGTGTCCAGGTGGCAATAGGAGTGTGTATACTTGTTGTAGTAAGTATTGAAGGTTTGCCAGTCGATTAATGCGAATTGTTTCCAGCTAAGGTCGACTCTGGCTCCGGGATCTGGGTATGATGAATTTATGTCTGTGAGGATGGGGAAGAGCTCGAGGGGGTTGGGACTGACGGGTAGTGTTGTTCTTAATTTTTGGATCTTGGTGTTGAAGAAGTCGGCAAGGGTGTTGGCGGTTAAGGTGGATTCTTCGTGTAAGTTAGTGAAGGTTTCTGTGTTGTATAGATCGTTGACCAATCTGAAGAGGTTGCTGCTATTGGTTTTAGTATTACCGATTTTGTGGGAGTAGAAATTTTTTCTTTTTTCATCCGTGAGGGTTTTGTACTTTTTTAATTTTTGTCTCCAGGCCAATCTGTGTTCTAGGGTTCCGAATTTTTGCCATAATCTTTCAGCTTTTCTGAGATCCTTCTTGCATAGCAGCAGTTCAGGATCGAACCAACCCTCTTGGTTGGGGGTTCTTATTCTGTGGGTTTTTTGGGGGGCAATCTCATTTAGTATGTTGGTGCTATCTTGTATCCAGGAGGTCATGATTTGTTCTGTATCTTCTATTGGATTGGTGTTGATTTCGAAGTGGGACCAGAATTCCGTTGGGTCAATCTTTCCTCTGGTAGAGTGGGTTTTGATAATTCTTGTTTTGCCGCTTTTAGGGGGTTTGAGTTGGCATCCAATGGTGAAGGTACATAGGCGGTGATCGGACCAAAGGGAGTCTGACCAGCTGCCTTGTTTCCAATAAAAATTGGGAGTGGCCTGTTCCTTGGAGGATAGAGTTACCAGGTCTAGCTGATGTCCTCTTTGGTGGGTTTTGATAGGGGGGTGTTTGTCAAAGCCTAGTTGGGAGAGCAATGACCAGAAATCCGAGATTTCAGGTTGGTCAGTTTGCTCGAGGTGTATGTTGATGTCCCCGCACAGTAGATTGTATGGGCTTGTTAGAGAATTGGTAAGTAGTGATGCCGCGAAGTCATCTTTGGTCGTGGACCATTTTTTGGGGGGTATGTAAAATAGAGTGATGGTTAGTGAGGAGGGCAGAGATTTTGATGCTAGGGCGATGGTTAGTATTTCGGAATTGGGCAAAGAGGTTGTGTTGAGAATGGAAGTGTTGAGGTGGTCTTGGAAGATTATTGCTAGTCCTCCTCCTCTTCCCCATGTTCTGGCTAGGGAGAGTATCTTGAATCGTGGAGGTAGACAATCTTTAATGATGATGTCTTCGTCTGATAGCAACCAGGTTTCTGTGAGAAGGACAAAGTCGGGGTTAGTTTCGGTCAGCCAGTCTTTGATCAGAGTGGATTTATTCCTCATTGATCTGATATTCAGGTAAAAGCCCAGTAGGATCTGGTGGTTGGTGTGATTGGGTGGGGAGTAGTGGGAGTACGCAAGTTTTTTTAGAGTTCTTGGTTTTTTTTGGGTGGGGCTTGGTTGGTTTGTAGGTGTGAGGGGGGCTGTTGGGCGAATAGGCGTGAGGGTGGTCTTGTGTGGAGTGGAGAGTGCATGTAGGGGTTCTAGGTTTTACCGATCGGTGCAGCGTGAAGTGGATGGGAATGGGGGATGCCTTGGGGTTGTCTGTGTTGCAGGGCCTGGAGGAGAACAAGAGGAGTAGAAGTAGAGCTACGCATTGGTGTGTGTTTGGCCTGGCCATTGTGATGGGCTCGTCCAACTGCAGTTGGAGAGGTTTGGGAGTTTCCTGCGGGCGAATGTAGGGGGGTAAAAAAGGGCGCAAGATGACTCAGGATGGTGTTTTTTTTTAATTTTTTTATTGTGTTTTTACTTGAGTAGTCCGGATTAGTGCAGAGAGGGAGACGCTAATTGGGGGGGGGTACTAGATTCGTGGGTCGGAGAGCGGTATAGTAAATTCCTGTATAATATCCTGTAGAACAGTGAAAGGATAAACAATGTGGATTCAATACAGTGGTGCTACAATCTGTATAGGTCTAGCAAGGTTATACAACAAAGTAATAAGTAACAGTAATACTTATCCGGGGTTATCAGGTCTATAACCATGAGACTGGGAGTCTAGATAGTCGGTGCTGTTGGGTTTGTCTCATGGGAAGGAGTTCCTTTTGGGGTTGAGACGGCTGTCTTTGTCGGGCTGCTGAGACTGTGCCTGTAGTGGAGATTCGTGGTGGTCTCTGTGATCTCTGTGGTCTGGGCTAGGTTGTGTGGTCAGTAGGCTGGTATCGGAGGCTGCCTGTGCGGGTGCCTCACGCAGGTGCTTCACAAAGGCGTGTGCTAAGGCGCATGCGCCTTTGACGTGCGCCTTCGACGGCACACCGAACGGCTGCACGCCGTTGGTGCGGCTTGATTTAAAGTCGTCGGGCTCCTGCTGGATTCGGGAGGGGGGCAGAGCAGTGCTCCCACGCTCCTCTCCAGTTAAGCAGGAACGAGGCTTGGGTTCCTGCAGCCCACCGAGCAGCGGCTAGAGCCAAAAGGCTGTGACCTGGTGGTGCGGCTTGATTTAAAGTCGTCGGGCTCCTGCTGGATTTGGGAGGGGGCGGAGCAGTGCTCCCACGCTCCTCTCCAGTTAAGCAGGAACAAGGCTTGGGTTCCCGCGGCCCACCGAGCAGTGGCTAGAGCCAAAAAAAAGCTAGGAAGTTTTTCTTCACCCAGCGGATGGTGGACACCTGGAATGAGCTTCCAGAGGGCGTGATAGGACAGAGTACGGTATTAGGGTTTAAGAAGTGATTGGACAAATTTCTGAAGGAAAAGGGGATAGAGGGGTATAGATAGAGGACTATTACACAGGTCCTGGACCTGTTGGGCCGCTGTGCGAGCAGACTGCTGTGCACGATGGACCTCTGGTCTGACCCAGCAGAGGCACTTCTTATGGTCTTATGTTCTAACAAGGCTCCAGTGAAGATCAGCAAGCAAAGGAGACACATGATCAAACCTAGATCTCTGGAAAATCATCCTAACAGCTGTGTTCTGAATCCACGGCAACCTAGGGGTCCATTTACTAAGGCGCGCTAGCCGTTTCAGCGTGCGCTAAATGCTAACACATGCTAACGCATCCATTATATCCTATGTAATGTAATGTAATGTAATTTATTTCTTATATACCGCTACATCCGTTAGGTTCTAAGCGGTTTACAGAAAATATACATTAAGATTAGAAATAAGAAAGGTACTTGAAAAATTCCCTTACTGTCCCGAAGGCTCACAATCTAACTAAAGTACCTGAAGGGTAATAGAGAAGTGAAAAGTAGAGTTAGAGGAAAAATAAAAATAAAATAAACATTTTAACAAGACAGCATTGATCTAAATACTTTGGAAGGTAGAAGAGAGGAGAGAAAGGAATAGAAGCAGAAGGGGGAGCCGTTGAACAGTAGAATTCTGGAGAAATTTAAATGATAGAAATAGAACAAAACAAAGACAAAAGGCAAAACAATAGATAAGATTAAAGATAAATCATAAGCTGGAAAGAAAAATAAAATAAAACTTTGTCTTCAATCCACGGTTTCAGCGTCAGTGATGAAGTGGAGCAAGTAAGTTTAGGAGGAGCGATTGACGTTTCCAGAAAGGGCTTCTTCAGGGAAGAATGTGTTGTGTTAGTGCATGTTAGCTAGCGTGCTTTAGTAAAAAGACCCTTAGTTATCTTTTTGTGAGTAATATTTGCATAATTGCTGGGATTGAGGATAGCCCCGTAACAAAACAAAACAAAAATTTGTAAAGGACATGAAAACTGAAAAACAATGAATGCTCCTGCAATGTGATCAGAAGCTCTTGCTGTGGCCCACTTTAAGTATTTAAACCATCTCTGGACCTACACAGGTAGTTCAAGGAGAGAGTTTGGCGCAGTGGTTAAAGTTATAGCCTCAGCACCCTGTGGTTGTAGGTTCAAACCCACACTGCTCCTTGTGACCCTGGGCAAGTCACTCATTGCCTCAGGTACATTAGATAGATTGTCAGCCCACTGGAACTGACAGGGGAAAATGCCTGAGTGCCTGAATAAATTCATTTACACTGTTCTAAGCTCCCCGGGGAGAATGCTATTGAATATTTAAATAAATAGAAGAGCTGATATGGTACAACAGGAATACTCTACCTTCAAACTTCTGATGTGGTAACAGCAAAGCGAAAAAGTGGGGGAGAGCAATAGACTTCCAACAAGATCCTAAGGAAAATTACAGGTATACCCAAAATTAATTTATTGAATCTTCAAAATAATAGCAGATACAAGCAAATGTTTCAGAGTGAAAAAGTCCAAACAGTAATCTCAAGAAACATGGAAATGACCTGACATGGCCCAGCGTTTCAACAGGCATGATTAATCTTGCAGGAAGTCCCTTGATCTCCCCCCACTTTTCTCCTTTGTTTTCTCAGTGTGGGGGTTCTCCTTCTCCCTTTGTGGTATTTTCAGTGGTGAGAGAGGCACCATGGAATAAATGTTCTGCCTATTTTTTCAGGATGGTTTTTGTACAGTGCAGAATGTTGCTGATGCCAATTCAAAATCACTGACAGTGGAACAAGATATGACTTTATTTGAACTACAGGAGAAGAAATATGTTTTAATTACGGAGAGGGGATTAGATTTCATATATACCATCTTTCTGAAGTTGCAATCAAACTGGTTTCCATACTACCTTATATACTTAACTATAAATCAATCTGAATATGTCAAGACCACCATTTCCCTCCCCCCAAAAAGGAGGAAAAATGGTTGACTCGAATATAAGATGTGGGCTTAATATTCAAGTGCCATGCCCTGCCAGGATCTGCACCCAGTGTCCCCTCCCTCACACCCTCCCCTGCCAAGCTCTGTACTCATCCCCCCTCCCTGCCAGGCTTTGAACCCAGTCCCCTTCCCTACCAGGCTATGCAGCCAGCCCTCCTCCCTGCAAGGTTCTTCACTCTGTCTCACCTTCCTGCCCTGTACCCTCTTCCTCCTCTGGTGGTCTAGAGGTAGGCTGAGACAGGAAGTATCCCTTCCATCTCCAGTCCTGGCTAATGCTAACAATTTTTTTACCTCCCTCCCCATGTACCTTTTTTCGCATCCTTGATAGTCCAACGGTATATGGGTAGGAGCGAACTTTCCACACTCCTGCTCTGTACTGAGCCCCTCATTCCGATCTCATGGCCAATTGCACACCCAGGATGCAGGAGCTTTTTGAGCTCATGCCTGGCCCTGCACCACTCCCTGAATGTCTGTTGCCAGTTCTCATGGGACACACGAGAACTGGTGGCAGCTATTCAGGGAGCAGCTCAGGGCCAGGCGGGAGCTTGAAAAGCTCCTGCATGCTGGATGCGCCACTGGCCATGAGATCTGAGGGAGGGGCTCAGTGTGTGGCAGGAGCATGGAAAGCTCACTCTAGCCCATACACCGCTGAACCACCAGGGATACGAAAAAAGGTACACGGGAGGTAAAATAATTGTTAGCAAAGGCTGTGATGGGAAACGGGAGGGATTCCTCCTGTTCTGGCCTACCAGGTCATACGGCAGGCTGGCAGAGGCCTGCAGCAAGTCCGGGAGAGGATCAGGTGGTCACTGGGTGATGACCCGAATATAGGACTAGACCCCCATTTGGGGGCCATTTTTTTGGCCCAAAAATCTCATCCTATATTCGAGTATATATGATATATGCAGTTACTTACTTTTTTTATTTGAAATGATAGAGAGTTAAGTGAATTTTCTAGAGTCACAGTGAACAACACTAGGAATGAATCACTAACCATATAGGCTAATTTTCTACTACAATCAGTGTTAATGTCTCTAAATCTTTGGTTGGTGCTTATTTTACATCATCTGATAATGAATGTTGTTACAGTTTTAGTCCAGTAAATTACTACAATTTCCTGGCCTTTGTGTCTGCAGTTGAGGAAATTAACAACAGCTCAGAGCTCTTACCCAACATCACTCTGGGGTTTCACCTTTATGACTCCTTCAATTATCCACCGATAGTACTAAGGGATTTCATGAATATCTTATCAGGAATGGACAAACCAATCATTAATTACAACTGCAAAACATCTGGCTCACTTGCTGCTATCATCGAAGGAGTTTCTGCTGAGGAATCAAAGCTAATATCCAATATCCTCCGGATATACCACTACCCACAAGTAAGATGCCTCTATTTTATTTATTATAATCCTTTTCTACAGATCATCATATTTCATAAAAGTTAATTCACATTGCTATCCACAAACACTTATCCCCTCTTTTACTAAAGTGCGGTAGCCATTTTAGCACGCGTTAAAAGTTAAGGCACGCTAACGCGTCCATAGGGTATAATGGACGCATCGGCATGCGTTAGCACTTAGTATGCACTAAAATGGCTACCACACCTTAGTAAAAGGAGCCATTAAATGTTATAAACTGCCAAAAGAAAAGTGACAGTTGAAGCATTTTCAGTAGCACATCAAATTGAAGTCAAGTTTTTACACAGCAAACCAGTTTTTGCACAGAAAATACCTACATGAATTCTGTTTAAATATTGGGTTTTACTGGCTGCTTCTAAATTAGTTGGCCATTTTCTTCTATTGCCAACTCGCCGTAGCCTTATGACTTTGAGGCTTCTGCTTAGCGTCAGCCGTTCCTGAAGAAGGGGGTATTCACCCCCAAAACGGAGTCCCGTAGGACATTTGGTGACTAGCTGGCTGCATTTTTCAGAGTAGCTAAGTATCTTCTTGTGGCTGTATATGGTCAAAATTGGACACTTGAACTTGTTTGTTAGCCCCCCTGGAACAGGGGTAGAGACCACCTGTAGTGAGTGTGTTTTTCATTTTGTTTACACTCTTTAGCACTTTTGTGTTATTTATCATTATAATTTACAGAGAGCCCGGGGATGTTTCACAGTTGACCCCTTGTTGGGTGTATGCCAGTGGCAGCCGTTACCTCTGGGGATCCAGAGGAAGGCTGTGTGACTGAGGGCTTGTATTACTATTTAAAAAGGCAATAAAAGGCCTTCGGTCACTGTTCCTCACTGGGAAGAATACCAGGAGATTACAATAGTATACAAATTAAGTTTTATTACATAAATACAATATTTCTAGCCATAATCATTGATTAAGTACAGAGTTTGAATCAATACGTTACTGGTTATTGCATCATCACTCCGTCGGGGGACCACGATCAGGAGGCTTATTCAAAATATCATCACACAGCTCGTCAGCAGTGGAAAAGTCCCTGGCTTATTCTAGGGGAAGTCCCATTTTTATATCCATCCTCTCCTTGTGGATTGAGCTAACTGAATGCCGGGGTGATGTTTACCAATCAGTATGTGTTAGAAACTCCTAGCCTGCCTCGTGAGCTGACTACCCATCCCCTCCTTGTGGATTGAGTTAACTGAATGCCGGGGGAATGTTTACCAATCAGTATGTGTTAGAAACTCCTAACCTGTCTGACTACACATCCCCTCCTTGTGGATTGAGTTAACTGAATGCCGGGGGGATGTTTACCAATCAGTATGTGTTAGAAACTCCTAGCCTGCCTCGTGATTACGACTTGTTTTCATAGTACCTGTTCTTTTAACGTCTGCCCCGGATCCAAGGCAGTGTCATTCAATATTAATAATTCTCTCATACCATCCGTTTCACATTTGTATCACATTCGGTCCTTATTGAGTGATACTGCCATAGGATACCATCGTGGGCCATGTTGATTTACAGCATAATCCATAAACCACATAACAATTCCACAAGGACAGAACAAGTACTATTATGGTTAGTATAATTAAAGGGTGAATTAACCAATTCAAAGTGATAGTGGCTGATGGTGAATATCCCAGAAACACATCCCACCAGTGATATGATGTTGCATCCGCAATTGTGGATCCAATATTAATAATGTGTTCTGCTACAATGGTGGTACTAATCTGGTGCTCTATTATGCTTTTGTTCAAATTCCTTATGGACTGATTTATCATACGGGATCCTAGTATTATAGCTTTTAACTATCCCAACTTTAAATCCCAATTTGGAACGGAAAAGTTGTTCTCCCAGAATACATTTGTTCTAAATCCTATATCAGGTGTTAAAACATAAGTTTGATTCTGCCAAAGAAGTGTTGACATATTGTGTAAGCATCCTGCAAAGGGTACTATCATTTTTGGTATTATTGGCTCATTAGTCACCACACATATTACACGTGGTGCTATTTCAATCATATACTGATAATATAGTCCATTCACACACATTTACAGTATTTTGTAATAAACATGGTTCATATATTATTGATTGTAATTTACAAATTCGCCCTTGCAATGTGGAGTCACAAAATGTCATTTGTCCGTTAAATTTAGGTGCCCAGAAAAATTGCTTTTGAGGTTCCCCTAGTATGAGGGGTAACACTACATATTTACACATAATAATTTTTTTTTGTAACATTATACATTTTAAACATTCCTATGCAGTGAGTATCATTACATTGTACTTCTGGTGCTTGAAATTGTATCCAAAAGGTTTTTGGTATAGTTTTATTAAACACGGTCCTCCATATCTGCTCATTTCCAGTCATTAATTTAGATTGAAAAATTCCTTTTTGTTGTTGTTGCTGCATGGTTTGTAACGTACATAGAGTCCAATTAATTATGTTGGAAACCTTCTGATCAATTATATATTCAATATCTGCTGTGGCATTTGCTAGGTTAAGTAATTGATTATCAATCCCTGTTTGTAATAATGCAGATTGCCATATGGTAGGCATCCATTTTGCAGCTACAGTCAAAGCATCATTAACATTACTTCCCGCCTTATGTAATCTATTGGCCAATGTTTCAATATCAAATGTGATTAAAGTACCTGTGATGGTACCATATCCCCCCCATTAACGTATCATACCATGCTCTCCTTCCTCGGTATGAACACTGAGAAGAGGGAGGAAATGATATTTCAAACATCACATTAAATTTTTGTGCATGTTGACCTACCATTTCACATGTGGATGGTAATCTCTTTATTTGTCCCGGATCTACCTTTGCCGTATCATTTTTTATGAATACCACATATTCTACCCACATTGATCTATTATAAATTTCCGTGGCATTAGTACATACTACATAAGACCTATTCACAGTAATATTCATTTGGGTTCCATTATATGTAGTACAATTGTTTGTAACAAAATACCTCTGGGTCGAACAGTTCCATGTCATAAATTTTTCTGTTTGACAACACATGACTAGCACTTCTGCAGTTATATTCAAGGTAGTGTTTAGTCCCTCATATAATACGTATTGGGCGATTGGTCTAGTGTGTTCATTGCTTTTAATTTCTGTAATCCATGTACGGTCTTTTATTGTCACATTTGCAATGATACATCTGGAGTTAGCACTGCAAGTGAAGTTATCTTGCTTCCGATTCATTGAAGAATGCTTCCATCTCCATGACGTAACGACCCCTTCTTTAATTGTAATACGTCGCCCGGGGGCAGCGCCTCTTACCCCATACCATATTCCAAGGCACACGTATATCTGCAAGTTTCAGAAAACATTATTACTCTCTCAAATAACATTTCTCCTGAGGGACATATTCCCATTTTTCACTCCCGGTTTCATTACAAGGAGAGCCTTATCTTTCCCAATTGTAATCACCTCCGCTGGTTCCGGAGGTCCTTTAGGATTGCTAATCCAGATTTTGGCTCCTACGTTTACGGTATTTGTAGCTCCAAACCCCCCTTCCTCTCTTACAGTCAACTGAGAAGGAGGGGTTATTTCCCTAATTGGCACGAAATAGATTGGTATCAATAACAATTGAGCTACTCGTTCCCCCTTCGCAATTATTACATCATTTTCTCCTAAATTTATCAATATGACTTTAACCTCCCCTTGATAATCAGCATCAATTACTCCCCCTAAAGTGATAATTCCTCTTATAGCAAAACTGGAATGGGTAGCTAATTGCCCATAATGCCCTGTGGGAATTTTTTACTCCTTCTCCGGTAAGAATAACTTTTACCGATTGGGGATTTATAACCAATGTATCCAGACTGTACATATCTAATCCCGCAGCCAATGGCGTGGCCTGGTAAGGAATATTGGCTTCAAGGTGTATTTTCCAATATTCCATGGCAGCTATGGACAGTTTCCCAATCGTCAAATTGGGGTTACATTATCCCTCCACTGTCCATATTTGTCATCTGTAGTTAGTTTTTTTTTTTTAAGGGCCTCTTTCAAAAGTCCATTCATCCGTTCAATTAATCCCGCTGCCTGGGGATAATAGGGCATGTGATATACCCATTCAATATTATTTTCCTTAGCATATTCTTTTATCTGCCCTCCCGTAAAATGTGATCCATTATCAGTTTGTATTTGTAAGGGCATACCATAATACTGAATAATCATGTCTAAAGTCCTTAGAGTGCTCCATTGTGACGCAGAAGCACAAGGGAATGCTAGTAATAATCTACAGCAGTACACATATATTTACATTTACGACTTTCGGGTAACGGTCCTATGAAATCCATTTGCCAAATCTGGGCTGGCAAATCGCCCCCTGCCCATGTGCCCCATTACCTTATGTGGTACTTCCCGTTCTTGATATGTTGACACACCGGACATTTTCCGATCACATGTTTGATCACATCTATCGTCAAAGGAATCCCTCGTTCCTGAGCCCACCTGTAAGTAGCTTTTTCTCCAAGATGTCCACTTTTCTGATGTGCCCAAATGGCTGTACCTTCCAACCATTCTTCCACCTTAGGAATTTTATTAGTAGTTGTTACAGAAATGGTAGCTGCAGCATCTGCTTGGGAATTAAACAATCGTTCCATTGAATCAACAGGCATATGTGCATCTACATGAAATACTGACACTATTGTCTCCTGTACAATTTTTTTTTTCTATGTCTTGCCACAATTCTTTACCCCACAGTTCCTTACCATGAATTAACCAATTATGGGACTTCCACCCCATTAACCATGTAGCAAGACTATTAGCGACCGACCAGGAGTCAGTAAAAAGATGACATTCCCCTCCTCTTTCTTTCCTTTCCTTTTCCCTCCATCACCAGGGTAGTATCAGTTTTAGGGTTATAGGCCACACTTTTCCATTTCCGCTCTCCCCCCACATATTTGGCAGACCCATCAGTGAACCAAGCATGTTTTTGTTGTTCTAACGTGAGATTATCAAATCCCACTCCCCATTTCACTGGGGATTCATGAGCATATACTGGCTTTATGATTTCCAGCTCTCCGTTAGAAATATTAGCTATTTTTTTGTGCAAAGTAGCTACCCCATGCTCACCTATTTTAGCTCTTTGGGAAATGTACCATTTCCATTTACTTTGTTCCTGAGCATGTCCTACTCTATTTGTCTTGGGATCAGACATTATCCATTGCATAATTGGAATTTGTGGTCGCAATAGTACTGTATGACCTAAGGTAATCTGTTCGGTCTCAGCCAACGCCCAATAACATGCTAAAAGTTGTTTTTCAAAGGGAATATATTTTTCACCTGCTTCCGGGAATTTCCTGTTCCAGAATCCTAAGGGTATCCGTTTCCCACTTTGTTTTTTGCCATAATGACCAATTAGCATGCATTTGATTAATAGATACATGTAATTCCACTTCCCCTTCTCTCATGGGCCACAAATCTACAGCTGTCTGTATGGCTAGTTTAGCATTTCCAAAAGCAACCTGCTGTTCTTCTCCCCACATAAACTCATATTTTTTACGAGTTACCTTGTATAATGGGCTCAGTAGTTGACTCAAATGTGGAATATGTTGTCTCCAAAACCCAAATAAACCAATGTATGATTGCATCTCCTGCTTATTCTTTGGAGTAGGAAAATCTAATATTTTTCGTTTTGCTTTCTCTGTGATTTCCCTAATATCCTCTATTCCACTGAATTCCTAAAAATTTTACCGATGTTGCCGGTCCTTGTATTTTTGTTGGATTTATTTCCCATCCCTTCTTTTTCATATGGTCAATTAATAAATCCAACTGCCCTTGCACCTCTTCCTTCGTTGTTCCCTGTATCAATGTGTCGTCAACATAATGAGAAATTTGTATAGATGTGAATTTCTGAAATTCATCTAAATGTTCCGCTACTATTTGAGGACAAATGGTAGGACTATGTAACCATCCCTGTGGTAGCCTAGTAAAAGTAAATTGCCTCCCTTGCCATGGGAATGCAAATTGAGATTGGGCACGTTCAAACAAACCTGAAACCTACTTACAGGAATATACATTAACATTTTATAACATTTCCAATATTCTTTTATCGTTCTTAAAAACTTATTTCAGACAATTTATCTATGTATCAATCAAGCTGCTGAAAAGTCCGCGGCCAGCCTAAAAACAGTGCTGAAAATTAGTCCCTGCTTGTCACTACAACAAAAGGCAAGGAGGGGCTCTCCTCCCCCTCTTCTGCCCGATTCCCACTTAAAATATCCCTTATAATCAGGTCATAATTCATAGCACATCCTTCCTTAACACGTCTCACAAAGCTTTCTTCCACATTCTTGTACGTTCGTTCTACAGATTATCTCCCTGCTTTGAACCATCTCTTTTAAATATCACTTTCCAATCCTTTCTGATCCTATATTTCTTTTCTTTCACCACTCTTAAAGAAACAAGGAGAAAGAAAAAAAAAATTCAGGCTACATCAGGCAAACAGCTCCTAAATTACCTCCATTGTTCTTAACAGCATAGATCTACCCTGCAAAAACTCTTTCAAACTTAAATCAACATACGCAAACTTTCTTTGTTTCCTGAACAGCAAAACAATTTTCAATTAACTTCAAGTACCTTATATTGGCTGATCGGAACTCCAAATAACATAAGGCTGGTAAAGTTTTATCCATAAACCCTTTGGTTCCTTGCTTACACTATTAATTTCATTACAAGTTCCTACATTTAAATCCATAATTTGTTAATATTTAAGCATATTTTAAATATCGATACCTGTTTTTGCAACATTCGTAGAATTGCAGACAGACTCCATGCTGTCTCTTTCCTTTTTCCTCCCCCTTCCCCCTCCCCTCTGCCTGGTAGTGAACAAAGGAGAAACTCAAAAAGCCCGCCGTCAAGCTCACATGATAGCATCAAAAGAGGAAAAAGGTGGGGGGTGAAAATCCCCCCTTTGCAGTTCGCTCTTTCAAACAAAGGAACTTTTACTCCAACGAGACGCCATTAACTTTTCTTTCGCAGAGACCAAAAAAAAAAAATTTAATTCAGAGAGACAAAGAGACAGAGAGACAGAAACTGGAGTTTAGAAAGACAAAGCTACAAGTTAGCTTTACTTCAGACAGGCATGGAAAATGCACTGAGGGAGAAGGTGGAGGATGGGATCTATTTCTGGGTCAGGACACCGAGGTCCTCCTGGACAATCGTCCCAATCCCACCCATCATCCGAATCAATACTATCCCAAACATCCCCATTCCACTTACTAGGGTCCCATTTTACTGTAGCGGCCGCAATATGTTTCTGCACCTTTATCCTATTTACTCGACCGCGCCTTTTCTTATATTTTGTGGCAGCAATATGAACTGCAGATTCCTCAGCTATCTTTTGATAGTGATCTAACTTATCTCTTCAAAGTTTACTACTACATTCCAGCATAAGACAACGCCTCTCTACTTCCACCTGCGCCTGTTCTGCTTTAATTTGATCCTGAACTGCTGTTTGCAACCGCATGTGCACTATACGGTATGCAGAAGTTAATACCCAGCTCCTTCGAGTCAAAGCAACTACATCACCCGATTTATCGGGGCATTTTTCTAAACCACATCACCCGATTTATCGGGGCATTTTTCTAAACTACATCACCCGATTTATCGGGGCATTTTTTTTTTCTAAACTACATCACCCGATTTATCGGGGCATTTTTCTAAACTTGTACAAGATCAAGTGGTTCTGCCCTTCCCAGAACCCAGAGCAACTACATCACCCGATTTATCGGGGCATTTTTCTAAAGCTTGTACAAGATCAAGTGGTTCTGCCCTTCCCAGAACCCAGAGCAACTACATCACCCGATTTATTGGGGCATTTTTCTAAACTTGTACAAGATCAATTGGTTCTGCACTTCCCAGAACCTTTTCCCATGACTCTGCTAATCCATGATTATTGGCTAGTTCTTGTGCTATTAAATTATACGGTGCCTCGGTCCAGCCGGGCACCTCTAGGTTCTTTTGAGGATTTCTCTCTCTTCCTGAACATTCCTGTATCACAAGAGCGCTCAGGTTTTCTTTAGAGAAATCCTGCCGACTACGCCAATTAATGTATTACTATTTAAAAAGGCAATAAAAGGCCTTCGGTCACTGTTCCTCACTGGGAAGAATACCAGGAGATTACAATAGTATACAAATTAAGTTTTATTACATAAATACAATATTTCTAGCCATAATCATTGATTAAGTACAGAGTTTGAATCAATACGTTACCGGTTATTGCATCATCACTCCGTCGGGGGACCACGATCAGGAGGCTTATTCAAAATATCATCACACAGCTCGTCAGCAGTGGAAAAGTCCCTGGCTTATTCTAGGGGAAGTCCCATTTTTATATCCATCCTCTCCTTGTGGATTGAGCTAACTGAATGCCGGGGTGATGTTTACCAATCAGTATGTGTTAGAAACTCCTAGCCTGCCTCGTGAGCTGACTACCCATCCCCTCCTTGTGGATTGAGTTAACTGAATGCCGGGGGAATGTTTACCAATCAGTATGTGTTAGAAACTCCTAACCTGTCTGACTACACATCCCCTCCTTGTGGATTGAGTTAACTGAATGCCGGGGGGATGTTTACCAATCAGTATGTGTTAGAAACTCCTAGCCTGCCTCGTGATTACGACTTGTTTTCATAGTACCTGTTCTTTTAACGTCTGCCCCGGATCCAAGGCAGTGTCATTCAATATTAATAATTCTCTCATACCATCCGTTTCACATTTGTATCACAGGGCTCTCTAAAAAAATTCACTTATATTCTTTAGTATTGACTTTAGTTGGAGTGGTATTCATTTTCCCCTTTCTACAGGTGGTCTCTCCCTCTTTTCTAAGTTATCTTCTTGGGGCTTGGGAGATTTTCTTGTTTGTTCTAAATTAGTTGTGGCAGGGGATTTTAATGCTGTTATGGATCCTTTAATGGACAAAAAACCTAGCAAAATTATGAAATCATTAGGATTAGAAAATTTGGTACAAAATTGTGATTTGAAAGATATATGGTGAATATTTCATTTTTATGATCGAAAATTTTCGTTTTGCTCCCATGTTCACAAATCATTTTCAAGAATAGACTATATATTTGCTTCAAATGCATTAGTTCAGCAAGTAACACAAGCCTCCATTGATCCAACTATTTTATCTGATCATGGTGGGGTGTGGATTAAAATTAAAATACTTGACCAAGATGATAGTAGACCTATATGGAGATTTGATAATACATTGCTGGCGGAACCAAGTTTTATAGAGTTGAAAATAAATGATTATGCCATATCTATAAAATGGAAAGATTTATTGCATTACAACGGGGATATTTTAAGAAATTTCAGGATGTGTGGAAACCATTAACAAAATATTGTAAGGATTAATTGAAATTGTTTCCCTTATATTTATCAGTTTAAGGGGTGGGAAGGGGGATATTTTATTATTATATATTTTATATGATATTGGAATATAAGGTTGGGAGGGATGGGAAAGGGGAAGGGATAAACATTTATGTAATGTACCAATGATTGTTTCTAAGTGATGTATTTATTGGTAATGTGTATGGTTATATTTAACACATAATGTAATTTTGAAAATGAATAAAGAATTTAAAAAAATAATAATAATAATGTGGAAGATATCTCTATAGAAACACTGTGGGATGCTTTTAAGGCAACCATGAGAGGTCAAATTATTTCTTTTTCGGCATACATTAAAAAAACAAATTAAAAAACAATTTTATACTTTGGAACAAGATATAAAGATATTAGAATCAAAATTGATGGACAAATGGGAATACTCTACAATACAAGATCTCTTGAAAGCTAAAGGGAAATATAATGAGATTTCTTCTAAAATGATAAGGAAAGATTTATTTTCTCAACAGGCATTGTATTATGCAAATTCAAATAAGGTGGGAAGATTACTGGCAAATTATTTAAAAGCAAAAACAATAAAAAAAAATTTGTGGCGATAAAAGATGAAAAAGGAAATGCTTTTTCACAAATTGGTCCTATTTTAAAACAATTTTTATATTTTTATAAAGATCTGTATTCTTCTGAGCTTTATTTAGATAAAGAAAAGGATGGATTGAAATTTTTAAAATTAATCAAGGGGCCGAAAGTTCCTGAGCATATAAAAGAAAGCTTAGAAATGCCAATATCAATAAAAGAATTGCAAGCAGCATGGAAGTCCCTTAGAGTTGGATCCGCTCCAGGTGGGGATGGTTTTAAAGTAGAGTTTTACAAATCATTCCAAATTACCCTATTACCATATTAGTTAAATTTATATCAGACTCAACTATCTAAAGATTGTATTACAGGTACCATGGCAGAATCATTAACTATAGTCTTGCCAAAGCCAAATAAATATTCCACACTGGTTTCAAACAACAGGCCTATTTCTTTAATTAATGTAGATGGAAAACTTTTAGCTAAAACATTGGCTATATGTTTGGCTAAAGCTCTCCCTTTTATTATTGGAATGCACCAAATAGGATTCGTTGCTCAAAGACATTCTTCTAACAACAAGGCTGACCTTACATATGTTGAATTTGTCAAAAGCCTTAAATGATCCGGCTTTTTCTGTATCCCTGGATGCAGAGAAGGCTTTTGATCGTGTTGAATTGGACCTTCATGTATCAAGCATTGGGATGGTTTGGTATTGGTTCAGGATTTATATAAATGGTTCAAACATGGTTGTAGCTCCCCTGTTGCTAAACTGTATATTAATAATAATTTTTCAGAAGGTTTTAGGTTGCAAAGGGGGGTTAGACAAGGCTGTCCTTTATCTCCTCTGCTTTTTGATATTGTATTGGAACCCTTGTTATTAGCTATTCAGCAAGCAAAGGAGATTCAGAGTATTCCTCGTAGAGATCAGGAATATAAGGTCTCTGCTTATGCAGATGATATATTGCTCTTTTTGAGAAATACTGAGACAACCGTTCCTTGCTTACTTGAAATGATTGAAAATTTGTAAAATTTTCAGGATACAAGATAAATTGGAGTAAATCAGAAATTCTTCCACTCAATGTCCACTGTACAAAAGGTTTGTTTGATTCATTTCCCTTTCTTTGGAGGGAGGATGAAATAAAGTATTTAGGCATTTGGATTAAAAATACGATGGAAGAAATAATGAAAATAAATGGAAAATCGTTATTACAGAAGGTAACAGAAATGTGTGAGCAATGGAATCCTTTACATCTTTTGTGGTGGGGGAGAGTCCAAACTATTAAGATGATGATTTTGCCTGTGGTTTGTTATCATATGGGTATGTTGCCGGTTTATTTTCAAGAATCCTTTTATAAAAAATTAAATAGCATTCTTATAAAATTTATTTGGCTGGGTAAAACTCCTAGAGCTGCTTTGGTATCTTTTCAAAGGCCAATATCAGAGGAAGGGGTAAATTTTCCCAATTTTTATAGGTATCATCAATCCTATATTTTGCACCAGGATATTCATTGGATCCTCCCAGAGCTCATGGAAAAACTCCAGGATTGATTGTGGTTAGAATGGCAACTCATGTCTCCAATACGCCTTTGCCATGTGCTCAGTATCAAAATTCCTAGGTACAGTAAAGATAACAGAATATTAGCTGATACATGGAAAACACTGCATTATGTAAGTAATTTATCAACTATTCCAATTTAAAAATCTACAAATCAATCTATATGGCTAAATTCCAAGATTCAAATTGGCAGAGAAAAGGTCGCCTGGAGGCATTGGATGATAGCAGGAATACATTTATTGGATGATGTTATCTCTAACGGTAAACTGCTTGAGTTTTCACAGTTGCAATATAAATATGGCCTTAATAAATCAGAAAGTTTTAGATGGTTGCAATTGAAGCAGGCCATTCAAGCCGGGTTCCCTGAGTGGAAAAATCTTAAAGATCAATATAGTATGGAGTTCTTATGCTTCCAGGCAGACTTCCTGGGTCACCAGGCTGCCCAGTGGTATAAATTATTATCTGGACTTATTAAAAAGAAACCAAACACTGGTCTGAGAGACATTTGGAGCATTGAGATCAAGCATCAAATTTCTGCGTCTCAATGGACACAAATTTGGACTTGGAGGATGAGATGTACAATGTCAGCATCTATGAGACAAAGATGTTTTTTTCTGTTACATAGAGCATTATGGACCCCTGTTCGGTTACAAAAATTGGATAGCTCTAAGTCTAATAGATGTTGGCACTGTCATCACGAAGCAGGGACTCTAGATAATTTATTATTCTATTGTCCATTTATTATGACCTTTTGGAAATCAATTTGGGACCAAATTAATTGTTTATTAGATAATCCAGTGGCATTATCATATGATACTGTGCTTTTTGGTATGGCAATGAGAGCAAAAAGTCAGATTTCTTCAAACAATAACAAATTATTACTTATAATGACTGGGGTTGCCACTCAACAAATTACTTATAACTGGAAAAACTGGAGTAGACTAAATTATAATTTCTGATGGAATTCCCTATGTCACATATATAAAATGGAAAGACTTATTGCAATATAGAGAGGGTGTTTTAAGAAATTTCAAGATGTTTGGGAGCCATTAACAAAATATTGTACTGATTAGATGACATTTTTCCCTTAATTTACAGGTTCCAATTATGAGGGGGGAAGGGGGATAATTTTATTATTTTATTATTATATAATGTATGTGATTATATTATAGGGAGGGGTGGGAAGGGTGGGTGATAGTATATTATTTGTTATCTTGATGATTATTAAGTGATATATTTATGATTAATTTGTCTTAACATATTGATACACTTATTGCACGTTTGAAAATGAATAATTTTTTTTAAAAAAATTATTGGGTTTTATTTTATTTATTTTAAATAATTTTTAGCAGTCATAATATTAGTTCTCTTTTACTAAGCAACAGTAGAGGTTTCGACCATGGCCCAGGGCACTAAATTTTCCGACGTTGCTCCGAAGCTAATAGGAATTTAATGAGCATTAGAGTAGCATCGGAGCATTTAGCACTCTGGGCCAAGGTAGAAACCTCTATCACAGCTTAGGAGTCCTTTTACTAAGGCCCTCTTTTACTAAGGGATGCTAAAAGATTAGCGCACGCTAAATGCTAACACATGCATGTTAGTCTATGGATGCGTTACCGTTTAGCATGCACTAAATCGATTAGTGTGCATTAATTGGTTAGTGCACCTTAGGCCCTCTTTTACAAAAGCACATTAAGCGTTTTAGCACAGATTTAGCATGTGCTTATCGCTAATGCATCCATAGGATAACTTGCATGTGTTAGCATTTAGTGTGTGCTTAGCGCACCTTTGTAAAAGAGGGGGTTAGTATAAGAGGGGGTAAGGTACACTAACAGATTTAGCACATGCAAATTGATTTAATGCTCGCTAACGATTAGCAAGCGCTAAATGCTAATGCATCCATAGAATATAATGGGTGTGTTAGCATTTAGCACAAGCTAATCATTAGTGCATGCTAATCGTTAGCGTACACTAAATCAGTTAGCACACTCTACATCAGATAGCATGCCGTAGTAAAAGAGGGGTTGGTAAAAGGGAGGATTTTAAATTCAATGCAACAAAGTAAGATTCCAATAATATGAAGTATCAGTGTAAA
Organism: Geotrypetes seraphini; assembly: GCF_902459505.1. Taxonomy (NCBI): domain Eukaryota; kingdom Metazoa; phylum Chordata; class Amphibia; order Gymnophiona; family Dermophiidae; genus Geotrypetes; species Geotrypetes seraphini. The sequence continues at coordinate 101,908,547 of NC_047095.1, read as the reverse complement.
TATACACACAATAATTGTACACATAGATCAGCATATAAAGCCAAAGATTCAGCATCCACTAAAGAAAATACAATATGAAATGTATAAAACATGAGAAAAATATATTGCACAATAGATTGCTGTACCATCTCAACATTTTTCTAATTTGTGGTTTGCAAAGGAATTTTTTTTCCTTTGCACTTCCATTTGTTTTTGTCTGTGGTTGGGTGGGCTCTTTCCCTTGTTTTATACAGTTAATATTTTTAGTTCAAATATTGTTGCTTCATGTGATTCATTCCCCCCTTTTACAAACGTGTAGCACAGTTTTTAGCACCAGCTGCTTAGGAATTCTATGAGCGTCATAGCTGTTACCGCTGAGGCTGGTGCTGAAAAACACACTAAACTTTTGTGAAAAGGGGGTTATGTGTAACATTTGTGCATATGTTCTCACTTCCCTATGTAGCTTGATCTTGAATGTTTATCAGTTTAAATATTGAAAAAAAAAACACAGCGGAAAACAACACCACAAAACCAAATATGTAAAAACCAGAGTTTAATTGTCCAAATAGGAGAGATGTGCACTGAAAAAAAGTGTCCTCCAATCCGTCTGATGACATGAAGATCTTTATTGTTCAAAACATCAAAATGACACATTCACAACTCAATGACTCGGAATGCACATGTTTCGACCCTCAGGCCTGCCTCAGGAGTCTTAAAAAGTATGATGGATGAAATACACAATACACTGGCACTCAATTGGATCTGACTAAAAGATCAATAATGGAAGGATACCATATCGCGTATACAGCGAATGCTATCAATCGACACCAACATCAGTTTGAAACTGATGCCGGTGTCGATTGATAGCACTCGCTGTATACCTCAAAAGATTTTCATCCTCTTCAGTCAACCTCTACTCCCCATAACACGCCATCAACCCTCCAGACGTCACATCCCAGAATCCCCATCCTCAAAGTCATCTTCCTCAAAAATACCTATGGAGGGGTTCTTTAGGGTCTAGCATTAGTGATAGGAGTAATCCCCATTTGCTCAGGCCCTGTTTGGTGCCAGGTTCAAAATGGCACCAGTTCACCCATTGAGTAGGATTTATTTGAAGATGTGAATAAACATATGGATAAAGGTGAGCCAATTAGTGTAATTTTTCTCAGTGGAAGAGGGTGAATGATGGAATGCTGCAGGGTTCAGTACTGGGACTGGTGCTATTTAATATATTTATAAATGATATGGAAATTGGAACAACATGTGAGGTGATTAAATCTACAGATGAAACAAAACTATTCAAGATTTACAAAGACTAGGGGACACTCAATGAGGATTTTTTTCACTCAGAGAATAGTAAAATTTTGGAATGCATTGCCAGAGGATGTGGTAAGAGCAGTTTACATAGCTGGTTTAAAAAAGGTTTAGACAAGTTCATGGTGGAAAAGTCCATAAACTGCTGTTGAGACAGTTATGGGAGAAGCCACTGTTTGTCCTGGATTGGTGGCATGGAATATTGCTACTATTTGGGTTTTTGCCAGGTACTTGTGATTTGGATTGGTGGCATGGAATATTGCTACTATTTGGGTTTTTGCCAGGTACTTGTGGTTTGGATTGGTCTCCATGAAGATGGGATATTGGGCTAGATCAGGGGTGTCAAACTCAATCACATTAAATGACCGGAATCTAAAACACAGGCTAAGTCACGGGCTAGCCCCAGCCCCCATAGTAGTACAAATTGTAACACCATTTTTTCCATCCATTTGTCATATACTGTATACACACAATATAATCTTATTAACAACACATAATGATTAACCACAAAATTAAACTACACAAAGCACACTGTATGCTTCTCAACATTCATTCCTACCATAACACAGATAACCCCTATGCAAATACAGGACCACAAACTAAAATTACTAACATATACAAACGAAACCCTGGTGATTTTTTTTCCAAACCTTCTTTTCCCAGCCTCTGGCTGCACTTCTGTCTGTGCTCTTAACTGTGTATCCAGGACCATCATATCCATTTGCTGTTTTTCTCTCCTTCACATTCTGCCATACATCCATCTTTAGGATGAACTTTTAACATTCAACTTTCTTCCATTTTCTGCTTTCTTCTCAAAATCTATCTACTTTTCCATGTCTTCCCTTCCCATCTATCCATGTGTACCATCTCCTCTCTCTTTCTTCTCCCCTACAATCCAATAAAACATTTTTTCTTAGCCTGCCACACCTATTGCTGTGCACCATCTCCTCCCTCTTTCTCTCCTTCTGCTCCATCCCTGTGCACCATCTCATCCCTCTCCTATAGTCAGACAACTCTGTTTTCCTCCTTCCCCCTCTTATGGTCTGGCATCTTTATCCTCTCCTTCCCATGGAATCTCTCTCCTCTCCCATGGTCTGGAATCTCTCTCTCCTTCCCTCCCTCTTCCCAAGGTCTAACATCTCTCTCCTTCTCTCCTCTCCTTTCTACAGTCTGGCATCTCTCTCGCCCCTCCTTCCCTTCCATTCTGTGGTCTGGCATCTCTCTCCCACCTCCTTCTCTTCTATTACAGTAGTCTGATATCTCTCTCTTCCCATGCATCTCTACCTCACTCCTCTCCCACCACCATGTCCAATAATTCTCTCTCCCTCCCTTTCTCTGCCCAGCAATTCTCCTTTTTCTTTTTCTCCTCATGTGCACCATCTCTCTTTCCCTCTCTCAGACACCTAATTCTCCCTTTCTATTCCCTCCCTCAACTCAGAATCTCTTTCCCTCACTCTCTCCATTCTTCTATTCTATGGATCATGCTCCCCTCTCTCCTTCCCTTCATTCTATGTTCCAAGTTCATACCCCTCCCTCCCTCCTTTTTTCCTCCCTCCTTCCTTCTATCATTTGTCTGAAGTTTGTGCTCCCTCTTTCTTGAGTCCAAATTCCCCCTCTCCCTCACTCCATTCTGTGCTTCAAAAAGGTGCCTCCATCCAGCGGGTGTTTACTTACTGGCCAGCTCCCTCCTCCTCACTGCCACATTTGAGTTTCTGTGCACAAAGCCATGGGCAGCAGTGGCTTCTATATGTGTCCTGCACCTGAACTGGAAGCCTTCTCTCTGATGTCACAACATGATATACATTTTTGTGGGTTGGATATCTAGTGAAGTTATCCGTGTTATTTATATGGTTGCAATAGAATCAGTAGCATGGAATATTGCAGCTCTTTGGGGTTTTGGAATCTTGGTATTCTTTGGGTTTCTGCCAGGTACTTGTGACCTGAATTGACAATTGTGGAAACAGTAAACTGGGCTAGAAGGACCATTGGTCTGATATGGTATGGGTATTCTTATGTGCTTATGATCTGACAGTACGGCTGTTAATGTCAAGCTGCAAAATGCGGACTTTTCACATTTTACCCTCAATTGGTAATTTAATCCTAGCAGTAGTATATTTTGAAATTAATGTCTGATAGGTTACTTAGTGCCTGATAAGGTAAGGTTAGTGCCAAAAGATGTATGAGGAGAGACTGGAAGCTCTGAATATGTATACCATAGAGGAAAGGAGGGACAGGGGAGATATGATTCAGACATTCAAATACTTGAAGGGTATTAACGTAGAACAAAATCTTTTCCAGAGAAAGGAAAATGGTAAAACCAGAGGACATAATTTGAGGTTGAGGGGTGGTAGATTCAGGGGCAATGTTAGGAAATTCTACTTTACGGAGAGGGTGGTGGATATCTGGAATGTGCTCCCGAGAGAAGTGGTGGAGAGGAAAACGGTGACTCAGTTCAAAAAAGCATGGGATGAACACAGAGGATCTCAAATCAGAAAAAATTAAGGCCAGTACTGGACAGACATGCACGGACTATGTCTGTATAAGGCCATTTGATTGAGGATGGCCTGAGGATGGCTTAGATGAATGGCATGGTTTAAATGGTGAGCTTTGATGGAAACTTCAGAAGATGGAAACTAAGCATAGTACTGGGCAGAGTTTTAGGTTCTGGCCCAGCAATAGCTAAGAAGAAGGAAGATTTAAATTAGGTCAGTAATTTAAAGAGTGGGTAGGGTTGGGCAGACTGCATGGACCATTCAGGTCTTTATCTTCTGTCATCTACTTTGTTACTATGTTAGGGATCACTCCTTCCCCACTGCTAGACAACAGGGAAACCTTCATAGGATACAGGGGAGGGTCTGTTGTGGGTGGAGAGACTGAGTATGACTTCAGGGGGTTGAGGAGTCAAGGAATGTGACTTTGGGGGTATTTTTTTCTTGAAGATACAATTGATTTCAGGGGCCTAATAATCTGTTATAGTGGAAGGGGTAGCTTTAGGAGGATAGGCATGTCTTCATGATTGCATGGAGGAGACCATCGCAGAGGAGGAGACATGGGCATCCTGGGACTATCAACCAAATCTCTTTCCTGAAGAAGTCCTTTTTCTGGGAACTTACTTGCTCCACTTCATCACTGAAGCTGAAACCGTGGATTGAAGACAATGTTTTTATTTTTCTTTTTTTCCAGTTTATGAATTATTTTTAATCTTATTCATTGTTTTGCCACTTGTTTTTGTTTTGTTCTATTTCTATCATTTAAATTTCTCCAGAATTCTTTTGTTCAATGGTTCCTCCTTCTGCATCTATTCCTTTCTCTCCTCTCTTCTACCTTTCAAAGTACTTAGTTCAATACAGTCTTGTTAGAATGTTTATTTTCTATTTTCCTCTATCTCTACTTTTCACTTCTTTATTACTCTCTAGGTACTTTAGTTAGATTGTGAGCCTTCGGGACAGTAAGGGAATTTCTAAGTACTTACTTATAATTTTAATGTATATTTTCTGTAAACCGCTTAGATGTAGCAGTATATAAGAAATAAATTACATTACATTACTTCAATGGGATGGGAGTCTGTTCTGAGGGGAATGGTAAATCTTTATATTGGATACCCGTTTTATTGCACTGGCTCTTTTAATTTTATCACCAGAAGCACTGGACTGCACAATAGTGATCTAATGCTTCCAGGGCAAAAAATGACCCAGCCTATGAGGATGATCAAGTTATATTATTGACTCCAACAGTAAATTAAACTGTAGTAAGAAAATATGTTAGAGCAACTTAGTACTTAACTCCCACAATCTCTTGAAAAAAGATAATTCTGAATTAATTATATTTCTCAACAGATCATCTATACTTCTCAGAATCCTTTTATGAATGATGAGTTTCCATATCTATACAAGATTGTGCCCAGCATTCTTAAAATCATTACTGGGATCATGAAGTTACTAAAGCATTTCAATTGGACCTGGATTGGTGTCCTCACACCTGATGATGACAGCAGCCTAAAATTTGTCCAGATGCTTAAAGAAAGGCTTAAGCAGAATGGAGCTTGCATTGAATTCATAGAAAAAGAGAGTTGCCCAAATTAATGAGAGCATTCATAAATCATCAACTAATGTGATCATTGGTGTGTTTAATAAAGAAGATACATGGGGTGTGTATGGAAAGATAGAATTTTTGAATATACCTGGCAAGGTCTGGATTATAATAAATGATTTGAATATTTATGTAACACATTCAGTGAAACGTGGCTACAAGAATAGCACCTTTCTATTTGCAAGAGTAAATAAAAATGTTCCAAGCTTTTTAAAATTTGTACGTGAGGTAAAACCTATTATGTTTCCTAATAATAAGATAACTAAAATGTGGTGGACTTCACTGTGCAAAAGTCATTGCTCCCAAAGCATCCAAAGATCCTGCAGTTCAGATGAATATCCTTTTGGTATGGTCCGGTGTGACAATATTTACTTTGCTAGCAGCTATAGCATTTACAATGCTGTATATGCCCTGGCACATGCACTGAGAGAAATGCTTTTCTCTGGATCTGGTCAGACAACTGGGTGGAATGGAGACCAAACTAGTTTATCAGATTATTTGCCATGGAAGGTAAGATTATTTCATAAGGGAATATTATATTCATAAAGCAATATTGCTGACATTTGTCACAATGTGAAAGGGATGGCTTAAGGGGACAATTATATAACTGGATGCCACCATTTAGTTGCCCTGAGGCCACATAATGGGATGGTAGTCTAATATTGTTCCCAGATGCCCAGGTTCCATTATAGAATTCTAATGTAGTCCAGTATTGTTGCACTTAACATATAGGCAACCCATAGTTATGGTAGAGAATAAAGAAGCAATGATCTAGTGTACAATGTTCCATAGGACAGTAGAAAGGGCAGACCATAGAAAGATTAGACTTCAGAGGAGAACTACTAAAATGGTTGATGGTCTTCATCATAAAATGTATGGGGACAGATTAAAGATCTCAATATGTATACTTTGAAGGAAAGTCAGAAGAAAGATATGATAGAGACTTTTAAATACCTTTGTAGCATAAATGCAAGTGAGGCGAGTCTTTTTCATCCAAAAGGAAACTCTGAAATGAGGGGGTATATGATGAATATGAAAGGGAATAGACTAAGAAATAACCTCAAAAAATACTTCTTTGTGGAATCAGTCATGAATGCATGAAGCAGGCTTCCAGTAGAGCTGGAGGAGATAAAAAATATATTTAAATTCAAGAAAGGTTGAGACATGTATATTGGATCTCTAAGGGAGAGGTAGTAGATGGCATTGATAGGCAGTCAATATAGGCGATGTGGTCTTTATATACCTTCATTTTTTCTGTTTCTATGTTATTTTAAAAAAAAAAAAACAGTTTCACTTGCTCTTTTGAAAAAAGGATGCATTCTCAGAGAACATAAAATATATCTTTCTGAGAAAAAGTTTTTTTGTCACAGGTATTTTATTATTAATATTTAAAGACTTGCAAATAAATAAGATGATGTACGAGGCAGAGCTTATTTAGGCAAATATAGTCTGGTGCTTGTCACCTATGAGTTGTCTGCCTATGCTAAATACTGAAAAACATTGTGTTCGATTTGTCCAGTACTGAAGTCTTTATATTAATATTATGACTCAACATAGATTCTAGTGTTTGTTCTGAGCAGGATTCAAATTCAGTTGCCAATTGTTTTTGCAAGGAAATACTGTATTTTTTGCCCCATAAGATGCACCCCAGATTTATAGGAGGAAAACAAGAAAAAATTCTGAACCAAATTGTACACCCAGCCTCCCTCACTCCCTGCCAGGCTCTGCACCCTATCCCTTCTCCCTGCTAGGCTCTGCACTCTGCCCCCTTTCCTGCCAGGCTATGCACTCTATCCCCTTTCCCTGACCTGCAACCTACCCCACCATCACCTCTGGTGGTCTAGTGGTAGATTGGGACATGAGCAATCTGTCCCAGCCGACTAACAATTTTTTCCTCCTCCCCCCATGGTACTACTTTTGAAAACAGGACTCTGGGGATCTATAACATATTTAGAAATGATCTGAAAATGGGAAAAATGAGTGAGGTCATAAGATTCACAAATTACATGGAATTATTTAACTTTGTCAAATTGCATGAGGATTTCTAGACATTACAGTAAGACCTTGCAAGACTGGGAAATTGGGCTTCCAATTTGCAAGTAAAATTCAATGTGGGCAAATATAAAATTAACTCAATAAACAAATAAAAATCACTCAAGTGTGAAAAATATACCATCTATGCCCCGGTAAATATGATACTAAAGCGAAAAAAGCCTCAGATCAATGGAGAGGTGTACCCACTCTCTTACACTCTGATATCATAGGCAAAAACTTTTGCAAAAAATAAAAGCAGCAGAGTGGAACTGTTAATCATTAGTCTGTAGTGTTGGCCCTGTAGCAGTGGTCTTATGACATGAAATGATCGTCGGCCTATGGTTATAATCGGTGGTTTTTCCATGATTTTTTTCTTGGCTATTTTTAAGCGCCCACCTGCCAGTATTTAACTTTTGCAAATGTTTTTGCCTATGATGTCAAAGTGGAAGAGAGTGGGTACACATCTCCATTGATCTGAGGCTTTTCTTTCGCTTTAGTATCATATTTACTGGAGCATAGACTGTGTATTTTTCACACTGCATTGATTTTTGTTTGTTTATTGAGTATATTTCCTTCCAGTCCTCTTTTTGTTATTTTGTAAAATGTAATATGTTGCACATAGAGAACCACCCCCCTCAAATTACAGCTTCATGATGCTAGGTTCCACATTAGGAGTCACCACTGTGAGTGAACATCAGATTTACAGATTTTACAAGATGCTCTAACTGTAAAAAATAAAATAAATAAATAACAGGCATTTAGGGACATGTGTCCTTTATTTTATAGCTTCATCATTATCTGAAGAACGTGACTTTTAAGAACACATTGGGTGAAAAGTTCATTTTTGATGAGAATGGAGACTTACCAACGGACTACAATATTATTAATCTGCTCTTTCTGCCCAGTGGGAAAGTGAAACCTGAAATTGTTGGAAATTATAAGTTTTATGCTCCCCCTGGAGAGGATTTCACATTCAATGAGAAAATGATAATGTGGGATACTTCATTTAATCAGGTTAGAGTGATATAACATTATATAAGGTACCTCATAATACAGGAGGTTTTACGTGGTGGTATACAATGAAGAGTAGATTTCCAGCTTTATTATTGGCTGTTGTACATTTTACTGAATTCTAAGGGGCTCATAATAAAAAAAAGTTCAAAAAGTGGCCTAAATCGGTACTTGGACAATCAAAAAGACTGGTAATCCAAGTACCAATAATCAAAGCTGGTTTTAAATGTATCTAAAACCAGCTTAGGCCTTTACCCTGCCTCTAAACGCCTAGAGCGAAAATAGAACATAAGAACATAAGCAATGCCTCTGCTTGGTGAGACCTGAGGTCCATCGTGCCCAGCAGTCCGCTCATGCAGGCCCAACAGGTTCAGGACCTGTGCAGTAATCCTCTATCTATATTCCTCTATCCCCTTTTCCAAAAAAGGAAATTGTCCAGTCCTTTCTTGAACCCCAGTACCGTACTCTGCCCTATTACACCCTCTGGAAGCACATTCCAGGTGTCCACCACACGTTGAGTGAAGAAAAACTTCCTAGCATTCATTATGAATCTGTCTCCTTTCAACTTTTCTGAATGCCCTCTTGTTCTTTTATTTTCTGAAAGTTTGAAGAATCTGTCCCTCTCTACTCTCTCTATGCCCTTCATGATCTTGTAAGTCTCTATCATATCTCCTCTGATAGGACAGAGACTTACAAGATCATGAAGGGCATTTTTAGAGGAAGGGAAAGGGCAGGAGGTGGGCAGGAGGTGGGCCGACCTAGACATAGTCATACAGCAAGTATAACCAAAATCTTTAATAGGTTGCCCACTTGGAACTTATACGTTTTGACTTAGACCAAGTCAAAACAGGTATAAGTTCAAAATAGGGGCCACTGAGCTGATCGCAGCTGCTGCAATCAGCTCAGTGGCCATGGCAACCTGCCCACCCTCCACTGCAATGATCGCGGCAGGAGAGATGCATAATCTCTCCTGCCACAGGTCGCGGCAGTTCGGGGGGATCGCGATCATGGCAGGAGAGATGCCCAATCACTCCTGCTACTATCGTGAGCCACCCCCACCCCCAAATCCCAACAATACCAGCAGGAGGGAGCCTAACCCCTACTGCAGAGGCGAGCCCCCCACAACCCTCCACCCAACTCAATACCAGCAGAAGGGAGCCCAACCCCTCCTGCCAAGGCATGAGCCCCCAAACCTCCCACCCGATACAATACTGGCAGGAGGGAGCCCAACCTTTCCAGCTGAGATATGAGCCCCTACCCCGTGACTCCCACCCCCAAGACAATACCAGAAGGAGGGATCCCCCTAAAATACAGGCAAGAGGGATCCAAGCCCTCCTACCCATGGTGTACCCACCGCGACTGCCCCCTGATTGCCCCACAAAACTCTGTGACATCCCAACACCCCCCACCCCTGACACCCCCCTGCATTTACATTAAGTTGGATGGATGGATGGGTCCCAAACTTGTCCACCCAACAGGCTTGCAATCCTCCGAATGGTGAGCCTAGTGCCTAATTGGGCTAGGTACCTAAGGCCCAACCCATAGAAGGGGCCTTTGGTGCCTGGGCCAACCAAAATTGGCCCAGTTTCCTTAGGACCCACCTGTGGGTGAGGTCTTAGGCACATGGGGCCAACGCAGCCCATGTGCCTAAGACCCCACCCACAGGAGGGGCCTAAGGTAACTGGGCCAATTCCGGTTGGCCCAGGTGCCTAAAACCCTCTATGTTCCCAACATATGTCAACTGGATCAAAATAATAAATTCAGTTCTATGTGTAGTTTTTTAAGGACACCTCAGCCCCACAAAACTAAATAGGAGTCGGATGACAGCGGCAGCCCCGGGAGACCCTTGAAACAGCACTTTTTCAGTGCGAAACATGTCGGGTCTGACTCCCAGGTTTGGCTGAGATAAGTAACTATTTATACTTTTATAAAATTTGAGATTTATATTAAAAAAATTTTTTGCAAGGAAACTTTGAGCACTGTTGAAGCACGTTATAAAACAAATGAAAACGGACAGCCAATGATGAGGCACCACATAATTCTTCCCGCAGTTGAAACTCATTACAGCGGTGGAGTGGTGGGGCTGAGGTGTCCTTAAAAAACTACACATAGAACTGAATTTATTATTTTGATCCAGTTGACATATGTTGGGAACTTATCAATTCTATACTGGATATAAACAGTTTACATAGCAATATAGCCAGGGATAATAGGCTTAAAACCCCCTATGGGCAGGGCCTTAGGTGTCTGGCCAGTTAGGCTCTAAGCCCGCCATTCATAAGATGGCGGGCCTGCCAGGTGGATGGGCTTGGGACCTGTCTGTCCAGCCAACTTAATGTAAGTGCAGGGGGGTGTCAGGGTTGCAGGGGGGTGTCGGGAGTGAAGGGGTGATCAGGGGTTCAGGGGGTAGTCGTGGGGGGTACCATGGGCATGAGGGCCTGGGATTCCTCCTGCCCATATTTTAAGAGGGTGGGGGGTCACTTCAGCAGGAGGGCCTGGGTTCCCTCTTGCCGGTATTATCTGGGCAGTGGGAGGGGGTTGCGGGGTGGTAGCTCATGCCTTGGCAGCAGGGGTTGGGATCCCTCCTGCCAGTATTGTATCAGGTGTGGGATTAGGGAACTTGCACCTCAGCAGGAGGGGTTGGGCTCCCTCCTGCCGGTATTATGTCAGGTGGGAGGTTACTGGGGGGATTTGCCTCAGCAGGAGGATTGTGCATCTCTCCTGCCATGATCGCGATCCCACCTACATAGCCATGACCCACGGAAGGTAAGATTGGGCATCTCTCCTGCCGTGGTTCATGAAAGTTCAGGGGGATCGCAATCACAACAGTTCAGGGGATTGCAATCGTGGCAGGGGAGATTAGGCACCTACAGTGGGCTTAGGGAGCAGCATAGAGCCACTTAGGCCCATCTAAGGCTACCTCTGGGTGAAGGCACGCCAACACCTAGCCTTAGGTGTGTTTATGTGGGCCTATGCGCCTTTCTAGACTCTAGGAGGTGCCTACAATATAGACGGCATGCCTCATGTTTTTTATATGCATCCTGATTGGCTGGTTAGGCAGCAGTTGGCTGCCTACAATCAGGACTACATTTATAGAATTTGACCCTGAATGTCTAGGTGAGTGACACTATTCAGGTGTTATGCACATTCAACTAATTTCAGTGCACTACCCTCACAGCTAACCAGGCAAAATTAATAATATTATTGTATGGTTTCCTTATCTGTAGTACTACAAGACTACTATTAGGGAGCTGCTGGCACCATTTTGAGCTTCTTACTATCAATGGTAGGATTGATTAATGATTGTTCCTGCTCAGATTGCACTAAAGCCCAGGTAAACACCAAGGATCATAGGCAGATTCCTATGGGGATCTTTATATTTTAGGGCATTTCTGAGTAAGGCAAGGGAATGATTTCATGGAAAGAGTTTCTAAGTAGAGGTTACTTCCAGGAATGAAGGATCTTCCGCTTGGGGGTATTAAGAAAGGGGGGATGTAATGGGAACTTTGAATGAAGGGCAATTGAGAGATAGTTTGTGATTAGGGAGGCTTGAGGGCCACTCTATTTTTACTGTAGTCATCCCGTGTAAGAAGTGTCTAGTAGCATCCAGTTGCAGCTCTATAGCTCAGTGTTTCTGGGATGAACCCCCTCCCCCCTCAGCTTCTTGCTGGTATTATTTTTAAGAAATAATATAGCTTTTAGTGTTCACTGCTAGTTTTGTTATGATATTTACATAATAATAAGCTGCTTTACATGTATTTGCATGTTTTGCTTATCATTTGAATGAGACTCACATTTACTTACATTTCCCTGTGTTACAGTAACACATTATCTGGGGTGGCTCACAGGTCTACATTATATGACATTACATTGATATCTTTTATCCCACTAATACCTTTCAGTTCTAGGCAGTTTACAACAAGAAATTAGCCTGGGCATTCCCAGGGAGATTACAAGGTTGATAGCTATAGCATGTGTCGGGATCTGGGATGGGTCGACACGGTTTGGTTAAATCATTTGACAAATTTCTTGAATAGTATGGTTTTCAGTTCTTTCCTGAATGTTTTGTAGTTGGGTGTCGTGGTCAGCAGATTTGAGATTTGGTGGTCTATTTTTGCTGCTCTGGTGGCTAGTAGACCATCATCCACTAAGGGCCTCCACTCCAGGTGCTCAGGCCTCTCAATGCCTGCCTTCCAGGTGCTGAGGAAGTCATGCAGCCCATCTGTATATTCATCCCAGTGTTCTCTGGGGTTGACTCCCAGGAATAGAGAAGGTTCATTCAAAAGTAAAGGTTTTAGGCTAAAAAAATCCCAACTTTGTTCAGATGGGGATTATGTCAAGGAATTGTTGATTGGGAACATTTGGAAGAAATTGGAAAGTTGTGGGCAAAACAGAAAGGAGCTATTTAAAGAGCAACAAGCCATTTTGTAAGGAGAGTAAGTAAAACTAAGAAGAAAAGACTGCTTTGGTTCTCAAAAGTAGTAGCTGAGAACATAAGGAAAAAGAGGTTAGTTTTCATAAACTATAAAATATCACAGAAAGAGGAAGACAGGCAAAAATATCTGGGAAAGCTAGTTGAGTAGTCAGAAAAGCATAATATGCAAATGGAAGAAAAAATAGTTAACACAATAAAAAAGGGGCACAAATAATTTTTTGATATATTAGTGATAGGAAGAAGCGCAAAAGTGGCATTGTGAGACTAAAAAGTGAAGGGGAGAACTGATATGTTGAAAGTGAGGAGGAAAAAGCAGACATGCTAAACAAATACTGCTATGTTTATAGAAGAAAAGACTGGAGAAGGACCACAGATGGCTGCCAAGAGTATATATGGGAGTGGAATAGATATCACACCGTTCACAGAAGAAAGTGTTTACGAACAACTGGAAAAACTGAAAGTGAACAAAATCATGTGACTGGATGAAATCCACCCTAGGGTACTCAGGGAACTTGGAGATGCCCTTGTAGGACCTCTTGCAGATTTGTTCAGTAACTCCTTGGAGAGACTCTTGAGATTGGAGAAAAGTAAATGTGGTCCCTCTTCACAAAAGTGGTAACAAGATAAGTTGGAAACTATAGGCCAGTGAGCCTCACTTTAATGGTTGGAAAGATAATGGAAGCTCTGCAGAAGGAAAGAATAGAGAACTACCTGGAATCAAATGTGCTATATGATCCAAGACAACATAGTTTCATCAAGGAGTAATCATGCAAAATAAATCTGATAGACATCTTTGGGTGATTAGAAAATTGGTTAGAGGAAATATGCTGAACTTCAACTAACTGAACTTCAACAAAGTCTTTGACATTGTCCTTCATAGAAGGCTCATCAATAAACTTAGTGGGCTGAAGTTAGTACCTAAAGTAGAGACTTGGATTAGAAACTGGTTGATTGACAGATGACAGAGGGTGGTATTGAATGGAATTTGCTCAGAGGAAAGAAAGGTGAATAAAGGCATGCCTCAGGGATTGGGTCTGGGGACCATTCTATTTAATATAGTTGAGAATGATATTTCTGAAGGTTTAGAGGGAAAAGTATGTATTTTTGCAGACGACACCAAGATTAATAATAGAGTGAAAATTCCAGAGGGAGTAATTTGGCAGTTAAAATTTAATGTAAAGTATAGAGTGATGCATTTGGGGAGGACTATGTTCATTCATGAGGAGCTAGCTAAAATAAAGGTAGACAAAGTGATGGGGCCAGATGGTGTACATCCAAGGGTGCTAAAGGAATTTAGGGAAGTTCTGATGGCTCCACTGACTGACTTTTTCAATGAATCTCTAGAGTCAGGAATGGTACTGGAGGACTGGAGAAGGAACTAAGGAAGAAGTAGGGAATTACAGGCCGGTAAGTCTGACTTATGTGGTAAGCAAATGAATGGAAACACTTTTAAAACAGAGAATGATGACGTTTCTGGAATCCTGTGGATTACAGGACTGGAGGCAACATGGATTCACTAGAGGTAGGTCTTGTCAGTTAAATCTGATCAATTTCTTTGACTGGGTGGCCAGAGAATTGGATAGAAAGTATGCATTAGATGTGGAATATTTAGACTTCAGCATAGCCTTTAACAGTGTTCCACACAGACATCTAATAAATAAACTGAGTGCCCTTGGGATGGATCCCAAAGTGATGGGTTAGGTCAAGAATTAGTTGAGTGGAAGGTGACAGAAGGTAGTGATTAATGGAGATGCTCTGAGGAAAGGAATGTTCTTTTTAGCATTTTTATAAATGATATTGCTGAAGGGCTGTCTAGTATGATTTGCCTCTTTGCAGATGATAAAATCTGCACTAGAGTAGAAAACCCAGATGGTAAGAATAACATGAATGAAGACTTGGTGAAGCTTGAAGAATGGTCTGAAATTTGGCAGCTTAAATTTAATACTAAGAAATGCAAGGTCATGCATTTGAGCTGCAAAAAACTGAGGAAATGGTACAGTTTAGGGGATAAAGAACTTATGTGCATGATAGAAGAGCTGGACTTGATGTGACTGTATTTGATGATCTTAAGGTGGCCAAACATGTTAAAAAGTTGATGGCAAAAGCTAGAAGGATGCTAGGTTGCATAGGGAGAGGTATGGCTAGAAGGAAAAAAGAGGTATTGATACCCCTGAATTGGACTTTGGTAAGACCTCATTTAGAGTATTGTGTACAATTATGGAGTCCACACCTTCAAAAAGATATAAAAAGGATGGAGTCATTCCAGAGGAAAGGCTACTAAAATGGTGTGTGGCCTTTGTCATAAGGCGTATGGGTACAAACTTAAAGATCTCAATCTGTATACTTTGGAGGAAAGGCAGGAGAGGGGAGATATGATAGAGATGTTTAAATACCTACATGATGTAAATGCGCTTGAGTCATCTCTTTCATTTGAAAGAAAGCTCTGGAATGAGAGGGCATTCAATGAAGTTAAGAGTTGATAGGCTCCGGAATAATCTAAGGAAATACTTTTTTACAGAAAGGGTGGTAGATGCATGGAACAATCTCCCAGAAGAGGTGGTGGAGACAGAGACTGTCTGAATTCAAGAAAGCCTGAGATAGACACATGGAATCTCTTAGAGAGACGCAGAACTAATGGTTACTGCAGATGGGCAGACTAGATGGGCTATTTGGCCTTTATCTGACACTATGGTTTTATGTTTCTATGTAAAATTCCAAAGGAAATATATATGTGAGAAGATAAGAAACAATTGAGAAAGGGACCTTGATGTGATAGTGTCTGAGGATCTCAAGGCTACAAAACAATGTCACAAAGTCGTGGCCATAGTCAGGTATATATCAGGTTCCCTGGTCAGACCATTATTTCATTTCCATTTCCTATGCCCTACCATCTGTTTCCTTTGTTTCTCGATCACCAAAAACTATCTCCTGAAGAGATTTCCATAACCTTAGTGACTTCTTAACTCCTTCCTTATTTTCTATGGATAACAAAGCCTTTAATATTTCAGACTTTAATGAACAGTTTGGAACATCGGTCGTCATTCCTTTTTAGACAATATCGTTCCAATTGTTACTCACACTATTTCTTCAAAAAAAATTGCAAGATCCTGTCATAGGCACCTTCAGAACAATGGACTATGACTACCTATGACAGGAATTTGGTTCCTGTGGGCCACAGTGAGCCGCACAGGGATTTTTGAGAGACCAGAGAGATAACACTGCACAGAGACTTTTCAAAAATTTTATTCATGAGAAACAAAAACCAAAATGTGCAGCTTGGTTACAACAAAAGCAGTTTGTGCAACAAGAAAAAAAAAAAAAAACAAGTGTCAGAATGCTCCACAACATATGAGCACCTCAGCAGGCACAGAAAAGAAAAAAAACCTTTAATCAGTCTTTCAGGATTGTTAGTACTTATACAACTTCACTTTCCAGCACTTAAGCTTTACTGGTCTCACTCCTTTCCCATTGGGGGTGGGGTGGGGTGTGAGCTAATCTCAGTCCTGGCTTCCAGCAGCAGTTGAGTTTTCCCCTCCATGGGCTAATTAGTGCTGAGCAAACAAATAGGAGATTAGAAAGCTTCTGTTTCTGGTCCACTCCTCACAGCAAGCAGAGAGAAAAAACCCCCACAGTCTTCTAAAGTTCCATTCAAAAGCATGAAAACCAAAACCCACTCCTTTCAGCAATTACCAGCAGCAGGGAAAAAGAAAAAGGTAAGTTTGTTCCAGGCTTAGACTTCTAGTCTTCTTGTGAAAAACAATCCTTCATAAATCTACAAAGCATTAAAGCTCACTTGTCTTAGTGTTCTAACACACTTGATTACTCTGCTGATTCCAGCTGTTCACTTGGCACAGTCTCCATGGTCTGGTCCCACTGGCTCTGGGGTTCTGGCAGTCCCTCACCAACCTCTACCCGTTCCATGGCCTCTGACCTCCCCTGCCCATTTAGAACCTTCAGCTCTGAACGCTGTATGTGCCTCAAGTGACTGGCATTCCTTTTCTTCTCCTCAAGCTGCTCTGCCTTCCTGTGTAAAAAGGCACAGCCATGCCCCAAACCTCCAGGTGTTGCAGGTGCTCTAGATGCCTGTCTCCCTCCCCCTCTGTAATTGTAGAGAATAGCTCTAGATGGTGTGTAGTAGGAAGTTCAGGCTGCTCACAACTCATACTCCCTCTAGAGCAGGGGTGCCCAAACTTTTGGCTTCCTTGGGCCACATTAGCCAAAAAAAATGTTTCTGGGGCTGCACAAATGCACAAACGCTGCAGCAAGACAGAGGAGGGAGCCGGCAAGATGGTAAACACCCAGAGGCAGCAGAGGAAAGCACTGCATCGCCCTCGACTGGGGCTGCACAGAATACTTCCCGGAGCCACATGCGGCCCTCGGGCCACAGGTTGTACACCCCTGCTCTAGAGGAATCAGCAGGAATATCCTCAAACATATCTGCATGAGGTTTAAACTGTGTTGTGTTTTGCCTCCCTTGATCCAGTATGTGCACTACTTTGGGAACATCTCTAGCAGACATAGGTTGCACATCACAATCCCTGGTTTAACTCATCATTACTCCTTCTTAAACGGCAGTTGTGTTCCCTGGAATGCAAATGCGCACTAATCCCACCCAAAGTGACCTCATTAAATACAAGGAGCATTATTAGCATTATTGTCAAACACAAACACAGTAAAGAAAAAATATTACAAAAAGAGCATCTCAAAAGCAAAGAAGTCCTCTGTTCTTTTCTCTATTCTTAAAAATCTATTCTTAAAAAACTTATTCACTTCAAACCTAAGTCAGTTAGCTCTAACAACAACTCTCCAACAGCACAAACTCTGGCTGATTTTTTTCAGGAAAAAATTAAATCTATTAGGGCTAATCAGTGGCATACGAAGGGAGGGTGGGGGGAGGTCCGCCCCGGGTGCAAGCTCATGGGGGGTGCTCCCGGCTAGAGAATGACACGGTGACAAAATTTGTCACCGTTCCCGTCCCCGCGGATAACCACGGGAAATAATCCCATGTTTTTTTCTAGTGTCTATTTCAACCTCAGTCCTTCTACACCAGCATTCTTCAAAGCAAAGTGGTTGTGGCCATTCATACTCTGATTCTTCCCTCTCTCCTTAAAGAATGACATGAAGATGGATTCCCACGGTTATCTGCGGGGACGGGAACGGTGATGAATTTTGTCACCGTGTCATTCTCTACTCCCGGCCTTGGAGTCATGGCCCGGGAACTTCCCTTCTTATGGCCCGACTCCAAGGCTTTCGCGAGTCCCCGATGTGGTCCAGCGAGCCTTAAGTTCTTACCTTCCTTCCCCCACGGCCACACCCCCCGTCAGAGCTTGTTGCTATATCGGCGCGATCACCAACTTCCTGTTTCCGATGGGGTGGATCGGGGCAGAAGCAGGAAAGGAGCCCGAGCCCAGCGAGCCGCGTGCAAGACTGCAAGTAGTTTTTCAGCTGAACCGTAAGTATTGGTGCTGAGCTGCTTTGTTACCATTGGTGGTGTTTGAATTTCTTTGCCCTAGTGCTGCCCGATTCACTATTCAAATCGATTCACTGATTAATTTAGGCAGCAGAGACAGGCGGGGGGTGTAGGCCTTCAGGGGTGGGGTGTAGGCCTTCGGGGGTACGTATACAGTCCTTTGGGGGGTGCAGGCCTTCGGGGGGTGCAGGCCTTCAAGGGTGGGGTGTAAGCCTTTGGGGGGAACAGACCTTCGGGTGGGAGGTACAGTCCTTTGGGGGAAGGTGCAGGGATTAAGGGGGACAGACTTTCAGGGGGGTGCAGGCCTTCAGGGGGGTGCAGGTCTTTAGGGGTGGGGTGTAGGCCTTCAGGGAGAGGGATAGACCTTCGGGTAGCAGGTATAGGCCTTCGGGGGGTGCAGGCCTTCAGGAGTGGGGTGTAGGCCTTTGGGGGGAACAGACCATTAGGTGGGAGGTACAGTCCTTCGGGGGAGGGTACAGGGCTTAAGGGGGGACAGACCTTCGGGGGAGGTACAGTCCTTTGGGGGTGGTGCAGACCTTCAGGGGAGGGGGTCCTGGTATAAAAGTACACGGAGGGAGCGAGGGAGGGAAGGGGGGTTCAAAGATATGTGCTGTGACAAACCCAGCACCAGCACTAGTTCGGTCCCTAATAGGATCCGGTGCAGAAGAGCTGACCAGATTGATTCTGGTGCTCAACTTGAGGCTGACCTCCCTTGCCCCTATGACCAAAGCAGTAGTGATCTGGAGCAGAGGCAGGCAGACTGTCAACTGCAGCCTCCGGGCTTTAGGGCAGCTAGAAAAGCCACAAGGAATATAGCTGCATTAGATAAACCCAGGCAGAGAAAAGCTGCTTTAGAGCCAAAGCCCATCCCCCGCTATAGGCTGAAGGGGATTGGCTCTGAGCTGTTTAAAAGCAGGCTTAGACAAGCAGCAGGAGGAGGAGCGAGTGACCAGGGCGAGTCACTCCCACAGCCCAAGGCATAGAGGGATACATCTCCTTATGAGAGGCATAGAGGGATATGGGTGATTAGAACAATCAGGTGTATACCTGACTGGGCCTCCGCGTGTGCGGATCGCCGGACTCGATGGACCATGGGTCTGATCCGGAGATGGCAATTCTTATGTTCTTATGAGCCAAGCAGCAGAGTCAACCATGCCAGATTGGCCCATGCAGGATTTGGAAGAAATCCTTCCCACTTCAAACTTCCAGATTCCAGATCAGGTGGAAAGTATGGAGGTCCAAGTAGCTGGCCCTATGCTGGAGAGCCAGACAGAATGTATGGACACTGAATGAAGGAAGTGAGTAACTGGGAAACAATTAGTGGTTTGTGTTTTTTTTCCCTTTTGCATATTTTTTCCTTCTGTGCAAACCAAGCCTGAAGAATGTGAGATATGTTTGGGCTTTATGAGTATTTTTGGGTTAAGAAATAATACTTACCTGAAGCCTAAACTATTGGATTGATTTAAAGTCAAGTTTGGGAACAAGAAGCTCAAGTTAGAACATTTAAGTTTGTGTTTTTGAACTTTGGAAATCCTGCTGTGGCTCCCGTTCCTGAGGAGCTAATTAGCTTATCTCTATCAGCTGTGTGTTTTTGCCTGCACGAGGGAGCTGAAGGAAAAGCTGACCTGTTTGCAAGAGTGTGCTGTGGCTGTAATGCCTAAAGAGTTTTGTTTAAATTTGGATTTACAGCAAAGGTTTATTTCAAACTTTATTTGGCTGCTTAAATCTGCTGTAACATGGCTCTGATACTAATGCTGAGAGAAAGTTTGAATTATGAGTGAACACCAGTGTAAAGCAATCCTGAGTCAGAGCACATGATTCCAGGAATAACCAACTACAGGAAGTGGTTGTTTTGATGAAAGCTTTATTTTTGCAATTAACTTTATTTTGGTAAAACATGCAAAAGTGTCCTTTATTTTATGTTGCATTCTTTTTGACCGCTGGGTCAGAATAAACATCATATTCCTATTTAAAGAACTTGGTTTTACTGATGATATTTGGGAAACTCTTTGCTTACCTTGTCTCTCTCAGGCCTAGGCAGCTGCCTAGAGCCACCTGAAAAGCCTTGAAGGTACCCCTGGTTAGAGGGGTCACGCCAGAATCCCTGTGTTTGTCACGCGTCAGCCTTGCGCTGCGGAGGGTTTGTGACAGTGCATATGCCAGACTTTGGGGGTTAGAAATAATGGGTCTAAAAACAGAGGAGTGGGGGAGAGATGGTGCATAATGGGATTTAGGGAGGGAAGGAACAGAAAGAGAGAGAACTTGGAAACAAGGAATGGTGTGGAGGGGGATAGAGATACTGGATAGGAGGAAAGTTGGGAACAGAAAGGGAGAGATGGTGGACCCTGGGGTGGTGGGGAGTTGAGAAAAGGTGAATCTGTGGATGGAGACCAAAAAAAGGAAAGATGCCAGACCTCCTGGGGAGGGAAGGGAGACGGAAGTGGAGGACAGAGTTGGCAGACGGACGGTTAGCACAGTGAAAGAAGGAGACCCTGGCAAGCAAGACAACAAGAGCCTGGGACCAACATGATTTGAATATTGGCCAGACAACAAAAGGTAGAAAAAATAATTTTATTTTCTGTTTTGTGATTACAATATGTTAGATTTGAAAAGTGTATCCTGCTAGAGCTGGTGTTAGACTGCAAACATGAGCTAGGATTTAATAGAGAGAGGAAAAGTCCTTTTTGTTTCTTTATTTTGTTTACACCACAGCGCCAGTGTGGTTAGGAGAAGCCAAAGGGGGTGAAAAAGTTATAAAATAAACCCACCAGGATGTTTGAAAAAAACACCCAATTGGGCAGGAAAATCGAATCAAATTGAAAAACCAATTCAATAGGCTGAATCGAATCGAAATTTATTTTTTTCCCCCTGAATCGGGCAGCACTAATTTGCGCTACTGTCTTAGACTTTAGGACCTGGGATTGGGGAGAGATGGCATCCTCAGTACTTTATAATGCAAGTGAAATGAGGATTTGGTCAGACTTTTGAAGGATCTGCAGAAGAAAAATATTGTATAGGCCGGGGACATAAGACAGCAGGAAATGGGAACTTTTCTTCCTTCTATTTTTGTGAATGGCAAGGCTGAGGATCTCAGAGAGTTCATTTAAAATATGTGCTTTATAAGAAAATATAATAATGTATTTTATAAAGTTTATAAGCATTGCTGGCCTACCTGGTGAGGTGTTCCTAATGGTGGTGGTGGTGGCAGTGTGTCAATGTGTTGAGAGGAAGAAGTTGTCTGGGAAATTCTGCTGATCAAACTCCGGGCTCATTTCCATCCCCCTCCACTCCACTCAACTGGTTCACACACTGAGTGGATCTTTGGGTGTTGTGCCTGGGTACTTGTTTTGGGATCTCTTCCAGTGGTTTGTCAGTATCTCCTTGTGGTCCAAGGAAGGAAACTTTGTTAACCTTAGCATTGACCTTCAGAATATGTTTGTAACAGCGCTGCTTGTGTGGCATTAGGCTATGTAGTGATTGAAAGAAAAAAACAGACCTTTGCACATTTTTGCACTATATGGTGGGTGTATGAGGAGATTCACATTTCCTGCACAACTAAGTCCTTATGAAATTACCTTGTTCTTTCTGTATTTGACATCTAGCAAGGTCTCTGTTTGGAAGGAAAGATCTAAGCTTAAAAATGAAGTGGCCAGAAGTTATGGTAAAAGCAGATAGCGTTACTGGTTTTAAGAAAGATTTGGACAAATTCCTAGAGGAAAAGTCCATAGTCTGTTATTAAGACATAGAAACATAGAAAGATGACGGCAGAAAAGGGCTATAGCCCATCAAGTCTGCCCACTCTACTGACCCACCCCATTAAGTCTGAATACTAATGGCCTAGTTCCTTAACTCGACCCTCGTAGGGATCCCACTAGGACATCCCATTTATTCTTAAAGTCAAGCACGCTGGTGGCCTTGATCACCTGCTCTGGAAGCTTGTTCCAGTGATCTACAACCCTTTCTGTGAAGAAATAGTTCCTTACGTCACTATCGAATTTCCCTCCCCTGAGTATTTAGGTGCACTGTATGAGAGCACAAGAGGATGGTTGCCCCAGAGGATATCTGTGGTCATTGCCACAATTTTTTTTTTTTCAAGCATTATAAGCCTGTATATTTGGGCCAGGGTGCAGAGTGCTTTTGGTAAAATCAGTGCTCAAAGGCAAAAGTGGTTTTTCCTTTAAAAGACTCATTTTTGGTGAATGCCTTTAATGAGTGGTACTCTGAACTCTTGTGTAAACTGACCACCGTGTGGGGCTCCCTCTGTATTGAAGAGCATGGGGAAGTGTCTGCTTGCCCTGGATCGGTAGCATTTAATGTTGCTACTCTTTAGGTTTTAACCAGTTACTAGTGACCTGGATTGGTTACCATGAGAATGGGCTACTGGGCATGATGGACCATTGGTCTGACCAGTTAGGCTATTCTTATGTTATGTTCTCATCTGTAGGGGCCTTTGTTTTCACTTCTTATTTTAATGCATTTTTTTTCTGGGAACTTATCAGTGTTTTTTATAATGGGAACAAAAATGGAAGAAAATTAATATGTGTGGAATGGGGGGGTAACTAATTTCTTCATCTAAATAATTCAATCCACCTCAACCAGACATAGGAGAACTCATGCACCATTCACACACCCTCCATCCAAAAACATCAAAAGAAAAAAAAGTGTTCGACAACCTCCTAACACTCGACCCCCAACTCTACAACCTATTGACCTCGACCACAGACTACAAAACCTTCAGAAAAGAAATACAAATCCTTCTATTCAAAAAACACATAAAACCAAACTAATTTTATTTATTTATTTATTTATTTAGATTTATATCCCGTTCTCCCAGTAGCTCAGAACGGTCTACAAGTAAACATACACAGTAGAAGTAGTTAGGCAAATAAATGTGCAATAGGTTTAGATGCTTGGACATACAAGATTGTGCAGTATTTATCAGGCTACAGACAATTTTTCAGAGTACAGACAATTTATCAGAGTACAGACTAAGAGAGGACTATACTGAAATTTAGGAGAAGTTAAATAGGGGAGAGAAGAGAGAGGTGGGGTTTAAGGGGGGGTGTAGACTGAGGGAGCACAATCAGAACTGTCCCAAGCATCACCTGCAACTACTCCATATGTATTTCTGATGTCATGACAATTCAGACATAATTTATGTTATGTTTGGAATAATAGTTACACATATGAGGTTCAATAAAAGAAAATTTTCACTGCCTGTTTCTATTCTGACCATTTATTCCGTTTCATGATTATTACAAAAAATATTTTTTTACATGGGGGGTGTCAAAAAATGATTGGCCCTGGTGCCACATACCCTAGGTACACCACTGGGGCTAATATTAAAACCTCTACTGCCATTCTTTCTACTGCTTTAGTTTCTGATTCTAGTCACTTTGAAGTTGATAATACTAATGCATTGACTACAACATGTTCTCATTTTTCCCTACCATCCTTTAAAGATATTGAACGTATCATACAATCACTCAATACCAAAGGATCTAATCCAGAATCTATCCCTCTATTTATCTTAAGAGCGCCATAGACTTGGCTTTAAACTGAGGAAGAGGAGAAAGCCGATAGTTAATCTGACACATCGGACAAAAGTATCAAATAAAGATACTGAGCAAGGACATTGTATAAGAGGGATCGGGACTGAGTGGGAATTTTTGGAAAAAGGACCTAAGGAAGCATTACAAGGGCCCAGGGCCAAGGGCATTGAGCAAGGACGTTGTAAAAGAGGGCTCGGGACTGAAAGGAAATTTTTTGAAAAAGGACCTAAGGAACTAATACAAGGGCCCGGGGCCAAGTACATTGAGTAAGGACATTGTAAAAAAGGGATTGGGGCTGAGTGGGAATTTTTGGGAAAAGGACCTAAGGACGCAATGCAGATACCCAGGGCCAAGTACCTTGAACGAGGACACTGTAAAAGAGGGCTCAGGACTGAGTGGGAATTTTTTAAAGAAGGACCTAAGGACAAATTGCAGGGGTCTGGGACACAAATAAAACTGACAAAAAGGACTAACAGAGAACAAAGGAATCCAGAGGGACAACCAAAAATGAGGAAACAGACTGAGGACGAAACAGACACACCACAGGAGGAGGATGACCGAAACGAGGCTTGGGGACTGGCAGCTCACGAGGGGGTCGCCAGGAGCGCCAAACCATGAGGAAAACCAGCAAGAAAGGTGAACAACCGGGACTTACACTGCCTATATACTAATGCTAGGAGCCTAAGGGCTAAAATGGGAGAACTGGAAGTATTAGCCAGCACAAAGGGTCTAGACATAATTGGAGTCACAGAAACGTGGTGGACTGATGACAATGAATGGGATGTGGCTTTACCAGGGTTCAAACTCTACAGGAGAGATAGGTCACATAAAAAGGGTGGAGGAATAGCGCTATACATAAAAGATTCCATACCTTCAACTAGGATGGAAACAACAATAAGGGCGGATGACTTGGAATCACTATGGGTTAAGCTACCAGGAGGATCAGGAGCGGACATAAAATTGGGTCTGTACTATCGCCCACCTGGCCAATCGGAAGAAATCGACCAGGACCTGGAGGCCAAACTGAGGCAGTTTTGCAAAGGTGGAAGTGTGGTGGTGATGGGGGACTTCAACCACCCGGGAATAGACTGGAACATCGGGCACTCGAACTGTATGAGGGAGACCAAATTCATGGAGTCACGAGGGACTGTTTCATGGAGCAGCTGGTCACGGAACCAACACGGGGAGATGCCACTCTTGACCTAGTCTTCAACGGACTGGGGGGACCCGCTAAGGAGGTGGCAGTACTAGCCCTACTGGGAAACAGCGATCAGAACACGATCCAGTACAGGCTAGAAATTGGATCATCAAAGTTTAAAAGAACCACAACGACATCAATCAACTTCAAAAAAGGAAATTATGATGCCATGAGGAAAATGATGGGAAAGAAATTCAACGATACCGCAAGGAAGATGGAATCCGTAGAAAAAGCATGGACCCTACTCAAGGACACAGTGCACGAAGCACAGAACCTGTGCGTCCCCAAGTTCAGGAAAGGATGCAAAAAAAAAATAGAACAAAAAACCCAGTGTGGATAACAAATGCAGTGAGAAAGGCGATAAGTGATAAGAAAGCATCATTCAAAAAATGGAAAAAAGACCAGACAGAGGACAACCAAAAGGAGCATAGAAAACACCAAAAGGTAGGAGGGAAGTGATGTCATCGCCGCGAATGGGAGCTTAAGCTGATAGCTCCGTTCGGGCCCGGCGTTCTAACTATCTAAAGTTGTGTAAACGGCGTGTTTTTTCACTCCCCGGGTGGTGGTGAGGTGTGCGAAGGGTCGGGGAACCCCATGGCAACGCGCAAAAAATTGCCCGGTGATAAACCCGGCCAGCGCACGATGGAGCAGGCGCTGGGCCGAGCGGCATGTGGCGGTGTGGGCCCGGAGACCAGTAGTGGGGAGGTGGCGCGTTTGAGTGGCGCTATCGGTGCGGTCGCCGACATGGTGGCAGAGCCCATGCAGGAAGATGCCTCGCTGGAACCGCTTACTAAAGCGGACATGCAGCACTGGATTACGGAGGTAAAATCTGAAATTTCGGCTGTGGCTGTACAGGTCCGGGAAGCGGTGCAGGAGCTGCGTACTGACCTGGTGGAGGTGGGCACGAGGGTGGAGGTCGTGGAGATGCGACTGGATAGCTGTGAGGAAAATGTGACTGGTGTGCAAAGATCCTTGGAAACTGCCTCTGCTGATTATCAACTCCTCCTGGATAAGGTCGAGGACCTGGAGAACCGCACCCGGCGTAATAACTTGAGGGTGCGGGGCCTACCAGATCTGCCAGAGTTTAAAGATGTTCGCGCTACTGCTATCAATCTGATCAGGTGGCTTCTACAGGATGACACCCTGGAGCCGGGAATTGAGCGGGCACATCGAGCTCTGGGACCCCGGACAACAGATCAACCTAAAGATATTGTGCTATGCCTTCAGATCTTTGTACTTAAAGAACAGATCTTCCGCAGAGCCCGGGAGTTGGGCACGGTTACTTGAGAAGGTCATCGGTTGGAGTTTTATCAAGACCTGGCTGCAGGCACGCTCCAGAAATGTCGGCATTCAGAGAAGTGACCAAAGCTTTGCAGTGCAGCAATTTGCGCTACCGCTGGACTTACCCTTTTGGGGTGGTTATTACTATCAATGGAGTTCATTCCAAAGTTACCACAGTTCGGGAGGCTCGTGGTCTATTGCAACAAGCGGGTATTGAGATTCCGTAGGAGGCTGTTCCTGCAGGGGGTGCGGCGCTCAACCGAGTGGGGCATCCCGCCTCCTCCCGATGGCAACGCGTGGAGAGTGGATCCAGGAGCGGGAGGGGTGGCCGAGGGGGAGGACCCCCTCTTCGAGCTACCGCTTCTTCCTCGAGTGCCCCCCCTGAGGGCTGACTGACTGTGTTTGTTTTGTTCCAGTTTCTTATGTACTTTTCATGCCTATATGGGGTGTTTATGGACTCCCTCCTTGGGGATGTGTCCCTGGGTCTTGAGTTTTGGATGGGAGCTTTGTAGGGGAAGCCCATGGACTGGTTCTGGGGTGTGGTGGGAAGGGGGAAGTCGTAGGGTTGTACCTGTGATATGTGGAGGAGCGTTGCAGTGTGGGGGAGGGGGAGTGAGAATTGTGGTGTGGGGGGCTTGTGGGGTTGGTGGGTTGGTTTATGGGGATTGTTGTGGGTGCTGTTTTTGATAGTTAACATTTGGTTGTGGGGTTTGTGTAAGGGCACATGGGGATGGTTCACTTCCTTGTATGCTGGTGGGAGATCTGAGGATTCTCACTTTGGGGGAGGGGGTGGAGGGGTGGGATGGTCGGGGGGAGAGAGGGATATGGAGACGAGTATGATGGGGTTGGGTCTGCATTGTCATTGTTTTATTTGGATTATGGAGGGGTTTAGGTTGGTATCTTATAATATCAGGGGTCTAAACTCCCCTAATAAGAGACGAGCTTTCTATAGAGAACTGCTTCGCCTGAGGGCTGATGTCTGTTTTGTCCAGGAAACTCATCTACTTCAGTCCCATGAATCTATGGTTAGGGATACTAGGTTTCCTCAGGCCTTTTGGGCTTCACGGGCGGGCACTTCCAAGAGGGGTGGGGTGGGAATTCTTATTCGTAAGGGGATTCGTTGTGAAGTGCATAGGGTGGTGCGGGATCCTCAGGGTAGATATATCATGTTGGAGGCTCTGATTGAGGGGGTCTTGTACTCCCTGGTTAATATTTATGCCCCTAACGAGGGTCAGGGGACCTTCTTTCGTGAGTTGGTGCCTCGGATTCTCCTGTTTAAGGGGGGTGCCCTGGTGTTAGGAGGGGATTTTAAACTTACCGTGACCCCTCATTTGGATAATTCGGGGAGGGCGGATCACTATGGGAGAAGGGATCGTAAACTGTTGTGAGAGGCATTGGCTACTCTGAATGTGGTGGATTGTTAGAGGTGGCTACATCCATCGGTTAGGGATTATACTTATTTTTCGGGAATACATTCCTCTTACTCTAGAATCGATTATGTCTTTGTGGAGCGGGGCCTACTTCGTCGGGTGGAGTCAGCTGGGATTGAGTCCCTTACGTGGTCGGATCATGCCCCGGTTTGGTTGCGGTTACTGGGGGAGGGTGGTGGCTCGGGACAGAAATTCTGGCGTTTCAATGATAGTCTCCTGGATGACCCGGAGGTGGGAGCACAGATTGAAGGGTGGATACAGGAATATTTAGATGTGAATGTGGAGTGTGGAGCTTCGTTGGAAGCAGTCTGGGAGGGGTTAAAGGCTACCCTTAGGGGCAGATTGATTGCCCTGGCCTCGGCCCGGCAGCGTAAAAGACGGGAAGATGCGGCGGCTTTGTTGATTTTGATTGGTTGGTTGGAGAGCTTGCACAAGCGTAGCCCTTGGGATGTAGAGCTGCGTGGGCAATTGTTTCAAGCACGCAGGGATCTCCAAGCTTTAGACTTGGAACGATTGCACCATAATTTGCAGCTTCTTCAACAGAGATATTTTGAGTTTTCTAATAAAGCTAGTCGACTGGTTGCCCATCGTCTGAAAGTGCGGCAGACGCGCAATCAGATTCTCTCGCTTCGGGCGGCCTCTGGTGAGTTGTTGCAGAAAGAGGATGCTATTTGTGCCCGTTTTGTGGAGTACTACTCCCATCTATACACTCTGGAAGCTCCTGGGCCCTTGCAGGACCTGGACGCTTATCTAACTTCGACGGCGTTGCCCCGGATTGCACATGATGATGTGGCGCGGTTGGACCGCCCTCTCACATTGATTGAGGCTCGTGGAGCGCGGCGTTCTATGAAACTTGGTAAGTCGCCTGGGTTGGATGGCTTTACCGTTCGGTACTATAAACGCTTTCAGGATCTTTTGCTGCCTCCTCTGTTGCGCTTTCTTAACTCTTTACAAGAGAATAGTGCCCTTCCCTTCTTCATGCGATTGGCGGATGTAACGGTGTTAGCTAAGGAGGGGAAGGATCCCCTTCAATGTGCTTCCTATAGGCCGATCTCGCTGTTGGGGGTTGACACTAAGATCTTCACGCAGATTTTGGCGGACAGAATGTTGAGCTGGATTCCTCGGCTGATCCATCCAGATCAGTCGGGTTTTGTAACGGGAAGACAGGTGGGCGATAATACTCATCGGGTTTATAATCTGTTTGAACGGGCCAGGGGGAGTATGCGGGAAATGGTGTTTCTATCTGTAGACGCTGAGAAGGCGTTTGATAGGGTCTCCTGGCCTTTCTTGTTTCGGGTTGTGGAGTCTGTGGGTTTGGGTCGGCGCATGCGGGATTGGATCCGGGTCCTTTATACTTGCCCTCTCGGTTGTATTAAGGTAAATGGGGGTTACTCGGAGACTTTTTCTCTAGCACGGGGAACACGTCAGGGGTGCCCTCTTTCTCCACTCCTCTTCGCTTTGACGGTGGAGCCCCTGGCGCAGCGGGTGCGGATGAATCGGGATATTAAGGGGGTTACGGTGCCAGGAGGTGATTATAAGTTGGCTTTGTTCGCGGATGATATTTTGTTTACGGTGGCGGATCCTGTAAGTTCCTTGCCTGCTATACTACGGGAATTGGATGATTTTGGTAAGGTGTCGGGATTTCGTGTCAATGTTGGAAAATCTGAGCTCCTTAATATTAACTTGTCTGACGACCGAGTGTCTTACCTCCGAGACCGGTTTTCGTTTCGGTGGGTTCAGCATTCTCTACGTTATCTTGGGGTTTATTTCGGACCGCCGGGAGTGGATCTCTATGATCTTAATTTTCCTCCGCTCTTTCGCCGCATTCGCCAGGATTTGCTTAGTTGGAAAGATCAGTATTTCTCTTGGTTGGGTAGGGTGGCCATTGTGAAGATGATGATTTTACCTCGTCTTTTGTTCTTATTCCAGCTATTGCCACTCTGGGTGGGCAGGAGACCGTTGGAGGGGGTTCAAAGGCATATCTCTAATTTTATTTGGGCAGGTCGGAGACCTAGAGTGAGTAGGAAGGTCTTATGTATGGGGAAGAGTGATGGGGGGTTGGGGGTTCCCAATGTGGTAAAATATTACCAGGCTGCTCAGTTGCGCGCCCTTTTAGAGTGCCAGACGCAGACACCGAAACCGTGGGTGGAGATAGAGCAAAGTTTAAGTGATGGGGTGCCTTTGTTACATCGACCATGGTTACCTGGCAGGGTACGGCTGGTGGGTGACTTGTCCTCGGTTGGAACTTCTTTGAGGGTTTGGAACCAGACCCGAGGTGGTTTATTGCTGGGTAGGCACCATTCCTGGTATACCCCGTTGAGACATAATCCAGA
The DNA here is from genome assembly GCF_902459505.1 of Geotrypetes seraphini. NCBI lineage: Eukaryota > Metazoa > Chordata > Amphibia > Gymnophiona > Dermophiidae > Geotrypetes > Geotrypetes seraphini. The sequence goes on along the minus strand of NC_047095.1, from coordinate 101,878,421 downwards.
CTTTCTACCGGGAAGGGGTGGGGGAGTGTTTGCTGATTGGGAGTCTCGGGGCTTAGTTTGTGTGGGACAATTGTGGGATCCGGTTTTGGGCCGTATTAGACCCTTTGCAGAGCTCCGGGGCAGGTTTGGCTTTGGGGTCCGAGATCTGTTTCCTTACCTACAAGTTGTCCACTATATCCGGACCTCGGGTCTCCTGTGGGATTTGAGGGGTGGCAAGACTCCCTTTGAGCTGTTGTTGGGTCCGGTGCTCCGGAAGGGAGCTCTGTCTGCTGTGTATCGGTGCCTCAATTGTCGGGGGGCCCCACATCCCTACATGAGGGCCTGGGAGGGTGATTGGGGCTCTGCTATTTCCTGGGACACTTGGGGGGACATCTGGTCAGAGGTTTCCTCGGCGGGTATAGCTGCTTTGTTGATCGAGAATGGATATAAGGTCCTCTTTCATTGGTACTAAAACATAGTAACATAGTAGATGACGGCAGATAAAGACCCGAATGGTCCATCCAGTCTGCCCAACCTGATTCAATTTAAAAATTTATTTATTTTTTTTTTTTTCTTCTTAGCTATTTCTGGGCGAGAATCCAAAGCTTTATCCGGTACTGTGCTTGGGTTCCAACTGCCGAAATCTCTGTTAAGACTTACTCCAGCCCATCTACACCCTCCCAGCCATTGAAGCCCTCCCCTGCCCATTCTCCTCCAAACGGCCATACACAGACACAGACCGTACAAGTCTGCCCAGTAACTGGCCTAGTTCAATCTTTAATATTATTTTCTGATTCTAAATCTTCTGTGTTCATCCCACGCTTCTTTGAACTCAGTCACAGTTTTACTCTCCACCACCTCTCCCGGGAGCGCATTCCAGGCATCCACCACCCTCTCCGTAAAGTAGAATTTCCTAACATTGCCCCTGAATCTACCACCCCTCAACCTCAAATTATGTCCTCTGGTTTTACCATTTTCCTTTCTCTGGAAAAGATTTTGTTCTACGTTAATACCCTTTAAGTATTTGAACGTCTGAATCATATCTCCCCTGTCTCTCCTTTCCTCTAGGGTATACATATTCAGGGCTTCCAGTCTCTCCTCATATGTCTTCTGGTGCAAGCCTCCTATCATTTTCGTCGCCCTCCTCTGGACCGCCTCAAGTCTTCTTACGTCTTTCGCCAGATACGGTCTCCAAAACTGAACACAATACTCCAAGTGGGGCCTCACCAATGACCTGTACAGGGGCATCAACACCTTCTTTCTTCTACTGACTACGCCTCTCTTTATACAGCCCAGAATCCTTCTGGCAGCAGCCACTGCCTTGTCACACTGTTTTTTCGCCTTTAGATCTTCGGACACTATCACCCCGAGGTCCCTCTCCCCGTCCGTGCATATCAGCTTCTCTCCTCCCAGCATATACGGTTCCTTCCTATTATTAATCCCCAAATGCATTACTCTGCATTTCTTTGCATTGAATTTTAGTTGCCAGGCATTAGACCATTCCTCTAACTTTTGCAGATCCTTTTTCATATTTTCCACTCCCTCTTCGGTGTCTACTCTGTTACAAATCTTGGTATCATCTGCAAAAAGGCACACTTTTCCTTCTAACCCTTCAGCAATGTCACTTACATACATATTGAACAGGATTGGCCCCAGCACCGAACCCTGAGGGACTCCACTAGTCACCTTTCCTTCCTTCGAGCGACTTCCATTAACCACCACCCTCTGGCGTCTGTCCGACAGCCAGTTTCTGACCCAGTTCACCACTTTGGGTCCTAACTTTAGCCCTTCAAGTTTGTTCAACAGCCTCCTATGAGGAACTGTATCAAAGGCTTTGCTGAAATCCAAATAAATTACATCTAGCATATGTCCTCGATCCAGCTCTCTGGTCACCCAATCAAAAAATTCAATCAGGTTCGTTTGGCACGATTTACCTTTTGTAAAGCCATGTTGCCTCGGATCCTGTAACCCATTAGATTCAAGGAAATACACTATCCTTTCTTTCAGCAACACTTCCATTATTTTTCCAACAACTGAAGTGAGGCTCACCGGCCTGTAGTTTCCTGCTTCATCCCTGTGACCACTTTTATGAATAGGGACCACATCCGCTCTCCTCCAATCCCCAGGAATCACTCCCGTCTCCAGAGATTTGTTGAACAAGTCTTTAATAGGACTCGCCAGAACCTCTCTGAGTTCCCTTAGTATCCTGGGATAGATCCCGTCTGGTCCCATCGCTTTGTCCACCTTCAGTTTTTCAAGTTGCTCATAAACACCCTCCTCCGTGAACGGCGCAGAATCTACTCCATTTTCTCGTGTAACTTTGCCGGACAATCTCGGTCCTTCTCCAGGATTTTCTTCTGTGAACACAGAACAGAAGTATTTGTTTAGCACATTTGCTTTCTCCTCATCACTCTCCACATATTTGTTCCCAGCATCTTTTAGCCTAGCAATTCCATTTTTTATCTTCCTCCTTTCACTAATATATCTGAAAAAATTTTTATCTCCCTTTTTTACATTTTTAGCCATTTGTTCTTCCGCCTGTGCCTTCGCCAAACGTATCTCTCTCTTGGCTTCTTTCAGTTTCACCCTGTAGTCCTTTCTGCTCTCCTCTTCTTGGGTTTTTTTATATTTCATGAACGCCAACTCTTTCGCCTTTATTTTCTCAGCCACTAGGTTGGAGAACCATATCGGCTTCCTTTTTCTTTTGTTTTTATTGATTTTCTTCACATAAAGGTCCGTAGCCATTTTTATCGCTCCTTTCAGCTTAGACCACTGTCTTTCCACTTCTCTTATGTCCTCCCATCCTAACAGCTCTTTCTTCAGGTACTTTCCCATTGCATTAAAGTCCGTACGTTTGAAATCTAGGACTTTAAGTATCGTGCGGCCGCTCTCCACTTTAGCCGTTATATCAAACCAAACCGTTTGATGATCGCTACTACCCAGGTGAGCACCCACTCGAACATTAGAGATACTCTCTCCATTTGTGAGGACCAGATCCAATATCGCTTTTTCCCTTGTGGGTTCCGTCACCATTTGTCTGAGCAGAGCCTCTTGAAAGGCATCCACAATCTCCCTACTTCTTTCCGATTCCGCAGACGGAACATTCCAGTCCGCATCCGGCAGGTTGAAATCTCCCAACAGCAGAACCTCCTCTTTCCTTCCAAACTTTTGGATATCCACAATCAGATCCTTATCAATTTGCTGCGATTGAGTCGGAGGTCTGTAGACTACACCCACGTAGATAGAAGTTCCATCTTCTCTTTTCAGAGCAATCCATATCGCTTCTTCCTCTCCCCAGGTCCCTTGCATTTCGGTCGCTTGGATATTGATCTTTACATAGAGAGCTACTCCTCCACCTTTATGACCATCTCTGTCCTTCCTAAAAAGATTATATCCCGGTATGTTTGCATCCCATCCATGTGATTCACTGAACCATGTCTCTGTGATAGCAACAATATCTAGATCTGCCTCTAATATCAGGGCTTGCAGATCATGAACTTTGTTGCTTAGACTGCGAGCATTTGTGGTCATCGCTTTCCAGCTATTTTTCAGCGATAATCTCCTTCTTCGTATGGATTTTTGTGTCGTTTCACTTTCCGTTGCAATACTAAGAAATGAGTTGCTGATATTGCTTATGTTGCAGCCTTTACTACTATCACATCTTTTCTTTTGCCGGGGGTGGTCTTTATAATTGTCCTTCGTACATACACCACCCCCACCTTCTAGTTTAAATGCCTGGAAAAATATTGTCTAAATTTCTCTGCAAGGTTTCTTTTTCCTGCTGTAGTAATATGTAGCCCATCAGTGCAATATAGCTTCTTGTCCTTCCATGTATTTCCCCATCCTCCTATGTACCTGAAGCCTTCTTGATGACACCAGGCTCTGAGCCATCTATTAAAGTCCTCTGTGTTTTTCACTCTTTGCTCTCCTTTTCCATATGCAGGCAGTATTTCAGAAAAAGCTAAAGTCTTTACAAAAGGTTTCACGCCCTCACCAAGCTCCCGAAAAGCTTTCTGTGCTGCAAGTGTGGAGTTGTTGGCCAGGTCATTTGTTCCCAGATGGATAACAACATCAGTGTTAAAATCCTTAGTTTCTTCCTTAACTATAGTCAGTATTTGCCTGGAACTCCTGGTAGCTGAGGATCCTGGAAGACATTTCACTATTTTGGACTCCTCACCCTGTGTTCCAAGGTTAATGCCTCTGATGATGGAATCCCCCAACAGTAATAGTTTTCTGTTTTTGGCTTTTTTATTTGTACTTAGGGTGCTCTTGTTCTCTTGAGTTTCCTTCATTGGTTCCAGTCCCACCTCACTTCTGTTTTCCTGAGTATCGCAGTGCACTAGTGGAGCGAAGGAATTCTGTAGAGGTAATATTAGTGAAGGTGGATGTTTCTGTGTTACATGTCGCAGTCTTCCTGAGCCTACTGTGACCCATTTATTCCTGGGCTGTTTTATTCTTTGAGGTAGAGGTGGTAAGTTGGTATGATTTTGTGGAGTGATGGAAGCTGCTTTAATTGTATTCAATTCCTGTTTAAGTTTGCAGAGCTCCTCCTTAATACTACACCCCTCAGGTTGTGGCTCGTTGGCAGGGGGGTGCGAGTGTTCTTTGCTGGAGGGGCTGTGGGGAGGTGGGTACCTACTTTCATATGTGGTGGCAGTGTGGGCGGGTGTGTGGGTTCTGGACTGGGGTTTTCCCTCGGGTGTCCCGGATACTGGATATCCAGATTCCGGTTGATTGGCGACATGCCTTGTTGTTCTGGCATCAATTGGATCTAGCTTGGGGAGATTCTCTGTTTTGCAAGTTAGCATTCACTGCTGCTAGATTGGCAATAGCCTCCTTATGGAATCAAGTACTCCCTCCCACATGGGCCATGGTGGAGCAACGCTTGCTTAATTGGCAGCTTCTTTACCACTTAACGGCCTTACGGCATGGCAAACTCCATGGCTATGCTCGTATTTGGCGTAGATTTAGGGCTTCTGTGGGGGTTTGTGGCGGGGGTGGCTTGGGGCTTTGAGTTGAGCTTGGGGCTGGACTGGGAGGGCTGGGATTAGGGGGAGCCTATAACCATATTCCTCTTCCATTCTTTGTTTACGTATGGAATCTGATGATTCTCAACCTTATTGGGTGCTGTAGGTATTGTGTTTTGTCCCTGGGAGGAGGGTGGGAGGGGGTATTGGTTGCGTTCTGGTGGGTATTGTAGTTTGTTTTTGTTAGAATGTAGGGATTGCACATGTCTCTGTTGTTGGCTACACTTCGGGCGTTTTCTGGAGTGTGGTGTATTGCTTTTTGTTTTCTTGTTGCTGCATCTCATATGTATATGTTATGCTTGGTGTGTATCTCAATAAAAGCTTTTATTTAAAAAAAGAAAACACCAAAAGGAGTGTCACCGAGTGGTTAGGAAAGCAAAAAGAGAGTATGAAGAGAGACTGGCAGGGGAAGCAACAAACTTCAAATCATTTTTCAGGTACGTCAAGGGGAAGCAACCAGCTAGGGAGGAAGTGGGACCCTTGGATGATGGAGACAGAAAGGGAGTGGTAAAAGAGGAAAAGGAGATAGCGGACAGGTTAAATGAGTTCTTCACATCCGTTTTCACAAGGGAGGACACAACCAACATTCCGGAACTCGAGGAGATCGTAAAAGGAGATCAGGATGAAAATCTGGTCCAACTAGAGGTGAGCAAGGTGGATGTCCTCAGGCAGATAGACAGGCTAAAGAATGACAAATCGCCAGGTCCGGACGGCATTCACCCAAGGGTACTCAAGGAACTAAGGAACGAAATAGCTGAGCCACTTCGACAGATATGCAACCTATCCTTAAAAACTGGACAGATTCCAGAGGACTGGAAAATAGCAAATGTCACGCCCATCTTCAAGAAAGGCTCAAGGGGAGATCCGAGAAACTACAGGCCGGTGAGCTTGACCTCGGTCCCGGGAAAGATGATGGAAGCGCTGATTAAAGACAGCATCTGGAAACACATCGAAAACAATGGGCAGCTAAAGTCGAGCCAGAATGGCTTCTGCAAGGGCAGATCATGCCTCACAAACTTATTATACTTCTTTGAGGGGGTAAACAGCCAGGTAGATAAAGGTGAATCTATAGACATCATTTATCTTGACTTCCAAAAAGCCTTCGACAAGGTACCACATGAAAGACTGCTAAGGAAGCTATGGAACCACGGGGTGGTCCACCGATGGATCAAAAACTGGCTGGCGGACAGGAAACAGAGGGTAGGAGTAAAGGGCCATTACTCAGATTGGAAATGGGTCACGAGCGGAGTTCCACAAGGGTCGGTGCTGGGACCGCTTCTTTTCAATATATTTATTAACGACCTGGAGGCGGGAACAAAATGTGAGGTTATTAAATTTGCGGATGACACTAAACTATACAGCAGGGTCAAAACCATGGAGGACTGCGAAGATCTCCAAAAAGATCTGACAACGCTGGAAGAATGGGCCAAAAAGTGGCAGATGAGCTTCAACATAGGGAAATGCAAGGTCATGCATGTCGGGAAAAAGAACCCGATGTTCACTTACAAGATGGGGGGATCACCGCTAGGGGAGAGCAACCTTGAAAGAGACCTGGGAGTGATGGTAGACACAACATTGAAGGCGACGGCGCAGTGCGCCACAGCCTCAAGGAAAGCAAACAGAATGTTGGGTATCATTAAGAAAGTTATCACGACCAGGATGAAGGAAGTCATCCTGCCACTGTATCGTGCATTGGTGCGCCCACACCTGGAGTACTGTGTCCAGTACTGGTCGCTGTACCTCAAAAAGGACATGGCGGTACTTGAGAGAGTCCAGAGAAGAGCAACTAAGCTAATAAAAGGTATGGGGGACCTCTCATACAATGACAGACTGAAAAAGCTGGGGCTTTTCTCGCTGGAAAAGCGACGACTCAGAGGAGACATGATAGAAACCTTCAAGATTATGAAGGGCATAGAAAAAGTGGACAGGGACAGATTTTTCAAATTATGGGGAACCACAAGTAAAAGGGGGCACTCAGAGAAATTGAGAGGGGAAAGGTTTAGAACAAATGCCAGGAAGTACTTTTTCACCCAGAGGGTGGTGGATACATGGAACGCGCTACCGGAGGATGTGATAGGCAGAAGCACGCTACAGGGCTTCAAGGAGGGTCAGGACAGGTACCTGGAGGACAAAGGGATTGAGGGGTACAGATAAGAGTAGAGGTAAGGTTAGAGGGATAGGATTAGAGGTAATTTGTAAAATTAGACAGAGACCACTGTTCAGGCAATGGGCCTGATGGGCCGCCGCGAGAGCGGACCGCTGGGCGAGATGGACCTCTGGTCTGACTCAGCGGAGGCAACTTCTTATGTTCTTATGTTCTATCTTTGGGCCGTATATCCTAAAACTCATTCATAAGAGTCTTACCACATCTACCTTACTGAATGATTGGAAACACTCTGCTTTCTACCCAATCATCAAAAATCCCCAAAATAGCTCTCATGATTGTACTAATTAAAGACCCATCACCAACCTCCTGTTTCTAGCCAAATTAACAGAAAAAATTGTCTACAATCAATTATCTGATTTTGTAGACAAAACTCAAATACTACGCCCCAATCAAAAGGGATTCTGCAGAAATCACTCTATAAAACACTCTCTTATGGGCCTTACTAGAACTATCCAATACTACCTTGATCAACATAAATCAGTTATCCTAATTTCTTTGGACCTTGCAGTAGCATTTTATAGATCATTGGCTTTTACATAAAAGATTAATCGCTATTGGTATTACGGGCCAATTTTGTCAATGGTTTTGTTCCTATTTATCTTGTAGGTCTTCAACAGTACATTTCAATAATTCTATTTCTACTCAATCTGTCTCACCAATTCAAATTCACAAGCACAACTAATACATGCAGTACCTACTTGTTCACTTTTCCATCCCTAAAGGGCTGCACCTACAAGAGATACCTCAATAGAACACTATCATTCCAAGCAGGCAAATGGAACAAATGTTTAACCAACTTTATCTCAAACGCACTTTCGTACCAAACGTTTAGGAAGTCAATAAAAACTTATCTCTTTGACAAATTTCTCTGACCTCACTTCAACCTGATGTATCTCAGCCTGATGTATTTCTAAAACACTTCCAGATAAACCTGACTAAACTTAACATGCCAATGTAATTTCGAAAGTTCTCTGTAATGTTGCTGTCTGTATACAGTCTCTTCCCTTATAAACCATGTAGAACTGTTTGAGGTATGGTGGTATATAAAAATAAAGTTATTATTATTATTATTACTCCTTTTCAAAATAACTTCAGTATTCCACAAGGGTCTATTTTATCTCCATAACTCTTTAAAATTTATTTTGTCCCACTATTAACTCTTAGTCAATCGACTTCTCAATTTTTGCCTATGCTGACAATCTTCAAATTCTTCACACTATTCATCCCTCTGATCTCAATGATATGATCATTAATTCTAAGTTAGAAAAAATCAGAGATTGGTTAAATACCAATATGCTATCTCTTAGTATCACAAAACCCAGCAGTGTCCTTTTTCCATGGAAAGATAATCCTCAACTTGCAGCTCCTTTATCCATCCATAAAAATGGAGCAAAAAAGTGGATAATCCTTGCTTTAAGTGTATACCCTTCAATTGAGACTGTTCCAAGTTTGTTGGTTGGCTGAGAACCTTTCACCAGCCCCTCATACTTCTAATAATAAAAAATATTTGTAATAAATAAAAGAGAAACCAATATTTAAACAGAATTTAGGGAGGTTTGTTCTGTGCAGAAAATGGTTTGCTCTATGAAAACTTGATTTTGCAATCTGATGATTTACTGAAAACGCATCTTTCAATTGTCATATTTTTCTTTTTGCAGCTTATTACATTTAAGTATATGTTGATAGCAATATGAATTCACATGTATGAAACATGATGTCTGTAGAAAAGGATTATAGTCAAGAGTAGAAAATAAAATGGAGAAGTCTTACTTGTGGGTAGTGGAATATCCGGAGCATATTGGATATTAGCTTTGATTCGTCATCAGAAACAACTTCAATGATAGCAGCAAGTGTGCCAGATGTTTTACAATTGTAATTAATGATTGGTATGTCCATTCCTGATAAGATATTCATGAAAACCCTTTGTGCTATGAGTGGATGATTGTGGGAGTCATAAAGGTGAAGCCCCAGAGTGATGTTTGGTAAGAGTTCTGAGCTGTTGTTAATTTCCTCCACTGCAGAAATAAAGGCTAGGAAGTTGTAGTAGTTTAATTCCATAAAACTGTAATGAAAATTAGTGTTAGATAATGTAAAGAAAGCACTAACAGATTTAGAGGCATGAACATTGATTGGAGTAGAAGAGTAGCCTAATGCTTAGTGCAGCAGCTGAGAACCAAACAATCCATGGTTTATTTCTAGTGCTCTTCCCCATGAATTTAGAGAAGTCACTTAACTATCTCCTCAAGTAAAACACAAGAACTGTATTACTATGAGGGGCTGCTGAAAAGTTCTCAGCCCTACCAACATCCCCTCTTCCTAATTAAAACATTCTTCTTCCACACATTATTATTAGTTGCTCCCTCTTCTTTGTTAGTGTATGCTTGCTCTATAAACACTAGGAAGGCTTCATCGTTAAAGGTTAATACTACATTGTTTGGGATTTGTGAACAATTATATGAACTGTCATATGAACCAACATTATATATCAACATTTGTGACTCCTGGGGAAGGCACTTAGGTGCCAAAACACTGTCGTGTTGTGTCAGTTTTTCATTTGTGACCCTCAGCTTCAGTTTCGACACCAGATATTTTTCTGTTCTGTCTAAATTTGACCTGCATTGAATGCTCTATTTATGTGTGGGAATTACCAGCTATTGAGATGAGTCTTCGAGTCCTCGCAGTGCTACTTATCAATAAAGTGAATTTTGAACTTTAAACCTGTGGCTGAATTATTGACATCTCATCCTTATGACTCCTTTGTTCTGCGTTGAGTTTTTTCCCCATTTGGAATAAAGTCTCTGTTGATATATCTCTTTCATATCTACTCCTTAGTGATTTTGAACATACAGATAAAGCAGTCAAGATTGGAACTTATCTGATAGTGGTAACATCATGTATTATTCTGATAACTAACCTTGGTAACTTCGGACACCCTTATACCATACACACAATGCAGAAGGCACTACAAAGATATTCAGAGATGATATTCAGATAATGTGTCTCATTAACCTAATCAGCAGCTTTATCCTGATATCTCATATTAATTTCATTTCATTCCCTTATCCTACTCCTTGGCCACCCAAGGTTTAGGAACCTAAATGTAGAATTCTTCTTGACAACAGGAAAACTTAAGGGCCATCTCTTCTCCCACTACATGCAATCTTATTGGATGAGGCAGGATGAGTGACATTTGTGTGATGCATATATTTCTGTGTGCTAGTCTTTGTGACTATCCAATATAACAATAAATTTTACAACATAACCCTAATACGAATCTGTTAAACAGTGTTACTTACTGTGCAAATTGAGTCAACTTGGGGGGATCTTTAAAAGATGGTACTCGGTCTATATCTGAAAAGAATACACTTACTATTCCCCCAATTCTGAAATCCCCATTCATATGGTATCCAGGAGGTATTACATAATCCAACATTAAAAATCTATTACAACCTGTGAATTTCCGCAGGACATAAAAAGGCATTAAGAAAATCCAAATTGAAAGAGCTTGCATCTTCAAATTGTGAAATAGTTTAATGAACTTGCTGTGACTGGAAATAATTTATTGGCCTGGTAGAAGATGCTGCACGGTTCTCCATGATCCCACACAAATGCACCTTTAAATCACTAAAATAAAACCAAAAATGTGGTCAAATGTTCACACTGGGTCAATAACCAAAGAAGCAGAAATCAAATTAATGAGAAGTGGAGAAGATCATAGAAGCCTGTTGCTGAGTTTGAGTTTAATTCTCCTATTAAGGATCCAGTAGCTTTATAGTGTCTTCTCCTTACAGTTTACCCTCAAGGGACTTCTGCTCTAGTTCTGGGCATTTAACATTATAGTTTGCTGTTCTTATTTTTAAAGCTAAACTCATATTAACAGAGAGACAAACATTAATCTGGATAAAATGTGTAGAGATCAGTATGATGACTCTAATCAAAGATATTGTGTATGTGGTTAGGGATTTTGACTGGACACCTGTGCTCAGGTTGGAAAAGGGAACCTATATTAAAAATCTATTTATAAATACAATAGAATTTCATGTACCTGTTATAGAACTAGTCTCACATATCCTTAAACAAATGTCCACACAAACTTAAGCAAATGCACAAATGTCCATAAACCACCATATTTGCACTCACTCCAAAGAAGAAGAAAATGTGTGTTTGTAGATCGGGGTCAACCTGTTAAGTGACCAGAATCACATTTCTTAAAGAAGTCTCATTGCATAAAATATCACCTGATTGCATCATACTTTTGCATCTTTCCGCTGGCCACAATATCATTTTAAGCAGTCAGCATGAATTTAGCAAAGGGAAATTCAGCTGTGCCAAATTATTAGAGTGTTTTGAAGGTGTAAATGACTTTGTGGCCAATGGTGAGCCAGTTTACACACAGTACTGAATCTTCAATTTCAGAAAAAAAAAAATATATATATGGTTCAAGGAGACCATGGAGATGGTTTTATAAGATCAATGTGCCATTTACAAGTGCAACGTCCATATTTATGTATGTAAATCAGCATGTACTGTACATACTAGTAGCAATTTTAGAAGAGACACTATTTATATGCAGAAAACCTAAAGTCACACTAACCTCCTCTTTTACTAAGGTGCGTTAACCGATTAGCATGCACTAAATGCTAATGCGTCCATAGACTAACATGCACACGTTAACATTTAGCGTGTGCTAATCGGTTAGTAAAAGAGGGCCTAAGTGATGCTAGCATTTTGCCCACTCTACCAAAATAATATACTTTTACAAATTATGACATTACGAGTTGGTAGAGAAAATATTTTTCATTGTCCAATACTGTAATCAGGAGAGAAGAATTATTTTTAGAGGGCACTTAAAGCCCGTACTCATTTCAAGTTCTTGTCTTTGGTTCCTTGCCTCCCTGACTAAATAACTTGCATGTAAATGGAGAGCCATCCAGTTCAAAGGCCCTAGCCATTTAAGCCCAAGCTCATTTTCTCAAAAGAAAAAAAGAAAAGCAAAAAGTGGCACAAAGATGTAGATGTGTGTTTATCTGTCAAGCCCTTCCAATTTGCTATGTTTGAAACCTATGTTCTAGACAGATATCTATGCTGTCGATCAGTAGTTCATCTAAATCTCAAGGAAGTATGTTAGAGATGTGGTATGAGCTTATAACTTGGGTGTTTTCCTGCTATAATCAAACTTTTAATGTGTCCAGGATACAATTTGGATGTCTATGGCTAATCCTGTTTTAATAAGAAATGTATGCCAATAGATGGCCAAACTGACCAGATAACCACTGGAGGGAAGAAGTTATGACCCTCACACTTCCCCAATGGTTAGTGACTATTTCCCAACCCCCAAAGATGTCAATGAAACAGTACATAGCTGAGCCACCAATGTCAAGCAATCCTCGACCCAACAGTGGGAGAAATGCCCATTCTCTTCTGCCACCAAGCAACATCCCCCCACACCAGAAGTGGGAGACATGCTCTCTCTCTCTTACCACCAAACAACCCCTCCTCCCCATCAAAAGAGAGAGAAGACACCCACTCTCTTTCACCATCAAACAACCTCCCCCCCCCGAGAGGGACAGAGAGATGCCCACTCTCTCTCACCACCAAACAACACCCCTCCGAGAGGGAGAGAGAGAGGGGGAGAGATAGAGGGGGAGAGAGAGAGGGAGAGAGCGAGAAAGGGTGAGAGAGAGAGGGAGATGCCCACTCCTTCCCACAGCTAAGCAACATACACACAAAGACCTTGGCAGTGGGAGAGATGCCCACTCCCTCTTGCCACCAAGTGATTTATCCCCTGGCAGTGGGGGGGGGGGTCTAAGAGATTTGGCCAATCGGAATCTTAAGCTACTTCCAGTGCATCCCAGAATGCACTGGGAGATGGGCCTAAGATTCTGGTTGGCCCAGGTGCCTATGGCCCCTGCTACAGGAGAGACCTTAATCAGGCCCTTAAGCCCCTCTCTGGTGAATACCAAGTTGCACTGGAAAGGGGCAGATCCACCATTCCTTCGAAGTAGGGCCTGGCAGTCAAATGCAGGCACAAGCTATCTGGTCAGCCAATGAAATCAGGTTGAGGGGTCCGTGGGTCCTGGTGGAGGTGGGAGTATCCGGGAGTCAGGGGGTCTGGGTGGAGGTGAACTTTCAGGGGGGTAGGAGGTTTCGACAGGAGGAACTGGGCATCCGTCCTGCAATGATCACTGAGGAGTGTTGGAAGGAGGGGCTGGGCATCCTTCTTGCTGACAATGTATAGGAGGTGGGAGGGTTTGGGCAAGAAGGATTAGGATCCATCCTGCTGGCAATGTACAGAGGTGGGAAGGGTTCCATCAGGAAGGATTGGACATACCTCCTGCTGGTAGTCTTCACTGGGGATGGGGATAGGTTGCCTCTAAATTTATCATGGCAGGGAGATCCCTTGCCATGATACGTTCAGCGGCAACCCAATTCTCTAACCGGCATCTCTAATATGGACGTCGGTTAGAGAAAGATTATTAGGTGGGCTTAGGCACGATTCTCTATAGGATTCCTGTGTGCAATTCTCAAAAGCCACTTAGGAGGCTTTTGAGACCGGGTGTCCTATACCGAATCCTGGCCTAAGTGTCTTATCAGGTTGCTTTTTGGGATAGAAAGTTTATATATCTGACATTGGTTATGGGGCTCATAATCAAAACATCTAGATGTCCAAAAACCCACCCAAGTCAGTACTTGGACATAATAATCAACAGAATATCCATGTGCTGATAATCAAAACCCTTTTCTGGATATCTAGTGAGATGTTTCTTCTTTTGGGTGTCCAGAGCTCGAAGGGGTATGTTGGGAGGATATAGGTGGTGTTTGGTTGGGCTCTGGGCGGGCTTAGACTTAGCCTTAGACATCCTGTAGGGATAATCAAATGTTTTGCTAGATGTCCTGATTGAACTAATACATTTTGAGTTAGATCTGTCTTAAAAGATTATAAGTGTTATAAAGAATCCAAAGTGACCAGATGACCACTGCAGACATACTTCCCCAGTGCTCGCTCACTCCATCACACCGCACATAGATCTGGAGGGTGGGGGAACATAGGGAAGAATGGGGAGAAAAAGATGCCAGACCACAGAAGTTGGGTGAGAGTTCATGGAACAAAGTAGAAGTTAAGAGAGAAGCCCAACATGGAAATTAACAGGGGTACATACAAAATTCTGACTCTAGAGGAAACAGGCATATGGACACAGAGGGGCTGATTTTATAAATGGTGTCTAGAATGTTGGATACCTAATAAAATGGCATCTGCTTCATGTCAATCAAATCTAGGTGCCATTTATAGAATCATATCTACTGACACTCAAATGCAGCTAGGTGCTGCTAGGTGTGAGTACTTCAGGTACCTGTAATGTAAGCACAGATGATTAAGCCTTTCCATGCCTACTGTGACAGGCAACTGCCTGTCCCAGGTAGAAATACCCCTTTTGACATTGCCAGAGATAAAACTGTCCCATATCCAGTTAAGAGAGACAGCCTAGGAGATATAAGGCAGAGGGATAAAAACAGAAGGGAGATTTCTATCAGAATCAGACAGGATAATGTAACTCCCTATTATTCCCTTGCTAGGAAGACTGAGCAGGATATCTGTGAACTCCAGAGAGTAAGATCTGACACTGAAAGAGTTAACAGATTGCTGCTGCTGCTGTTAAACCCGACAGGAAATCTTCTTTCCGACGTCAATTCTGACATCGGAGAGGACGTTCTGGGCCAGCCAATCGCTGCCTGGCTGGCCCAGAATGTCCTCTCCGACGTCAGAATTGACGTCGGAAAGAAGATTTCCTGTCGGGTTTAGCAGCAGCAGCAGGGTGATAAAAGCAGGGGAAAGGAAGGAGGGAGGCTTTTTTTTGCTGGGAAGGAGGTAGTCAGGCAAACAGGCTGGCTTTGGCCAGGGAGGGAGGGAGAGAGGTAGACTGGCTGGCTTCGGGGGTAGGACAAAGTGTGGAAGGCAGTGAGAGGGACATAGGAAGGAGGCACTGGGGGCACTAAATACATGGGAAGGATGCACTGGGGCACTAAAGACAGGAAGGGGCACTAAGGACATGGGAAGGAAGCACTGGGGGCACTAAAGACATGAGAAGGAGGCACTGGGGGCACTAAAGACATAGGAAGGGGCACTAAGGACTTGAGAAGGAGGCACTGGGGGCATTAAAGACATGGGAAGGAAAGAGGGAGGGAATAGGAAGGGACAATTGTTGGGCCTGAGTGCAGAAAGAAAGAAATGAAAGGATACACAGACAAGGAAACACAACCAGAGACTCATGAAATCACCAGACAGCAAAGATAGAAAAAATGATTTTATTTTCAATTTAGTGATCAAAACGTGTCAGTTTTGAGAATTTATATTTGCTGTCTATATTTTGCACTATATTTGTCTATTTTTCTATAGTTACTGAGGTGACCGAGCTCGTGGAAATGGGGCGGAAACGGGGTTTTTAAATTTTAGTCCTAGTAGTGTGCCGGTCCAAAAAATAATTATTTTATTTCTGCTGGTCCACGGGTATAAAAAGGTTGAAAAACACAGCTCTAAGTCACTTATCAGGGTGCCGGGAGGGCATGATTCCAAATGTTATGCAGGGAGGAGTGTCCCTAGCACTCTGGCCATAAGTAAACGGGTCAGTAGTGCCATTGCCCAAGCAGGGCAAAAGTGTGAGAGAAGCATTGCAATAAGCTAGGCTGTAGCCTGAATAGGAATAAAAAAGAGAGGAAAATAAAAACCCCTTTTTTCCCCTGAGAAGTGGAGAAAAGGGAGGGGGAAAGCCTTATTCTAGCCAGGAGGTTAGGGATTCCTTTAACCCACCCTTGGGGGAAGAGAGAGGAAGCTGCTGGAAGTGTGTTTAATGAAAAGCAGCCTTTATAACAAGAACTACCATTGTACAGAATCCAGAGAACAGTTGAACTGTAGAAAGCTTATTTTTGATTATTTGGAAGCTCCTGGTATGGACTGTGTATAAAGTAAAGCCAAGGGCTACCTAAGTGGAACTGCCTCGGAATGAGAGGAATTATTTTGGTTTTCAAAGAAGAATAAAAATATGTGGTTTTTTTTTTAAAAGAAATATTGACTGGGACCTTCTTTCCTTGGGGCCCAGAGCCTCACTGGCACTCCAAGAGGCATGGATCTGAACATGTGATGGATGCCGTGGTTGACCCTCACAACCCCACGACCCAGTCACACTACACTTTACTCCTAAACATTATGGCCACTGGGCCCTGGCCTAGGCTGATAGCGCCCTGAGTGGACTACAGGAAAACTGCTCTGGTGTGCTGCTCAATATGGAGACAAGCCCTACAGGCAAATTATCAAGCAAAAGAGTCAAAAAGAAAACCAGGCAATTAGTCATAAACACAATGAGGTGTATTCAACCCTTGGCTTATTATTGTTCAGGGTTTTTTATTCTTCAATTCTACAAAACAAGAAACAATAAAAAAAAATCAAGGCAAAAATCCTGGACAGCAAATCAGGATATACAAAAGTCCCTGTGCCTCAGCAGTTTCACAACAGTTTTCTGAAGCTAGGCCTCACCTGGGCCTAGACCTTATTCTGATCCTAGAATCGGGCCTTACTCAAAATGGAGTTCAAATCCAAATATTACAGTGCATTAACCTTTGCTGTATTGCTTCCCAAAACATTAATGTAAAAGAAAATATCCAGGAGGTCCACAGTAATGCTCCTGAGCTAGGGCAGGAGAACTGTCAAGTTTGTCTTCAAGCTATACACAGCATTCATATAATCCCACCCAAGATCTTGACAAACTTCTCCCAAAAATACAGTTCTCAGTTCCTGTGAATTACTGCATTCAAACCACAAAAAAATAGTTCCATAAAGCAGAAATAGTTCCCATGCACCACAGCCACAGTCCTTTATGCAGCACCAGAAAGAGCCCTACCCCCACCTGAGGCCTTGGATTGGGCCTCAGCAGTGTTGTGAGCCCATGCAGCAAAAAGGAGAAAGAAAAAAAAAAACTATTTCAAACTAGGCCACAGGCTGTAACACAAGCCTTATTAATTGTCCTCCCAAAATCCAAAATAGCATTCAAAAACAGTTCAGTTCAGAGCAGTGGATAGCTTTGGAAACTTCCCAAAAAACAAACACAGTTTTTGAGTTACTGGGCTTTACAGGCAACACCTATTTCTATGGCTTCAGGTTCTGGAAATATCTGTTCAAAAATCTCCATTTCGTTCTCTCGTCCTGGCATGGAGTTATATCATCCACCTGCATGAATTCCAGCTTATTAAGTTGTTCTGGTCTGGCAGGCTGCTGAGAAGTGGGAGAGAACCATTCCCCTTCCTTGTCCTTTCTAACTGTGGAGGAAACACTGCTGGCTTTCCAGTGTGAGAGTCCTGCCCTGCTCTCTGTGGGCCTGAATTGCCTTGAGACTCCCCCTGTGGATATTTGAGTAAGTGCAAGGTTCCCTCACAGGGGCATTTTGCCTAAACCTAATGTTAACAGGTTTGGAGACAAATCTTTCAGAGCTGGGCTGAGTCTCCATTTCTACTTCTGAGCTGTCAGAAAGAAACTCATCTTCAGTCAGGTTCTCCTTAGTGTAATCAGGGAACCTAGACTGCTGGGCTTTATAGGACTTGGGAATAACTTTCCTAGCCTTAGTTCTGCCTCTTCTGAGGTTTCTAACTAGGAACATGTCAGGCACAGAGTCTGGTCACACCATATCAACTTAGACATTAGTCACTGCTGGGCACCTATATATAGGAACTGGTAGGTGCCCTGTTGAGTTCCACTGGGCATTGCCATTTTTATAGGCACTTAGTGGCAAGTAATCTACTCACCATATACAGAAGCATTGAAAAGATGAGACTACAGAGCCACTAGAACCTTCTCTCAGTTCCTTGATTTACCCTTGGCTGTATCCCATCAGGCCTTATCTCTTTTTTAATTTAGCAAGCTCCTTATAAACACAGTCTTCTGAGAATCTATCCTGGTCTTTAGGTAATTGACACTATGGCTTGAATAGCAAATATGTTATCAGTTCTTATTAGAAGATTAAGCCCTTCTGCCCTGGAGATAGCAAGTAGGGCTATCTGGCTATTGTAGCAGAATACCTGGAATGAACCCTTTCTTTCCCTGCATTCTTTAGGAGGGTGGTGGTTCCCTATACTACCATAGTAAATAAGGCGGCACTGTTTTAGTTCTGGCTGTTGTCCCTAATTCATGAATCTGCTCCAAACCATGGTCCCAATGCACAAAAGTCTGCTGTGCACGTAGAACAGATTGTAGCCAGTCTGACTTGCATGGCAACTCAGCCTCCGATGCTCATAAAGGTTCTCAGAGGCTTTTACCGATTGCTGTAGCACCCTCCAAGAACCCTATGCAAATGGATCACAAGGGGTCCATTAGTATTTAGCCCCCTCTTTTACTAAGGTGTGCAAAGTGATTTAGCACATGTGTAAACTGATTTAGCATGCACTAATTGATTTAGTGCGCGCTATATGCTAACGCACCCATTATATTCTATGGACACATTAGCATTTAGCGCGCACTAAATCAGTTTGCGCGCCATTGTAAAAGGAGCCCTAAATTAGCACTCCTTGTGATGCACAAGAGGGAATGCTCACCTCTAACTGGGTGAAATGTTATGGGAGGTCTGGAACTGCTGGTGGTTGTTGTGTATCTGTTATGTCAGTGTATGTACCTGCCTATGGGCACTCCATAACAGATGCACAGCAGCTACATTCAAATCACTCTAAAACCTTTGCTCAGTATCAAACCCACAACTTTAGGTTGCTGAGGCAAGAGCTGTAACCATTAACCACTCCTCCTGTGTGTGAGCTTTGAAGAATAAGCAAACACACAAACAAAAAACTTCCAGCCTTTTTTCTTTCTTTTCCTACATATGAAAGCTCAACCACAAATCTACATAGAGGGGCATAATCAAAAGAAACAACTAAGGGCTGGATTCACTAAGGCCATGGATCTGATCCGTGAGCGATCTGATTCAATCTGTAGCCGGGGGGGGGGGGGCTGATTCATGAAGCGTCCTCATGCAAATGAGGGCGATCAGAATCATGCCCCCCAATCGATTACACAGATCACTCTCCAGTGATCCTGATGCATGTGCAGGCCATCTTCTTTGTCTGTAGATGGTCTGCGCATACGCTGGCCCTCCATGCCCAGCAGAGCTGAAAACTTTTTTTTTAACTTTTTTGCTTTATTTTTTTTTAACTTTGTGAGCCTGTGGTTTTAACCCACTTCAAATCCATAGGTTAAAACTGCACTGGGCTTGGCACTGCAGGGAAGGGCAGGAGAGTCGGGGCAAAGAAGAGCGGGGCGGGAAGAGCAGAGAGCAGGGCAGTTGGAAAGGACCTGAGCGACTGGTCCTCAGGAGTCGCTTATTTTTTGATCGGACAGCCCAGTGGATGTCCTTCATTTTTTTTTTTTAGTGAATCGCTGCCTGCCTCAGGAAAGTCAAATAGCAATCTTGGCAAAATATTGTAGATTTATAGAGATGATGTAGTATTGAGTATAAAATCTGGAGTACAAAGAAAGCAGAGTCAGAAAGAAACTTTCTGTACCTTGTAAAAGCCATCTGCAGGGGGCAGAATTTCCTTCCTTGTTACAGTTGAATTACTAACTTTTCTTTTTGTATTTGAATGCATTTTTATGATAAAATAAACTGTTTGAATTCAAGAATAGTAACAAGGTGTTGCGTGATCATTTGTGAGGAGGTAATAGCAGCCAGCTCTTCAGGATTAAATTTGAGTTGCCAGGCTATCTAGAAAAGGAATCAAGCTATTCAATTTAAAAGGACAAGGAGACTGGTTGTTAATTATTGTGATCTTTATTTATGCGTATTGCTGTCCTTGTTCTGTTTTAGTATATGAAAGAATGATTGTCCACTGCATTTTTCATGTTGTATTTCTTTTTTTTCTGATTGTGCCTTCGTAACTTCACTATAAATATTTGAACTAAATTCTTTATCAGTGGACCTGATATTGAAAGCAATTTATCTGGCCGCTGACCAGTTAAATCACTTGGTCAGGGCTAGCCACTAATGGCACTTAACTAGCTAAATGCGGCTACATATCACTGTTAGCCCCAAACTCAAAGTTGTCTATGTTGGGGACATTCTGAGGAAGGAGTCAGCACTTGGCCACTTAAGTGCTGGAATTCAATCCTTAAGGACTGAATTCTGTAAATGGGACTTTAAGGCCCTGATTTTGCAAACTGCATCTAACTTTAGGCGTGGTTTAGATATCCGCGGAGCACAAGTTGTGCTCTGCGTTACTTAGACATAAGATAGGCGTTAGATACGCATCTCTAAAAATATTTATTTTTCATTCTAGACATCAGGTGGACATCCCTACAATGTATTTAGCTATATGTAAAAATGTGTTTTTTTTACCGATTCTGTTCCATTATTTCAGGATTGTAAGCTTTAACATAATATAAACATAGTATACCATCTTTAAAAGGATAATAAAAACACAGTATACCTTCTTTAAAAGGATATTTATAATATATTATTTTCAGTGGGACTTGAACAGGGAACATCAGAGTGAATCTTGAAAAAAAATGTGATATGCTAATACGCTAACCTTCATTCTAATCCGCTGTGCTAGACAATAAGTCATAAAATCATAGCAATTTTGGTTTTATTATACTGTTCCTTATAGGCAGTTAATTCTTCTAGGATAGATGCCAGGAGACAACACAAGCTTGATCTTACTGCCCTGTCATATTCTTGTTCTTTATTATGTCAGGATTGTAAGCTTTAACAGAATAAAACAAAAAAAATAACACAGTATGCCATCTTGAAAAGGATATTTATAGTTGATTTTCAGTGAGAAATATTGGCTAACTGAGAGTTGAACTGGAAATAGCAGTGTAGAAGGCTGTTTCTTTAACCACTGTGCCACATAGACAGGTGTGTAGTAATTGTAAAATGGGCTCCTTCAAGCAGTGTAAACAATAGCTGTTTGCGCGTTGTTTGTGCTTTAGTTAGACATCTTCCGAAAGATGTTAGTAGGATATATGCTATTTAGGTTGCCCTGTTCGTCTCCTGTTGAGCTTTGTTTGAGCCTCAGATAGATGTTTTTTTGAATGGGGTTTTGTCAGATTTTAAATGTTTCCAAAGTGAGTGATCTAAATACAGTTTGGGCATTTTATTCTCTGATTCAGTCACCACATAAACAGGCCACATCCATTCAAGCATATTGAATTTAAAACTACCTGAAGAAGCCATGTTATTAGCTAACCTCCTACAGCTATGCAGATGATATCACCAATTCTCCTCTCCTTCAACCATCCAGAACACTCGAAACAGTAGCAACACGAATGACAGTACACTAACTAAAACTTAACTCCGACAAAACAAACTTCATTCTCCTAGAAAACAGCAAAACCCCAACCTTAACAAACCTAGTAATAAACTTGACCTCATACCCCATTCAACCCATGATAAAACTTCTTGGAGTACTGATTGACAGAGGCTGTACCATGCAACCACATATCAACAAAATAATAAAAACATAATTTGCAACCATGAGAAACCTAAGACAAATTTGAAAATTCTTTGACAGGAAACAATTCCAACTTTTGGTACAATCTCTAATCCTTGGACTAATAAACTACTGCAACATACTATACCTCCCCTGCCCAGTGACCATGATAAAACAACTACAATCAATACAAAATACAGCCCTAAGACTCATGTATTCGCTGAAAAAAATATGACCACATCACAGAGACATACCACGACTCACACTGGCTCCCAATACAAGCAAGAGTATACTTCAAATTCTACTGCCTACTATTTAAAGCTATAAACAGAGACATCCCAATCTAATGGAACAACCGACTAACTCAATCTACCTCAACCAGACACAAGAGAACCCACTCACTATTCACACGCCCGCCAACCAAAAATGTCAAATGAAGAAAACTATATGACAACCTAATGGCCACCAGAGCAGCAAAACTAGACAGACAACTCACCAACTCACCAGTCTTTGACCACAGACTACAAAACCTTCAAATAAGAAACAAAAACCCTACTCTTCAAAAAATACATAAAACCTATTTAACAAGACCAGATCCCAAGCTTCACCTATTATACTATCTACTCCTTATCAAATCTAAAATGTTCAATTACCCATTATGTATTACCTAATTTCATGACAATTCTTATGTATTCCGCCTATATATGTCGTAGCATCATGAAAATTCTTATGTAATCCGCCTTGAACCGCAAGGTAATGGCAGAATAGAAATCACTAATGTAATGTAATTACAGCACATGAAATTCACAGCTTTAGGTTTCAAGCTCCAAGTAACACCTGCGTTCTCACTAAACTTTGCTCCAATCAGCTCAATCCTCAGAGCAAAGAAAGCCCATAACTTCATTTGGCAAAGCTTAAAAACAGAATAAAACCTTAAAAGCTTAAAAACAGAACAGACCTGAATGTGGCTTCTAGTTCATTGCAACATACAATGCCACAAGTAAAAGATGGGCCACACAACCTCTGCAAGATCAGTACAGAGCTTTTACTCATTGAGCTACACCACCTTCCACTCCAGTTTCTCTGTTCCCCTGTCATATCATAGCTTACTGACCTGCCTATGTATCATCTGCTTAGCTATCATATCACAGTTAGCTGAGACAAAAGACTGGGAGCTCAATGGCTTAAAACACTGCTTTCATTATCTCAAAAGCCAGAATCTAAAAATATGGTTCAATAAATGTGACATGGAGTCCAATACTGCTGCTTTTATCAAATGCAAACTCCACGTATTGCTAATGTTGTGCTGTTTGAGATGAAAATTAGATTTAATTGATCTGTAGCTTGTAATCTTTATTAAAATGAGTATTGTGTCAGATGAAGTACATGAGGGAGTCAAACCCACATCAGGCTCACACACCAACCTTCATTCTAACCGCTGTGCTACACAATGAGCCATAAAATCATAACAATTCAGGTTTGATTATACTGTTCCACTTAGGCGTCGTTACAGCTGTAGCTACGGCGTGCTTGCGGCTCCGTAGCAGAGCGCCTGAAGCATGACGAAATGGCAGCAGTTAAGCATATCTTAAGCTGCCAGGGTAGTTAACTTCTCCCCTGACTGAAAGAAGCCATTTCTGGCTCACCAAGTTAAGGCATCTCGTTGCACCTTATTCATCCTCTCCAGCTCTCATATAATCTCATTTTCTCAAATATGCAGGTGAGGCAGGAAACATGCCAGCTAGCCTGTTTGCCACTACCTAAGAGCCTCTCCACTTCTCTCCTTTGCAGCCTGGGCATAATGGAACACTAGATAAGACAAAGGTCAATATGATAAAGTAGCTGAAGTGATTCTTATTAAGGAAACACTAATGCCCAGATGCAACTCAATGTAAATAAGCACAAAGTGAAAAATGGTTTAAGATTTTTATTGCACAATCTAGGAAAGCAGCATGCAAGTGTAATATCAGGCACCTGAAGTTTGATGAGATGGATGACAGGTATGCAGAGTAGGCCACTCCTAGGTCCAAGTTGTTACTGTAGTACAATTGTTAAGGTACCATAATCTTCTCCTGGTAGGAGAAGGCAGGCTGTAGAAAAAGGAAGATGGATTGAGACAAATTAAGAGTTTATTGGTGAGTTTTAGGTTCTCTTTTATAAAGGTGTGCTACATTAACGCAAGCGCTAACTGCTAACGCATCCATAGGATAACATGCAAGCGTTAACATTTAGCACACAGTAATGGTGCCCTAAACAGCACCGATTTAAGCGCATGGTAAATGTTAACGCTTGCATGTTATCCTATGGACGCATTATGAGTGCATGCATTGATTTAGCGCACCTTTATAAAAAAGAGCCTAAAACTCACAAATTTACTGTTCTCTCAGAAATTTATCAATAACTACAACCGTCTGAAGGAAAAAAAGTGTGAAACATGTTAGTATTGAGAAAATGTATATAATTCATCACAAGGGCAAACAAAGCAAACAAAGGTTGCAGTACATCACTCTCACCTATTCTTTCTGTTTTGGTATTTGAGCTTTGGCCAGATGCAAGCTGGTGTGCTGAACCCAGTTTGAACAGATCTGCTCTGGCCTCTGGGAATCATTAGCCACTCTTGGAACCTACCTCTGAGAACGCCTACCTGATGCCTAACTCTGTCTAAGTTAAAACCCTTAAATCGCTCATTAACCACTTAAATCAGATGTCTAAACCATGACTAAAGTTAGGCGCAGTTTGCAGAATCGGGGCCTAAATGTAGACACCAATATCGGCAGCAGCCAGCGTGATTCTAGAAATGTTAGGTGTACTTTACAGAATCACGTTGGTTGCCCATGTAAATAACCTTACCCCCTCTTTTACTAAGGTGCACTATGCTTTTTAATGTGCGCTAAATATTAGCGTGCACTAAATGGTAATGCGTGCATGTTATGCTATGGACACGTTAGTGGTTAGCGCACGCATTGATTTAACGTGTGCTAAATCCATGCAAAAATGCTTAGTGCACCTTTGTAAAAGAGGGCCTTAGAGAGCCTATTGTGCTAGGCACCATTAGGTAGCCTTACTTTTGCCTCCTTTCTCTTAGTGCGCTGTTTATAGAATAATCAAAAAAGAAAAGAAATCCAACAAGTCTACAGTGAATGTCGAACAAACGAAAACCAAAAAGAAGTCTGCAGAACAGATGTACTTGATGCAGGCACTTTATTGAGTCAATCAATGTCGTTATATAAATGATCCACCTTTCTTCTAGAGAAACCGGGAACCAACATGGCCCGTGCTTTAATTAAAATATCTTCCGCGGGGGTCCAAAGTTTTCCTTTGGAAGAAAACAAAGTGCAGCAAAACGTTCATTAGAGTCTTGTGACTGTAAGAGCTATCATGTGAAGGTAAGTCACCAAAGTAAAAGATTGTCTTTAATATGCCTTTAATACGGTGACTACCTTCACGTGATTATTCTTAAAGGCACCAGACTCTATTGCATGTTGTTGTGCTCCACTTCATTGCCTCAATAAAGTGCCTGCATCAAGTACATCTGCTCTGCAGATTTCTTTTTGATTTTTATTTACAAAATCAGACCATCTTAAGGCACCAATAGTGACAATATTGATGCCCTATCACATCGATGCATATTGATATAGTGGCACCATTGGTGCAGTGGCTGCAAGATGGTAAATTTTGATTGTCATGATTCTAAGCTCCTAAAGAGCCTGTTCTGAAGAAAAGAACACCATTATTTCATCCTCCCTGGCCAGAGAAGGAGCTATGTCCAACACAGAAAGGCCTGGGAGAACCAGCAAGCTTCCTTTCCCAGAACTGTTTGATTAGATTATAAGTTCTACAGAACATGGGCTGTATCTTGAATGTTTTAATATACATCTCTGTGTACATCTGACACTGTTATAGAAATGATAAGGAGGAATAGTAAGCCCCAAGAGGGAGCTCACTATATTTGGTACCTATTCTACTTTAATTTTTAGAATACTACTGTAATCAGATATATGCAATAAAAGCAAAAAAAACCTGTGGATGTTGATGTTCTGAGACAAATTTATTGTACACTCTTATTCTTAAAAACATAAAAATACAGATATAGTAGTCCAACGGTCCGTGTTTTGGCGAACACGCCTTTCTCAGGGATCTTTAATTAATGGCCAAGGATAGATATCACATGCATAACAACATAAGAATTGCTGTTGCTGGATCAGACCAGTGGTCCATCATGCCCAGCAGTCCGCTCATGCGTTGGCCCTCTGGTCAAAGACCAGCGGCCTAATTGAGACTGAGAATAGCCCTACCAGTGTACGTCCTTGTTCAGCAGGAAGTCTAACTTTGTCTTGAATCCCTGGAGGGTGTTTTCCTCTATAACAGACTCTGGAAGAGCATTCCAGTTTTCCACCACTCTCTGGGTGAAGAACTTCCTTACGTTTGTACGGAATCTATCCCCTTTCAACTTTAGAGAGTGTCCTCTCGTTCTCCCTACCTTGGAGAGGGTGAACAATCTGTCCTTATCTACTAAGTCTATCCCCTTCAGTACCTTGAATGTTTTGATCATGCCCCCTCTCAATCTCCTCTGTTTGAGGGAGAAGAGGCCCAGTTTATCCAACCCCTTAACGGCTGCTCCTCCAACCCCTTAACCATCTTAGTCACTCTTCTCTGGATCCTTTTGAGTAGTACCATGTCCTTCTTCATGTACGGCGTCCAGTGCTAGACGCATTACTCCAGGTGATGGCACACCATGGCCTGGTACAGCAGCATGATAACCTTCTCTGATCTTTTCGTGATCCCCTTCTTTATCATTCCTATCATTCTGTTCACCCTTTTCACCGCCACCGCACATTGTGCAGATGGCTTCATCAACTTGTCGATCAGAACTCCCAAATCCCTTTCCTGGGAGGTCTCTCCAAGTACCGCCCCAAACATCCTATATTCGTGGATGAGATTTTTGTTATCAAAATGCATCACTTTACATTTGTCCACGTTGAACCTCATCTGACATGTCGATGCCCATTCCTCGAGCCTGATTATGTCACGTTGTAGATATTCACAATTCCCCTGCATCTTTACTACTCTGAATAACTTCATATCATCCACAAATTTAATCACCTTGCTCGTTGTACCTATGTCCAGATCGTTTATAAAGATGTTGAAGAGCACGGGTCCAAGCACCGAGCCCTGCGGCACCCCACTGGTGATGCTCTTCCAGATCGAGTATTGTCCACTTACCCCCCAACTCTCTGTTTCCTATGCTCAAGCCAATTTTTAATCCACGTGAGTATTTCACCCTCGATTCCATGGCTCACAATTTTCCGAAGTAGTCGTTCATGCGGAATCTTGTCGAACACCTTCTGCATGGTCTTAATTTGGTCCCACAGTCACTTTTATTCTTTTTTGTTCATAATCATTCATATCACTTTTTTATCAAAGTTCCTTTAGGACCCCTGAGGAAGGTATGTTCGCCAAAACACGGACCATGTAGGGTCCCGTTGGACTACTATATCTGTATTTTTACGTTTTTAAGTATAAGTGTACAATAAATTGGAGCAGGTGGGATTCTTAGTCGTTCCTACTCAGAGGCCTGCCAGTTCAAAATGGTGGGCCTTCCCTTCCCTGCTGCATCATGTGATGCATGGGGAGGGGCCTAAGGCCACGATTGGCTCAGACACCTAAGTCCTCTCCCCTTGGGAGGTACCTTAGGTGTCTGAGCTAATCAGGGCCTTAGACTTCTCCCTCTATATCCCTTGATTCAAGGGGGAGGAGTCAAAGGCCCTGAATAGTTCAGTCAAGTTAATCAGGGCCTTAGGCTCCTCCCTCTTGTATCCCCTTGTAAATGTCTTATCAGGCTGCTCTTTTGGAAAGAAAGTTAGGACATCTGATATGAGTTATGGGGCTCAAAATCAAAATAGCCAGAAGATCAAAAACCTAACTCTCAGCACTTGTTATCAGGGGTGGAGGATTTCATGGGACCTCCCCTGCCTTTTATTGTGGGGAGGGGAAGGATAGGGGATGTTTGGAGGGGTGCTTGGTACAGGGGTGGGCCTTCATTGGCAGGAAGGCATGGCAGTGGTGTACCAAGGAGGGGCGGGGGGGCGGTCCACCCCAGGTGAATGCCCCAAGGGGGTGCACAACTGGCCACCCACTGGAGAATAGGCTGCCAATGACGCCATCGGAACAGGCCAGTGCCGAGTTCTCTCTGCTTTTCTTCCCCACGGGGCCGACCAACTCTCGCTACCCGACGTCAATTCTGACATCGGAGAGGACATTCTGGGCCAGCCAATTGCTGCCTGGATGGCCTGGAACGTCCTCTCTAACGTTAGAATTAACGTCGGGCAGCGAGAGTTGGTCGGCCCCGCGGGGAAGAAAAGCAGGGATGGAGAACTCGGCGCCGGCCTGTTTCTGATGGCGGCAGTGGCAGCCTTTCCCGGTGGTAGTGGCAGCAGCATGTTTCCCAATGAGGGCAGGGAGAAAGAAAGAAAGGAGGCAGGGTGAAACAAAGAAAGAAAGAAAAAAATGGGGAATGGAGAGAGAGAAAGACAGACATAGAGAAAGAAAGGGGGCATGGAGAGAGAAAGAAAGAAGGGGGCAGGGTGAAAGAAAGAAATGGGGCATGGAGAGAGAGAAAGACAGACATAGAGAAAGAAAGGGGGCATGGAGAGAGAAAGAAAGAAGGAGGCAGGGTGAAAGAAAGAAAGAAAGAAATTGGGCACAGAGAGAGAGAAAGACAGACATACAGAAAGAAAGGGGGCATGGAGAGAGAAAAAAAGAATGGGGCAGAATGAAACAAAGAAAAAGTTGGGGGAGGGAATGAGGTCTGGAGGAGAGGAAGCATATAGGAGGCTGAAAGAAGGAAAGAAATATTGAATGCACAGTCAGAAGAATAAAGTGCAACCAGAGACTGATGAAATTACCAAACAAAGGTAGGAAAAATGATTTTATTTTCAATTTAGTGATCAAAATGCATCCGTTTTGAGAATTTATATATGCTGTCTATATTTTACACTATGGCCCCCTTTTACTAAACCGCAATAGCAGTTTTTAGCGCAGGGAGCCTATGAATGTCGAGAGCAGTGTGGGGCATTCAGTGCAGCTCTCTGTGCTAAAAACCACTATGCGGTTTAGTAAAAAGGGAGGGGGTATATTTGTCTATTTTTGTATAGTTGTTACTGAGGTGACATTGCATAAAGTCATCTGCCTTGACCTCTTTGAAAACCCGTGGAATATAAATGATAATTAACATTTTTTCTGCATACAATGTGCTTTGTGTTTTTAAAATTTTATTGTTGGTAGATCATTTTGACTTGGCCACAAAGGTAAGGGGGAGGGAGGGAGGGAAGTTGTTGATAGACATCTAGTAATCCTTACAGGCTTGACTGTGCAGGGAATTATTTTTGTAAAATAATTTTTGTTATGTGACTGGCATTAGTTAGACTTTAATTTCTATGAATGAATAGAATGAAAATGATATAAAATTACTTGCTTGTTTTTATGTGCGTGTGTTGAAGGAAAGTGGAGAGTGGGTTGAGGATGCTGAAGGGAAATGGGGGAAGAGAGAGTGGGGAGAAGACGCTGATTTATAAATTGACAATTGTACAGAATATTGTTTCTTTTTATACTTTAATATAATAATTTCATTATAAAACAATTCAAGGCTTGTGTGGATGGAATCAGGTGGTTTGAGGGATGGGGACCGAACTTATGGGGATTAGTCCAATAAAATGGACTTATTTCTCATTATTTGTTTTATTTTTTTTGTTAATTTGTAAAGTGGTGATTGTTATGTATCAGTTTTTTCAAATTTACATCTACTGTATTTATATTTTGCACAGTATTAGAGGACATGTGTTACTGTTTTTGTGGTGTTGCATTGTATGCAGAGTCTGGTTTCTTGACGGTTCAATTAAATTTTTGTCTACATATTTCTATTTTTAGTTTGTGATTATTCCATACTGTTCTGTGCGTATGAAAAAAACTTAGTTTTCAGTTGGCATTGACTGCAGGATCAATTGACTGTGCGGGATCTGGCTTGTTTAGTTTTATAATTTATGTGTTGTTCTAGTGCTCACTGCAGTGTTTAAGATGCTGCCTTTTCCTAGGTACACTCTTGTGCGATATGTGGATTGTTACTAAAAATCATATTTTTCATATAGATGGGGGGGTCAAAAAATGATGGGCCCCGGGTGTCACAAATGCTAGGTACGCCACTGAGGCATGGGCATCCATCCTGCCATTTCACGCTGGGGGGGTTTGGCATGACAGGAGGGAGGGAGTATCCTTCCTGCAATTGTTTTTCTCATGCAGGGGGGGCAGAATGGCAGGAGATAATGGTCATCCCTCCTGCCAATTTTTGCTAGCATGGGGAGGAATCCCCAGTGCCATGTTCATCGTGGGACATTGGGAAGGGCTGTAATCAATGTGGGGGTTTCTTTTTTAATGGGGCAGATGCTGTGTGTGTGTAAAACGCACAGAAGAAAACAAGAAACACACACAGCATCTGTGCCCATTAAAAAAAAAGGTTTCCTACCCTGAACAGTTGTGGCAGGAGGCCGCTTTTGGGGATCCACTGCCTCTCAGCTATTCAGGATTCCTAGCTGGCTCTGTGCATGTGTGTGAGTCATTCTTCCAGCCATCAATTGGATGGGAGAGATGGGGAATACGAAGAAACTCTGTGTGAATCATTTGATTGCAAACTTCTTACTGCATCAATAGCTCTTTTAGAATCAGCCAAAAATCAGATTGGAGCAGACCCACATGGTCTTACCGATCCCTCTTTACAGCATCTAGATCAAGGAGCCTAACTTTTATAGAATCATGCCTACCAAGTCTTGTGCCTATCAATTAAGTGCCAGTAAAACAGGTCAACTTATTGGATGGCTTTAAATGAGGATTGATCCTGACAAGGGAAAAAAGCACTAAAAAGAATTGAACAAAGAAGTCCATTGTTATTGTAAGAATTTATTATAGTAGCTGAATATCTAACCAATCATTTGAATACAATACAATTAAGCAGTTAAGCATGCTACTGGCATATTAATATGTAGGTTATAAAAATCACCACTTACATGTGTTTTGCCACGATGATTGCCCCGTGCATTTAAACTAAAAATATAAGCTGTTTAGAAAGTGTATGAATATTGCCACTATCACAATAATAACCCAGTCTATCCATGTTCAGCCCTCTTGAGGCCACTGAATGAACAGCTAGCTTTGAATATTTGATTGATATCATGTAGAACTTGCAAACTTTGGAGATAAAACTATTCTTACTTTCTTTACCACTCAAGGAAGTTTAAATCAATTTATTTTGGTAGTAAGGAATTTCCTGTTGTTCCTGTCAGGCCTCAACAGAATAATGTGGCATTTGGTGATAAAGATACATCCCAGAATTCCAGAACTAGAGGCCAGAATAGCAAATATCTCCACTGCTACCATATACTTTCCCCTGGTGCTCAGGTATGTTGGGATGAAAGAAACCCAGACGCTACAGAACATCAGCATGCTGAACGTGATATGTTTGGCCTCATTGAAACTGTCAGGTAGATTTCTTGCTAGAAAAGCTACAATGAAGCTGATACCAGCCAAAAATCCCAGGTAACCCAGAACACAGTAAAATGCAATTGCTGACCCTTCATTGCATTCAATTAATATTGCTCCAATTTCTGATTGTATGTTTTGATGTGGGAATGGAGGAGCAATACCCAACCAAACAAGGCATATGAGAACTTGTAGAAGGGAACAGGAAAAGACTATAGAGTATGAGACCCTGGAACCCATCCATTTCCTGAGCTTGCTTGCAGGCTTGGTGGCCTGGAAAGCCATGACCACAGTGATTGTTTTTGCCAGGACAGAGGAGAGAGAGATGGAAAAAGTTATTCCAAAAGCACTCTGTCTGAGAATGCAGGTCACCTCCTCAGGATGGCCTATGAATATCAATGAGCAGAGGAAGCAGAGCATGAGGGAGACTAAGAGAATATAGGTTAGGTTTCGGTTGTTGGATCTCACAATTGGAGTATCTTGATACTTTATGAAGATTCCCAGAATTACAGCAGTGATAAGAAAGAAGAAAATGCTGATAAGTGTCAAAATGATACCCAAAGGTTCTTCATGGGATAAGAAGCTTATAAATTTTGGGACACAGCCATCTCTTTTTTCATTGGGCCATTGGTCCTCTGGGCATTTCATACAGTTGTCCATATCTAAGAAGAAAGAATATTTTCTTATTACTCAAAATTGATATCAGTATAGGGATTCAAGACAAAGTTAGAAAAGTTCCTGCTGAACCAGAACGTACACAGGTAAGGCTAGTCTCAGTTACTGTACTGGTCTTAGACCTAAGGGCCGCCATGTGAGTGGACCACTGGTCTGACCCAGCAGCAACAATTCTTATGTTCTTGAATATTGCTAGAATATGCTAGAATGCAGGGATAAAGTTCATTTCTTTTAGTTTTATAATCATTTATAAGATGATTTTACAGCAGATCACCCATATGTGAGGAATAAATAGGTTCTTATTTTGGATGTATTTTGAAAAGAGATGTGGAGGGGCATTTTCAATATGATATCTAAATCTGATTTTGGACATTTTGGGAAAAATCAAAAAATCCAGTAGAGAGGGTGACCATTATCAAACCAGAAATAACATATCTTCCTTTTTTGAAAATGGTCATTTCCTAGATGTGTTTGTCCTCAGCCTTATCATTTTCAACCATTTTATGGGGGAAAAAAAGTCCAGATGAAAAACACACTAAAACCCATCATTGTGATATAGGGGTGGTCCCGCATTCTTAGTAGACTGGTCACACAGACATTCCAGCAGAGCAGTGGGGCACCCTAGTGAACTTCACATACTGACATTTTTTTGAAATGGAAAATATTAGAGATATACGTTTCCCAAAGCTGAAAATTAACACATTCAGAAACAAAACACCCCCCCCACATTTTTTTTTCTAGCTTTGTTTTCTAAGCATTGATTTGGTCCCAGTGTCTCCTGCTTTTCTTAACTTTCTCCAAGGTCTACTGTACTTTTGACCTTTATTTTCTCTCTATGTCCATTATCCATTTTTTCGTCTGAATCCCTATCTATTCTATTCAGCTACTACACTCAGGAGGTTGGAACCTAAGAAAGTAAAAGGTAGGAAGGATTTTGAGGCCTCAGGATAGCAAATTTATTCACAAAAATACTACCAATAAACTTTGCAGAGTTTTGAAATATTGTGTGCAGAATTTTCATACATGTTTGTGCAGATTTTTGTCAGGATTCATGTAGGGATTGAAAATAGGACTTGATATACCACCTTTTTGGACCTGAGGTAATGGATAGTTAAGTGACTTGCCTAGAGTTCCAAGGATCTGTAGTGGGAATTCAACCCAGTTCCACAGGTTCTCAGGCTTCTGTACAAAACACTAGGCTACACCTCCACTACATGCTTCTGAATTTGACCAATAAAGGATTGACATTCTTAAGATCTACTCGGTTATTCTAAATTACCAAACCTGACCATTGTAGAAGATAAAGGCCCCAGTTCTATAAATGGTGCTTAAAACATAGGTTTCTAGAAATGCAGTACATAGTGCATGACAATCTTGTTAGGCACCATTTATAGATTTATGCCTAGCGGTGCCTAAAGTGGACTTAGGAACCAGTAAGCATCCTAACCTTAGGTGAATCTATTTATTCTAGGGTTTTCGTGGTCTAAATACTGGTGCCAAATTTAGGCACCTAAGTCCAAAACAGAATCTTGCATGCCAAACACAGCAATGATCTGCTCCCTGGTAGGTGCCTTGGACTAGGCACCTACTTGAAAGTGATGTTAATTACTTATTATTGGCGCCAATTAGCTTTTTAAATATTTAAGTCAGGTGCCAAGAAAGGTTAGGTGTGCCGATCTAGGTGCCCAACCTAAGGTGTCTTTTATAGAATCTGGGCCAAAATGCTTGACTGGATGGTCCATTGGTCTTTTTTTTTTCAGTATATATTTTATTGGTTTCTTCTAAATCTCAAAGAGCAGACATCATTCTGAATAACCTGCCAGCATGAACCTCATGGGCTACACATCACTCACCAGTTTCATTGGAGATTTCTCCACTTGGACAGGGAATACAGTCATAGCAGCAGACAGGCTTTCCTTCTTTTGTTAATTTCCTGTAGCCGGGATCACAGCTCTGACTGCATCTGGATTCTGGAGGTGTCTGAAGGTTTAGAAAAAAAACCAAATTCTATCTTCAACTGACAGTGGACTGTAGCTTTTAAAATGTAAAATTACTTGCCTGTCCAATCATGGAGCTATTAGATCTTTTCTTCAGATATCACAAATTGCCTTTTAGAAATTTGTTTGCAGAAGGATCTATCTAATGTAGCCATATTTTACTAACTGAATATATTAATTATAGGAAGTTATATTTAATTATTTAAAAGAAGCCATTTTTGTGGGGAGTTGTTTAGCACAGAAACTTAAAAAACAAGAAACTGAAGGTGGATAAAGATTATATGCCTCATTCAGTCTACTCATACATGCCATGTACTATTCCTTCCTGTTTCTAAGAGATCCTATGTTCTTGTCTCAAATTACTTAAATTCAAACACAGATTTTGGGCCCTATGTTAAAACTATGAGAGGAAGCCTGGTTGCCTCTTGCAGTAGGTGATGATCCTGGATATTCAATGCTGGGATCACAAACATTGAATATCATTCCCAGATGTCTAAGTATTATTGGATCTGGGGTACCCCTTTACTAATATTGTTATAACTGAAGTTGATTTTACTCTCTGTTGGTTTGGGTGAAGGCACTTTCTAGTCCTAGTGTGGCCATTTCTGTTATAGTGCATCGTTAAGACATCTTTTTATGATATTGTTCATCTGCCTAAAATTGGTAACCTTTGTGCTACTTTAGTAGCTTTCCTTCCTGGCATTATATTGCTGTATTGCTGTGGTTATGTTTGTACTTTTGCAAATACCATGTTTTCCCGAAAATAAGACACTGTCTTATCTTAATTTTGGATCCAAAAAAGGCACTAGGTCTTATTTTCAAGATAGGTCTTCTTTTTTATGTATAATGATCATCTCTCCCTTCCTCTCCTCAACCCCAATTTTTCCTAATTCCTTTCTCTCACCCACATGTGCAGCATCTTTCCTCTCCTCTCACCCATCCCCTTGTACAGTGTCTTTCTATCCCTCCCTCCTATCTCCCTGTGCAGCAGAAACTTTGCAGCTTGAATCCCTCCCTCCCATCCCTTGTGCAGCAGAACCCTTGCAGCTTGTATCCCTCCCTCTCTTCCTTTGTATAGCAGAACCCTTGCAGCTTGTATTCCTCCCTCCCTCCCTCCATTGCTGCCCGCGCACCCACTCGCCAACCCTTCCATCTCTCCTGCTGATTGTGGTAATAAAATACTGTACCTTAACAAACGCCTGCATCACAGCAATGTAAACAGGCTGCTTCATGGCCTTTTCCCACCCGGGCGTGTGTTCCATTGCTGATAATATCATCAGTGATGCGGCAGAGGAACGCCAGGGCAGAAAAAGGCCATGAAGCAGCCTGTCTATATTGATGTGATGATGCCGTTTGTTAAGGTACAGTATTTCAGTCTTGTGGTCGGCAGGAGAGATGGAAGAGTCAGCATGGGGGTTGGCAGGGGCATGGGGGTAGGCGGGGGGGTGGTTGATACACAGGGATACGCTGCTGCTGGTAACTAGAGCTTATTTATTTTGCGGGGTAGGGCTTATATTAAGACCTACCCCAAAAATCATGCTAGGGCTTATTTTGGGGGTAGGTCTTATTTTCGGGGAAACATGGTAGTAATAAAAATGATTGGAACAAACAAAAAAAAAAAGATCAGCATTGGACTTGAGACCAAGATTTCTCATTAAGTCATTAAGTTATTTTTTTGTTTTGATAGTATGGGTTACTCCTATCAGCTGCACCACTCATATTGTAAACTGGATGTACATCTCCTTCATTCACTGACATGATGTTCTGTTCTGAATACATCTTCTCTCTCTGGGAGATTGGGTATGAGGAGCTCAGGACAATGTGGCATCAGAGAGATGGATTAAAGAATGTCTGGATATGTGATTGCAGATACATGCTTGCCAATCTGCTGTTTGGAAGAAACATTTGCTTGAGTGGTCAGTGGGTTCCCACCAAATTCTTGGGATAGAAAACTTCATGGCTCTCTTTTCCTCTCTGCACCATCCTGAAGAAAAATACCCTAACATACCTTAGTAAAAGAACCCCTAAAATTACATAGCTCGGAATCAATCTGAAATGTTCTATTTTTTAACTCATTCCTATGGATCTAACCCGCCTTTATTCCTTAAATGTTGGCTCTTTGTTTACTACTTTGGGGACGCGGCTACAGCTGTGGCGGGGGCTTCCCCTTTCTTTGTTGGGTCAGGTGAGTCTCTATAATATGCTTGTTGTACCACAGTGGCTGTATGTTTTTCAGGTTCTTCCCCTTTATTTGTTCCCCAATGATGAAAAGCGTCTCTAGATGGTCAAACATGCTCGTATTCCCTATAAAAGGGCAGCCTCCCCTTGGTATAAAGGTGGCTTGGGGTTGTTGAATATTTGTTTCTTAACTATTGCTTGTGGCATGCGCCACATTAATGACCTTTTTTGCGGCACCTCCACGTTTACTAACTCTGCTTTGGAACTTTCTTGCTTCACCTCTACTCACTTTAGTGCGTTTCTTCATTGTCCTCTGCTTTCCAAATGGGAATCTGCGCCCAGTGCATTGTTGCATTGCCTCCTTCGTCGGGCCTGACACTGGGTTTGTAGGTTTCATTCTCTCAGTCCTGCTGTCTCTCCCTTTTTACCCCTCAGCTATAATGCCTGTTTTCCTCCTGGGGTGGACAATGCTAGCTTTGTGCGTTGGGAAGCAAAGGGGATTCGTTTTTTTTTTCATTTGGTTGATGATGAGGGTCTGATCAAACCCTTTGACCACCTCTGTGAGGAATTTGCTCTTCCTCCTACGGATGTCTATGCCTACCTTCAGATTCGCCATTACATCTCCTCCTTGTCGAAAACTCATCTCTCGGCTTCCTGTCGAGAATTGTTGATGGAGGCCTTTATGTTTGGTTCCCAACAGCCTGTCCCATTAAAGTTTTACCATAGACATCTGAAGGATGAGTCCCCTGTGCTTGATTGTCTCAAATTGAGGGATGCTTGGGTGGGGGATTTGAATATAGAATTCTCTGATGAGGTACTCTTGACTGCTATAAAAAAGTTACCTTTGTATAGTAAATATGCTGTTTACTGGGAACATTACAAATTGACTCTTCGCCTCTATATTTCTCCTCGGCAGGGCCGCCATCACGGCAGTACTACCAGTCCTGCATTCAGGGGCCCGGAGCTGACAGGGGGCCCGGGCTTCCCCAGGGTCGCAAGCATAGTCTCTTCTCCTTCTCCTTACCTGCCCTGCCGCAGCACACAGCCAAACGGAAGTCTTCCCGATGTCAGCGCTGACGTCGGAGGAAGGGAGGGCTTTGCTTAAGTCCTCCCTTCCTCCAACGTCAGTGCTGACATCAGGAAGACTTCCGGTCGGCTGCTTGCGGCAGGGCAAGTAGGGAAAAAGCAGTCGTGTTCCGAAGGGGGGGGGGCGGTCCTCCCCGGGTGCAGCCAGCCCTGGGTGCAGCCATGGGGGGGGGGGGTGTGCACAGCCGGTCAGGTCCCCTTAGCCTTGTGGTGCTTCCCCCGACCGACCGACAACAGGCCCGGCCGACAAACCTCCCTGCCCTGTAGCAGCGAATCTAAATTACCTTCTTACAGCAGCTTCAATACTCCAGCTGCTGTAAGAAGGTAATTTAGATTCACGGCTACAGGGCAGGGAGGTTTGTCCGAGCGGGCCTGTTCTGTTGTCGGTCGGGTGGGGAAGGGGCAGGGAGGGAGAAAGGAGGAAAGGTGGAGTGGAGAAGAAAAGTTGCTTAAGGGAAATGGGTAAAACTGAGGGGGGAGAAGGCCACTGAAAGCACTGGGGAAGACAAAGGGGTGGAGAAGGACCCTGAAAGGATATGGGGAAGACAAAGGGGTGGAGAAGGATGCTGAAAGCACATGGGGAAGACAGAGGGGGGAGAAGGATGCTGAAAGGACATGGGGAAGACAGAGGGGGAGTAGGACGCTGAAAGGACATGGGGAAGACAGGGGGGAGAAGGACACTGAAAGCAAATGTGGAAGACAGAGGGGGGAGAAGCATGCTGACAGGACATGGGGAAGATGGGGGGGAGAAGAACGCTGAAAGGAAATGGGGAAGAGAGAGTGGGGAGAAGACACTGGCAGGGAAGAAGACAGAGATGCCAGACTATGGGGGGAGCGGAGGGAAGAAGATGGGTGCCAGACCAATTTTGGAGGGGGGAGAAAGGGAGAGGCATAGTAACAGAGCAAATGGAAGACGCAGAAAGAAGAGAGACAGTGGATGGAAGGAATTAAATGAGAACATGAGGAAAGCAGAAACCAGGCAACAAAGGTAGGAAAAAAAATTCTTTTTTTTGCTTCAGGATAAAGTAGTATATTAGTTGTGTTGATAAAAATTTATAAACATTAGAGGCTCTGGTAGAAACCCATTTACAAAGTATGTATTCTTCCCAATTAATATTTCCAAATTAATAGTCTTTTTGCTTATTTTTAAATGGGTTTCTACCAGAGCCTTTAATTCAGTAGCATAATTAAATGAAATAACTATTTCTGTAGTTTATAGGGATGGGCGGGGACGGAGGGGATTCCTTGCGGGGACGGAGGGGATTCCTCATGGGGACGGGTGGGGACAGAGGGATTCCTCGTGTGGACAGGTGGGAGTCCTCACGGGGACGAGTGGGACTTTGGCGGGGACGGGTGGGGACGGATGGAATTTTTGTCCCGGCGCAATTTAAACATGCACCTTTCTTCCTACATCCCATGCACCTTTCTTCCTCCATCCCATAACACACACAGCCTGGTGGTGATGATTATTAGATTGATTCATGAATATATAATGATGTTATGAGTGTGTACCTCTTCCTTCCCATCCTCCTTAGCATGTCACATACAGCATGTTACATTACACAAAGTCTGTGTAATGTAACATGCTGTATGTGACATGCTGAGGAGGATGGGAAGGAAGAGGTGCACACTCATAACATCATTATATATTCATCCATAGCTGCATGTTAATGATGTGCTCATATGCACTTATTTATCATCATAACATATACATCATCATTAACATGCAGCTGTGGATGTGTAAGGACAGGCTGAGGAGGATGGATGGGAAGGAAGGAAGGTGCACATATCAACATATCGTACATTTTTAACATGCATGATGCAGCTATAGGCAAGCTGAGGAGGATGGGATCATACAGATGTGTATGTTTAGATATGCGCTCAGATGTGTATGTTTAGATATGCGCTCAGATGTGTATGTTTAGATATGCGCTCACATATACGGTCAGATGTGTATGTTCAGATATGCGCTCAGATGTGTATGTTTAGATATGCGCTCAGATATGTATGTTCAGATATGTGCTCGGTCAGATATGTAAGGGCTAGCAGACACATTAATTATTTTGTCAGATCAATCAGTTCTGATCAATTAAATAATCGATTGTAAATAATTTTGTACATTTTTATTAATCCGTTTGATCAATATCGATCGGAATTCTTTTTCTTTTCGATGGTATCCGATTAGAGCAGCTAATCCTGCAACAGAGACCTCCAGTGCAATTGTGATCTACTTCTGGCCTACAAAGGTCAAAAGAAATCCTTAACTAAGATTTTACATTCAAAAGTGAATTATAGCTACTAGCACTATTATTTATTAGTTATTTATTATGCAGATGTTTGTTAGTTTGTTATTAGTTCAGTATTAGACATATGTTAGTTTAGAATAGATAGGTATAGATTAGTTTAGTTTAGGTTAGGTTAGGGCCCTGCTGAAAGAGTCTACCTTGATGTGGTTGCAGGCTTACAAATCTTTTGGTCAAAGAGTGCGACGACAGAGAAAAGTATGTGTGTATTCGGCCCATGGAAGAAGGGGGGGGGTCGAGGGGTGAAGGGGTGCGTGGGGTGCCCAATAGGATTGCTCAGTAAGGGGCCCAGAAATTTCAGATGGCGGCCCTGCTCCTCGGAGAGCATACATGGCGGGACTCTGCCCGACTGCGGACTGCCGGCGCTGTGGCGCTCCGAACGCAGGTCTCAGACACATGTTTTGGTCTTGTCCATGAATTCAAACTTTATGGGATGCTGTTTTTCTTTTTGTAGATGACATCTGGAACATTACAGTTCAGAGATCAGCCTTGGTGTTATTTGGAGCCTCTTTGCACTTTCTTCCCAGTCGGCCCGGGGCCTCAGCATTCCTGCGATGGACTGCGGTGGTGGCTGTCAAATGCATTTTGCTTAAATGGATGGAGATGGAGGCTCCTGACTATTCCCTTTGGCGTAGTCACATAATTACGTTGCTTTCTTGGGAGCAGAGAGGAGTCCAGGACATTTCCTCCTTGCCTGGACGGGCCTTCCAACGTATTTGGGATCCCTTTTGGACCACGTTGTCTTCGGTGGCTCATAGCCGCATTTTGAACTGTTAGGCCCCTGATGTTTCCCCCGGTATTTTTATTGTTTATTTGTTTTGGCATCAGTGAGAGTGGGTGGGAGGGGGGGAGGGGTTGTGGGTTGGGTTGGTGGTGTGGGATTGCTGGTCTTGTTGTGTGAAATATGGAGCTACCTTGTTGTTCTTTGCTTTGTTTTATTTCTGTTGTTGTTTCTCTTGGTGCTCAATAAAAATATATTTTACAATAAAAAGGGTAAACTTCAAAATGTCAATTTCCTGGTCACAAAAACAAAGTTTGATGAGGATGATATCCATTTTCTATACTTTTGAGGCATAGGCAATTAAGAACTAACACATTTCCCAGGAACAACAAAAAAAAAACCCAATTATGTCAGGGGTGTCCAACCTTTTGACTTCCCTGGGCTGCATTGGATGAAAAAAGAATTTTCTGGGACCGCACAAACACTAACACTAGCTGATGAGCAAGAAAAGGCTGAGCAGGTTCCAAATTTACAATCACTAATATAGAAGATGTACGTATCTAATAATAAACCTTCATTAAAGTGACATTGTGGAGAGGAACCCAAAAAAGCAGTAATACTTACTTACCCTGACTGAGTGATCCTCTACGTGCACTGCTGATAATGGGAGCAGCCACAGGCTTCCGCATCCCCACTCTGATGCGCGCTCCTGCTTTTCCCATTCACTTCTATTACAGCTAGAGTGAGCCTCATCAGAGCAGGGAAGCTGAATCAGCTGTCAGCGGCGCACATGAAGGGTCATTCAGTCAGGGTAAATATTACTGCTTTTTTGGGCCTCCCACTTTGAGCTTAGGCTCCCTCAAAATTAACATCTCCCTTGCTGCATCAAGCCTCACCAACTTTTAGAAAAGTCATAAAAACTGCCTTATTCTACAGATATATCACCTAAACATTAACTACACCAAACACTATTTCCATTTCTTTTTTTTCTAATATGCCCCCTCTGAAATTCCTAACAAACTGTATTTTGTAATTTGCTACTTTTTCTAAAAGGGCCCCTCTGAAATTCTAATCAAACTGTATATTGTAATTCGCTGCATTTTAAGATTCTGCATACTGTAATTTCACTGACTATCTGCATATTGTAACTCGCTGATTGTCCAGCTCTCTTTCAATGTGAACCGCCTAGAAGTCGCACGTTTATGGTGGTATAGAAGAATAAAGTTATTATTATTATTATTATTATTATTAACTGACGGCCACCTCCCCCGCTCCAACTTCCAAAGTTCTGTAGCTGGCAGCAATATTGCAGAGCTGCTGCATTCCCTCCTCCCTGCCCCCCACCTTGGCTTTCATGCATGCATGAAAGCAGTGGCAGCTTGAGGATATTGCCATTGGCTGCAAAGTTTGGAGATTTTGGGTTGCCAGACTGGAGGAAGATGTCTTCAATTGGCAGGGCTTGGGAATCCCCAATAGCTCAAGAATTTGTAAATTGCACTCAGGTAGGGAGAAACTTTGGTACCCATCCACTGATTTTGGGTGCCAGTCCCTCCCCCAAGTTAGCTGTATATGACTACGGCACTGAATACAAAAATAATTGTGATATACACATCCCAAAACTAACATATTCCAGTTAATAAATTCAGAATAAAACATTTTTTTCTACCTTGTAGTCTGGATATTTTGTTTTTCCATCATCTTGGTCCCAGTTTCTCTTTCTGCTTTTTTTCTATCTTCTACCAAATCTATTTCCAGTGTCTGCTGTCCTGTTTTTCTCCACTTCTCAATATTGTTCCATTCCTTCCTTATAACTGTCTCCAACATATTGATTTTTCCCTTTCAGCTTTCTTAACTTTAACTTTTCTTTTTTGCCTGTCCACTCAAATCTTACCTACTTTCTCACCCTTCTTTTTAAATGTTCAGCTACCTCTCAATTCTCCATCTTCTCTCAGTCCCTAACTCTCCCATTTTCTATCTCATCCTTTTCCAGCCTCCTATTTCCTGCTATCTACTCCCCATTACCATATTTCTACCACTGTACTCACTGCTCTCTTACTCATCTTGCCATCTCCCTTTTGACCTCATCCACATGGCTCACCACTTTCTGAATCCCCCTCCCTCACTCCCTGTCCCTTACTTTCCATCCCCTTTCTTATCCCAGATCTCATCCCTCCTGCCCTCCCATGGGTCCATCTCTCCTCCTCTATCCCCATGGTACAACATTTTACTCCCTCTCTTTTATGTTTATCTTCTTCCGTCCACCCTTGATGATGAACAATGAATTGGAGGGAAAAAAGAGAGATGCTGCATCTCTCTGCCTTCCATCCACAGGCCTAAAATTTCACCCTACCTCCCTTCCATCCCCAGATCCAGATCCCCATCCCTCTTTCACTTCCCAACTGCCCCCACCCTATCTCTCCCCATGCCTGCCAGCCTCCCTCCCCCTGGTCCATTTCTCCCTTTCTCTTCCCAACAGTTCTCCATTCAAGTATCTTTTTCCCTCTTCCTTCACACCACCCCAAGTCCAACTTCTCTCTCTTCAGACCATTGCCCACCATCTCTCTCTCTGTCTTCTGTTTTGGTCCCATAAGCTCTCACCCCACACCCAATCTGGTACTTCTTTTAATACCCTCCCCCTCTGTATTTTTTTTAAAAATCCCAGTTTAGGAGGCTTCCTTGGCCCAGCACATTCTCCCCCTCCTCTCTGCGCCCATGCATCTCTACCTCACTCCTCTCCCACTACCATGTCCAATAATTCTCTCTCTCCCTCCCTTTCTTTCTGCCCAACAGTTCTACTCTTTCTTCATCTCTCCATGTGCACCATCTCTTTCCCTCTCCCAGACACCCAATTCTCCCTTACTGTTCCCTCCCTCCCTCCATTCTTTAATCCTATGGCTCATGCACTCAAAGTTTGTGCTCCGTCCCTCTCAAATCTCAACACAATTTTCTCCCTCCCTCCCTTCCTTCTGTGCCTCCCTCTGGTGGGTATTTACCTTCTGGTTGGCTCACATGCTGCAATCGTTTTTCTGGTGAAAGCTGGGGGCGGTGGTGGCTGGCTCCTTACGTGATCCGTGGCTGTACTGGAAACATTTATTTTATGGCTGTTGGCAATCTGCACCTGTGCTGGAAGCATTCCCTTGCTTCTGTGCCTCCCGGTGAGTGCTTATTTTCTGACCGGCTCTCTTGCTGCAGTCATCAGGAGGTGGCGTCGGCTCCTCGCACGTGATTCACAGCTGATTCGGAAACATCAGAGGGAACGCTTCTGACACAGCTACAGATCATGCACGAGAGAGCTGAGGATGCCCGCAGACAACTGCAGCACGGGAGCTGGCCAGAA
The DNA here is from genome assembly GCF_902459505.1 of Geotrypetes seraphini. Classification (NCBI taxonomy): domain Eukaryota; kingdom Metazoa; phylum Chordata; class Amphibia; order Gymnophiona; family Dermophiidae; genus Geotrypetes; species Geotrypetes seraphini. The sequence continues at coordinate 101,834,963 of NC_047095.1, read as the reverse complement.
AATTACCCACCGGAGAGAGGCACAGAAGGGAGGGAGGGAGGGAAGGAGAAGCTGGGCCACACAAAACTCCTTATTGGGCTGCAGGTAGGACACCCCTGAATTAAGTGGTGGGCCATTTTTTATAGGACATCTAAATCTGGTTTCGGACATTTTCTAAAAAAATATCCAAGTTGAAAACATCCAAATAAATCCCATTTAGGCATGGGAGGGGTCAGAATTTTGAAGGACAGGCCACATAGACATCCATCAGAGCAGTGGGCACTTTAGAGGGTACTGCTGTAAACTTCTTATACAGGATATCAGATGTACATCTCACCATAACCCCTTATAAGTTATGCTAAGCCCTCTAAAAATCAAAACCAAAACTATACCCACCTGTCTACCACCCCAATAGCCCTTATGGCTGCAGGTGACACCTACATGGATGTATAGTATGGCTTTGGTATATTCCACCATAAAAGTAATGGTTAGAGTGCCTTTGAGATAGTATGGCTTCTCCTATCTATGGCTCAGTAGTCCACCCACCAGTCTATTTAAGATACCTGTGAGATGCTCTAGTAGGCTTTCTACACTAGATGCTGCTTTCTACTGTAGCCCCTCCCTCAGGACAAAATTAGTAATTTCAAGGCACCAACTGAAGCTGTGTGGTTACCCCAAACAACAATACTCTAAATGAAAGTGAAGTACTTAGAAACATGACAGCAGATAAAGGCCAAATGTCTCATCCAATCTGCCCTTTCGCAGTGACCATTATCTTTTTCTTTCTCTGAGAGATCCCACATGTCTATCCCAAGCCCTTTTAAATTCAGACACAGTCTCTGTCTCTATCACCTCTTCTGGGAGACTGTTCCATGCATCTACCACACTTTCTATAATAAAGTATTTTCTTAGATTACTCCAGAGCCTATCACCTCTTAACTTCATCCTATGCCCTCTCATTGCAGAGTTTCCTTTGAAATGAGAGACTGAGGTGTAGTGGCTTGTGGCCAGTAGGGGGTGATGTCTATGGGACGGTAATGGAATGGACGTCAGGACATGATAATGCAGTATTAAGTGCCGGTTTTTCGTATGATTCTGGGTAACTCTAGTTAGATATAAGGATATGTGTTAGATAAGGCCACACCCAATAGAAGCGTACAAAAAAATTGGTGAATAAAAATCTGAATATGGATGTAGCCAAGGCCAGAAAAACACACTACAGATTAATATTAAGGAAAAGCATAATAATATTCTTTTTATGTACTTTGCTATTAAGCTAGATCATAAAGGAAATCAGGATATACATGGACTCCATTTTGTTCTCTGTCTTTCTGTATCTTCTGTGTCTTAAACTCCATTTTGTGTCAGTGACTTTCTGTCTCTGTCTATCTTTGTTCAGAGTTTTCCCGCTTCTAGCATCGTGGTTCTAATTGCTACCAGATGTGCCTTAGGCTGGGTAGGAAGAGCATATTAGATTACGTATCCCAAACTGAGATATAACAGGTATTAAATATGAATGAAATACATGGTATGAATGAAATTATGAATGAATGTTTGGGGCCCCAATTATGAATGGATTGTATACTTAAAGTGAATTTTTTTATATAAAAAATCCTGAGCACAACATCTGGAAATAATTAGTCAGAGGCTGCTGTTCTAGCCTCAAGCATAGGAGCAGCCCACGCTGTAACATGAAGCTGTCAATTCAGGGAGAGGGGGAAACAGCCCCTCCTTTTTCTCTGAGGCTCAGAATTTCTCAGCACTTAACAAATGCAGATTTCTCTTAATATACCTTTGTGAAAAGGATAAAAGGAATATTGGATATGTTATAAAATGTTAATGTATATTCAGAAATGAATGTAAACAAAACAAATATGATTTCTGAAACTTTTAAACATATAAAGGAATTTTCTTTGTCTAACTTTAAACACCACCTCTGTTAGTTTTGATTGGCCCACAGCCAATGATGTCATACTGAACTTAAGGTATATAATGGGGAGCTTCAAAGTATCGAGCTGAGCTCATTATCAGAAGGCCAGCATTTTGGCAACTATAACGACCTCCCGCTAACACAACTATTCTTTATTCTTTTGGTTTCATAATGAAAAAATAAAAACAATAAATAACTAATTATATTTTGGTAAAATCTTGCGTTAGCGTCATTTTTCATGTTTTTGTTATTTTTCACACCTTGAGTGAAAGCTAGCAGCTTAATTGGCAACTGCAGCTTTATGAGTGCGCTGGCGTCCAATACCCATGCTCAGAGACTCGACTCACACACATTTACATTACATAGGTATTTAAACGTTTCTATCATATCTTCCCTCTACCACCTTTCCTCCAAAGTATACAGATTGAGATCTTTAAGTCTGTCCCCATACGCCTTATGATGAAGACCACATACCATTTTAGTAGATTTCCTCTGGACCGACTCCATCCTTATACAGGAAAATCCTTATACAGGAAAATCAATACCTCCTTTTACCTACTGGGCATACCTCTCCCTATGCAACCTTCTAGTTTTTGCTGTTACCTTTTCAACCTGTTTGGCCACCTTAAGATCATCACATACAATCACACCCAAGTTCCACTCTTCTGTCATGCACATAAGTTCTTCACCCCTAAACTGTACTTAATAAAGAAACTAACCTCTTCCTATCACCTCTGAAAGCAATAGGATTAATTGTAAACTAAGGAAAATGCAGAAAAAAATGTTATAACTATCTGAGTAAAGTTTTATTTAAAAATTAGATGTATTAAAAACAAGAATAACAAACAATTTCCAAAACTAAGCAGTCTCTCACATACAGGAGCTATGCTACCTTTACCTCAGACAAAGAGGGTGGACAAATGAGCTTTCTTTATCCTCAACGGAGTTAGATACTAAAACATCTGTTAAAATTACTATTTTTAGTGATTAATGAAAACTGAGATTAAACATTCAATTAAAATGAACTGGGAAAGATCCCAACTCTCTCACAAAAATCCAGTCCAGCGGTTCTAACCTTACAGAACTACACTCATGCACTGAGCGCCAAATTAAACCTGCAGGCTCTATCTAGTCCTTTTATTAAGGTGTGGTAGCCAATTTTAGCATGTGCTAAAAATTAGCATGCATTAAATGCTAACGCATGCCAATGCATCCATAGGATATAATGGACGCATTAGCGTGCGCTAAAATGGCTACCACACCTTAGTAAAAGATGCTCAAATTTTACAGCTTGACAGACAGCCACCAACACACAGCTTTTTGTCACAAATGCTCCCTCCCAACTGCCAAACCAGATGGTTTAGAGCTTCCAGTCACCACTTATCTCTACCATGAGAAGCCTCATGCATAGGACAGAGATCAGCTCTTTTAGCCCTGCAAACAAAAAGCATCCAGTTAAAATATACCCCCACCACAAATGTAAAATCAAATAAACTCATTTTCCTTATTCCCTATCTTCAAGGAACTTCTTTTTCTTTTATTTCTTATATTTTTCTTTCTCCTGCAAGCCCACCTCTACAGACATAGTCCTGCATCTACATATGCTTCTACACATATACAAGCAACATCGTCAATGATGTCATTGTACCCATATCATTGCACATGAATGCGGCAATGCTTATGCCTTGGTATAGGCCCACATGCCCCTGCCTTCCTTCTGCCTGCTTTCTCCTTCAGCCCAGTGGCCCAGAAACTTCCAGATGTACCGCAAACCTAACACATTCATTGAAACAATCAATGAATTGATTGCCAATTGAACCCATGATTTGGTCAATGGCAACAATGACTCTAGCATCCCCCAAAGGTAACCACCTAGGATTTAGCAAAACTAACAACAGCCAATAATGAAGCAAAGCAACTACTATTTCTTTTATCACAGCATAGAATACCTTTTGTATTATGAGGCATCTTACATAATGTTTTATCACTCTCACCTGAGTAAATGCAGCCTCCCACACTATCATGTTTTCATTGATGGTGAAATCCTCCCCAAGGACATCATAAGGTTTATAACTTCCAACAATTTCATGTTGCACTGTTCCATTTGACAGAAAGATCAGATTAATAATACTGTATTCCATGGGTAGGTCTCCATTCTCATCAAAAAAGATGTCTTCACCAAGCACGTTCTTAAAGTGTACATTCTTCAGATAATGATGAAGCTAAAAAATAAAGGGCACATTTCCAGGAATGCCTGGAACTGCCAATTTCCCTATGTATTTGTTTAAGAATAATTATAATTTGCCAGTCTGATGTTCACTCACAAGGGCACACATTAAAGACACAATGACACCTAAATCCTTTTCTGGGTGAACTTAGTATCATTTGGGTTATTCTTCCCTATATGCACCATTTTGTACTTGTCCACATTTAATTTTACCTGTTTAGTCTCCCAGACTCACAATGTCCTCGTGCAGTTTCTCACAATCTGCTTTCAATTTGACAATGTTGAAAAATGTTGTCATTGGCACTTTTGATCACCCCACTCATGTTAGATTATTTGATCAGTGGGATTCTTCAAACAGGCTGCTTTCCAATGAGCGTGGAGTTGATATTGTTAATACCTATTCCTAAATTTGAGGGTTTGGATCTTTCCCAACCCTCACATTTTAGGCCAATTACAAGTACACCCTTCTTTTTCAATTTGGTTTACACCATAGTAGGAATAAGATTTTCCCACTATATTGAAACATTTTCCTGTTTGCATTTACCCCAGTTCAGTTTCAGAAGTTAAACAGTACAGAATCTTTAATACTTATATTAGTTACTACTGTATAATCAGAAGTGATCTATGTCTGGAGGGACAATTAGTTCTCCATTTTACATATCAGGAGCATTTGGTATAGTAGACCAAGTCCCTTTTAGAATGTTTGGCTGAATTTAGGATTACTGGTGCAGTTTAAACATAGTTTAGGGAATTTTAGCTAACTTTATTTAATGGGTTTTTTAAATGTTGTTACATCTCCCTGTCTGAAACCCCTGAGTGGGGTCCCTCAAGGTACCTCACTTTGTCCATTATTGTTAAATTTATTATGTTGGGCTTAAATTAATTAATGGCAGGGGCCTGCCTTGCTCATATGCAGATGATATTGTCCTATTATGGATTAAGAACTGGTTGAAAGACAGAAAACAGAGAGTAGGTTTAAATCAGGGATCTCAAAGTCCCTCCTTGAGGGCTGCAATCCAGTTGGGTTATCAGGATTTCCCCAATGAATATGTATTGAAAGCAGTGCATGCACATAGATCTCATGCATATTTATTGGGGAAATCCTGAAAACAAAGAATCAAATACAAAAGAGGTGTACTGAAAAATGTCTGAGCCAAAAGTCACCTCTAGAACTAACCACCGAAGTGGTATATATTTAACTATCATTGAATGTTTGATATTTTGATGACTTTACTATTCAGTACTTTATTTATCTTTGTTATTTAATATCTTTCTTGCCCCACTGATGACCCTATGACAATCTGTAGGTTTCCATGTCTTTGCCTATGCTGATGATATCCAGCTTTTATATCCATTGGATGCTATTAATCCTTCCGACATCATAGCGATCAATAAGAAACTTGATCAAGTTTACCATTGGCTGGACTCTAACAGATTGGCACTTAACATTAATAAAACTAATGTGATGCTTTTTCCATGGAAAGATAGTTCTACTCTTATCGCCCCTATTTCTATAAAAAATGTCCCTCTGCAATTAGTTAGCAATATAAAAATTTTAGGGATGATCTTTGATCACAAACTGAATTTCCATGATCACATTAGTAACATTATTAAAACAACCTTTTATAGGCTACGTAAAATTCATTCACTTTCAAAATTTCTATGTGCAAAATCCCTTAATATTCTTATTCACTCCTTGGTGATCTCTAAAATTGATTATTGTAACGCTCTTTTTAAGGGAATCTCTCTGAAAGAAATAAAACGTCTACAGATCATTCAAAATGCTTCCATTAAACTTATAACAAAAACTAGGAAGTTTGATCATGTAACCCCCTTCTAAAGAATGTGCACTGGCTTCCTGTTACCTACCGGATAACATACAAATTATGCATACTCACTTTCAAATCCCTCTTTAATAAAACTCCAGCATTCATTTATAAACTATTAATACCTTATTCTCCAAATAGAACATTGAGATCCAATGAACAGAATCTTTTAACAATTCCATCTCTTAAGGTAATTAATACAAGACGTCAATTTATTTTTTCTGTTACCGCACCTCAAACTTGGAACTCCCTTCCCATTTACTTAAGGGAAGAGCGCAATCTGGAGAAATTCAAAAGTAATTTAAAAACTTTTCTCTTTAGAGATGCCTTTGATAATTAACTAAGCAGTTCGCAGGTTGAATTATTTTTTCTACTGTATCATACTAAGGCTTTTATTTGCTTCCCTTTTTGTATTTTCCTTGATTGTCCTACTTTTCTATAATGATTATGTATTTCACCTCCCTCCTTTCCTTGTGTTTATGAGTTTGTTAAGTTAGTCTATCTATCCCTCAGGACGTTATATATAGTTATGTATTGTATTGTCTCCCAAATATTGTAATTTTAATATGTTCATCGCTTAGAAATACGAATAAGCGATTAATCAAAAAACCTATTAAACTTGAAACTTGAAACTTAAACCGTATATTTAAAAAATTACAAATAATTAAAAACATATTTAAAGTATTTAAAGCACTTATATTTATGTGCCACAAGCCTATGATTGAGATTTTGACCTTATAATGCATTCAGCAGCACACTGCTTGAATAAAAGGTCTCTGAGGCTTGTTGATAGTTAAATATATACCACTTCGGTGGCTAGTTCTAGAGGTGACTTTTGGCTCAGACAGGAAATCCTGAAAACACGACAGGATTGCGGCCCTCAAGAGGGACTTTGAGACCTCTGGTTTAAATAGTCAATATTCTCAATGGAGAAGGGTAAAAATAGTGGTGTTCCCCAGGGGTCTGTGCTGGGACCATTGCTTTTAAAAATATTTATCAATGGGAATAACTAGTGAAATAATTAAATTTGCTGATGATACAAAGTTGTTTAAAGTTGTTAAATTGCAAGAGGTTTGTAAAAATTGCAAGAGGATCTTGTGAGGCTGGAAGACTGGGTGTCAAAATGGTAGATGATGATTTTGTGAGCAAGTGCAAAATGATGCATATAGGAAAGAGGAACTCAAAACTATAGTTACATGATGCTAGGTTCTATGTTAGGAGTCTCTGTCCAGGAAAAGAATCTAGGTGTCATTGTTGAGGATACCCTGAAACCCTCAACTCAATGTGCAGTGGCAACTAAGAAAGCAAATAGAATATTAGAAATTATCAGGAAAGGAATGGAAAACAAAGATGAAAATGTTATAATGCCCTTGATTTGTTCTATGGTACAGCCACACCTCAAATACTGTGTGCAATTCTGGTCATTGTATCTCAAAAAAGATATAGCAGAATTAGAAAAGGTACAGAGAAGGGCAACACAAATATAAAAGGGAAGGGGTGACTTCCCTTTGAGGAAAGGTTGAAGTGGCAAGGGCTCTTCTGCTTGGAAAAGAGATGGCTTGGGGAAATGTGATAGAGGTCTATAAAATACTGAGTGGAGTGGATAGGGTAGATGTTAATCACTTGTTTACTCTTTCCAAAAATACTAGGACTAGAGGGCATGTAATGAAGCTACTTAGTAGTAGATTTAAAACAAACCACAGAGAATATTTCTTCACACAATGAGTGATTTTATCACATTCCCAATTAATGAATTCCAGAGTTTAGTTAGCTTAGCAGGGTGTTAAAAAATGTTTGAATAATTTACTTGAAGAGAAGTCCTTAGACCATTGAGTTGGCTTGGGGGAATCCACTGTTTATTCCTAGAATAAGCAGCATAAAATCTGTTTTACTACTTGGGATCTAGCTAGGTACTTGGGACCTGGGTTGGCCATGGTTCGAAACAGGATACTGGGCTTCATGAGCATTTGGTCAGTCCCAGTATGGCAATTCTTGTGTTCTTTTGGTTTGGTGGCTATGTTGGGTGGGCTATTTTTGGTTAAAGGGGTGTTGGGGTAGGGTGTTTGGGTTTGGGGGCTGACTTAGTATGTTTCTTGGATATTTCAAAGTTTTGATTATGCCCCTCTATAGGTCTGCAATTAATTTTCAAATAAAACGTGCCTAAATTAGTTTTCTACTGCTGAAAGTAAGTACTAAACTACTATGGTTCATTATTCAGATAATGATCTGTACTGAATATCCTGAACTTATTTGGATGTAGGCAAGTTAATTTCCTTTATTAGCCTTATTCTGCACAATATTGCTTTCTGAATATCATATTCCCTTATGAAATGATGTTACCTTCCAAGGCAAATAATCTGATAACGTTCTTCGGTCTCCATTCCACCCAGTCTGACCAGATCCAGAGAAAAGCATATCTCTGAGTGCGTGTGCCAGGGCATACACAGCATTATAAATGTAATAGCTGTTGGCAATATGAAAAGTGTCACAGGGGTACAGATGGGTTTGATCCACAAATCTACTCTCATATCTACTGCAGGATCTTTTGATGCTTTGGGGGCAATTATTTTTGCACAGTGAAATCCACCAAATACCAGCCGTCTTTTCATTAGGAAACATAATAGGTTTTACCTCACGTATAAATTTTAAGAAGCTTGGAATATTTTTCTTTACTTTTGAGAATAGCAAGGTGTTATTCTTGTAGTCAAAATGCTCTAGATCAATTACATAATAATCCATATCATTTATTATAATCCAGACTTTGCCAGGTATCTGCTGACAATTGTTCCTTAATATCTGACCTAAGAATTCTTCCATATTAAACAAACCAATGATCACATTAGTTGATGATTTACGAATAGTCTCATTAATTTGGGCAAATCTTGTGGCAGTATTGAGCTGATTAAATATTTCTATGAATTCAATGCAGGATCCATTTTGCTCAACCCTTTCTTTCAGGATCCGGACAAATGTCAAGCTGTTGTCATCATCAGATGTGATGATACCAATCCAGGTCCAATTGAAATGCTTTAATAACTTCATGATCCCAGGAATGATTTTAAGAATTCTTGGCATAATCTGATATAAATATGAAGATGTATCACTTGAAAAAGGATTTGGAGACGTATAGCTGATCTGTTAAGAAATATAATTAATTCAGAATTACCTTGATTTTAAAGAAATTGTGAGGTTAACCACTAAGCTGCTATAACATATCTCCTTACTACATTTTAATTTACTGAGAGAGTCAAGAACACAACTTGTAATCATGATCTACCTTACAGGTTGGATTATTTTTATTTTTATTTTTTGGGGGGGGGTTTGCCCTGGAAACATTAGACCACTAATGTGCTGTCCAGTGCTTCTGGTAACTATCTTAAAAGAGCCACTGCATTAAAATGGGTATCCCATAGAAAGATTTCCCATCTCCCTATCCCATCTATCCATTATATTGTGCTCTTGCAAGAAACTCACCTATCAGCGGTTAAATCTTCCAAACTGAAAACAAAATAGTTGCTGCCTGTATATTTTTCTCCTGCTGTTGGGATTAAGAATGAGGTTGCAATATTAATACATAATCATCCTGATATAACAGTTCTTTCACATCACATTGATTCCCGTGGCAGATGGATTAAAGTAAATTTACTTATTAGAGGTAAATAAATATCAGCTTTTAATATTTATGGTCCTAATGTGGATGATCCTATTTTCTTTGAAGATATTGCAAATACTTATTGGTAGATGATACATCGTCATGGATTATGGGAGGTGACCCTGCATTGGATAGGCAATCTCAATGCTCATTTAAGTTAACCCAATCTTTGCAAAAATTGCAAGATATGCTTCAGCAGTTCAACCTGATTGATCTTTGGAGGACTATCTATCCTAGTGAAAGAGAATTTACATTGCAATCATTTCCTCATGCTACATTCTCCAGATTAGATTTTTTAAAAAAATTATTAAGTCCCTCATGTCTTATGTTGATATGACAGAAATTAAAGAGATTTATGTGTCTGATCATGCCTTAGTCTTGTTACAATTCCAAGGCTTATGCAAAGTACAGAAAAGAAGACCACGGAGATTTGATGCTTCATTACTCCTGGATTTTCTAAATTAGAATACAATACATGGTGGAATATGTTATGTCTATATAGTAATCACACCTTCACTTCAATGTCACTTGTGAAACATACTATTCCCTTCCAAAGAAGACTGATGAAATAGGATCTCAAGCGCTCGCAGTCATCAGCTAACAGAACTAGTCTTGGTGTGTGACCATTTCACGAGCTATCATCGGTCCTTATATCTTTTTTATTCAATTTAAAGTGTATGGCTTGTTTAATATCCTTAATTAAATTAATTCTTCCTTATTTCAATTTTATGATATAATATAAATATACTATGAATATAATAATACTTAGCTCGGGTATAATCATTCAAACCCTGCCCTCTGACCACAATCACAATAACGATGGAAGATGTAATGTAATTTTATTTGTAATGTAATTTTATTTCTTATATACCGCTAATCCGTTAGGTTCGAAGCGGTTTACAGAAAATATACATTAAGGATACAATAAAAATAAGATAAGTAAAGATAAGTACTTAGAAATACCCTTACTGTCCCGAAGGCTTACAATCTAACTAAAGTACCTGAAAAACAATTAGTAAATGGTAGAGAAGTAAAACAAAAAACAGAGGTAAAAATAAGATAAGAAACATCCTAACAAGAATACATAGATCTTTTTAAGGCCGCACTTTTAAAGCAAAATGTACATCTCAAACAATAATATATTGGATAAACTAAAATTAAATAAAATATAGAAATGTAAAAAGAAAAAAATGAACTTTGGAAGTAAGGAAAAGGTAAAGAGAGAGAATGTGAATAGAATAAAAAACCGTTAAACAATGGAATTCTAAGAAATTTAAAATGAAGAAATAAAACAAATAAGTAGAAAAAAAAAACATATAATATGCACGATGGTATAAGAGTCAGGAAGGAATTAGTTTCACTTCAGTCAAATCACCAATATTACCCTCCCTAGCGCAATTAGCCTTTTCAGCCGGGGAATCATCACCATCGACCTCTGCGCTCAAGCCATAGGTCACTTTCTTCGGTGCAATGGGAAACATCTCTCGATCTTCGGCTTACTGGCCATTACACTTAACAGCTCACAGTTCCTGCTGACTCTATTCCTCCGCTCCTTGGTCCGGATTATGTATTTTTCTGCCAGCCCTCGTACTTGATGACATCGCCCCTCACAACATCACTCCCATGTTGGTGGTGGGATATCGGATGAGGCGAGACTCCAGGCACTATGAAAAATTATTCTCCGGACCTCTCATCCTGCCGATGTTGCTCTGCTATGAGGAAATCTGGAGCTGCATCCTTGCCGGCAGTTGGAGTTTATGCTGAGCACCTTAAACAAGGCGCTTCCGGTCTCGATAGCCGCCGCCTCTCGACGATTCATCCATCCTCCATCGACTTCGGCAACGCTCCGCTCTTGGTTCTCCCCCATCAGCCTCACTTGCCATGGGTCAGCCGCCAGACACAGCTCAGGGTCGACAGAGATGCAAAGAATATCAGATAAGAAAGAGGCCTTTCGAACTGATAGACCAAATTCAACGGTCAAATCAGAAACCATCAGATCAAATTTCGCAGGTGGAGTGCCAAAACCAATATAATAAATCAAATAAGATTAGTAAAAATTGATCAGATAAAAAATAAACAACTAAATAAAACAAACAAAAAACAGTAGAAGACCAAAAATAAAAAGATTAATAAAAGAGAAAAGGGAGACAGTGCAAATGATGACCTAATCGGCCGCCATCTTGTTGGAATTCTCCGTTTCACTCTCAATTATATTAAAAGAGCTTCATCAGGACCAGAGTGGTACATAAATTAACGCTGTCCTTTTTATTCTTTGTGAAATATTATAATTTCAACTTTCTCACGGACACATCGAGAAATTCTGCCGAAGCGCATTTCATGGAGTCTTATGTCATTTCCGGTGAAACTAGCCCAGCGTCTGATATCATTTCCGGTGAAACTAGCCTGGAAATGATATCAAACACATGCTAAAAATTAGCGCACGTGAATGCTAACGTGTGCTAATGCATCCATAGAATATAATGGACATGTTAAAATGCGTTAGCATTTAGCATATGCTAATATTTAGCATGTGCTAAATCAGCCACCGCACCTTATTAAAAGGACCCCTTAATGATTAATGTACAGTATTATGCTTTCTATCTCCTCCTGCGAATAAGTACTTGCCTCAACAATGCCACCCTATCCCTTTCGTTCTATCCTTTCCCCACCCCCCCCTCTTTCTCTAAACTTTGTAACTTCTCCCCTCCTCCCCCCACTTTCCTCACTATCCAGTTTGTCTAGTCTATGTCTTCTATGTTCACTTTATTTTATAATATTTTTAGCCTATACAAAACTTTGTTAACCGGCCAGATATTCACTTGATGGTCGGGATATTAAAAAACTAATAAACTTGGAAACTTGGAAACTTAATTTGGATTCATGTTATGTTATGACACCCTATGACTTTTCTGTTTTATGCTTTTCTCTTTGTATTTTTTTGTATTTTTCATTTTATTTGATATGTTGTATCTTTATAAATTAAAAAATCTAATTATTTAATGAAAAAAAGACATACAATCTTTGCATACTCTCATTATTAGAACTACTAGAAATACTTCACAAGTTGATAATTGCACACTATTAATGAAACAAGTGCAATAAGTGCAACAAATGCTAATAAAGTGCTCAGTCACCAACCAATAAGTGTAAAAAGTACTAATAAAAGTACAAGCGCCAGTTATATATAGGGACCATCATAGCACTTTCAAACGTCCCTCATCCAGCCTTCACAAATAGTGTGACAGGAAAGCTCCTGTCACTGGTTTAAAACCTGCTTTAAACCCTGCCACTAAAAAAAATGTGCCTATTCCTAAGCCAAGGAAGCTGCCCATTAATTGTTCCTACTGCTAAGAGCAAACAGGCAGGGCAGAACAGAGAAGGGATGGCAGAGGAGGACAGAATACCTGTTTCAAGTCACTATAATCCCATTTATGAATCATCTGTTGATTCTCTAGCTAAACCTCTGGTCAGGACATCTAACCCAGTTAAGGGTTAAGGAAAGAGGTGGAGCTGACAGGCAGAATGTGGCTAGAGCAGGAGTGAAAGTTACTCAGAATAAATCAAAGGTAGCTGAGAACACCCACCACCCAAATATCAGAGTTTATCTGCACTCTCTTTAGGCTTGGAACAATTATTGTATTGTGCCTTCTGTTGCTTCAGGAAGTTCTCCCCACCTGACCACCTGAATTATAAATACCCCCACTATCCTCTTATTTCTGGGCCAGGGCTGGGAACCATCCACCCTTTGTTTTAATGGTCTAAGATTCCCCTCCCATAAGTTTCCACTATCAGGGATGTGCAATGCCAGGTCACTGAATCCACTCCGGGCTTTATTTCTCCTTTTAAGGTTAGTTAGCATTACCCCTCCTCCACTCACTATGCTTGGCTTGCATACAGGGATTCTGGCTTAATTTCTGCTACTAACCAACCCTCACATTCACCCCTCAAACTCTCATTCATTATACAGTCCCTCCCAAGGACAGAACTGTTTCTTTTAAGTACTTTATACCATTGTTCAGAACAAACTTTCATTCCCTTCCCTCACACAGTACCTTGCTGACTCATGCTGCATTCAGACCTATAGTCTAAGGCTTCTGGACTGTAGTCCATTTCATTTCTCTCAGAGATATCTCCCTCTACCTCCATAAGAGATTCCTCACTCTCTGAGGCTGGATACAAGCTATCCTCTGAAGCAGCATTTGGCAAGCCCTGCTCATGGAGCTTTGTCCTTCCAATTAACCTTTGCTTAGAAAGCAACGTTTTGTTAGTATGGAAGTGCTATGGGACAGGGAGTTTCTTAGCAGAAGGCAGTAAGTCCGAGCGCCTAGCCATCAGTTCCCTGTTCTGTGAGGAATGCCCTTCCCTCCTAGTTCCCAGTTTTCAGATAGCTGTGCTGCTTTCTCCATCAGCATAGGCCCACTGATTGGCAGTTGATAACTTCTAGCTTCAGCAAACCATTACATGTTCAACGTCACCAGCCTTCCCAATTCTTTTCTGTTTCCTGGTAGGATTGCTGTTGTTTTGCCAGTCTTTCAATATGGCTTGCTTTTTTTATGAATCCGAGAAATCTGGCTAGGATGAACGCTGTAATGTTTTGCAATGGTGACCTGACTCTCCTTTTGGTCAAGTCTCTTTAAGACATCGACACATTCAGCCAAAGACAATGACTTTTGTCAAGCATGGTAGACACATTCAGCCAAGGACAATGAGGACACATTCAGCCAAAGACAAAGGTTTTTCTTCATGAGGCGCCATGATGCAGTTTCAAAAATTTGAACACTTGGCCACTGCTTGAACACTGCTGATCCAAAACACGTGGATCATCAACGTAAGAATGTAGTTGCTTTTAACCGGAGTGAATGTAACGTGAATGAATAGATATAGGACATATAACATCAGTGTGCATAAATGGATTGTGTGCTTATCTGATTTGTGATTATCTGGAGATTACGACCATTGACTTTAATGTAAAAAATAAAAACGGGACCGTGGTGATATGCTGCGGATAATCGAAGCGTGACCTAATGCTGACCTAACCCCATCCCATTAATACCCACACCCACCTTTTGCCATATTCTCTGCTCACATAGTGATCTCAGCCAATGTTGTCTTCCCACTGATTATTAAAATGGGCTTCCCCAATCTAAAGAAATTAATGATTATAATGATGTAAATCAGGGATGTCCAAAGTCCCTCCTTGAGGGTCAAATCCAGTCGGGTTTTCAGGATTTCCCCAATGAATATGCATTGAAAGCAGTGCATGCACACAGATCTCATGCATATTCATTGGGGAAATCCTGAAAACCCGACTGGATTTGGTCCTCAAGGAGGGACTTTGGAGACCCCTGATGTAAATGAAGTTGGTACTTGAAATTGTTTATCAGTAAGAAATGAAGTGAACCATGATAGAACAGTTCCATCCATACTTATGGACTTCAAGCATAAAAGCAATAAGGAATGATCTAGTAAATCAAAAGCTGAGGAAAGTTCCAATGAGACCAAAATATTTTTTTTTCTAGCCTTCAGTGAAGAGTGAAGTTCACTGTTGAATACTGCTATTGTAGTTTCCATATTATAATGTGTTCAGAAATAAAGATTGTCACGGGGATACATTTTTCCTATCCCCACATGACCTCAATCTCCTAGTCACATCCCTGCAAGTTTTGTTGCTGTTTCTGTCCCATTTCTGTAAGCTCTGTTTTAACTGCACCAGCCTCGAACACTTATGATTTTAAAGTGTTTGAGGCTTGTGTAGATGAGGACAGACTTGCAGGAATGGGCAGGAACAGGAAAAGAACTCATCGGAATGGGAAAATTGGAATGAATTGGAATGAAATTCTTAAACAGTTGAAGAGATGGAATTGAAAAATAAGCTTTTTCTAAAGCATTATCAATAGGAACAAATTTACGAAGATCTACAATCTTTGTATTAAAGAAAATGCAAAAGTATCAACTGAAAGTAGCTGAATATCCATGTTTCCACTACTAGTAAGATTAGATATAAAGGAAAAAGTAGTCCTTGCTATATTATTATTAATAGATAGTAACCTTTCAACATATCCCTTCTTTGCTTTTGCAATTTCCTGTTATCAAATTTAGCAGATTGTTTATCATGTTTATCATTGGAGTAGGAATAATCCTGCATGAAACCAAATAATTTTTTTTCTAATAACTTGTTTATAAGAAGAAGGATCTCTAAAATGCTCAGATAGTTTACTATTTCAAATGTTAGCTGCATCCTCTAAATCAAGTTCAAGATTATTAGATGGATACCAGAGGAAGATATGTTATTTGACCATGATATTGAAACTTTGCTCTGAACTCTGACTGATGTAGATCTTGAACAGGGTGGGATTTTTAATAAGGTAATAACAAGAAAATGGTCAGTCCATGCTAATGAAGTTATACTTATTTGTGTGACTTCTGAGTGATATTATATTGAGCTAGAATCAAATCTAAATTATTTCCAGCAACATAAGTGGGAACCTCCACTAATTGAGAAAGGGTAATGGCTTTCAAAAAATAAATAAAAACTGAGGGAGCATATCCCCTCCTTTCTGTGTAATTTGGTTATCTAGTGCTATTTGATTGTTATGGTACTAACTGAAGGATTTTAGCACAGACAACTGAGGGTAATCAAGGAACTGAAAGGGGTTATAGCTGATCTGCTCCAACTAATAGCCAATCTGTCAATCAAATCAGAAAGGATTCCGGAAGACTAGAAAGTGGCGAATGTTACGCCGATCTTCAAGAAAGGTTTGAGGGGAGATCCAGGAAACTACAGGCTGGTGAGGCTGACCTCAGTACTGGGAAAGATGGCAGAGGCACTGATAAAGGACCACATCATTGATCACCTTGACGGACACAATCTGATGAGGACCAGCCAGCACGGCTTCAGCAAAGGTAGATCTTGCTTGATGAACTTACTGCACTTCTTCAAGGCAGATAGACAAGGATGGCCCAGTCGACATTGTATATCTGGATTTTCAGAAGGCGTTTGACAAGGTCCTGCATGAACGACTACTTCAAAAAATTGCAAGCCATGGAATCGAGGGTGAAATATTCACATGGATTAAAAACTGGTTGGCGGACAGGAAACAGAGTGGGGAAAATGGACAATATTTATACTGGAAAAGCTTCATGAGTGGAGTGCTGCAGGGTTCGGTGCTTGGATCCATGCTCTTCAACATATTTATAAACAATTTGGAAATTGGTACGATGAGCGAGGTGATTAAATTTACAGACAATTCAAAGTTATTCAGGGTAGTGAAGACACAGAAGGATTGAGAAGACTTACAACGTGACATAAACATACTCGAGAAATGGGCTGCGACATGGCAAATGAGGTTTAAGTGTAAGATGATGCATGTTGGTAACAAAAATCTTATACACTAGTACGGATGTCCGATGCACTACTCAGAGAGACCCTCAGGAAAGAGGCAGTGGTGGCAGCAAAAAGGGCAAACAGAATGCTAGGAATGATTAAGAAGGGGATCACAAACAGATCAGAGAAGGTTATCATGCCACTGTACTGGACCATGGTACGCCCCCACCTGGAATATTGTATCCAGCACTGGTCACCATACATGAAGAAGGACATAGTACTACTCGAAAGTGTCCAGAGAAGAGTGACTGCGTATACTCAAGGCCCAGCAAAAGAGGAGGCCGATCTTTGGGCACCGGCACCAAGCATAGGACATGCCGTTGCCAGTGCCCAGATGACTGTAAGAAGTGGCGGGGAGGTGCCCAATCGCAGAGGGGGAGGGGTGCTGGATTGTGGGGGGAGGGTGCCGGATCGCAGGGGGGGCCTTCAGGGGGAGCAATGCCGGTTCTCGGGGGGGAACGTATCAAAGCGAGTTTCCATTATTTCCTATGGGGAAACTCACTTTGATAAACGAGCATTTTGGATTACGAACATGCTCCTGGAATGGATTATGCTCGTAATCCAAGGTACCACTGTATATGATGACTACCCCCATTATTATTGTGGTTTAAGAAAGGACATTAAGATCAGGATATTATATGATTTTTACTTTGAATAATTTTTCTTTCCCGTGTTTCATTTAGCAAGATTTATTCTTGTGAATTGTATTTGAAAGCTATAAATAAATAAATTAAAAAAACAGTAGATAAAGACAGGTTATTCACCCTCTCCAAGGTAGAGAGAATGAGAGGGCACTCTCTAAAGTTAAAAGGGGATAGATTACGTACAAATGTAAGGAAGTTCTTCTTCACCCCAGAGAGTGGTAGAAATCTGGAACGCTCTTCCAGAGGCTGTTATAGGGGAAAACACCCTCCATGGATTCAACACAAAGTTAGACAAATTCCTGCTGAACCAGAATGTACGCAGGTAAGGCTAGACTCAGTTAGGACACTGGTCTCTGACCTAAGGGCCACCAAGGGAGTGGACTGCTGGACCCGATGGACCACTGGTCTGACCCAGCAATGGCAATTCTTATATTCTTATGAAGGAGGATGAGCAGCAGACAATGTTTGATGCCTTCTGCAGAGACTCATGAGTTGAGGGTGAATTCCCAACTGTTCAGGACCTCTACACCTGTTGCACTGGAATTGTGTGAATGTGAAACCATACAACTGATTGCTAAACAGTGGGTGATAAATAAACCTGAAGAGTGGCCACACAATACTTAAAGTCCTAGATTTCAAACACACGGACTTTAATAAAATGGGAGAGTACCTGAAGAAAGAGCTGTTAGGATGGGAGGACATAAGAGAAGTGGAAAAACAGTGGTATAAGCTAAAAGGAGTGATAAAAATGGCTACAGACCTTTATGTGAAAAAAATGAAAAAGCAAGAGAAAAAGGAATCTGATGAGGTACTCCAAAATAGTGCTGGAGAAAATAAAGGCAATAGAGCTGGCGTTCGTGAAATATAAAAAAAAACCAAGAAGAGGAGTGCAGAAAGGACTACTGAGTAAAACTGAAAGAAGCCAAGAGAGAGATATGTCTGGCGAAAGCGCAGGCAGAAGAACAAGTGGCCTAAAATGTAAAAAAGGGAGATATGATTCAGACATTCAAATACTTGAAAGGTATTAGCGTAGAACAAAATCTTTTCCAGAGAAAGGAAAATGGTAAAACCAGAGGACATAATTTGAGGCTGAGGGGTGGTAGATTCAAGAGCAATGTTAGGAAGTTCTACTTTATGGAGAGAGTGGTAGATGCCTGGAATGCGCTTCTGAGAGAGGTGGTGGAGGAAAATGGTGACGGAGTTCATAGAAGCATGGGATGAACACAGAAGATCTAGAATCAGAAAATAATAGTAAATATTGAAGAACTAAGGACAGTACTGGGTACTTGCACAGTATGGCCTTTTGGTTGAGGATGGTCTGGGGAAGGCTTCAATGGCTGGGAGGGTGTGGATGGGCTGGAGTGAGCTTTGATGGAGACTTCAGCAGTTAGAGCACAGTACCGGGTAGAGCTTTGTATTCTTGCCCAGAAATAGCTAAGAAGAAAAAATAAAAAAAATTTAAATTGAATCAGGTTGGGCAGACTGGATAAACCATTCAGGCCTTTATCAGCCATCATCTACTATGTTACTATGTTACCTTGAAGAAAAGAAATGAATGACACATGTGATAGTGAACCTTATTGGGGATTGCTAGGCAAAGAAAATATGTGTGAGGAAATGGTGAAGAAAGGCATGCTAAGCCAAAACATGTATGTGTGAAAAATGTGGAAATTGATGTACGAATGTAGATTTCATGAATGTATTTTATACAATCAAACTATGAAGAGTGGAGGAAATAATACTAACCTAACTACCAATATCCAAACTCTTCACTGGAACATTGAGCAAATCACTAAGGACAAAAGAAAAAGCCTCAGGCTCAATTCCCACCCCCCCCAACATAAAAAAAACTTTTATCCAAGTGATTATCTGCTCAAAAAATGCTCTGAACAATTAAGGATCGAATGAAAAAAACTAAAAACTCTACAGCAAAAAACACACTCCATGTAATCCAAGCCAATGAAACATCATGTCACAATCTATGTTTCTATGTTTCTAATCGCTTTTGGAGAAACGAAGAAGTACAGCATGCCTTGAGGTAGGCAAAAGGCAGTAGGTAAGATTTCTTCTTACTAGTTGGGCTACTTGATTTACTTCTCTAAGGCCAGAGCTGTGCAAGAAATATATTACTAAGTTACATCTTATATTTTATTATAGTAAACAATAAACCTGTCTTCTGTCCAGAGGAAATAAAGCTATGAACAATGAGTGGCATTTTTAAAACATGCTTCTAATTCTAGTTTGGACATATGGTGCTAAACATCCAAAGTCAGTAGTAAGAAAATATCTATTTTCAAAAGGCAAACCACCATAATCTAAAAATACAGTATATATATTTTAAAATTCTCTATCTAGAGCTCCAGGCCATTGGGATGCCCATACCACCAGGATGTCTGTTTACCACATTTTTGACAAAAATTTTGTCCAAGACCCAAATGCCCAGAACAAGACCATTTGCACTGGCCACCCAGACATGACAACAGAGAAATGGGGCACCTTAGAGGGCACTGCTGTGAACTTCACCAGAACTCACATACAGGTTAAGTAGAGCTCCTCAAAACACCCACTATACCCACCTGTCTACAACCCACATAGCCCTTATTGCATTAGTTGGCACGTCTATGGAGTAGAGTAGGGTTTTGGGTGTTTTTGATGGGCTCACATTTTCCACCAAGAATGTAGTTGTTAGAGTGACTTATGGAACTTGCTAGTCCTCTTTATGGTTCACTAGCCCACCCACCAGGCTACTAATGTCACCTGTGTGCAGCTGCTACTACTACTACTATTAATTATTTCTATAGTACTATCAGATGAACACAGTGCTGCACAGAGTCACAAAGAGGAAGAAACAGTCCCTGCTTGAAAGAGCTTACAATAAAAAAGCCAAAACAGACAAACAGATGAAAAGAATGAAGTCTGGAATTGGCAGTGGAGGTGAAGGGTAAAGCTAAGAGCAGCTTATCTGAGGAATGGAATTCTTTGGAAGGTGTATAAGGTGAGATAAGTAAGGAGAGATATTGAGGGGCAGCAGAATGAACATACTTATAGGTCAGCAATAAGATCTTGAACTATATTATTATTATTATTATATAGGGAGCTAATGAAGTGACTTAAGGAGAGGGGGGTGACATGAGCGTAGCGAGGTTGGTAGAAGATGAATCATGCAGCACAGTTTTGCACAGATTGCAAGAGGGAGAAGTGACACTGCAGGATACCAGTTACAAGTAGATTGTAGTAATCTAAGCATGAGGTTATGAGAGCATGGACAAGGGTCTGGGTAGTGTCCTCAGAGAAGAAGGAGCAAATTTTGGTGATATTAAAGAGAAAGAAGCAACAGGTCTTAGAAGCTTGTTGGATGTGCATAGAAAATGAGAGGTCAGAATCAAAGACCACTCCAAGGTTGAGAGCAGTGGAGACTGGAACAATGACAGTATTATTTAATGAGATGGAGAAAGGAGGAGGATGAGGAGCAGAGGGTTTAGGAGGAGAGAGGAGCATCTCTGTTTTGGACATATTTAATTTCAGATGATGGCAGGACATCCAGGCAGCAATGTCAGCCAAACAAGCAGAGACTTTTTCTTGGACTTTAGATGAAATTTCAAGTGTAGAGAGGAGATCTGGGAACAGTGCACCAAGGGAAGAGGTGTAGAGAGAGAAGAGAAGAGTTTCTAAGACAGAACCCTGGGGTACACCAACCACTAGTGGGGTAGTAGCCGAAGAGGACCTGCCAACGCATACACTAAAGGTGCATTGTGAAAGGTAGGAGGCAATCCAGGAGAGGACAGATTCATGGAATCCAAATGAGGAGAGCCTATCAAGGAATAAGCTATGATTAACAGTATAAAAGTCAGCAGACAGGTCAAGAAGGAAGAGGATAGAGTAAAGGTTCTTAGATCTGGCCATGAAAAAGTTATTGCAGACCTTAGATAGGGTAATCTCTGTGGAGTGTTGGGGCAAAAACCTGATTGTAAAAGATTGAGAATCTGTCAAGCTCTACTAGACTTTCCTATATCAGGTACTGATGTTCTGGAGACAGGTATGTATGTTTGTATTCTGATATTTGTGGATATGAGGGGGTCCTTGAGCACTGGGGGAATATGGTGGTGTCTTACCTTGATGCATGCAGTGGGCATCTGATCAGTTTGGGCACCTTTGTGGCAAGTGGTCCCTTCTAAAACAGGTCTAGTTCTCAACGTATAAGTTCTGTCCCAGATGTCTTGCAAAATATTTGATCATCACTGCAAGATGTCCATTTATAATCCAACCTTGTGACTGCCCAAAGCTCACCTTTAACATATCTCCACCATGCCCATCTCATGCTCTGAATGTACAGAAGATGGAACACATTACTAGACATACAGAAAGACTATTTTTATTCAACACTTGGACGTCCTAGCGATTATGACATTCAAATGCTGATTTAGCCAGGTTTTTAGACATCTGGATATTTTGATTATGCCCCTCAATAAGTCAAACTCAGAAAGGAAATAATGTGGATTGTCAAATGAAAGGAAATAAATTAACATAAGAACATAAGAATAGCCTTACTGGATCAAATCAATGGTCCATAAAGCTCAATAGCCCATTCTCATGGTGGCCAATCCAGGTCACTAGTACCTGGCCAAAACCCAAGGAGTAGCAATATTCCATGCTACTAATCCAGGGCAAGCAGTGGCTTCCCCCATGTCTTTCTCAATAACAGACTATGGACTTTCCCTCCAGGAAATTGTCCAAACATTTCTTAAAACCAGCTACATTATCCACTTTTACTTCAACCTCTGGCAATGCTTTCCAGAGCTTAACTATTCTCTGAGTGAAAAAATTTCCTCTTATTAGTTTTAATAGTATTTCCCTGTAACTTCATCAAGTGTCCTTTGACGGAGTGAAAAATTGATCCAGGATTTTGTAGACTTCAATCATGTCTCCCCTCAGCCATCTCTTTTCCAAGCTGAAGAGCCCTAACAATTTTAGTCTTTCTTCATACGAGAGGAGTTCCATACACTTTATCATCTTGGTTGCTCTTCTTTGAACCTTTTCTAGTGCCACTATATCTTTTTTGAGATAAGGAGACCAGAACTGAACACAATACTCCAGATGAGGTCGCACCATGTAGCGATAGAGGTGCATTATAACATTTTTAGTCTTGTTAACCATCCCATTTTTAAAAATTCCTAGCATCCTGTTTGTATTTTTGGCCACCGCCATACATTGGGTGGAAGGTTTCATCATATTGTCTATGATATCACCCAGATCCTTTTCTTCGGTGCTAATTCCCAAGGTGGACCCTAGTATCCAGTAACTGTGATTCAGATTATTCTTCCCAATGTGCATCACTTTGCATTTGTCCACATTAAATTTCATCTGCCATATGGACACCCAGTCTTCAAATTTCCTAAGGTCCGCTTGCAATTTTTCACAATCCACATGCGTTTTAACAAGGGAACAAAAAATTTTTCAGAATCATCTGACAACACAGCACTTTTTTCTAAATCAGTTTTTCACGCTGATTTCAGAACTGTTTTTTTCAGACACGTAAACTTTAAAAGTTATGACTAATGTTAGTTTATAACGTTTTAGCACATAGGGCTTTAAGAATTTCAGCATCAACTTAAAGAAAGTTGCAGTATCTCCAATCCAAAGTCAAATAAGCACACAGCATAGCATAATTATACTGGACTGTGTCACTTAGCAACCAATATTTCTTCAAAAAATACATGGAGGGGCATAATTAAGAAAAACCGTCTAAGTCCCATTTTGGCCTAGGCCATGGCCTAAATGCTGAAAGTAGAAGCAGGGAAAATGTCCATTCTAAAAAAAACCATCCACAATAATAATAATAATAACAGCTTATATACCGCAATACCGTGAAGTTCTATGCGGTTTACAAAGATTAAGCAAAGGTACAAATTGATTGACTTTAAGAGGGGAGGAAGAAAGAGGGTTACTAGGACAGGAAATCCATTTTTGAGGAGAGAGTGATCAATAGAACAAGTTAATCGCTATAGAGGGGAGAGAGAAGAGAGGATCAGTTGTCTAGATACTTTAGGAACAGGTGTGTTTTCAGACATTTCCTAAATTCCTCATAAGTAGTGGGTGAAAACAAATGTTCTAGGTCTTTACCCCATGATGCTGCTTGGTGCGAGAGAAGATGTTCATGGTGTTTTTTCAGTTTACAACCTCTCACTGGGGGGAAACGAAGTTGGAATATGAGCTTCTCTTGTGTCTGTTGGCTGAGAAGATGAAAAAGGGGCAAGTCCGTGTAGTGCTTTGAAGCAGAAGCATGAAAATTTAAACTTTACGCGCGCCTCCATTGGCAGCCAATACAGCTGCCAGTAGTAGGGTGTCATGTGGTCAAACTTCCTCAGCCCAAAGATCAGTTTGACCGCTGCATTTTGCATCAATTGTAAACGCTGCATGTTCTTTTGGGAAATTGCTAAATAGGCGATGTTACAGTAGTCAAGTAGACTCAGTACGAGGGATTGGACTAGGGTTCTGAATGCCGCTGTATCGAAATAAGCTTTAATGGATCTGAGTTTCCAGAGAGTGAAAAATCTCTTTCTGATCAAGGAGTCCACCTGGTCTCTTATGGTTAGGCACTGATCCAAAGTTACACCTAGTATCTTTATGGTAGGTTGAATAGGGTAATTAAGATTATTGATACATAGTGGTGATTTGGTGTCAAGCGGATGTGGCGAAGCAAAGAAGAAAGTTGTCTTTTCTGAATTAAGTTTGAGCCTAAAGGTTGTCATCCAGTTCTTCATCACGTTTATGGCTTCTGAAGCTTTAGGAATAGTTTCAGAGATAGAATTAACGAATAGGATGATGATCGTAAGATCATCTGCCTAACTAAATAGTTTTATCCCTAACTGGGTTAGCTGCGTGCCTAGTGAGGACATGTAGATGTTGAAGAGCAATGGAGATAGCGGAGACCCTAGTGGCACACCGGATGGATTGCTCCAGGAATCTGAAAGTTCATAATTAAAACGTACTTGATAAGTGCGGGACATAAGGAAGCCACAGAACCAATTCAGCATCCCTGATACCAATGGCATCTAGGCATTGCAGCAGTTTCCCGTGGTCTACTAGATCAAAGGCAGAACTCATATCGAATTGCATAACCAGGGCAGATTTTTTATAATGGCCTGCCTCTACATTCAGCTGTTTAAATGCCCAGACCATCACAACGTCTACACTTACCACATATAATGAACCCCAAAAAAGCCTAAGTCCCAAAACACCCAAAACCAGACCTTTTAGGAGAAGTATCAGTGTAAATATATACACAAAAATTGTATACATAGACTATCATAAAAAGCCAAGGATTCAGCATCCACTAAAGAACCAACAATCTAAATTGTATAAAACAAGGGAAAAATCATAGATTGCACAGCAGATTGCAGTAACACTTTGTTGTTTTTCTTTTTACATTACATTACATTACATTACATTAGTGATTTCTATTCCGCTTGTGCCTTGCGGTTCTAAGCGGATTACAAGTTAGAGGACTGGACATTTCCAGTAGCATTGCAGTACATGTAATCAAGAGTGTGTCCAGTTACAATTGTTAGTCTGGACTTTTCCAGGAGAAATTGATAGCAGGAGGGATAGTGATAGGTTGTGATAATTTATGGTTTGCAAATACAGTAAAACCTTGGATTGCAAGTAACTTGGTTTGAAAGTAAAACCTTGGTTTGCAAGTGTTTTGCAAGACAAGCAAAACATTTTATTAAATTTTAACTTGATATACAAACAATGTCTTGCAATTTCAAGTACATACAGTATACACACATCACAACTGAGCCGATGGTTCTTCTCTCTCTGACGCTGTGGGAGTTTAATGACTGTTCTAAATGAGCAAAGTCTTGCAATATGAGTACATTCAGTATGCACGTGTCACATTATCACAACTGAGCCGATGGTGCTAATCGAGCAAAGTCTTGCAATACGAGTAAGTATAATACTGTATTAAAGTTTTTGGGTAGTGGAACAAATTGTCTGAGTTTCCATTATTTCCTAAGGGGAAATGTCCTTTGATATACGAGTGCTTTGGATTACAAGCATGCTTCTGGAATGAATTATGCTCGCATACCAAGATTTGACTGTAATTTATTGCTTCACCCTTCTTTTAGTTGTTGTCTCTGGTCAGGCTCATATATATTTTTTCTTGTTTTATACAATTCATATTGTTAGTTCACATATCGGGTTTTCATGTAATTAAGAGGACATCTAGTCTACCCATCTGCAGTAACCATTATCTCTTTCTCTCTCTGAGAGATCCCATATGCCTATCCCAGGCCCTCTTGAATTCAGACACAGTCTCTTTTACCACCACCTCTTCCAGGAGACTTTTCCATGCATCTACCACCCTTTCCATAAAAAAGTATTTCCTCAGATTACTCCAGAGTCTATTACCTCTTAACTTCAACCTATTCCCTCTCATTGCAGAGTTTCCTTTCAAATGAAAAAGACTTCACTTATGCACATTTATATTATGTAGATATTTAAAAGTCTCTATCATATCTCCCCTTCAAGACCTTTCCTCCAAAGTACACAGATTGAGATTTTTAAATCTGTCCCCATATACCTTATCACAAAGACCACACACCATTTTAGTAGCCTTCCTCTGGACCGACTCCATCGTTTTTATATCTTTTTGAAGGAGCAGCCTCCAGAATTGTACACAATATTCTAAATTAGGTCTCATCAGAGTCATTTACAGAGGCATCAATACCTTTTTTTTTCCTACTGGCCATACCTCTCCCTATGCAATCAAGCATTCTTCATCAGATTAAAATAAGTGCAAGCTGAATATATTTTAAGATTTAAATTTTTTTAAAATTCTTTATTCATTTTTAAAACTATCAATAAGTGCAACATAACATCAAACATTTTACACTTTAATATCACTTAATATTCTATCAAAATCTAATTCATATCAAATATCCCTCCCCCCTAATATACCCAAGAATTGTCTTTAAACTCATGTAAAAACATAGTATCCCCACCCATCCACCCCCAACTTGGACATGTATATTCAAAGGGAAAAAGTAATACTTATTCATTACAAAATTTTGTTAATGGCGCCCAAACATCCTTAAATTTTTTAAAATGCCCCCACTGCATGGCTAACACATGCTCCATTTAAAAAATGTGGCATTAAGAATTCCACCAAAAATTATAATTCTGCCGATCCCAATTTTTCACAATATGCTGTATGGCAACCCCTGTCATAATGAATAAAAGTTTATTATTATTAGAAGATATTTGGCTCTTAGCTCTCATTGATGTACCAAATAACACAGTATCATACGATAACGCCACCAGATTTTCCAGTAAATTATTTATTTGACCCCAAATGGATTTCCAAAAGCTAAGTATCAATGGACAATAGAACAGTAGCTGATCCAATGTCCCTACTTCTAGATGACAGTGCCAGCATCTATTAGACTTTGAACTATCTAATTTCTGTAAATGAACTGGGGTCCAAAATGCTCTATGTAATAAGAAAAACCAAGTTTGTCACATAGATGCAGATGCTGTTCATCTCATCCTCCAAGTTCAAATTTGTGGCCATTGAGACACAGTAATCTGATGCTTTATATCTCAATGCTCCAAATGTCACGCAGACCAGTCTTTGGTTTCTTATTCAAAAATCCAGATATTAATTTATACCACTGAGCGGCCTGGTGTCCCAGGAAATCTGCCTGAAAACATAAGATCAGCAAGCTAAATTGATTTTCAAGATTTTTCCATTCAGGGAACCCCTCCTGAATGGCCTGCTTCAACTGCAACCATCTATAATTTTGTGATTTATTCAGACCAAATTTATGTTGCAATTGTGAAAAATCAAGCAATTTACTATCTGATATAACAACATCCAAAGTGCGTATACCTGCCTTCATCTAATGTTTCCAGATGACCTTAAACCCGCCAATTTGAATCCTGGAGTTCAACCATAGGGACTGACAAGTTGATTTATGAATTGGAATAGGTGTTAAATTATTAATATATTTTAGTGTCTGCCAGATATTTACTAAGATTTAAAATTAAAAAGATTAACGGTATCACTTTGGAGAAATGAGTTAAATGGTTTAATAATTCTCCTTTATCTGATGAGGAAGCGTTAGTGGCAAAATATACTCTTTATCAGTTTGTATTTGATATACAAAAGCATGCCACTTTTGATGGCTTTGGTTGGTTAAAAAGAAAAAAGTGAATGAAGATTTATTAATGAAACAATGTTATAGAGAACTGTGCTTTGAGTTATGGAAGACAGATGGGTCTTAGAGGTTGTGTATATACAAAATAAGTGTGGGCTTTTGGAAATATGAGACAAGCATACTTATCCTCTCAAAAAGCTTATTGTGTGAAACAGTGAAATTAGTTTTTTTGCTGCTGAAATATTCTCAGCCCAACCAACAAAGTTGGGGCTGTCTCATAGAGGGTGAAACACTTAGTGCTCCTTTTACTAAGGTGCGCTAGTGTTTTTAGCGCACGCAGGATTTTAGCGCACGCTAAACCCACGCTATACTTCTAGAACTAATGTCAGCTCAATGCTGGCGTTAAGATCTAATGGACTCGGCAATTCAGCATACTCTATTCCGCACATTAAAGCCCTAACACACCTTTGTAAAAGGAGACCTTAGTTCAATTATTTCTACTTTTTCATTCTGTAGGAAAAATATGGATCAAAATAAGTGGAAAATCCTTGGTCTAAGTGTATAGCCTTCAATGGAGGCTGTGCCAAGTTTGTTGGTTGGGCTGAGAACTTTTCACCAGCCCCTCATATTTCTAATAAAAAATATTTGAAATAAATAAAAGAGAAACCAATATTTAAACAGAATTTACATAGGTATGCTCTGAGCAAAAAACCTGAGTTTGTAATCTGATGAGCTACTGAAAATGTATCTTTCAATAGTTTTCTTTTTGAAGTTTATTACATTTAAGTATTTTTTGATAGCAATATGAATTCACATGTATGAAACATGATATCTGTAGAAAAGGATTATAGTCAAGAGCATAAAATAAAATGGAGAAGTCTTACTTGTGGGTAGTGGTATATCCGGAGCATATTGGATATTAGCTTTGATTCCTCCTCAGAAACAACTTCGATGATAGCTGCAAGTGTTCCAGATGTTTTACAGTTGTAATTAATGATAGGTTTGTCCATTCCTGATAAGATATTCATGATAACCCTTTGTGCTATGAGTGGATGATTGTGGGAGTCATAAAGGTGAAGCCCCAGAGTGATGTTTGGCAAGAGATCTGACTTGTTAATTTCCTCCACTGCAAAAACAAAGGCTAGGAAGTTGTAGTAGTTTAATTCCCTAAAACTGTAATGAAAGTTAGTGTTAGATAATGTAAAGAAAGCACTAACAGATTTAGAGGCATGAACATTGATTGGAGTAGAAGAGTAGCCTAATGCTTAGTGCAGCAGCTGAGAACCAAACAATCCATGGTTTATTTCTAGTGCTCTTCCCCATGAATCTAGAGAAGTCACTTAACTATTTCCTCAAGTAAAACACAAGTACTGTATTACTATGAGGGGCTGCTGAAAAGTTCTCAGCCCAACCAACATCTCCTCATCCTAATTAAAACATATTCTTCTTCCACATACCATTGTTAGTTGCTCCCTCTTCTTCCTTAGTGTATGCTTGCTCTATGCACTCTAGAAAGGCTTCATCATTAAAGGTTAACACTACATTATTTGGGATTTGTGAATAATTATATGAACTGTCATATGAGCCAACATTATATATGAACATTTGTGACTTATGAGTAAGCCACTGAGGTGCCTAAACACTGGCCATGTTGTGTCAGTTTTTTCCCCATTTGGAATAAAGTCCCTGTTGATACATCTCTTTCATATCTACTCCTTATTGATTTTGAACATCCAGATAAAGCAGTCAAGATTGGACTTATCTGATAGTGGTAACTTCATGTATTATCCTGATAACTAATCTTGGTAATTTAGGACAGCCTGGCACCATCCACACA
Organism: Geotrypetes seraphini; assembly: GCF_902459505.1. NCBI lineage: Eukaryota > Metazoa > Chordata > Amphibia > Gymnophiona > Dermophiidae > Geotrypetes > Geotrypetes seraphini. The sequence goes on along the minus strand of NC_047095.1, from coordinate 101,805,324 downwards.
ATGCAGAGGGCCACCAAAGTTTTGGGATCCTAAATTTAGAATTCTTCTTGACAATAGGAAAACTGAAGGGCCACCTCTTCTCCCAGTACATGCAATCTTATTAGTTGAGGCAGGATGAGTGACAGTTGTGTGATGCATATAGTTCTGTGTGCTAGTCTTAGGGATGTGGGGAAGTTGAAGGGAAATATGCATATTTGTGACTATCCAATATAACAATAAATTTCACAACATAACCCTAATATGAATCTGCTAAACAGTGTTACTTACTTTGCATATTGACTCAACTTAGGGGGAGATGTGAAGGATGGTAGTTTGCCTAGATCTGAAAATAACACACTTACTATTCCACCAATTCTGATATCCCCATTCATATTGTATCCAGGTGGTATCAAATCAAATTTTAAATAATATGAACAGTCTTTGAATTTCCATAGGACATAAAAAGGCATTAAGAAAATCCAAATTGAAAGAGCTTGCATCTTCAAAATTGTACAAAAGTTTAATGAAAATCTTGCTGTGACTGGACTTAATTTATTGGCCTGGTAGAAGATGTTGCAGGGTTCTCTGTGATCCCACACAAATGCACCTTTAAATCACTACAATAAAAACAAAAATGTGGTCAAATGTTCACACTGGAGGTAGGTCTATAACTAAAGAAGCAGAAATGAAATTAATGAGAAGGGGAGAGGGTCATAGAAGCCTGTTGCTGATTTTGAGTTTAATTCTCCCACTAAGGATACGGTAGCTTTATAGTGTCTTCTCCTTACAGTTTACCCTCAAGGGACTTCTGCTCTAGTTCTGTGCATTTAACATTAAATATAGTTTGCTGATGTTTTTATTTTTAAAGCTTAACTGATATTAAGAGAGAGACAAACATTAATCTGGCTGAAATGTATAGAGATCCGTTTGATGACACTAATCAAGGATATTGTGTATGTGGTGAGGGACTTTATGACTGGACACCTATGCTCAGATTGGGAAAAAGGAACCTATATTAAAAATCTATTTATAAATGCAATAGACATTCATGTACCTTTCATAGAATTAGTCTCACATATCCCTAAACAAATGTCCACACAAACCTATGCAAATGCACAAATAGCCACAAACCACCACATTTGCACTAGATCCAAAGAAAAAGAAAATGTGTGTTTATACTCCCAAGGGTCTACCCATGTAGAGCAGGTCAATAGCATTATTCGGACCTAACCTGTTTCCCCAATCAGTGAGTCACATTTCTTAAAGATTTCTCATTGAAAAATAATTGCTTATTAATATCTGTAAATTTATTGTGCTTTTCTTGTAATATTATATGTACATAAATTATTTGCATGTATAATTGTAGTTTGAAAATATAATAAAGATTAAAAAAAAAGATTTTTAATTGAATGAAATTTCACCTGATTGCATCATACTTTTGCATGCTGATTGCATCATACTTTTGCATTCTGATTGTATCATACGGATTGCATCATACTTTTGCATCTTTCCACTGACCACAATATCATTTTAAGCAGCCAGAATGGATTTAGCAAAGGGAATTTCAGCCGTGCCAAATTATTAGAGTGTTTTGAAGGTGTACTGTAAATGACTTTGTGGAAAATGGTGAACCAGTTCACATACAGTGCTGAATCTTTATTTTGTGAAACAAAATTTTAAAAGATATGGTACAAGGAGACCATGTAGATGATTTTATAAGCTCTATGCACCATTTACAAGTGCAATCAATTATTATTTCTCCAGTTGAAATCTACCCTGGTAGCATAAAAATGTTCAATCACTTAACCCCTAATGTGCATTAAACTGCATATTAAAGCAGGCATAACTCAACAAGGGAAAAACGCCTCAGAAACGGCAGGACAGGCATTGCTCTGGAGCTATGAATGGGAGCTTAAGTTGCTCATTAGCCGCCCTCCAACGTTCTATCATTGGCAAAGCAACCCTTATTTAATTTTGTATATAATGCTGTATTTAATAGTACAAAACTCAAGCAGCACTTATCTTTGCCTTAACGTGGCTAGAGCTTCCTCACTGAGACAAATCAAGCCGACAATGGCCAACGTTTCATGATCTGCCGATCATTTCTTCAGGGCTCTGTTGAGGAGAGAACAAAAACTTGATAACATAAAAATCGTTTGCTTGTTATTACCATTTTATTTAAATTCATACACTTGCCTTTAGTACTAGCAGTGCAACACGTATATTTGTGTATGTATGATTTATGCAAATCACCATGTACATACCAGTAGCAATTTTAGAAGAGACACTATTTATGTGTAGAGAGCCTAAGGTCCTACTAAGGCTCTCTTTTACATAGGCACACTAAGTGTTTTAGCATGTGATTAGCGCACGCTAAATCAACATGTGCACGAAATGCTAACACATTCATAGGATAATATGCACGTTTAGCATGTGTTAAGCATGTGCTAATATTTAGCGTGTGCTAAAAAGCACAGTGTACCTTTGTAAAAGAGGGGATAAGTAAAGCAGGGGGTTAAGTTTTAAATGTGTTTCAGGTTCACACAAACCAGTAATAAGTGATTCTTTTAAAACAAATGGTTATAGCTAGGTCACCTTTTTAAATTTCCAATAATGCCTGACACATCTAAGGCCCTCTTTTACAAAGGTGTGCTAAGTGTTTTAGCGCATGTTTAGTACATGCTAAATTGACGTGTGCACTAACTGCTAACACGTATATGCAGGCGTTAGTGTTTAGCATGTGTTTAGAGTGTGATAATATTTATCACGCACTAAAAAGCATAGCGCACCTTTGTAAAAGAGGAGGTAAAGCGTAGCCGATTTAGTGTGTGCAAGCTAATTTAATGCATGCAAACAATTAAGCCTGAGTTCTGCAAACTACACCTAACTTTAGGCATGCTTTAGACATCCATGCCACGCAAGTCACGCTCCATATTACTTAGGCATGACATAGGCAGCAGATGATCGTCTCCAAAAATATAATTTTTTTTCCACTTGTAGATGCCAGGTAGACGTCCCTACAATGTATTTAGTTATGTAAAAATGTGTTTTTACTGATTCTTTTCCATTATTTCAGGATTGCTACAATCAGCTCATTCTTCAAAGCAAAGAATGCCCATAACTTCATTTGGCAAAGCTTAAAAATAGAATAAAACTCATATCATACCTGAATGTGGCTTCTAGTTCATTGCAAAGGGAGGTGTGCAGCTACACAATACTGACCTCATTGTGAGATCATCAAAGTGCACATGCAAGGTACAAAGCCACAAGTAAAAGACAGGATAGGAGTTGAACTCACAACCTCTGCATGATCAGTACAAAGCTTTTACTCATTGAGCTACAACACCTTCCATTCCAGTGTCTCTGACTCCCCTGTCATATCATAGCTTAGTGATCTGCTAAGGTATCATCTGCTTAGCTAACATATCACAGCTAGCTAACACAAGAGACTGTTAGCTCAATGGCTTAAAGCATTGCTTTCATTTTCCCAAAAACCAAAATCTCAAGTATGATTGAATAAATGTGACATGGAGCCAAATATTGCTATTTTTATCAATTGCAAACTACACTTTTAGAATAGATTGCTTCTAGTATTGCTAATGTGCTGTTTGAGATGAAAATTAGATTTGATTGGTCTATAGCTTGTAATTTTGATTAAAATGAGTATTGTGTCAGCTGAAGTACATGAAGGAGTCAAACCCACACCAGGCTTACATACCAACCTTCAGTCTAATCATTGTGCTACACAATGAGCCATAAAATAGTAGCAATTCAGGTTTGATTATACTGTTCCTTTAGGCATCGTTACAACAGTAGCTACGGTGTGCATGCTGCTCTGTAGCGGAGCACCCGAAGTGTGCCATAATGGCTGTAGTTAAGCATATCTTAAGCTGTCAGTGTAGGAAACTTCTCCCCTGACTGAAAGAAACATTTTCTGGCTCACCAAGTTAAGGCACCTTGTTCATCTTCTACAGCTCTTATATAATGTCATTTTCTCAAATATTTTGTGAGTTGCAGGCTGTGAAACAGGAGACATGCCAGCCCATGCACTTCCCTACCCCTAAAATGTAGCACAGCTACCCTGTTTGCCACCCCCTAAGGCCTCCCAACTTCTCTCCTTTGCAGGCTGGGCCTCATGGAACATTAGATAAGACAAAGGTCAATGTGACGAACTAGCTGAACCGGTGCTTATTAAGGAAACACTAATGCCTGGCTGCTACACAATGTAAATAAGCACAAGGTGAAAAATGGTTTAAGATTTTTATTGTAATATGTAAAAACTCATTGCACAGTCCAGGAAAGCAGCATGCAAGTGTAATATTAAGCAACTGCAGTTCGATGAGATAGATGACAGGTATGTAGAGTAAGCCACGCCTAGGTCCAACTGTGGTTGAATATTAAGGTCCCATAATATTCCCCTGGTAGGAAAAGGCAGGCTGTAAAAAAAGGAAGATGGATTGAGACAAATTAAGAGTATATTGGTGAGTTTTAGGCTTTCTTTTATAAAGGTGCGCTACATCATCCATAGGATAAAATGCACGCTTTAACATTTAGCACATGCTAATGGCACCCTAAACGGCAATGAGTTTAGAATGTGCTAAATCTTAACACGTGCATGTTATCCTATGGATGTGTTAGCGGTTAACAAATGCATTGATTTAGCGCACCTTTGTAAAAGAAAGCCTAAAATTCACCAATTTACTGTTCTTTCAGAAAAAGTGTGAAACATTAGCATTGTGAAAATGTATTTAATTCATCATAAGGGCTATTCAGGGAAGAAGTATAGTGCAGATAGTAAGCAAAATTTGCAGTCAAGTAAAGGATATCAAACGTAAGCAAACAAAGATTGCAATAAATCATTCTTACCTATTCTTTCTGTTTTACTATTTGAGCTGTTGGCAATAACTCTTTGCCCAGGCGCAAGCTGGGGGCTGAACCCAGTTTTAACAGACCTGCTCTGACCTCTGGGAAACACAAGGGGAGCCATTAGCCACTCTGGGGACCTGAAATTAGGAGAAAAGGGGGGAAATGTTAGAAAGACATCTGTGGCAAAAGTAAAAAGCAGAAGTTGTGGGAGAATATGTCACAGCACAGTCTGAAAATAACACCTAGAATGAACAGAAGACAAACACTGTTGGACTCCTAAAAAGAAAAGGCAGCTGCATCTGAATCTTTGTTATAATAAGGATGCCTAACAATTACCACCAAAACTGATTAGTCTTTTGAGCTGCCTCTATATGACTCTAAAAAGAATTACCTTTAGCTCTATGAGTAAAAGTACTACTTCCATCTTCCCAACATCATAGGTTCCACATATTCATGTAACTTGCATATCCATTTTGCTGGAACCAAAGTTTCAAACAGCATGGGGGGCGTGGTTTCAGCAAATACATGTAGAACCAATTTTTATCATTATTAATTCTCAGACCTGCAAATGGCCCTGTAGAATGGAGAGAGTTGTGGCACATATCAGGGGGACAAAAAGTTAAAGGAAAATTACCATAAGCATTAAAACAGAATGGGAGTCCAAAATAAGAAATCAGTTCTGCCTGAGCTTTTTTTTTTTATAATACAGACACCTAAGTATCTAGCAATATATCATTCTCACCTAGATTTGGTATCTGAGCTGCTAGCAAGGAGTTCCAAGCATAGTTGCAGCATATTCACCTGGAAAGATGATAAATGTTAGAAAGACATCAATTGCAAATTACTATAGCTGCTAATGGTCCTGTGGAATGGAGAGAGTTGTGGCAGATATAGGAAATAAAAAGTTAAAAGACAATCAGGGACGGCAAGGTCTCAGAAATCAGTATAAGCAATAACACTGAATGGGAGTCCTAAAAGAAAAAACTCTGATGGACCTTCTTATACTAAGCACGCCTAAGTGGCATCTAATGTCATAGGCACCATTAGGACTTGCTACCAGAAAACATTCAAACTAATTGGGTGTGCTTTCTGTGTAGTTTGACTTTTAATCATCTCCTTCACTTCTCAAAGCTTTGAAATCTGCTTAGTATGTAGAGGCTCCTATTACCAAATTCTAAAAAGAATTCCCTCTATAGCTCAATGCTTCAGACCACTGCTTTTTATCTTTCAAACATCAGGGGTTCAAGTCTTGAGTACGGTTAGCAAAAATGTAATATTCATTTTTTTCTATCAGAAAACCTTCAAACTGTTTGGGCATTTTTTTGGCCATTTATTTGCTTAAACATATGTCTAAAGCAGCCTGTTCTCTCATCCTGAACCCCCTCTCCCACACCAACACACACTCCTCAGGCATGAAACCACACCCTCAATTCAAAAGCCAAGCTGAATTTATTAATAATAATATATTTAGAATACATCTCAAAACATGTACCTTCTTTCAACACCTGTCTAAGCCTCTGAAGTTTTAGTAAACTCTTATACCTGTTGTCCTGTGCATATATTGCATATAAAGAAATACATACTTACCACAATGGCTTGTAGTTGAAAGCAACTGAATGTATCTGATACACCTTGTTGACCTCATGGTGAGATCATCAAGATGCACCTAGATGGTAGATTGTCAACAAAAATTTGGGGTATCCAAACTTGGGGTATCCAAACATCATTTGGATTTGATTTTCAGAGGATGGGAGAGGTGCCATTAACTGTTGAGCCACAACCACTTCCTTTGAGTTAGGTGTTTTTTACCATGAGAGCTTAGGATATCTTAGCCATGGCAAGATCAAAATAAGTGTGCCTGCAGACTGCACATTGCTGAAGAAAAACAGCTAAGTCTACCATGTATACTCCTAAGAAAACTAATAGGAAGTTAGAAAGATGTTAAAATTAGTGAAGGCACAAGTGGGATTTGAACCAATGAGCTTGAGACTTGGAGAAGGTACAACAAGGTGCCTTAACTCGGTGAGCCACAAATGGCTTCTTTCTGTCAGGGGAGAAGTTTCCTACCATGACAGCTTACGTTGTCTTAGCCATGTGACCTTCCACCAATCAGGCCATTAAAAACTGCCTCCTCAATATACTTCTCCTAGTACTCTTCACTAGGACCAGTCTGGTCCCTAGAATAATCTCTACTGTAACCTATTTGTTGTCATGACTAGTCTGTTTTCAAACGATTGTGAATGTCTACTTGTAACCCATTCTGAGCTTCTGGGAGAACGGGATAGAAATCAAAATAAATAAAATGTTTGCCTGGAAAGGGAAATGTGCTGATGAAAAATGGCAAAGTCCACCATCTAGACTCTCATAGAAGACCTAGTAAGAAGCTGTTAAAATTAGTGAAAATGATGGTGAGATTTGAATCAGTGAGCTGGAGAGAATAAAGAAGGTGCATTAGCTTGGTGAGCTAGAAATGCTTTCTTTGTGGTGATTGTGATATTCCAAAGCAGATGATACATAGGCAGGTCAATAAACTATGATATGACAGGGCAGTGAGATGCGCCTGTTTAGAAGCTGATCTAGCTTAATGTGTTAAAATCCTGTGCTGAGCTGCTGTAGATTGTAAGTTCAACACCCAGCGTATCTTTTATTTGAGGCATTCTACCTTGCAGGTGCACCTTGATGATCTCACAATGAGGTCAGCATTGTGCAGCTGCACACCTCTATTAGCAATGAAGGAAAATGCATGTTAAGGTCTATATCTGTGTTTTACATGTGCTGTAATTAGTAAATCATATTTCTGTTTGGTCAGAAAGGTACTATGTTTTGCATGCAATATGTTTGTATTGATGTGCCCTATTGATATGGTTGCTTACTAAATCTATTAGGAGGGGAAAAAACATATTTCTGAAGTCTATGTAGAAAATATCATTTTGGAAGCCCAAAGCACGTCTATGTTTCACCCATAGAAAGTCAAGTTCAGCCCAAGCAGAAACCACACTTAGACCAGCTTTCCATTCGCCTACAATTTTCGCGATGTTTAGATGCGTTCTGCCACCCAACTAGCGTCTATCTCAAGCCTACCTTAACCATGCCCAGGTTACGCCCATATTATGCCCACATCTACATACCTAGATGAGAATTTTGTTAAGAACGCCTACAAATATGGAGTTGTGTCCAAAAAACTCATGCGTAACTTACGTCTGTGTTCTAAGCACGCCTGTCTAGCACCTACCTCCGTCTAAGTCCCAATTAATGCTTGTTAAGACCCTTAAATCGCTCATTAACCACTTAAATCAGATCCTAAATGGCAGGCATCACTTGCAGAATTGGGGCCTTAATGCATGCTAAATGCTTTAACGCATTCATTATAGTCTATGGACACATTAGCGTTTAGCATGCGCTATATCGATTAGCGCGCACTAAATCAGTTTGCACACACTAAATTGGTTAGCACGCCTTAGTAAAAGGACTTAATTATGTGGTATTTTGGAAAATTTGGAAAGCTTTTTGAAACTTTCTTACAGAAATGAGATCTTCCAGATTGTCCTGATGTTTACCTTGAGTATAAATTCCACATAGAACTTTCTGGTATTTGCAGATAATAATTTTTTTTGTATTGTATTTGTATCTTCCCTCAAAGACCCCCCAAATGCCCCCATTAACAATTCTCCAAAAAGCTCCTATCTTCTACAAAAGGTCCCTTATGCTCCTATAGGTCCAGCCACTCCATAGCTCACCAGTTTAAACCCTTGTGATCAATCTCCAGTTGCTTTTATCTTTGCCAGCTTTCGGTTCAAAATGTCACTGTACTCTTATTTGAGAAGTGCACATTTGTCCCCTCTTTTACTAAGTTGCGCTATGCTTTTTAGCACGTGCTAAATATTAGTGCACGCTAAACATGCGCTAAACGCTAACATGTGCATGTTATCCTATGGAAACGTTAGCATTTAGCACGCATGTTGATTGTGACCAGACAGGCTCTGCGCCTGTCAGCGTCCCAGCTAATTCAGAAGGTACAAGAAAGGGTAAACCCAGGAAGGGAGTTTATAAGATCCGTCCTGGCCTTGATGATGTTAATTTCCCCGGCAACCACCAGGGGGAGCCTGAGCTGGCTGAGAAGGTAGTAGGTAGGGAATATCTGGGTCACCACTGGAGGAGCCCAAGAGCTATCTTGTTCCCTGCTGACTCAGCCAGGTTAGGGCGTGTCCCTAGGATAGAAAAGCCAGCAGTGGGGAACAAAAAGACAGGCAGGCTAGGGAGAATGTTTAGGCCTTTTCTCCATGAGGAACTCTCTGGGCCAAACAGGAGTGACCAAGCCACACCTATGGAGGTACAGGAGGCTGGAGACACCCTGGATGGATCATTAGCGGATATGGAACTCCCGATGGAAATACAGGAAACCCTGCCAGAAGAAATGGGACCTTTTGCTGAAGCAATGGAGCTGGAAGTGTCTCTGGGGAGAGGTTTGCATTCACCCAGTGCGAGAATTTTTGAAGGCTATTGAAAAGCTTTGTTAAAGCAAACCTAAGGCGCTCTCCTTTACCCGGCAGTAGGTTGATAGGCTGCCGGAGGCTTTATTTTTGAGCACTGTGAATTATGGAACAAGTGCACTGAACTCTATTTTGTGGATTGAACAACCTGCTTGGGAAAGGGCTGTGCAAGCTCTGAGGGGAGTCAAACCTCAGAGGTATTATAGACTGTGTGAGTAAGAAGAAAGAAGTTTGGACTTTATCTTTGAACTACTTGTTTTTCTTTCTTCTTGAGTTTTGGACTTGTTTGCATTTTTGCCTACTTACCTTCATCTAGCTGATTCATATTAGAGAATGACACGGTAGCAGGTTACCCGCGGCTAGCCGCATTTAGCCACGGGTAACCCACCAAAACGGGGAAGAAAAAATAATGGCCTCTGCGGGACGGGGACAAGGCCATTCACCGCCCCGTGGAGCGGTGAATGGACTTGTCCCCGCAGTGAGGCAATCAAGATCGCGCGGTCCCCGCCATCTCCCTCCCTCCACCTCACTTTGAATTGGAAGAGCACCGCCGGTTGAATTTCTGCCGGTCCGCGCGAAGAAAAAAAAAAAAGCCTCTCCTTTTCTCCTGCTCCTACCGCCATGCCGCAGCTACTAAAGCCAACAGGAAGTCTATCCGATGTCAATTCTGACGTCGGAGAGGACGTTCTGGGCCAGCCAATCGCTGCCTGGCTAGCCCAGAACGTCCTCTCCGACTTCAGAATTATGTCGGAAAGAAGACTTCCGGCTTTAGCAGCTGCAGCATGGCGGTAAGAGAAGGGGAAAAGGACGGAGGCTTTTTTTTTTTTTTTTGAGCGGCAGGGAGGCAGCAGGCTGGCTTTGGCTAGGGAGGGAGAAAGATAGACAGGCACAGGCAGGCAAGCTTCGGGGGTGGGGGTGGGACAAAGTGTGGAAGGCAGTGAGAGGGACATAGGAAGGAGGCACTAGGGGCACTAAAGACATGGGAAGGAGGCACTGGGGGCACTAAAGACATGGGAAGGAGGCACTGGGGGCACTAAAGACAGGAAGGGGCACTAAGGACATGGGAAGGAAGCACTGGGGCATTAAAGACATGGGAAGGAGGCACTGGGGGCACTAAAGACATGGGAAAGAGGCACTGGGGGCACTAAAGACAGGAAGGGGCACTAAGGACATGGGAAGGAAGCACTGGGGCACTAAAGACATGGGAAGGAGGCACTAGAGACACTAAAGACAGGAAGGGCACTAAGGTCATGGGAAGGAGGAACCGGGGGCACTAAAGACATGGGAAGGAGGCACCGGGGGCACTAAGGACATAGAAAGGAAAGAGGGAGGGAATAGAAAGGGACAATTCTTGGGCCTGAGTGCAGAAAGAAAGAAATGAAAGAAAGGATACGCAGACAGAAGGAAACGCAACTAGAGACTCATGAAATCAATCACCAGACAGCAAAGGTAGGAAAATGATTTTATTTTCAATTTAGTGATCAAAATGTGTCAGTTTTGAGAATTTATATCTGCTGTCTATATTTGTCTATTTTTCTATAGCTACTGAGGTGACCGAGCTTGCGGAGATGGGGCAGAAACAGGGTTTTTAAATTTTAGTCCTAGTAATTTGCCGGTCCACAAAATAATTCTTTTATTTCTGCCAGTCCACGGGTGTAAAAAGGTTGAAAACCACTGATGTAGAGTATGCCGGCTTTCTTTTTCGCCAAGCCGCGCTCGCATTGATCAATCTTCTCCTCTCTTGCAACTTCCTGTTTCCGGTTGCATCAGAGGAGAATATTGAACAAATGAACACCAGCACATGCGGCTGGGCGAAAAAGAAAGCCGGCATACTCTAGATCTAGGGTGAGATGGAGGGAGGGAGATGGCGGAACACTGCAGTCGGTCGGATGTCTGCTGTTTTTGTATCACTGCCTGCCTGTGCTCACGTTCCAGATTCTCCTGCATTTTTAGTGTGCACAATTGACCTTATTCGAGCTATAGGTGAACATGGGGGACACGACATTGAAAGGGAGGACAAGTTAATTGATTTATTTTATGTTAGGTTTTTACTACAGAGCAGAGGCACTGAAACAGATTCTCAGTGCAGTAGTAGTAGTGGCAGAACTCTCTTCTGTCTTCATGGTGTTTCGCAGTACTGAGGCTTATATGGATGCTGCGGGGACGGTGACGGGGCGGTGAATGGGATGGCAGTGGGTGAAAGGGCGGTGAAAGGGATGGCGGTGACGGTGACGGGGCGGTGAAGGGAACGGCGGTGACGGGGCGGTGCAGAGGATGGTGGGCCGGGGACGGTGCAGTGACGGGGACAGATTTTTTCCCCGTGTCATTCTCTAATTCATATTATCCTGACTTTTATGTTTTTGAATGAATAAAATTGAGATATATTTCATTTACAACCTTTTTGGTGAGGTTTTGTTTTTGGTTCCTAATTGGTGTCAATCCAGTTCTGCAGGGCGAATCCAGGCCGGGTCACACGCTAGTACTGTTTTTTCTTGTAGCACTGGGAGTGCTGTGGAGTCCCGGTCGGACCACAGTCTGGTTACATGATTAAGTGTGTGATAAACACGCGTTAAAATGCTTATCGCACCTTAATAAAAGAGGACTATGGTTTGCCACAATGCCATTTTGATATCTATATCCTTTTCATGCAGATACTTTCTTGATGCCAGCAGTGCGCTTGCTCCTGATGAAGGAGAGTGTCCTCTGAAACGGAGCTCTGTTAAGCAATGTCCTGCATGACACGCTTGAACTGGGCTGCTTCAAAGCTAAGTATATTTCATTACCAACTGTTTCAGATATCAAGCATACAAAACAAGTACATTCCAACATTACTACTTGGATATACTGTATACTACCTGGATAACACTTTTTTGAATTGGATGTGCTTATAGAACATTGAAAGAGATTGAGGAATACAGTTTTGAATTTTTCACATAATCACATTTGATTTTGCACACACTGGGTACTGTTAGGTCCAGGGATGTTTCACAGCAAGTTACCCATTTGAGTAAATTAAAATTAACAACTCTCTTATACAGGAGTTCCTGTGTAGAGTTGTGAAAACTGAGGACCTTCAGTACCTACTCTCAATTATATTATTTAATCTATTTGATTAATTTTCATTGGAGTAGAGTGTTATACATGAGAAAGTATTTATTTTCTCTTTCTGCATTGAAAGATTTGTGATAAATATGTATATACAATGAGACAGACAGAGACTTCCAGCCTTCCCTAGCTGTGGACTGAGGTAGAACCCTGGAAAGAAGAGGGGTGGTGTTTGATTGTCCAAGTGATAACCAGTTTAGAATTTGGCCGGGTATTCCTATCTCCTTTAACTCATGGATGAGTAAATGATGATCAATTGTATCAAATGCTGAGGACAGGTCAAGGGATATGAGTATGACTGAGTTATGATGGCCCAAGTGGTAATTAATGTAAGAAAACCAATAACACTGGCATTCGCATCACTCCTTATACTCACATCACTGAATAAAGACACATAACACTTAGTAATGGCAAAGCATGGGCCGCAGCTTTATTAAACTTATTCATCAATGAATTTGTAAAACATAACATATATATATAAATAATTCAGTGTAGCATAACCATAAACCTTGGAGCTATTCGGTGTCGAACTAGCTTAACTCACAAAACTCAAACCCCTTGATGCTAATCGGTGTCGAATTAGCACAGCTCAACAAATTCATCACATTCCATGAAACCCCACTTCCCCCAGCAAGACTCGCGGTATCGCAGAATCATGCCGGCCACCCATGGCGGTTCCGCACATGAGCAGAATAAGCACATAAAAGATATAACTTCATAAGCCACACTGTGCACAATTCACCCCATAACACATTTCCGCAAAAGCTGCGACCAACCCAACCACCACCCACCAAAACCAAACCACCCAAAAACTGGGAGGGCGGGAAGGGAACAAATTTAACCCTGCCTACCCACCTCTTCCCACACACCCACACCTTCCCAAACTGATTTTGCCCGCCAAATTCACCCTTAATCCTCACAAGTCCTCCACCAATCACCCCTCACCCTTTCTCACAACCAATCCTCCTGCCCTAGCACCCCAACCACCAATCCCTTCCAACCTCTAGCTCCCACTACCAACCCTCACATTCCAACCCCCCCCCTCCATCCCCCACCCACTGAAATTATGTTATAAGGATTCGCTCAGCCACTGTTATCAGCTTACAGCTAAACTGTAAGCTCCCTAACACTGGCATTCGCATCACTCCTTATACTCACATCACTGAATAAAGACACATAACACTTAGTAATGGCAAAGCATGGGCCGCAGCTTTATTAAACTTATTCATCAATGAATTTGTAAAACATAACATATATATATAAATAATTCAGTGTAGCATAACCATAAACCTTGGAGCTATTCGGTGTCGAACTAGCTTAACTCACAAAACTCAAACCCCTTGATGCTAATCGGTGTCGAATTAGCACAGCTCAACAAATTCATCACATTCCATGAAACCCCACTTCCCCCAGCAAGACTCGCGGTATCGCAGAATCATGCCGGCCACCCATGGCGGTTCCGCACATGAGCAGAATAAGCACATAAAAGATATAACTTCATAAGCCACACTGTGCACAATTCACCCCATAACACATTTCCGCCACAAGCGGTGACTGCCTTGCAAGTCACCGCTCCCCCCCCAAGCTGCGACCATGCTGCCTATTATAACAAGCTTCCAACAGGTCTTGGATAGAACTCAAAAAAATATCAAGACCAATATCAGATAAATGCACACCGTCTGGTCTGTATAAACCAGGACAATCAACTGCAATCAAATCATGGCTTAAAACAAACCCACCAAGAGAAACAATGAACCGAGAAATTTCAGAATTCACCCGTTTTCTCAAGCGCTCAATACCTTCAACCTTGAGCGCATCCCTCCAAACGATCCGAGGAATAATGCGAGACCAGACTAAGCGGGTGCCAGGAAAATAACTGGCCACCAACAATAAGTCCCGCTTTATACAGCGAATCAAATCCACCCCTTTTACCTTGCAGAGATCATTCCCTCCAACATGAAAACAATCAATTGAGGACAGGAAAATCTTCTGGCTTGCAACAAGGTCGGAAGAACTTGGTCCCAGCACATGCCTCGGAGTCCCAGCCAACGAATTCGAACTCCATGATGCACAAGGCCCAGATTCGATCCCCTTAGAGATTCCACTGCACGTTTCTGAGCCCAAAAGATGTAAGAATGGCCACATAACCACACACAGTTATCAGGCGGCAAAGGACCTGCAAGAAAAAACTGAAGCAGCAAGAAAATCATGAACAAAATGACATACAACCAGGCCTCACATAGCGTTTATAACAGGTAGAACGCCAACGCCCAATTTTACATAACATGGAAGGAGAAGCCCCCCGTTCAGCCGCATAAGAAGCAGCCCCAATACGGAAGGAATGTGTCCCAAAAGACTGCGGGTCACATCCAACCGCCACCAGACACCTCTTCAAGATGGCAGAAAATTGAAAACGAGTCAGTGGTGTGCCATCAGCATGAATCAGCCAATAGAGACCCCCCATCGGACGCACCGCAGCATAAGACAAGGCACACTGCACAGGACACAAGGGACCATCTGCCAAAGGCCGCAAATAAACAGAGGACCCTCTCCCAAAAGGATCAGTCTTTGAACGCCGTATATGCAAACGCAAGTAGCGCCTGTCCAAAAACACATCAGATACCAGGAGGCCAGTGCTACCAACCGCAGACTTAGCTGGAGCTACCAGCTCACCGACTCGCAAAGCTGCAAAAAAGGCAACACTAAAAGCCACCTGGAACAACAACACTTCAAAGCCATCCGTACAAATGCCAGGCAAAACAGCACACAACTGCTGCAATAAAAGTGGTAAAATAGGCAAACGCTCAGGCCTAACAGGCCTAATAAGAATAGAGCGCTGAAAGCCAACCCACAATTTCTTCACTAAAAATGAGGCACAAGGATTCGGATAGCCGAGCAGCTGAGCCAAAAAGGCAACACTGGCCAAAGAGGCACGAACCATCCCAACAGACCAGCCCCGTTGCTGAGAAAAAAGCAAGAAGTGTACCAGGAGAGATACCGAAAAGGGCGGAACACTCAATGCAGATGTGGCTTCCAAAAACCTCAGGTAACGGTTCCAGCCAGACCGATAAGAATTCCATGTATTCTCAGCCAAAGACTTCCTCAGTAACTCTCCCAACGATCCAGCAAACAGGTCCACAGTGTGACAGGCATGACCACGGGTTCTTCTTCCGCTGCAGGTACCAAAGCCCGAAAACGGGCCCACTGAAACCGAGATAAGGAATCAGCAATCTCATTCAAAAAACCAGGAACATGCTTAGCAGAGAGTGTGGTATTAAGCTGTAAACAACGCAAAACAATGAGCCTCAAAAGCTCAACCAATAATGGACAATGAGCAGATTGAGCATTAAGTGCCTGCACAACAGCAGTGTTATCAGAAAAAACCACCACTCTCCGGTTAGCCAACTTGGGCCCCCAAAGAACCGTAGCCACAAAGACCGGGAAAAGTTCTAACAAAGCAATATTATCACACCAACCCCGATCTCGCCACCACTCAGGCCACCTTTCTGCACACCATGACCCCCCAAAATAAATGCCAAAACCAAAGCCCGCTGCAGCATCAGTAAAAAGACGTAAATCCACTGATGTAACTTCCTCCTGCTGCCACACACAAACCCCATTAAAGCAAGCCAAAAAATGAGACCACAACCGAAGATCTTCCCGCACACCCCGTGTAATGCGCACACGGAAATGCGGTTTCCGCAAGCCCCGAGACAAAATTGCCAAACGACGGCAAAATACCCGACCCATCGGGATCACCCGAGAAGCAAAATTAAAGTGTCCCACCAAAGACTGAATTTCCCGCAATGTCAATTTGGATTTCTGCAAAGCTGCCTGAATAGCCTCTCTCAAGGCAGCAACCTTTACAGCAGGCAAACGAGACTCCATACGCACAGAGTCCAATTCAACCCCCAGAAAAACTAAAGAAGTAGCTGGCCCTTCAGATTTATCCAATGCTAAGGGAACCCCCAAATTCTGAGTGACTGCATGAAAAGCCCCCACCAATTCAGCACACTGAGAAGAACCAGCCGGACCCCCAAACAAAAAATCATCCAGATAATGTACAATAGTCACACAGCCAGAAACACATTGAGTAACCCAATGAATAAAAGTAGAAAATGCCTCAAAATAAGAACAAGAAACAGAGCAGCCCATTGGCATACATTTGTCAAAATAAAATTGATGCTCAAATTGAAAACCAAGCAAATAAAAAGAATCTGGATGTACAGGAAGTAAACGAAATGCGGACTCGATATCGGCCTTAGCCAAAAGCGCACCCGCACCCAGAGTACGCAGCATAGCAATGGCCACATCAAATGAAGTATACTGCACGGAACAAAACAGGGGGTCAATAAAAGAATTCACACTACAGCCCAAAGGAAATGATAAATTATGAATGAGCCGGAACTTGCCCGGCTCCTTTTTAGGCACAACACCCAAAGGTGATAGTACCAAATCGGGAAAAGGCGGAAAAGAAAATGGGCCAGCAATCCTCCCCAACTCCAACTCCTTCAGCAACTTAGCACGAACCACCTCCACATGCCGAGTTACCGAAGGAGAATTACGACAATGATGAGCAAGGGGTGGCCCAGCAAAAGGAATCACAAAACCAAAATGAAAACCTTCCCCAAGCAGCTGAGCAACATCCTCCAGAGGGTACAAGCCCAACCATAAATCAAGCATGGGCAAATTAATTGGGGACTCTGCCTTGACCAGGCAAACTCCCACCAAAGGACCCGGCATTCCGAACTCCTGCCCCTCGACCGCTGGCTCCAGCACTGAAACAGCGAAAGGCTGGGTGGGCACCAGAACACTGACTACATCGATGCTGGAATTTACAAACCGCTCGGTCACAGCGCCCGGCATTAAACTGGAAACAGAAGGTACCCATGGCGACTCGGGACCCGGGCAACCCAAAAGTCTCACCGCGTCCGGAATTACCAAGGGGCACCCGGGTACCGAAGGAGGAAGAGACCCCACTAACTGAGGGCCCTCCCGTGACAGCAGAGCCCGCCCCCCTTCCGAAACGAAAGGAGCCAGCACGAGCCTGCGTCATCTCAGCAAGCCATAAATCAACATCCCTATACCCCCACACCCATGATTTATCAGTAGCCAAACTTTTCCGAAATTGCTCGTCATAGTTTAGCCATGACCACCCACCATAAATCCGAAACGCCCTCAAAATGAGATCAGAATATTTCAACAAGCCTGCATACAAACCTGGCCGAGCAGCCCCAACCACAGAAGCATAGATATTAAAACCCAGCAACCAATTCATAATGGTTCTAGGCACACGAAAACGACTACGCTGCCCATCAGCCTTACCAGCATCTTTCTTCTTTTCCAGCCTATCCTGCTCCTTTTCCAACAAAGAAAACACATCCACATACTTGCCCTTCAATATTTTGTCCCGCAATTTTTTAGAAATACTACAGTCTAAAGGTGCAATTTCACATAAAGTATGACCACGACGCATCAGCTGAGCAGCCGCACCAGACGAACCACTCGGCACAGACGTGGACGGCGGAACACCCGCTCCCAAACTCACAGACTGGGCTGAAGGTCCAGCGGCAACACCACTCTCCGAGGAGGAAGAGGCACCAGAAGAAACCTCCGAGGAATCCCACGAATCCGACGACTGCCAAACAGCCATCGGATCCGCAGGAACCCCCCGACGCCGCCTCTTGTCCACATCTAAACGCTTAACAACATGCTGAAGTCGCTTCAAAAATTTTTTATCCCGCAAACGCTTCGCCACTGAGTGCGCCACCGGACGCGCCCCACTCCCAGACTCAACAGCATCCACCCCAGCCAAAACATCCATCAAAGCCCCAAAAGACTCACCAGAATGATCAACAGGAGCAGGATCCACTGCAGATGTACCAGGCTGAGAAGCAGCTGACATCCCAGCAACCCGGGTTCCAGAGATCCGAACACCAGGGGCTCCTCCTCTGCGAGGCCCAGAACCCCGTGGAACAGCTGCACGGGAACCTCGCCGCTGCCTCCCAGCAGCACCACTGGGAACCGCACCTGCAAGAGAGGTAGAGCGTCCCCTACGAGCCCCTCTAGCTGAAGAGCCCCCCCTAGCAGATTGCTGCTTCCTAGGAGCCATAACAAGAGCACCTGAACAAGCTATAAAAATGAGACCAAGCACACCACCCCCAACCCCAGAAACCCAGCAACCCACACCCCAATACTCTAAACCCAAACCCCCCCACCCCAAGCACTAGCCAACTTTCCCCCCCCCCCCTCACTTCCCCCACCAAGGATCCCACACACGGTTCAGGCAGAAATAAGGCAAACAGCCAAGGAAGCAGACACGCGCCCCAAAGTCCCCAGCACAACTTAAGACACACCCCACCGGATACAATACAGCCTGGCCTGCTAGACTGCCTTCCCAGCTATTTCCCTACAAACACGCAGCACCCCCCAACCGCACAGCAAGCAAGCAGGCACACTCCAAAAAGAAAAACGAACCTTGCTGTGCTGTGCAGAAAACCGCCGGTCTTGTGCTGAAAACTGCCAGCTCCCGACACCTCCGCAGCCGACCGAAGGAGCAAGAAAAGACGCGCGGAGAGAATATGCTTCACAGAGGCCTATCCGGCAGCTCCCACACACGCGCGGCACCACAATGCCGGAAAGCACCCTCGCACCGCCGGAGGCGTCCGTAAGGCAGTGCCGGCTCCGCGCACACACGCCTCTCTGGCTAAACGATGCTAGGCCCCTGAAAAACTAGCAACACAAACCGAAAAGCAGCACCAATTAAAGGAAAGGACAACTCAATTACCTGGACCCAGCTGTCGTCCTCAGCACAAACCTCGACACCCGAAGCAAAAGCACCACAACAAGGTAACACAAACCACCCTAAAAGTTTAACAAATTTAACCCTGCCTACCCACCTCTTCCCACACACCCACACCTTCCCAAACTGATTTTGCCCGCCAAATTCACCCTTAATCCTCACAAGTCCTCCACCAATCACCCCTCACCCTTTCTCACAACCAATCCTCCTGCCCTAGCACCCCAACCACCAATCCCTTCCAACCTCTAGCTCCCACTACCAACCCTCACATTCCAACCCCCCCCCTCCATCCCCCACCCACTGAAATTATGTTATAAGGATTCGCTCAGCCACTGTTATCAGCTTACAGCTAAACTGTAAGCTCCCTTAATGAAAATTCAGTAGAATGGGAAAGAAATGGAATGGGGATTTGTATACTGGCTTGGTCTCTGTATTGCTCCATGGTGCATCCTCACCTTGAGTATTGCACATACTGTAGTTCTGGTCACCATATCTCAAAAAAGGAATAGCAGATTTAGAAAAGATTCAAAGAAGAGTGACCAGAATGATAAAGGGAATGGAACTCCTCTCATATGAACAAAGACTAAAGCAGTTCAGGTAGAGGAGTGATGGCATCGCGGTAGGGGAGATGAGGCATCTCTCCTGCCGCGATGCATCACTCCCCCCCAACATAACATTGGGGCAAGAGGGAGCCCAAGCCCTCTTGCCCTGCTGAAGCCGCGACCCCCGACTCGATCGGGGCAAGAGGAAGCCAAAGCCCTCTAGCCCCGGCCAACCACTGTACACCCGACTCATTCGAGCCAGGAGGGAGCCAAGCCCTCCTGGCCCAGGTGACTCTTTACCCCCCCCCCGACTCGATCGGGCCAGGAGGGAGCCCAAGCCCTTCTGGCCCAGGCGACTCTCTACCCCCACCCCCACTAAATTACGGGCAGGAGGGGTCCCAGGCCCTCCTGCCCTCGATGAACCCCCTCCCCCCAATGTCCGCCTCCCCAGAACCCTCGACCGCCCCCCAGCCGACCCGCAACTCCCAGCCGTACCAAAGCCCCACCTACTGGTGGGGCCTAAGGCGCCTGGGCCAATCAGAATAGGCCTGGGAGCCTTAGGCCCCTCCTGTGGGTGGGGCCTTGGGCACATGGCCACTATTCTGATTGGCCCAGGCGCTTTAGGCCCCACCAGTAGGCAGGGCTTTGGTCCACGGCTGGGCCAATCCGGCCTCATTCTGCTGGTGGCTGCCTGCCGTACAGGCGGGTTTGGCACCCATCTGTCGGCCAATGAAAAAAAGGTACGGGGAAGGGGGGTGGGGGTGGTCATGGGTCGGCCGGGGGTCGCGGGTCGGCTGGGGGTGGTGGTCAGAGGTTCTGGGGGGGCGGACATTGGGGGAGGGGGGTTCATCAAGGGCAGGAGGGCCTGGGATCCCTCCTGCCCATAATTTAGTGGGGGGTGGGGGTAGAGAGTCGCCTGGGCCAGGAGGGCTTGGGCTCCCTCCTGGCCTGATCGAGTCGGGGGGTAAAGAGTCGCCTTGGCCAGGAGGGTTTGGGCTCCCTCCTGGCCCGAATGAGTCGGGGGTGCCGCGGATGGCTGGGGCAAGAGGGCTTGGGCTCCCTCTTGCCCCGATTGAGTCGGGGGGTCATGGCTTCAGCAGGGCAAGAGGGCTTGGGCTCCTTCTTGCCCCGATGTTGTCGGTGGGGGGGGGGGTTTGACATGGGAGGAGGGCTTGGGCACCCTCCTGCCTGGATGGTTGTGGGGGGGGGGGGGATTCTGTAACCAGTGTTGTTTTTGACAGACACCGGTTACAGAATCCAGCTTTTAGGTGAAGGACTGGCTCCTTCTTCGCCTAAAAGCTCTTCTGTTGGATGTTTGGGGCTTTGGCATTTTTTTCTTCCATTATGGCTAAAAAGTGTAGACGTGCTGTGGGTGTACTTTTAGATGTAGTGGAGATTGGGTGTTTAGGCAGAGGAAGGCCATAATCAAAACATGGACGTTTGTTTTGGTCATGGACACTTTCCCTGCTTCTGGGTTGAACGTTTAGGGACTTAGGCCAAAAGGGGACTTAGGCGCTTTTTTTGATTATGCCCCTCCACGGCTTTGGAACTCATTGCCACGGTATCTGGTTACAGAAGTTGGCTTAGCTGGGTTTAATGAATGCTTGGACAAATTCCTGGAGGAAAAGTCCATTGTCTGCTATTAAGACAGACATGGGAAAAACACTGTGTGCTCTGGACTGGTAGCATTGAATGTTGTTACTATTTGGGTTTCTATCAGGTACTGTGATCTGGATTGGCCACATTTGGAAACAGGAAAGTGGGCTAGATAAACCATTCTTCTGACCCAGTATGGTTGTTCTTATGTCATTATGAACCATTTGCAATTGTTTGAGTGAATAAGCAGTGCCCCTTGGCAAAACATCAGATTTACTGTGCCAGGTTATTGCTATATCATTATCCTCTACTGTCACATCAGGTGGAATAATGAGCATAAAATTGACCCTGGTGATCCACAGAAGATTAATTCACAAGAAACAACGAAAGACTTTTTGGAGAGGTGATGTTCCAGATTGAGGCTTTATTAAAAATCCAACTTTATAATCCACATAAAAGTATCCAATCCACGTTCACAAGGTTCATCACACAGGTTTTTCCACTTTTACTTATTCCATCCTAAGGAATGTACACCCTTAACTACATGCAAATTATGATTTTGGCTATGCCTCATTTTAAATAATATAGATACAATATATAGGTTTTTTGTGACCCTTTGCAATCACACCAAATGATTTTTTTAAATTTTTTTTTTTAATCTTTATTGATTTTACAATCTTTAATAATGCAATACATTAAATATATCATATATAATAAGTCAATAAAAGCACATTTAACTTTCAAATATACATAATCAACTAATTTCTCCCCCTGCCCCTACCCACCCACCTAATGATAATTTAATAAAACACAGAAACATAGATTTCCCCAATAACCTTACCCTTTTAGCCATATCCTTCCATCCTCCCACCCATCCCAAGTGTAAATATTTAAAAATAAAATATTTTTGGTATTTAAAATTTTGATTCATTAGGACTTACGTATAATCTATGAGATATTATCATATGACCCACATGGTATGTACCTCTATCCTCATCATGCTCTTCCATATCGATTTTTTGATTTGGAAAGGTTCTCAAGTATAATTTCACTTTTATTCTTCGTTTGGACAGTTTCACTGGTTAAGCACAAAGGGTAAGTACCAATTGTCACATATTTTCTGGTTTCCACACATTTTCTCTGGTCCCCCATCTTTGATGCACCTGGCATCTAATTTATTTATCACCTTGCATCATCAATATGTTCACACATTCCATGTCACTGGTCATTCTAAATCATAAACTATTCTCTGTACTCTTTTTAAATCTCTAATATTGTAATATTAGAGATTTAAAAAGAGTACAGAGAATAGTTAGTGATTTAGAGAGAAGTGAATAAGGACTACACTAACAATTGTTTAAGATTTATCAACTGGTCATTCTAACACATGTAATTGGTCATTCTATCACATTTATAGATGACAGCACCAGCCACTCTTATACCACTGATGTTACTCATCAACTAATCTCACCCCAATTCACATATAAGACATCATTATTTTATTACTTATAGAACCCCTGAGGAAGACAACATTGTCGAAACAGACCTTATTCGGTCCATAGTTCCCAGTGGATTGGATACTTTTATGTGGATTATAAAGTTGGATTTTTAATAAAGCCACATCTGGAATATCACCTCTCCACAGAGTAACACCTGTCAACAACCAATGCTAAAAGCAAAAACAGGAAGACCCAATGTACCACAAAAAAGGAGCAATCCAACCACAAAAAAAAAAACTGTGGACAAAACACAATGTTATTGACCTTCCTTTATTTCTTCAATCAATGTTAAGATAAATATCCACATCGACTGTATTAAAAACTAACAGACCCAACACAGGCCATGTTATGGCTAGCAAAGCCTTTCTCAAGGGTCAGTGTATAGAACAAAGCCAGGCTGGCTGCTAGTACAATGTGAGAGGCTTTTCTGTGTACTAGCAGCCAGCCCAGCTTTGTTCTACACATGGACCCCTGAGAAAGGCTTTGTTAGTCTAAACACGGTCTGTGTTGGGTCCGTTAGTTTTTAATAGGGTCGATGTGGATATTTGTCTTAACATTGATTGAAGAAATAAAGGAAGGACAAGAACATTGTGTTTCATCCACAGTTTGTTTTGTTATTGAACAACCTTTGCTATACAGTACACAGAAGGAAAAATTCTATAAAGGACACCTAAAGTTAGGCATCTACAATTTAGACGTCCATATACTTAGGCATCCAAATAAATCAAATAATGAGCACAATTAATGACTTTAACAATCAATAATTACAAGTTAAGCTTCCAAAGGCAATGTGTGATTCTCAGAAGAGATGTTTACAGTTTCATGGACGCACATAGGAAAAACCCTGTCTAACAGGATAGGCATGGGTGTGGTCTTTATATAGGTATCCAGTTGAAGAATTGTATGGCTATCAGCATTCTTAAGCATTCTAAGATGTCTACATTCTCACCTAAAATGTAGGTGTTGCAAAACCAAATCTACTTTTGGGCGTGAGTTGGGCGCGCATTAGGGAAATATGATAAAGTAGCTGAATGTAAAAACCACATGGAGGGGCATAATAAAAAAAATACGTCTAAGTCCATTTTGGGTCTAAGTCACTAGTCACCCAAAGTTGGACACGTCCAAAGTCCAATCTCGAAAAATATATCCAAAATATTTTTTTTAAGAATTGTCTACTTCTACGTCCAGCCGTTTGATCATCCAGACCGCAAAGTCATCTATCTTTATACCTCATTCTCATCCAAAAAATCTCCCAACTCAAAAACACCTAGAACAAGACATTTTAGACATGGGAGGGGCCAGAAAAGTGATGGACTGGATACCCAGATATGGCAACAGAATAGTAGGGCATCACTGCTGTGAACTTCACAAAAAAGGATGCCACATAAACATCTCACCACAACTCCCTTATAGGTTAGGGTGAACCCCCCCAAACACCCTCAAAACCTATTATACCCACCTGTCTATAACCCTAATAGCCCTTATGGCTACAGGTGCCACCTATATGGCAGTACAGTAGGGTTGGGGGGGGGGTTTGGTGGGCACACATGTTCAACCATGAATGCAGTGGTTAGAGTGGATTATGGGCCTGGGTCCTCCTCTCTATGGTTCACCAGCCCACCCTCTAGACTACTTAAGCCACCTCTGTGCAGCTCAACTAGGCTTTCCTATGTCGGGTGCTGATGTTCTGGAGGCAGGTATAAACGTTATTATTCTAATTTTTATGGTGGTGTGGGGGGGGGTCAGTGATCACTGGGGGAGTGTGGGGGGTCTGTACTTTGCATCTGAAGTGCTTATCTGGTCACTTTGGATACCTTCTAGGAACTTAGACCTGTTTTTAAATTGCCTAAGTTGCTATTTATAAGTTCAGTCTAGGCAGCCTTTTTAAACTTTTGGTTATACTTGCAGTATGACTAAGTCTAGGTTGGCCCACATATCGCCCAAATACTGCCCTCACCACTCCTCCTAAAATTCTGCTTTTCACTCTGGGCATACAGCAGAACCAAAAAGGCTTAAGTTGTTTTTAGATAGTTCTAAAACCCGTGTTGATTATCGGCATTTGGACGACCTTTCTTTTTGATCGTCCAAGTACCAACTTAGGCTGGTTTTTGGAAATTTTCCTTTTTGATTATGAACCCCTTAGGATAAAAGTGGTATATAAATAAATAAAATATAACTAAATAAAATAGTGGGGCTCCTTGGGGAGGAAGAGCCTGTCCAGCAGCCTGGAGCCCTGCTCTGTAAAATTGGGCTGCCCCTTGCATGTCATTTTACTGCATAAAATTTTAAAGTAAAAATCACATAAAATCACAATTCTTGATGCTAAAATCATAATTGTCATTGATGCCATCAGGACATCTATGCTATGTCTAAAAAAACAATTCTGCAAAGCACGGACAAAGCACCACTCAATTATAAAGGACACCTAACAATATAGACACATTTAGGTTTATTCAGCAATGCTAAGCATGATTCTCTATTGTGAATCTATATATAATAGAATCACACTGAGAGCTGTGCTGCTGGATGTCTAAATGATGCCTAACTTTTAGATGTCATTTATAGAATTTGCCCCAGATTGCCAACTTATATGTGATATAATTTTTGAACTACTTATTGATATTGTTCAATACATAAAATAGACCTTTTTTGATCTTATAGACTGGTTTATATTTTGTAATAAACTTGGCTGTTCAAGTTCATCATCTCCAGTTGCTTACCTAACCTTTTTTAATGGGCACAAATGCTGTGAAAGTTACACATGCACATTTGTCCCATTAGAAAGAAAAAAGAAAAAGCACCCCCCCACCGATGACGGCCCTCCCCAACAAAGGCACCACAAACTGCCTCTGCCAGCAAAAATGTCAGAAGGAATGCCCACTTCCTCCTGCCAATGCTACTCGCCCCAAACAGCAGCGATATGGCAAGAGAGATGCCTACTCTCTCCTGCCAATGTGACACCCCCCAAACAGCAGCAATATTGTAGGAGGGATGCCCACTCCCTCCTGCCACTGCAGTCCCATTCCCACACCATGTGCCCCCTGCACTCTCCAAATATCCCCCACCCTCCCCTCCCCCTCTTCCCAAAAGGCAGGAGGGATGCCCACTCCCTCCTGCCACCGGAGAACCTCTGCCACCCCCCAAACCCCTGTACCTTCTTAGAAATGATGG
Source organism: Geotrypetes seraphini (assembly GCF_902459505.1). Taxonomy (NCBI): domain Eukaryota; kingdom Metazoa; phylum Chordata; class Amphibia; order Gymnophiona; family Dermophiidae; genus Geotrypetes; species Geotrypetes seraphini. Next base: position 101,779,274 of record NC_047095.1, on the reverse strand, counting down.
AGCAGCACAGAAGCACAGTCCAAAATGGTGGGCCTTTCTCGCCACGGTGCATCATGTGATACATGTGGAGGGGCCTAAGGCCCTGATTGGCTCAGATGATTGACTGAGCCAATCAGTGTTTTAGACTTCTTCCCTTGTATCACAGGATATAGAGGGAGGAGCCTAAGGCCCTGATGGCTTAGACACCTAAAGCCCCTTCCAAAGAAATGTGCAAGGAAGTCAAGGATTTAATTCTGTCACACAGATGAATTAAGGTTTCCTGAATAGCTGAAGAAATGGACATCTTGGCAAATACAGGTGTCATTTTACTAAGGCACGTTAGCCGTTTTAGCGCACACTAAATATTAGCGTGAGCTAAATGCTAATGCGTCCATTATATTATATGGACGCGTTAGCATTTAACGCGTGCTAAAATGGCTAATGCATCATAGTAAAAGGACACCCCACCCACAGTTCAGAAAACAATTCATGAAAAGTTGGGCACGTCCAAGATTTGTATTCCTATGCTAATAAAACTGATTGAACTTAAAAAAAAATGCTTTTCTTCCTCCTAGATCCCAAGTTTCCAAATTCTACTATTCATCTCCAATATCAGATAAGTATTGGTTTGTTTCTACAAATTTATTCCCAGTACTTTTATTGAATAAATGGTTCTTTGTGTGTACATTTTCTTTCTTTCTTTTCCAATTCCAGTGACATCCTCTGAAGTTGATATTAATTTAATGTAACATGGTATCATATATACCACTAAGGCCCTCTTTTACTAAGGTGCATTAACATATTACCATGCGCTAAATGCTAATGTATACATGTTAATCTATGGACGCGTTAGCATTTAATGCACGCTAATTCGACTAGCACGTGCTAATCGGTTAGCGCACCATAGTAAAAGAGGGGGTAAATCTCCCAAAAGACCAAAACTAATGACCAAAAACCTAATCAGGTACTTTGAATTTCGCTCTCTGTTCCAACGAGCTCACAATCTAACTATAGTACCTATAAAATAAATAATTGCTTACATTTGCCTACATAAAGAAAAGGAAGAGGAAAAAGATGATGCAATAAATTCAATACTATAGGTGTATAAAAAGCACAACAGAAGGGAAAACTTCAATATCAAAGAACCCCAAAGAAAAATCCTAAAATTAAGAGCCTCTTTTACTAAGGTGCGCTAACCGATTAGTGCACACTAAAGGTCAAATTCTATAAGAAGTGCCCATAAGTTAGGCACCTAATTAGACACTGTTCAGCGCAATTCAAGTAAAATTGGGTGCTGTTCAGTGAATTGCGCTGAGCGGCACCTATTTTGGAGGCGCCCAATAATTAGGCCAGCTCTAGGTACAACTAAATGTTAGGTGCCTAGTTGAGTGCTTAAGCACACTTAAGACCAGTGATTCTGCAACAAGGCGCCTAACTCGTAGCCACGCCCATACCTAACATGCATAGTGCCTATTTTTTTGAAGGCCACCTAAATTATTAGAGGCGCCTTGTTACAGAATTCCACTTTCTTAATAGGCACCTATGTTTCAATCAGTGCTGATTAAAAAGTGTAATTGAGCTTGTTATTCAACTTAGATAGGCACCTATCTAGTTGGGTGCCTCCAAAATAGGTGCCTAACTTTAGGCGCTGGTTACAGAATTTGGGCCTAATTGATTTAGCATACACTAAACGCTAACACATACATGTTAGTCTATGGACATGTTAGCATTTAGGCCCTGATTCTCCAAAGTGCGTCCCAATTTTAGGCAGCTGTAGGCGTCCTACAGCTGTTTAATCAGCCAATCGGGATGCACTTTTTTTTAAAAAAATGCTCCCCAGGCAGGCCGCCTATATTGAAGGTGCCTCTGGGAGCCTAGGGAGGCCCGCAAGATGCCTAAGCTCGCCTAAAGGCCTTAGGCGGGCCTTAGGCGAACCTTGGCGGACCTACGCATCTCCCTAGTAGAGGAAGAAACGCTTAAAATGTAGGCCAGCAAAATGCTGGTCTACATTGTAAGTAGACGCGGCCGCTATACTGATCGCGGCAAGGGATCTCCCTGCAGCAATAAGTATAGCAGCCGCGGCCGCCTGTCCCATCACTGGCAGGAGGATGCCCAACTCTTCCTGTCGGAACCCCAAACCCCCCCCCAAACTGGTAATCGACGACAGGAGGATGCCCAACTCCTCCTGTCGGAACCCCGAACCCCCCCTCCCCCCAAAACTCATAATTGCCGACAGGAGGATGCCCAACTCCTCCTGCCGGAGAGCCCGACGCCCCCCCAACTAATCTCCCTCCCCCAACTAACCTTTAAATGTTGGTCGGCTGGACTGGTCTTGCTGCCGTCCAGCCGACAGGCCCGCCTCGTGGAAATGAGACGGGCCCGCCCCTTCCTGGCCCATCCCCGCTAAATCTAAGGCCTGATTGGCCCAGGCTCTAGAAGCCTGGACCAATCAGGCCTTAGGCATAGCGGATCCGCCCATCCCCACTAATCCTAAGGCCTGATTGGCCCAGGCTAGACCCAGCAAGACCCGTCCAGCCGACCAACATTTAAAGGTTAGTTGGGAGAGGGAGATTAGTTGGGGGGGGGTTGTCGGGCTTTCCGTCAGGAGGAGTTGGGCATCCTCCTGTCGGCAATTACGAGTTTGGGGGGAGGGGGAGTTTGGGGTTCCGACAGGAGGAGTTGGGCATCCTCCTGTCGGCAATTACCAGTTTGGGGGGGGAGGGGGGGTTCGGGATTCCGACAGGAGGAGTTGGGCATCCTCCTACTGGCCATGGGACAGGCGGCCGCAGCCGCTATACTTATTGCAGCAGGGAGAATCCCTTGCAGCGATAAGTGTAGCGACTGTGTCTAATTTAGCCCGATTCTCTAACCGGCGTCTGTACCATGGACGCCAGTTACAGAATCGGGGTTTAGTGTAGGACCGATTCTGTATAGGGCACTTCTCCTGGGCATCCTATACAGAATCAGGGCCTTAGTTTGGACTAATTCAATTAGCCTGTGCTAATCTAGTAAAAGAGGGAGTAAAAATAGGAAAAAAATAGCTAAATTAAACAAGCCCAACAAAAATTAAGCAATAAGAAATTTTAAAATAAAATAAAAATAAATGTCATTCGTTCTCATTACCTTCCACCACAGGTAAGTAGAACCCAATAAAGTAACTGATGCTTTCAAAACCAATTTAGGACTATATCATCCCATTTTTAACAATTCCAGTTTCAAATCAGTACTCTGAGTCCCAATTAAAAAGGAAAAAAAAAAGAAATGTCCCAAAAGCTGTGTGCACACAACCAAAAAACTTATCTCCTGTGCATTGTTCGGCTTTCTTCCGGTTGCAGGTACTACTGGAATCTTTTACTCCTCAGTCTGACTTCAAGATCTTGGTGTTCTGAAGGCTGTGGAAGAGATTTATAATTCAACTCTAAAATTAAGGTTCTTATTCCCCTCATCTAAATTTATTCAGCCTCCCTTAGCTCAAGGCTCAGCCGTAACTTCCCTGTCTGTTCTAACCTTAACTTTAAACAATGCTGCTGTTCAACTTCAATAAATACCTTGTAGAAAAAAAAGACAAAAAGAAAGAAACCTTTCTTAAATTCCTGGCTTTTCCTCAAAGCCCACTAACATACACAGGCTATCTTCTAGCTTAGCCTGTACAACTATTAACACCATCACTATTTCTTTCTCTTTATCAATAATATTACTTCACCAGTGTCAGCTCCCTCAGCAGCATCCTATATTATCCTAAGCTATCTCCTAACTGACTCAGACAAGCAACAGCAGCAACTAGAATATTTACCCTGGTTACCAGGACAACCGGCAAACACATGTATGCCTGTGCAATATGCCTCTCAGAATTCTGCTGCAACAATTTATCTCTTCATGAGACCAGAGCACTATCAGCCTCAGAAAAAATATTAACCCCACAGGGGTTACATAGTGAATCAATTGAAAATGACCCACAAACTGGATTGCCTGTGGAAGCAACTTCCAAAGAAGTATGCAAGAAAGTAAAGATTTAATTCTGTCACACAGATGAATTAAGGTTTCCTGAATAAATGGACACTTCAAAAGATACAGTTCATGAAAAATTAAGCATGTCTAAGGTTAGTGCAAGGTGGGTTCCAAGAATGCTAACACCATATATCACTTTTAAAATAAAGACATCATGATCATGCACAAAAGAGAAAGGAATCTCAGGGATTTGCTAGTATATTCTGTTCTTCTAGTCATAGCCTAGCCCAGTGATGGCTAACCTTTTTGAGCCCGAGTGCCCAAACTGCCGCACAAAACCAAAGAATTTCCTCAAAGTGCCAGCACGTCAATTAAACCTTAATAACAAGATTTTAGTATCTAAAAACTCTTTATAAAGGTGCCTGAACTATGTAACATCATTTTTAATGGTTGGAATCTTTGTATTGTCAGAGAATCAATTTGATTCACAATCCTTTGGTTTTCATTTCAATTTATTGGCAATTTATAATGTTTTAATGATTTCATTCAATTTAATGAATTTAGGAAGAATTTGATTCAGTTACACAATATATTTTAAATGTATTATTCACATAACATGTCAAATGTATCCTGAGTAAAAAAAAAGATAAACTTCTTAAAACTGTTAACTGTGTCAAGACTCGGTGTGTATTCCCAAAGAGTCTATACATGTTCTTTTGTAAAATTTACAATCAAATTAGAAAATAGTTAAATCATTACATTTCTAATAATATGATGTAAAGAAAACAAAAGAGCTTTCAATTAAACCAACCGTTTTTATTGGAAATTACAGATTGGAATATAACAGGGCCATGTAAAGTCCCTTTTTTAAATAACATCTTTAAATAATATTTAAATAACTTAGAAAGTGTCTTAACTGCAAACTGAAAACACTGCTTCATGTAAACATATGCATTGGGCATGCTCTGAAAAAAATTAATGTGATTTTTGTTGTTGCATGTATGCTGATAACTTGTCAATCCTTGGCTCATAGTGCGTTAATTTTAGAGCAACACATGCAGCACTCATGTCATCCGTTAATCTGTTTCTAGCATCAGATTTTATATGATTCAAAGCCGAAAACAGCTGCTCACAAGCATAGGATGACCCAAACAAAGTAAGAAGAGCAATCCCAAGTGCTTTCATGGACTTAAAATTGTCTGGCAGAGAATTCCACGCTTTTAGGATTTCATTTTCAGAACTGCTAGCAGTGATTTCATTTGTCACCCTTTCACACTCAATATGTTCAAGAGCCGCACGCAGGTCATTGAATTTACTTTTCCAGATAGAGCTTTCTTGAAATTCCAGTAGCTCCATTTCCAAATTTTGAATATCCAACCACTGTAAGCAGGAAAGATCAAGATCTTCAAATGTGGACTTTTCTGGGGAAGTTATAAATGAAAGGGTTGTCTCCATCTTACGGAACTGAGAAAATCTTTTACTAAAATTCTCCTTTGCTTCGGCTACAATGGTGGAATATGCTTTGTGGATTTCCTGGTGTTTTTTATGACTGTCCACAAATGTTGTAGAATTATCCAAATGTATTTTTAGTTTGGGAAAATATTTTAGCTGTCCACTCTCAAGGTCTTTTTCAAAAACATGCAATTTTCTCTCAAAAGCTTTGATGTCACTAAACATGCTTTCTGCTGTTTTTCCCATGCCTTGTAATTTTTTGTTTAGTACATTAAAGTAGTTAGTAAAATCTGTAAAGAACATGAGGTTGGTAAGCCAGGCCATGTTGGTGAGTTGAGTATAGTCTTCCCCCTTTTCGTTCATAAGTAGCCTAACTTCTTCCAAGCAGGCCACAAATCTCTCTAACACTCGTCCTCTGCTCAGCCACCGGACATTATTGTACATCAGTAAAGTGTTATATTGTGCCTGAACCTCATCAAGAAGGGCTTGAAATTGTCGAAAATTAAGAGCACGCGCCATGATGAAGTTCACCATTTTTGTTACATCTTTGAGGACATCGTCAAGTTTTTTGCTGCTTTCTTTGGCACAGAGAGCCTCTTGATGTATTATGCAGTGAAATTGAATCAGTGGATGTTTTGCTTCCTTAGCAAAGAAATGAATGAATCCTGATGTTGTCCCCACCATGCTAGGTGCTCCATCGCTAGTAACTGAAACCACTTTTTCTGGACTTATGTCTAGTGATGAAAAAGCCTCCATCACAGCATTGTGGATATCTATCCCTTGTGTTCTTCCAGGCAAAGACAGCAGTTTTACCAGCTCTTCTCTCATGATGTCACCAGTAGCATAATGCAAAATGAGCGCTAGTCTTGCATGGTTAGTAATATCTGTACTTTCATCCAAGCACATGGAGTAGAAGGGTGCTTTTTGTAAGTCGCAAGTAAGCTGTTGACTAACATCAGCAGCCATTCGCAGAACCCTATCTTTTGCAGTATTTCTGCTTAGCGGCATCTCAGAGATATGCTGCACAATTTTATCCTTGTTTTGGAAATCATGGAAGAGTGAATTACTCCCAGCCAAAATTGCCTTTTTGATAAAATCTCCATCAGAGAGGGGCTTACCATGTTTTGCCTTGCACAGTGAAATTTGAAAGCTGGCAATTGTAAAATGATTAGTTTTTGAAAGATAGTTGCTAAAACTAAGAGACTGGGAGTGATATTTCTTTAATTTTCCTACAAGGAACTCTTTTCTTTGAGCTAAACCAAGTTCAGCAACACTGTTATGGTTGGTCTCAAAGTGACGTTTGACACTTGATGTGCGAGACACAACACTTTCATTACACATTACACAATGCTTTCCCACTGCGTTCAATCACTCCATATGTCTCTGTCCAGGCCTCTTGGAATGGTCTTCCACTATCTGTTTTTGCTGTACTCATTTTCTTTGTTCAAGACTTCAAGTCTACAAAAAGATAAAATTTGTATAATAAAAAAAATCTAATGAAGTGCTGTATACAAACCCATCCCCATAAAAAAATATGTGATTGGGGAATTTTACTAATTGTAGACATCCGTTTTGGTCAAAAAATATACTGTCTGGGTGAAAACCGGACTTGTGCAACCTGAGTGTATGGGAAAAGGACTTTTATTTTTCATTATTGGAGCCTTTGTTATTTTATTATGATGTTTACAAAAGCACTGTGAAGGGCCACATATACACTTTACTGTTTTTTGCTATATTGAGTTTTCCATAAGATACAGCGCAGAGGATTAGTGTGTTGGTTGTTCACAGAGAGCCCAGCCCTCCTCTCAGCTTACTGAACTTCTCTATGCAATCATCATAAGCAGCTTTTTTATTTCCTCGAATTTAGCATGTCCCCCATGGAAGATACAGAGGTTTTTACAGAGGAGCACATTATTAGACACATTAACATCCCCCCATATCCTCACCTCTCTAGCATGGGAGCACTAGGAACTGTTCCTGATTACAGATGTCACATGTGGAGTCACACTACAGCCTCACTGAGTTCCTGTGACAGACTCAGTGTGAAGCTTCTCTTCCTCCACCAACTTCCCCCTCACACACTGCCTGGCTCATAGGATACTAAGGGGAAGACAGGCAGGCTAAACATCCACTCACAGGACTGCAGCTAGCACAGGAGGATGGGCCGCGGCCCACCGGGACAATGCCTGGTCCTCCCAATGGCCAGTCCGGCCCTGTTGCCAGGTGAGCTGCAAAGCAGACACCGGCACACTCGCCTCCCGCCGCGCCGCATATCTTAATTGCGGACTAGAGAGTTGCGCGGGGACAGAAATCCCACCCGTCCCCGCCAAAGTCTCACCCGTCCCCACCCGTCCCCGTGAGGAATCCCACCCGTCCCCACCCATCCCCGTGAGGAATCCCTCCGTCCCCACCTGTCCCTATAAACTTCAGAAATAGTTATTTCATTTAATTATGCTACTGAATTAAAGGATCTGGTAGAAACCCATTTACAAATAAGCAAAAAGACTTTATTAATTTGGAAATATTAATTGGGAAGAATACACACTTTGTAAACGGGTTTCTACCAGAGCCTCTTTTGTTTATAAATTTTTATCAACACAACTAATATACTACTTTATCCTGAAGCAAAAAAAAAAGAAAAAAAGAAATAGAATTATTTTCCTACCTTTGTTGCCTGGTTTCTGCTTTCCTCATGTTCTCATTCAGTTCCTTCCATCCACTGTCTCTCTTCCTTCTGCGTCTTCCATTTGCTCTGTTACTGTGCCTCTCCCTTTCTCCCCCTTCCAAATTGGTCTGGCACCCATCTTCTTCCCTCCGCTCCCCCCATAGTCTGGCATCTCTGTCTTCTTCCCTGCCAGTGTCTTCTCCCCACTCTCTCTTTCCCATTTCCTTTCAGCGTCCTTCTCCACCCCCCATCTTCCCCATGTCCTGTCAGCGTCATTCTCCCCCCTCTGTCTTCCCTATGGCCTTTCTCCACCCCCACCCCCGTCTTCCCCATGGCCTTTCAGCGTCCTTCTCCACCCCCCATCTTCCCCATGTCCTTTCAGCGTCCTTCTCCACCCCTTTGTCTTCCCCATGTGCTTTCAGCGTCCTTCTCCCCCCCCCGTCTTCCCCATGTCCTGTCAGCGTCCTTCTCCCCTTCTGTCTTCCACAAATGCTTTCAGTGTCCTTCCCCCCACCCCATCTTCCCCATGGCCTTTCAGCGTCCTTCTCCACCCCTTTGTCTTCCCCAGTGCTTTCAGCGTCCTTCTCCCCCCTCCTTCTCTCCCGCCCCGGGTGCAGCACAGCCGGCCAGGTCCCCTTACTTTTGTGGCGCTTCCACGACCGACAGACCGACAACAGCCCCGGTCTGACAAACCTCCCTGCCCTTAACCGTGAATCTAAATTTCCTTCTTACAGCTGCTGTAAGAAGGTAATTTAGATTCGCGGTTAAGGGCAGGGAGATTTGTCGGACCAGGGCTGTTGTCAGTCGGTCGGGTTAGCGCCACAAAAGTAAGGGGACCTGGCCGGCTGTGCTGCACACGTGACGGGGCGGACCGCCCCCCTCCCTTGGTAGCCACTCGAGCCGCGAGGCTACTCCTCCTTACCTACCCTGCCTGCAGTACAGAGTCTAACGGAAGTCTTCCCGACATCAGCGCTGACGTCGGATGGAGGGAGGGCTTTGTTTAAGCCCTCCCTCCCTTCCGACATCAGCGCTGATGTCGGGAAGACTTCCGTTCGGCTCTGTGCTGCAAGCAGAGCAGGTAGGGAGAAAAGCCGCGCGACTTAGTACATCCAGCCCCGTTCCCGTGCAGCTCTCTATTGTGGACCTTCCCGCGTGCCAGCTGCAAGGCCTTCGCGTGCCACAGCTGGCACGCGTGCCATAGGTTCGCCATCGCTGGCCTAGCCACTGACTCAGAGACCAAAGGGACACCATAAATGCGGCAACTGTTCAGTTTGTAAAGTGAACATCAACATCAAGACCTTCATCCATCCATCTTCGGGAGAAAAGTATGAACTCACAAAGTTTACAAACTTCAAGAGCTCTGGAATGATATATATTTCTTTTTCTTTTTTTACTTTATTTATAAATTAGTTACAAATTATATAACAAACATAAGGAATATCAATTTACAGCCATCAACATAAAAAAAATGCTCAATAATACAAAGGAAACTAAGAATTCAATGATTTAATTCCGGAAATTTAGGACCTAGTGGATGGTTAAGCTCCCTCCTCTATATGGCTTAACTCCAAGATCCAAATAGGTGGATTTAAGGTCATCTGGAAGCATTGGATGATAGCAGGAATACGTATTTTAGAAAATGTTATATCTAATGGTAAACTGCTTGATTTTTCACATTTGCAACACAAATTTTGTCTTGACAAATCACAAAGTTATAGATGGTTGCAACTGAAGCAGGCCATTCAGGCAGGGTTCCCTGAATGGAAAAATCTTAATATTCAATATAGTTTAGAGTTCTTAAGCTTTCAGACGGATTTCCTGGGACACCAGGCTGTGCAGTGGTACAAACTAATATCTGGATTAATGAATAAAAAACCAAAGACAGGTTTTAGAGAAACTTGGAGCATTGAGATTAAGCATCAAATTTCTGCTTCTCAATGGCCACATATTTGGTCTTGGAGGATGAGATGTACAATGTCTGCATCTATGAGACAAACATGGTTTTTCTTATTGCATGGAGCATTCTGGACCCCTGTTCGTTTAAAAAAATTAGACAGCTCTAAGTCTGATAGATGCTGGCATTGTCATCTTGAAGCAGGGACTTTAGATCACAGTTCTTCAACTGCCGGTCCGCGGACCGGTGCTGGTCCGCAGAAAATTCCTGCCGGTCCGCAGAGGACCGGCGAGATTAACTTCTTCAATTTCCTGCCGGTCCGCGCAGGACTGGCAAGATCGAGGAGCGCAGGGCCGAAGATAGAATTGGGAGCCTCCAACTGTGCTTTCTTCCCTGCCAGCGGCTCTCCTTACAAGTGAGCGTTTCAGGAAGGAAGCCTTGGAGCTTTTGCTGAGTCGGGCCGCCTCTGATGATGCAAATTCCGCTTTTCTCAGAGGTGGTGCGACCCAACAAAGGACCCGAGGCTGCCTTACTGAATCGCAGCGCTGGTAAGTAAGGAGAGTTGCTGGGAGGGGAGAAAGCTGCTGGCATGGTGAAAAAAAAAGGGACAGCTGCTACTGGACCTGGAGAGGGAGAAGGAGAGATGCTGCTGTGAGGGGGGAAGGAATGGAGTCTGGAAAGCTGCTGGGCAAGGGGGGAAAAGGGACAGCTGCTATGGACCTGGAGGGAGGGAGAAGGAGAGATGCTGCTGGGAGGGGAGGAGGGAAAGGAAAAGGAAGAGAGTTACTGCTGGACAGGGGGAGAAGGGAAGGGAGAAGAAAAAAGGAATGAAACAGCTTGCAGGGAGATTAGAGGAGGGGAAGGAGAGAGATAGGAATGAGATGGGAAGGGAGGGTCAGCAGAGAAATTGAGAGGGACAAAGATGCTAGATCTGGTGTAGGAGAGATAAAAATGAAGAGAGCATTGAAGCTGGAGTGAATCGTGTAAAAAGGAGAGAGGGGCATAGGCTGGATGGAAAGGGGAGAGGGGCACAGAAAGAAGACAAATACCATATGGAAGGGGGAGAGGTCAGACAGTAGATGGAAGGGGCAGATGCTGGATTGAAGAGACAGAGAGGGCAGACGCTGTAAGGAAGAGAGTGAAAAGAAGATGAAAGCAGAAACCAGAGACAACAAAATGTAGAAACAAATAATTTTATTTCTATTTTGTGATTAGAATATATCAGATTTGAAATATATATCCTGCTAGAGACATAACTGGGGACTGCAGTATTCTGTTAGCATGATATTTCTATGAACTTGGCTTGTTCAGTTTTCTTGATAGTAGAGGGGATATATGTGAAGGGGAGGGGAGACAGGGGTTTTGTTGGTCCGTACTCTGTATATTTGTATTTATAAAATCACAATTGTTCAGAATATTGTTTCTTTTTATACTTTAATAACATATATTCAATATAAAATCATAATTGCGGCTTGTGCAGATGGGATCAGGTGGTTTGCGGGACCGAGCTCGTGGAAATGGAGCGTAAACGGGGTTTTTAAATTTTAGTCCTATTAGTTTGCCGGTCCACAAAATAATTAGAACATAAGCAGTGCCTCCGCCAGGTCAGACCATAGGTCCATCCTGCCCAGCAGTCCACTCTCGCGGCGGCCCAAACAGGTCGCGACCTGTCTGAATCACCAGAAGGGGCCCCCTTGCCACCTTGGTTTCCCATTGAAGTCCTATCTTCCCATCGAAGTCCTAACCCTCCGGTCTTGCACATTCACGACCTGGTTGGGTTTCTATACTTATTACCTGGTTAGCTTTCTATACTTGTATTACATCCCAGCACCTCTCTCAGTATCCCACGATCCCTTTATCCCTCAGGAATCCGTCCAATTCCTGTTTGAATCCCTGTACTGTACTCTGCCTGATCACTTCCTCCGGTAGCGCATTCCAAGTGTCCACGACCCTTTGGGTGAAAAAAAACTTCCTTGCATTTGTTTTGAACCTATCTCCCTTCAGTTTCTCCGAATGCCCCCTCATACCTGTTGTCCCCTTCAGTCTGAAGAATCTGTCCCTATCCACCCTCTCTATGCCCCTCATGATCTTGAAGGTCTCTATCATATCTCCCCTGAGCCTCCTTTTTTCTAGAGAGAAGAGCCCCAGCCTATCCAACCTCTCGGTGTATGGGCAGTGTTCCAGCCCTCTTATCAGTTTCGTTGCTCTCCTTTGGACTCTCTCAAGTACCGTCATGTCCTTCCTGAGGTACGGTGACCAATATTGAACGCAGTATTCCAGATGCGGACGCACCATCGCTCGATACAATGGCATGATGACTTCCCGCGTCCTGGTTGTTATGCCCCTCTTTATGTTGCCCAGCATCCTGTTGGCTTTTTTCGAGGCTGCTGCGCACTGTGCAGATGGCTTCAGTGATGCATCCACCAGCACACCCAAGTCTCTTTCAAGTCTGCTGTCTCCCAACAATGCCCCCCCCCCAATTTGTAGTTGAACAACGGGTTCTTTTTCCCTATATGCATGACCTTGCATTTTTCCACGTTAAAACGCATTTGCCATTTGTTTGCCCAGTCTTCCAGCTTGTCCAGGTCCCTTTGCAGGTCCTCATACTCCTCCCTGGACCTAACTCTGCCGCACAGTTTGGTATCGTCTGCAAATTTTATAACCTCGCACTTTGCCTCCTTTTCCAGGTCATTTATAAATATGTTGAAGAGTAACAGCCCCAGCACCGATCCCTGTGGCACACCACTCGTGACTCCCCGCCAGTCAGAATATTGGCCCTTTACTCCGACCCTCTGCAGTCTACCCGACAACCAGTGCTTGATCCATCTGTGCACATCCCCTCCCACCCCGTGGTTCCACAGCTTCCTAAGCAGCCTTTCATGTGGCACCTTGTCGAAAGCCTTTTGAAAATCGAGGTAAATGATGTCTATGAGTTCCCCATTGTCCACCCGACTGCTTATTCCCTCAAAGAAGTACAGAAGGTTCGTTAAGCATGACCTTCCCTTACAGAATCCGTGCTGGCTTGTTCTCAGTAGGCCATTTCTCTCGATGTGCTCGCAAATGCCGTCCTTGATCATAGCTTCCACCATCTTCCCTATAATTGAAGTCAGGCTCACCGGCCTGTAGTTCCCAGGGTCACCCCTCGATCCCTTCTTGAAGATAGGTGTCACATTCGCCAATTTCCAGTCCTCTGGTACCTCTCCAGTTTTCAAGGATAGGTTGCAAACATGCTGGATTGTCTTCTCTCGTGAAAACCGATGAGAAGAACGTGTTCAACTTCTCAGCTACCTCTTTATCCTCTTTAATCACTCCCTTCCTATCCCCATCGTCCAACGGCCCCACCTCCTCTCTCGCTGGTCGCTTCCCCTTTACATAACTGAAGAATGCCTTGAAGTTTTTCGCCTCCCTGGACAGCCCCTCTTCGTATTCCCCTTTTGCTTTTCTAACCTCTTGGTGGCATTCCTTTTGGCATTTCTTGTGCGCCTGGTGATTTTCTTCCGTTGGGTCCTTTTTCCATCTCCGGAAGGATACTTTTTTGTCATTTATTGCCCTCTTTACTTCAGTTGACATCCAAACCGGGTCCTTTGACCGCTTGTTCTTGCAGCCTTTCCTGAAACTGGGGACGTACATTCTTTGTGCTTCCTGCAGGGTGTCCCTGAATAGGGTCCAGGCACTTCCTACAGTCTCCATCCTACAGTCTCCATCCATGGGTGTAAAAAGGTTGAAGAACACTGCTTTAGACCATTTATTATTCTATTGTCCATTTATTATGGAATTTTGGAAATCAATTTGGAGTTAAATAAATTGTTTATTAGAAAATCATGTGGCATTATCATATGATATAATATTATTTGCATGGCGATGAGGGCTAAGAGCCAAATATCCTCAAAAAATAATAAACTATTGTCATTTTGACAGGAGTTGCCATACAACAAATAACACTTAATTGGAAAAGTTGGAATAGACTGAACTTTAGTTTTTGGTGGAATTCAGTATGCCATATTTATAAAATGGAAAGAACATTAGCCATTCAAAAAGGGAATTTTAATAAATTTCAGGATGTGTGGAGGACATTATCAGACTATTATAAAGAATAAGTATATATTTTTCTTCCCTGATTAGTACAATTGAAAATAGGGCGGGGGAGGGGGGGAATTTATTATTGTAAAAAAATGTTTTTATGTAATATAAAAGGATGGGAGGGAAGGGGATAAATTTAATTTGACAAGATTACTTGTAGAATTTCAAGTGATATATCTATGTTAAAATGTTAATACCAATGTTGATGTACTTGATGTAAGTTATAAAATGAATACAGAATTTAAAAAAAAAGAATTCAATGATCTAGCCCACATTATCTGGCCACTAATACAAATTTTGCAAATCACAGCAGTAAATAAAAATTGCTATTAAACTTCTTGGCTGGCAAAGTGTAGCATAAATATTTCTTATCATCAGTTATCCTCTCTAACGAGAACAAAATAAAAGCTAAGGTACTATCTGCACTGGTTTATCCTTAGGAGTGGTCTATATTTCAATGTGTCCATGCAATTCAGTTTATATTGAGAAGACTGTAGGACCAGGTAACAGGAGTGTTCTGGAGCATAAGAGTGTGATCAAATGCTCTGCTGTTGACAGATAAATGGAACAGCACGTAACTGAGAAGAAACATTTGTTTCAGGATTATAAGTTTGTATGCTATACTTGCTACATACCTCCATTTGTAGAAAGAACTAGAGTCATCTCAGTATTATTCTTTCTCATCATAAGTCAGTCTAGACCAAAATTTAAGTTCTGAATCAAAGGGCTTCTCTCCTCTTCTACTGAGTCCCCTGATCACCCATCCAACTTCTGTAATCTCTCTCTTCCCAGCCCAGTCTTTCTCTCTCTCTCCACTTTTTCCTTTGTTCCAGTTCTCTCCTTCTTTCTCTCTTTTTGATCTGATCTCCCCTACCCCATTCCTGGTCCACCCTCTCTCCACTCCTCCCCATGTAGATCCAACATCTGTCTACCTTCCCTTGCTGCTTATCTAAATGTACTGCGGTTTGACAGATACAACAATGAAAGCTGATATCTGTCCAGTAGAGATTTTCCTCTTTTAGTGCTGCCATTCAGTTTGGAAGAGAAGTGGGAGTAGACAGATGCTGGACCCATGCAGGTGCATCTTGTCATGGGATGGAGAAGAGAGAAGAGGATAGGAAGGGATGCAATTTCAGTTTGCCTCTGCCATTGGTCAGCCTTGGACATTCTGCTATGCTTGCTAAATGGTAGCTGTGCACCTGTAGGTGTCTATATCTTCTATACTTGTTTGGGTTTAAGGTCCAAAGAAGAGTGACTAACATGGTTAAGGGGCTGGAGGAGTTGCGAGAGATTAGAGAAACTGGGCCTCTTCTCCCTTGAAAAGAGGAGATTGAGAGGGGACATGATCAAAACATTCAAGATACTGAAGGGAATAGATCTAGTAGATAAAGATAGGTTGTTCACTCTCTCCAAGGTAGGGAAAATGAGAGGGCACTCTATAAAGTTGAAAGGGGACGATTCCATACGAACATAAGGAAGTTCTTCACCCAGAGAGTGGCAGAAAACTAGAATGCTCTTCCAGAGTCGACCATAGGGGAAAACACCCTCCAGCGATTCAAGACAAAGTTGGACAAGTTCCTGCTCAACGGGAGCGTCCATGGGTGAGACTGGGCTGCTGCATGAGCAGACTGCTGGGCACTATGGACCACTGGTCTGACCCAGCAGTGGCAATTCTTATGTTCTTACTAGTTTTTTAACCCGTTACATTAATGGGTGCTAGAATAGATGTGTAGTCTTTCTTTCTTTCTTTCTCTTTCTTTCTGTATGTCTCTCTTCCTGGCCCCCTATATGTCTTTCTTTCTGTCTGTCTCTCTCCCTGCCCGCTGTCTGTCTTTCTGTCTGTCTCTCTCTCTGGCCCACTGTCTGTCTGTCTGTCTCTCTCCCTGGCTCCCTGTCTGTCTTTATTTCTGTCTGTCTCTCTCCCTGGCCTCCTGTCTGTCTTTCTTTCTGTCTCTATTTCTCCCTGGCCCCTATATGTCTTTCTTTCTGTCTGTCTCTCTCCCTGCCCGCTGTCTGTCTTTCTGTATGTTTCTCTCTCTGGCCCACTGTCTGTCTCTCTCCCTGGCCCCCTGTCTGTCTTTCTTTCTGTCTCTATTTCTCCCTGGCCCCCTGTATGTCTTTCTTTCTGTCTGTCTCTGTTATGCCCCAGCATATTACTGATAATTTTATTTACTAATATGTATTCTCAAGTCTGTTGACCTGAACTCCTGACCCCCAAAGAAAAGTAATACCAAATGGTCTCTACAATAACCTTGCTTATTTGAGATCCTGACCTCTTTGATCTAACTTCCTTGACCACAACCTCTGTAATACCTTCTTGATAGCATCAAAGAGACAGTGCAACACCTATCCTGACTTCCTTTATTTGAGTGACAACTGGATAGCATCAAAGAGACAACCTCTTTGACCTCCTTTCTGCAGTAAAGACAGATGGGAAACTACATCAAAAAGAAAGGGACGGTGACATGTATTTGCTATCTTGACCTTTTTGACCTAGGAATTGCCCAAACAGCCTCAAAGGAACAGTGAACATCCTAACCTCCTTGATCTTCAAAGGGACAGTGAAACCAGTCTCATGGGAAAACAATTTCTGCAAACACCTCCTTCTGACATCCTGACCTGGGTGTTGTCAAAACACAGAACAAAAGAGCAGGACTAATTGTAACAGCAGGACCAGCTGTTTATGCTTTTACTATGAACTCCGCAGTGTGCATCCTATATAAGACCGGGATTCTGACCCTGACGGTAGAATCCATGATGTCTGTAGGGAGAAGCCACGACGTCTGAAGGGTCAGACTCCCGTGTCCACTCACCTATCAATTGTATGGATTCTCCAATTGTGAAGGGAGTGTTTGCTTGGAATACGGTGAAGGTATTTAATTCTTATCATATATATATGTATAATAAAGTGTTATTGTTTATGCTTTATATTGTCTGTGTGCTTTCCTGAGTGTCACTGATCATCCCACTTGTCAGAAATTAGTGGCGGAACAGTCTCTCTCCCTGACCACTGTCTGTCTGTCTGTCTCTCTCTCTCCCTGGCCCCCTTTGTCTGTCTGTCTTTCTTTCTGTCTGTCTCTCTCCCTGGCCCCCTGTCTGTCTTTCTTTCTGTTTGTCTCTCTCCCTGGCCCTCTGTCTGTCTGTCTGTCTTTCTTTCTGTCTGTCTGTCTGTCTCTATCCCTGGCCCACTGTCTGACTTTCTTTCTTTCTGTGTCTCTGCATGCCCCTCACCAGCAAAACCCTCCCCCAAGAGAAAAGCAAGATCGCTCCCTGTCCCCTCCCCAGCACATCCCCTTCACCCAACAGGTTTTTACTTATCTGAGAAGTATGCCGTTTTTTGTGAAGCAGCTCTGGCAGGGAAAGCATTGCAAACTGCCACAGGCTCAGCTGGAGGAAATTTCTGCATGCATCCCAAACCGGCACAGGCTCCTTCTACTGAGCATGTGCAGCACGGAGCCACAGATCACGGAGGCACAGTGCACTGAGTTTGAACTGCGCATGCATGCTAAGGATTCTATTATAGAGGATGGTTGGGCCTTTGGGCTAGATGATCCTCTCCTTACATGTAGGTCATTAAGCCAGGGATGTAAGATGTCAAAGATAAGAATTTGCCAGGGATGTAAGATGTCAAAGTTAAGAATGAATACAAGCAGTTCCCAGGTTAAGAATGAGTTCCATTTTTTAAAATCATTTTTAAGTTGAATTTTAATATAACTCAGATCCTGTACAGTGCACAGTCTATAAAAACATTAAATATTGAAGAACATTAAGCATTAAACAGTCATCAAAATAAAGTACTGTAGTTTAAATAGAAAGAAAAGATAGGAGGTTTACACTTACTTTTATTCTTCATCTGCCCCACTGTTCCCTCTCCACCATCACATCCAACATTTTTCCCTCTCATCTCTCTCTCTCTCACCACCATGTCCAATATTTCTTACCTCTATCTTCATTTCCCTATGTGCACCATCTCTCTTTCCTTCACTCAGACACCCATGCCCAACAATTCTCCATTCATATTCCCTCTCACCTCTGCATCTCTTTCCCTCACTCATTCCATCCTA
Organism: Geotrypetes seraphini; assembly: GCF_902459505.1. Lineage (NCBI taxonomy): Eukaryota > Metazoa > Chordata > Amphibia > Gymnophiona > Dermophiidae > Geotrypetes > Geotrypetes seraphini. The sequence continues at coordinate 101,761,192 of NC_047095.1, read as the reverse complement.
TGTCCCAAGTTCATGCTCTCCTCCCATCCTCCCTCCATTGTATTCCAAGTTCATGCTCCCTACCTCACTTTCTTCCTTCCTTCCTTCCATCCTTTGTCTGAAGTTTGTGCTCCCTTCCTTCTGTGTCCCAATACAATCCTGCTTCTCCCTTCCTGTGCCAATGTATTCCTCTCTTCCTGTCCAAACATGACTCTCTTCCTTCTTTCCATGTCCCAATATGCCCTTAATTAGAGAATATAAACTGCAAAGTTACCGGGTCACTTTAACTATGTTTTCCAAATTCGTGAATGTATTAATTTTTCAAAAAGTACAACAGTGCAAAGGTAAAACTTTTTATAAATATGAAGCTAATACTTAGCTTTTTCTCCATCCCCATGGGAACTCATTTTACCATCCTGAGTTCTTTTCCTGTCCATGCCCCATTCCTTCAAGCTCCATCCTTATCAGCACAAGCCTCAAACACTTTAAAATCATAAGTGTTTGAGACTTGTGGAGTTAAGGCAGAGCTTACAGGAATGGGACAGGGACAGAGACTACAACAAAACTCAAGGCTGCCTCCTCCCAGCTGTACTTTTCTTCACAAAACCACAACCACAGTTCCTGCACATGGCCCATGGCTAACGTGACCATTTATTTTTTTCATCAAAACGGGACATCTATTAATATTCAATCCTGTCCCCAATCCCGTCCTAGCCCCACCTCCAATCCTGCCCTAACACCCCCCCAATCCCACCCTAGCCTTGCCTTGCCCCCAATTTCTTCAATTCATTTTTCATGTACACACAATATCTTATTTCATAATGGTAACCATAAAATTAAAAAAAACACAAAGCACCCTATGCGCAGAGAAAATGTGTATTATATTTGGGGGGTTTTCAAAGATGTCACCTCAGTAACTATAGAAAAATAGACAAATATAGTGCAAAATATAGACAGCAGATATAAATTCTCAAAACTGACACATTTTGATCACTAAATTGAAAATAAAATCATTTTTCCTACCTTTGCTGTCTGGTGATTTCATGAGTCTCTGGTTGACTGTGCATCCTTTCTTTCATTTCTTTCTGCACTCAGGCCCAACAATTGTCCCTTTCTATTCCCTCCCTCCTTCCTTCCTATGTACTTAGAAACATAGAACATAGAAACATAGAAAGATGACGGCAGAAAAGGGCCACAGCCCATCAAGTCTGCCCACTCTATTGACCCACCCCATTAAGTCTGAATGCTAATGACCTAGTTCCTTAACTCGACCCTCGTAGGTATCCCACGTGGATGTCCCATTTATTCTTAAAGTCGAGCATGCTGGTGGCCTTGATCATCTGCACCGGAAGTTTGTTCCAGTGATCTACCATCCTTTCTGTGAAGAAATACTTCCTGATGTCACCACTAAATTTCCCTCCTCTGAGTTTGAGCGGGTGCCCCCTTGTGACCGAGGGTCTCATGGGAAAGAATATATCGTTTTCCACCTCGACACGACCTGTGACGTACTTAAATGTCTCAATCATGTCATCCCTTTCCCTGCGCTCCTCTAGGGTATAGAGCTGCAGTTTGTCCAGTCTTTCTTCGTATGAGAGACCCTTGAGTCCCGCGACCATCCTAGTGGCCATCCGCTGGACCGACTCAGCTCGAAGCACATCTTTCCGGTAATGTGGCCTCCAGAATTGCACACAGTATTCCAGATGAGGTCTCACCATGGTTCTGTAGAGTGGCATTATGACTTCAGGTTTACGGCTGACGAAGCTTCTATTGATACATCCCATCATTTGCCTTGCCTTAGATGAGGCCTTCTCTACTTATTTGGCAACCTTCATGTCTGCACTGATGATTATCCCCAAGTCCTGTTCCTCTGAAGTCCTAGCTAGAGTTTCTCCATTCAAGGAGTATGTTTTGTATGGATTTCCGCTGCCGAGATACATGACCTTACATTTTTTAGCGTTGAAGCCCAGCTGCTATGTCGAGGACCAGTTTTCCAACGTGATCAGATCCTGCGTCATACTATCCTTGAGGTTGCTTTCACTTACTATATTACACAGTTTGGCATCGTCGGCGAACAGTGCTACTTTACCCTGAAGCCCCCGGGTCAAGTCCCCTATGAATATGTTGAAAAGGGATGGTCCCAGGACTGAGCCCTGCGGCACTCCGCTAGTCACCTCCAATGTCTCAGAGAGGGTGCCGTTGACCACCACCCTCTGAAGTCTTCCACTCAGCCAATCACTGACCCATGCAGTTAGTTTCTCACCCAAACCCATCGATTTCATCTTGTTTAATAGTCTACGGTGTGGAACACTGTCGAAAGCTTTGCTGAAATCCAAGTATACTATGTCCAGAGACTCTCCCGAGTCTAGCTTTCCTGTCACCCAATCAATGAAGCTTATAAGATTGGATTGGCATGACCTGCCTCTGGTGAATCCATGTTGACAGGGATCCCTTAGATTCCCTTCATCCATTATCATGTCTAATTTACCTTTAAGTAGAGTTTCCATGAGTTTACACACTATTGATGTGAGACTCACTGGTCTGTAATTCGCAGTCTCTGCTCTGCAACCCTTTTTGTGCAGAGGAACGACGTTAGCTGTTTTCCAGTCCAGGGGGACTCTCCCCGTTCTTAGGGAAGAGCATGGCTAATGGTTCCACCAGAACATCGTACAGCTCTCTGAGCACTCTTGGGCGCAAATTGTCTGGTCCCATGGCTTTGTTCACCTTGAGTCTTGACAGTTCTCTGTAAACATCACCCTGGTGCCTCACAGGTAAAGGTGAAGTAATCGTTCAGTAGTTTGGCTTTTTCAGGATCTGTTCCCATCTGGCGTTCTAAGGTGTACTATCCCGTTTGCGTTCTTTTTCCTGTTGCTAATGTACCTGAAGAAGGATTTGTCCCCTTTCTTAATATTCTTCGCTAGAGTTTCTTCCATTTGAAGTTTGGCCTCCCTGACTGCTGTTTTGACCGCTGCAGACTTTGTCCTGTATTCAATGTTTGCTTTCTTTTTCCCCCATGCGTTTGGATGAGAGAAACGTTCTTTTCTTCTCCTTGACGAGGTAAGAGACCTCATCAGTGAATCATTGGGGTTTCTTTTTTCTTTGTTGTTTAGTTACTGATTTTATGTAGCGGATAGTTGCCTCATGAAGGGTTTCAAGGTTGACCACATAACCTCCACATTATCTGTTACTTCTTGAATCTGAAGCGTCTGATGGATGAAGTCTCCCATGTGTGCGAAGTCAGTGCCCCGGAAATTTAGTACCCTTGTTTTTGTCTGTGATCTATGGAAGCCTTTCCTAAGGTTAAACCATACCATGTTATGGTCACTGGTGGCTAGCAGTTCTCCCACCGAGATCTCTGAGACGCTTTCACCGTTCGTAAGTACCAGGTCCATGATGGCCTGGGCCCTAGTAGGCTCTAGTACCAATTGTTTGAGCCGTACTCCCTTCATGGACGTTAATATCCTCCTGCTATCACAAGTTGTCACTGAGAGTGTGTTCCAGGCTACATCAGGCATGTTGAAGTCTCCTAACAGAACAATGTCCCCCTGTAAGGTGATATTCTCAATGTCTTCAATTAATTCAACGTCTTTGTGCTCCGATTGTCTTGGAGGTCTGTACACCACACCAAGGTACAGGCATTTTTCTCCGCCTCTGGCCAGGTTTACCCAGATGGATTCCCCAGTATACTTGACATCCGTGATCCTGATTGTCTTGATGTTTTCTTTGATGTAAAGTGCTACCCCTCCTCCTAACTTACCCTCTCTGTCTTGGCGAAGCAGGTTGTATCCTGGTATAGTTATATCCCACCCGTGAGAGTCCGTGAACCATGTTTCGGAAATTGCTACTACGTCTAGGTCTGCATTAACTATTTCTGTTTCCAGTTCTAGAAATTTATTCCCTAGGCTGTGTGCGTTAACATACATAGCTCTCCACTCTTTTTGTTTACTAAGCTCATGTAGAGAGCAACCCATTTGAGTTAAAGTGTCTCCTAGCGATTCTTTTGCAGTAAGGGTACTTACCTTAGACTTAGAAGCTGAGTTTTGGTTCGCCACATCAGGATTGTTACTTACTGCTCCAGTGTAAAAGTGGGTACCCACCCCCAACTTCCCTAGTTTAAAGCCCTTCAAAGTAGGTGGGCTAGTTGGTGTCCAAAGACGTTCTTACCTCTGTTGGTCAGGTGGAGTCCGTCTGGTCCCTGTAGTCCCTGTAGCACCCAGTGACTCCTTCCTATGTCCTTAGTGCCCCCAGCGCCTCCTTCCTATGTCCTTAGTGCCCCTTTCTATGTCCTTAGTGCCCACAGCGCCTCCTTCCTGTGTTTAACATTCATTTTGCCTAACTGCAAGGTCAACCAAGTTTGACCAACTGTCTCAATGTTCTGATGTCCATATGCAACCAAAGACAAATCACTGGGAACAATCACCAGAGTATTCTGGGTACCCAGGGTAGTCTGCAAACGTTGGAATAGTCCCTGAGTGATCAAAGTCACTTCGGAAGCCGTATCAAGTAAACCGGGACAAGACAAAACCTGTTGGAGAAGCAAAGGTAGAGTGTACCGTTGACCCATAGGCATTAACCTACCCAAGAAATACTTGTGTGACTTAATGGAATCCCACGAAGGAAGCCACTCGGTGTTCTCAGATAATTCACTGGATTGTACCAGATCTATGTCTTGTGTAGCATCAGGAGATGTTGTTTGGACAGAAGATACAATAGTGGGTGGAGAAATTGGTTCTCGGACTAGTCATGCGTTATTATCTTCTAACAATTCGGGTGTGTCATCCAGTTCGTCTACTGAGGAAGCATGGGTATCAGTTGCTACAGACTTGACCACTCGAGTTCCGGAAGGCCTGTAACCGATATTGTTATCCATTCTCCTTGAGGTCTGTTCCTTTCTCGCGGGGACAGATGCTGCCAATTGTTTAGAAGTCAATTCCAGGGCAGAAATACGATCCACCACCTGAGCCAATTGTTCCATTATCACACTGAGGTCACTCTGCTTCTGTTGCTTATTGGGCCGTCTCTTCTGTGTCTTGGGTCCATCCCTATTGGGTGGTGCATCAGAAGAGGAAGTCTGGTCTGCTGGACGAGATGGAACAGGTCCTGGAGTGGAAACTACAGAGCTACTAGGTTCCAAAGCAAGTGAATTCTGAACTGCGCATACACTCAGCTTAGGTTCCTTAGATCGTGCTTTGGGCACCGGTTTCTCAGATTGGCCTGCAGGAACCCTGACTTTATGATCATAGAAATCCTCGGAAAACGTGAGCACGCAGGTAAGAGTGCGCATGCGCGGCTTAGGGTTTTATTATATTAGATATTTACTTTTTAAAGTGTATTAATAATAATAATAATAATAATTTTATTTCTTATATACTGCCCCAGCAGCAGTTCTGGGCGGTTTACAGCAAAGAAAAAACTGAAAAATTCAGCGAGAAAATACAATTTCATTAATACAACAAGTAACATAGAAACATAGAAACATAGAAATAGACGGCAGATAAGGGTCACGGCCCATCCAGTCTGCCCACCCTAATGTACCACCCCTACCTTTGCCCTGTGAATAGATCCCATGTGCCGATCCCATTTGGCCTTAAAATCAGGCACGCTGCTGGCCTCAATTACCAGCAGTGGAAGACTATTCCAGTGATCAACCACCCTTTCAGTGAAAAATAATTTCCTGGTGTAACCTTGTAGTTTCCCGCCCCTGATTTTCCACGGATGCCCTCTTGTTGTCGTGGGGCCCCTGAAAAAGAAGATATCTTCCTCCGCCTCGATGCGGCCCATAAGATACTTGAACGCCTCGATCATGTCCCCCCTCTCCCTGCGCTCCTCGAGCGAGTAAAGCTGCAATTTGTCAAGCCTTTCTTCGTATGGGAGATCCTTGAGTCCCGAGACCATCCGGGTGGCCATTCTCTGCACTGATTCCAACCTCAGCACATCCTTTCGATAATGTGGCCTCCAGAATTGAACACAGTATTCCAGGTGGGGCCTCACCATGGATCTATACAATGGCATAATGACTTCCGCCTTACGGCTGACGAAACCCCTTCGTATGCAACCCATGATTTGTCTTGCCTTGGATGAAGCTTGCTCCACTTGATTGGCAGACTTCATGTCTCCACTGACGATTACCCCCAAGTCTCGTTCTGCTACCGTTTTTGCTAGGATCTCGCCATTAAGGGTATAGGACTTGCATGGATTTTGGCTGCCCAGGTGCATAACTTTGCATTTTTTGGCATTGAAGTTGAGTTGCCAGGTCCTAGACCAGCGCTCCAGTAGGAGTAGGTCGTGCATCATGTTGTCGGGCATTGAATCTTCGTCCGTTGTGCATTCGCCCACTACATTACTTAGTTTGGCGTCATCGGCGAATAATGTTATCTTACCTCGAAGCCCTTCTGCCAGGTCCCTTATAAAGATGTTGAATAGGATCGGGCCCAAGACTGAGCCCTGTGGCACTCCACTGATTACCTCTGTCATTTCGGAGGGGGTGCCATTTACCACTACTCTTTGAAGCCTACCTCCAAGCCAGTTCCCAACCCATTTCGTCAATGTGTCAGCTAATCCTATAGAACTCATCTTGCTCAGCAACCTGCGGTATGGTACGCTATCGAATGCTTTGCTAAAGTCCAGGTACACGATGTCAAGGGACTCCCCAATATCCAGCTTCCCCGTCACCCAGTCAAAGAAGCTGATCAGGTTGGATTGGCATGATCTCCCCTTAGTAAATCCATGTTGACGGGGATCCCGTAGATTCTCCTCATCCAGGATTTTATCCAATTGGCTTTTGATTAGGGTTTCCATTAGTTTGCTCACTATCGATGTTAGACTCACTGGTCTGTAGTTTGCTGTCTCCAGCTTTGAGCCTTTCATGTGGAGTGGAATGACGTTAGCTGTCCTCCAGTCTAACGGGACGGTGCCTGTACTAAGGGAGAGGTTGAAGAGCTCGGACTGTGGCTCTGCCAAGACATCACTCAGCTCCCTAAGCACCCTGGGGTGTAGGTTGTCAGGTCCCATTGCTTTGTTAACCTTAAGCCTTGACAGCTCATCATAGACACTGCTGGGCGTAAACTCAAAGTTTCTAAATGGGTCAACTGAGCCAACCCTTGTTTGTAGCTGAGGGCCAAGTCCCAGCGCTTCTCGGGTGAATACTGAGCAGAAGTATTCATTTAATAGTTGGGCTTTTTCCAAATCCTTTTCCACATAGTCTCCTAGTGGATTCCTGAGACGTACTATCCCGCCTGAGTTTTTATTTCTGTCACTGATATACCTGAAGAAGGATTTATCTCCCTTCTGGATGTTCTTTGCTAGAGACTCCTCCATGTGGAATTTAGCCTCCCTGACTGCTGTTTTGACGGCTTTTGACTTGGCCAGGTAGTCTGCTCTAGAGTCCTGTTTCCCCGATTGTTTGTAAGAGATGAATACTTTTTTCTTCTCCTTGATGAGGTCCGAGATCTCCTCAGTAAACCACTGCGGCTTGTTGATCCTTCGCCTTTAACTTACTGATTTAACATAGCGGTTTGTTGCTTCCTGTATGGTGGCTTTCAGAGACGACCACATTCCTTCCACGTTATTGGTTTCTGCTTGGCTTTGTAGCGCTTGGTGAACAAAGGAACCCATGTCTTGGAAGTTTGTGTCCTTGAATTTGAGGACCCTGGTCAGTGTGGTAGATTTGGTAAAACCTTTCCTAAGATTGAACCATACCAAGTTGTGGTCACTGGAGGCCAATGTCTCGCCCACCGAGACCTCTGTGACACTTTCTCCATTGGTAAGTAGTAGGTCCAGTATTGCCTGATCCCTTGTTGGGACTAATACCAGTTGCTTGAGACCAGCTCCTTTCATAGAGTTTACGAGCCTCCTGCTGCTGCCGGAAGCAGAGGTAAGTGTATCCCAATCCACATCAGGCATGTTGAAGTCTCCTAGCAATACTGTGTCCCCACACAAGGTGATATTTTCTATATCTCCGATTATTTCCATATCCAGGTCATCCTGTTGCCTTGGGGGTCTATAGATTACGCCAAGATACAAGCATTTGTCCTTCCCTCTGGCCAAATTAACCCAAAGGGATTCCCCAGTGTACTGGACATCTGAGATTCTTGTGACCTTAATGTCATCTTTAGTATATAATGCTACACTTCCTCCCATTCTGCCCTCCCTGTCCCGACGAAGCAAGTTGTAACCCGGTATGACCATGTCCCACCCGTGGGAGTCTGTGAGCCAGGTCTCAGTTATCGCGACCACATCCAGGTCGGCATTCCTTATTTCTGTTTCCAATTCCAGGATTTTGTTTCCTAAACTGTGTGCGTTGGCGTACATAGCCCTCCATGTTGTATTTTTATTACGTCTCAATGGGGATATTCCTGCTTGAGCTACTTGAACACCTTTAGCATTATTTGCGTTATTTGTGCTCTCCTTAGACCCAGAACTACAATGTGCACTCCCCATATACCCAGAATTACAATGTGTACTTCCCCTAGACCCGGAATTACAATGTGGCCCATAAATATGATGTGAACCACCCCCCCCCCCAACTCGAAAGTGTGTGTACTCGCCCCTGACCCAGAATTTCGGTGACTACTTACCTTAGCCTCAAAAAAGTTTTGGCAGTTTAGTTCGCCAGGTATGTTGTTTGTGCATGTACCCTCCCCCGACTTACCTAGTTTAAAGCCCTGTGGAGTAGGCGGGCTAGACGGTGTCCAAGGACATTCTTCCCTCTTCTGGTCAGGTGTAGCCCGTCGTGTCCCTGTAGCCCTTGCAAAGCTTCTCCATGGTGCAGAAACCATGTATTAATATAATTTAAAATATGCTAAGTTAAAATAAAAAGAATAGTGATAAAACAGTACGTCAAATACATCAATTATTAAAATATAATTAAGAAAAGGTAAGGAGTAAAAAAAAAAATACTGGAGAAAGGTAATAATGAAATCAGATCGCTAATAAAATCAGCATTCTTGTTTATCAAATAAATGTTTTTAATAATTTCCTAAATATAAAATAGGAGTTGGTTTGAACGATCATAGTAACATAGTAACATAGTAGATGATGGCAGATAAAGACCCGAATGGTCCATCCAGTCTGCCCAACCTGATTCAATTTAAAAATTTTTTTTTTTTGTTTGTTTTTTTTTTTTCTTCTTAGCTATTTCTGGGCGAGAATCCAAAGCTTTACCCGGTACTGTGCTTGGGTTCCAACTGCCGAAATCTCTGTTAAGACTTACTCCAGCCCATCTACACCCTCCCAGCCATTGAAGCCCTCCCCTGCCCATCCTCCTCCAAACGGCCATGCACAGACGCAGTCAATGGCATGCATTAATGTAATCTAATAATGTTAATCTCCCCAACTTCCTGCCCTCTCTCTGTAAACACTAATGCAACTTTCTAGCTTGGGATACTAAAAAGTCAGATCCCCAAGCCAACCAGGGGCTGTGGAATTATACTTTGGGACCTTCCTGAGTGGAAGGATACAAATCTTAAGTCCCATGAAGGTTAGTGCAGCTAGTTTTGGGCAAGTTCCTGGAGGAAATGTCCATAGTCTGCTATTGAGACAGACCTGAGGAAAGCCACTGCTTGCCCTGGATAGGTAGCATAGAAAGTTGTTTCTATTTGGGTTTCTGCCAGGTATTGTGACTTGGATTGGCTACTGTTGGAAACATAAGACAGGGCTCGTTGGGCCATTGGTCTGACCCAGTATGGCTGTTCTTATGTTTACACAGTGTGATTGAAAGCATGGAATTGAATGCAAAGGACTTCACTATTATGCAAATTGAATAACACAGCTTCCATTGGACTAGACAAGTAGTGTTATATGAGGAGAAAAATGTCAGCATTGGTTTTATATCTTCAGAGCCCAGGTCTTTATTGTGTGGCCTAAAGTAGAGAATGACACGGGAAAAAAAAATTATCACCGTTTCCACCCCATCCCCGTGAGCTTATCTCCATCCCTGCCCAATCCCTGCAAGCTCTGTCCCCGTCCTGCAAACTGTTAGATCCCACCCGCACAAGCCTTGAATAGTTATGATTTTATACTGAACTTTTTTTATTAAAGTATAAAAAGAGACAAAATTCTGTATTCATGTCATTTTAGAAACACAAATAATTCAGAACAAGGATCAACAAAACCTCTGTCTCCCCTCACTTTCACAAATATCCACTCTACTATTGTGAAAACTGAACAAACCAAATTACTACAGAATGCTACATGGAAAAATCAAGCTAACAGAATACTTCAGCTAACAGAATACTTCAGTCACACATGGCAGAATTAGTGTTAGGGGAGAGCAACTAGGGCAACTGCCCCCTGGTCAGAGAGAGAGACCTAAGCCAGCTGGAAGGTAAAGAAGCATAGCCTGGGTTCCCAGTTATGTCTAATACCAGCTCTAGCAGGATACATATTTCAAATCTTTGCAGTTCCTCCTGCTCCCAAAGACTGCACTGGAGGCCCAAGGAGCAGGAGGGACTGAGCACCCCTCCTGCCCCCAACTTTGTCAGGTAGAGGAGGCTTTTTCAATTTTTTTTTTAATAAGGCCTGATATTTTGTGGCCCATTTAAAAAAAAAAAATAGCCGGTAGAAGTCCTGACAGCAGTGACAGGAGGCTGATTCTTCTGTCAGTACTTTCAGGCTTTTTCCGACTCAATCAGTGATCCATGCAGTCAGATGGGGACATGCCTCTGATCACCTCCATTTGCATGAAGATGATTGGTGAATCAGTCAGCCTGCCTTCAAATACCCACGGATTGGACATGGATCAGAAGGTTAGTGAATCTAGGCCTAAGCTACGGTAACATGAGATATTTTACCACAGCTTAGTAACAAATTCCCACAATCTTTAGACATCAAACATAATTCTGAATTAACTATTTCTTGTCAGATCAGCTATACTTCTTAGCATCCTTTTACTAAAAATGTTGTTAAGTTTGAATATATACTCATATATCAAACTATGCCCAGTATTCTTAACATCACTACTGGGATCGTGAAATTACTGCAACATTTTGACTGGGCTTGGGTTGGTATCATTGCACCTGATGATGACAACAGTCCTAGGTTTATCCAAATTTTGAAAGAAAAGATTGAGCAGAAAGGAGCCTACATTGAATTCATAGAAATATTCAATAGCAACCATATTTTGCAAGGAGAAAGATCTGACAAAATTCATGAAACTATTTGTAAATCAGCAGCTAAAGTAATCATTTGTAATTTTCATGCAGAGGGTGCATGATTTATTTTTTGGGGAAGATACAGGAAATAACTTTTACTAGTTAGGTGATCATCTACCTGAGTAAACAAATGTTGGTAAAGGATTTAAGAGTTTGGGTGCAAGTAGATTTCAAAAAGGCTAGATAAAATTCTATGGTCGAAACCATAACATTAGTATTTGCACTCTGTCACCTGCAACTGAAAGTTAAATGCCATCAATCAATAATCACGCAACTCAATTTTTTTTTAATAAATATTTGGCTGTAGCATTATTATCTATCTTAATATTATCTCCACTTACAATACAATCCATGTCCCAAACCAACAAACCCCTAATGCATATTTCACACACTCCCAGGGAGCTATTTGGTGTCAAAACTAGCTCATGTTAAGTCTTTAAACTTATAAAATTCCTCCAAACATGACCCATGGTGACACCAGGCCATGCTTCCCCTCTCCCCAAACATGACCCATGGTGATGCCAGGCCATACTTTCCCTTGCAGTGGTGTTGCCTATGTGTTACATTTATTTATTTTTTAACTGCTCATCTCCCAGATCCAACTAGGCCAAACCCCATTTCTGCTCCACCCAAAGCTGTGACCACCTCCCCCAACCCCAAAAGCTCAACCGAACCCACCAAAGTCCACATAAAACCTGTAACCCACCCAACATTGACACAAAATAGACCACCAGCACACATGGGAGGGAAGAAGGGATAATTTTTTTTCCTGAAGAGACTATCTACTCTTCTTTCCTCCCAGAACTCCCTCCACCCTGGCACAACTTCCAACCAATCCCTTGACTGCTATACCCCTATCACCTCAGAAACCTCCCCAATCCTTTTTCTTTCTTACAAGCTCTGCTTATTAACCTTTTCTTACCTTCTTTTATAAACCTGTCAATCCTTATTCTACAGACCTTTGATATCATGTCATATATTCCTCTTACCCTCTGCCCCCTATTTCACCCACATCACCATCCAATAAATATTACCAGCAGGTAACATCAGCTTAGCTAATGTTATATCACACCAGATGAATCTGGTGTTTTTCTTAATTACCTGGTGCTTTGTTTTTTGTTGTGTGTGTGGGGGTGGGGTGGGGGGATAATTGTTTCATTGCATCAATAATTTCAGAAATAGTTATTTCTTTATCTAAGAATATTTTTTTGATCATGTGTTAATGTAGTATTTTCTACTATAGATTCCCTACAATGTGATGGATTAAAGTTTCAGATGGAGTTATTTCTGAATCATATAACTTGGTATAAAATTGGAAAAAAAATGTTGTTATTGAATGTTTCTATGAATTCAATGCAGGCTCCATTCTGCTCAATCTTTTCTTTCAAGATTTGGATAAGCCTAAGGCTGTTGTCATCAGATGCAATGATACCAACCCAAGTCCATTTGAAATGTTTCAGTAATTTCACAATCCTAGTAATGATGTTAAGAATAGGAGATGAGAGAGGATATGCTAAGGGGAAGAAAAACTCCATTGGAATATCTTTTTTTCATTAAACACACCTGTTCCTAAAGTATCTAGACAACTGATCCTCTCTTCTCTCACCCCTCTATAGCGATTAACTGTTCTATTGATCACTCCCTCCTCAAAAATGGATTTCCTGTCCTATTAACCCTCTTTCTTCCTCCCCTCTTAAAGTCAATCAATTTGTACCTTTGCTTAATCTTTGTAAAATGCATAGAACTTCACGGTATTGCGGTATATAAGCTGTTATTATTATTATTAAATAATTTATTGAATTTTAAATTTTTTTAAATTAAGATACAACATACCAAATCAAATGAAAAATGTAAAAAAACAGTAAAAGTCATAGGGTGTCATAATATAACATAACATGAATCCAATTAAGCATAATATTGTACATTAATCATTAAGGGCTCCTTTTACAAAGGTGAGCTAAGTGTTTTAGTGCACACTAAATATTAGTATGCACTAATCACACGCTAAACACTAATGTGTACATGTTAGTCTATGGATGCGTTAGCATTTAGCATGCGTTAATTGGTTAGTGCACCTTAGTAAAAGAGGGCCTAAGTGCACGGCTAAAGGGTGACCATCAGCTCTTCCCTAGTACAAAATTGAGTGTGTTTCAACCTAGGGAACCATCTTCCAGCACAATGTATCACTTTTTGTTGTTCTCATCATTAACACATTTTTTGGCAGAACACAGAAGTAGATTGCAGTTTCTTTCTTCTGCACAGTCTGAATTTGCTGTTGTCACCAATCTTCCACCTCCACCATTGGCTATCAGCAGCTGCCCAAATGGGTGGTACATCATTAGTCTGGCAGCTCTGCTGAAACCTGACCACCTTGGGAGGCCCTTCTGGTAGTAAGACTATCAATGGCATAGCTTTCATCGTCATACATGCACGTAAGCCCCAGTGGCATGGCAAGCCCATGTACCATGTTGTTCATTGTTTTTCCCCTTCATGCCCATTTCTAGCATCTCCCTCTTTCCCTCTCCAGTGTTTCTGCTATTACTGCTAACCTACCTTCTATTTGATTAAAGATTAAAAAGACAGCACTATGTGTTGGACCATTATACATAAGCACACACTCAAGTGCTGCTGTGTTTTTGTCCCATACAGAAAGTATGCATTGGAGAAAGTGGTACATGGTAAACACATGAGCACAGGCCAAAGTTTAAAAGACCTAATGACACTCATTCCTTCTTTAGTTTCAGGCCTGGAAAGAGAGAA